>NC_059218.1:21981317-23181317 GCF_020615455.1 Coregonus clupeaformis | reverse complement strand
TTGAAAGTCACTGAGCTCTTCAGTAAGGCCATTCTACTGCCAATGTTTGTCTATGGAGATTGCAAGGCTGTGTGATCGAATGTATACACCTGTCAGTAACGGGTGTGTCTGAAATAGCCAAATCCACTAATTTGAAGGGGTGTCCACATACGTTTGTATACACACACACACAAACACACACTGAGTATAGAAAACTTTCCATGACATAGGAATCAAGGGGAATCCAGATGAAAGCCATGATCCCTCATTGATGTCACTTGTTAAATATACTTCAATTAGCGTAGATCAGTAGTCACCAACCTTTTCTGAGTCAAGATCACTTTGAGTCAAAATGCAAGCCAAGATCTACTGCGCAGATTTTTTAAAACATGACTTAAACATTTTATTAAGCCTATGCAACCTTAACCAATTAAAAATAGTTCTCTAGCAATGAGGTTTGTGCAGTAGGCATTATCACTGCATATTGGCTATGCTTGAATTGCCCTGCCAATCTTGTTGTTCTCAGACATTTGAAATTATATAAAAGGGTATATGATCACACTGGTAATAGATAATTTGTTGTATTACTTTTGAGGCACAGCTGAGTGAGCATAATACATTTGCTTTTCTGTTGTTTTAGTGGACTGATGGCCTGCATCTGATGGTCAGTCTGAGGGGAGGGAGGGAGAGGTAGCAGCGGTGAGTCTGCCTCTCACCCGACTCACCGTCCCTCCCTCCACTGAGAAAAGGGGACACAGTCTTCCAGCTGATGGCTGAATTCAAGTTGCACTGCATTATTTCTGCCTCATGCACCAATTAATGTTGTTACTCCTATGACCAGAGAAAATTAAATATTCCTCGATATTAAAAAAGAGAAGCCGCTAATAATAACAACGCAAGCTTATCGGAACACCTTGCTATACTCATTCATTGCAGCTGCAGTGCTGGTTGTATCGTCAGTGGAAGTAAAAAAAAGCATTTTTGGCTTGTAATTTGTTTTTTACATAGTGTTGTTGACAGTGCTGAATAACAACTTAAACATTAACTTACTCGTGAAAACAGCAGCTCTTTGCTGTATTCGTTGTCTCTCTCTAATCATAGTTTTAAACGTTTTGAAATCTCAGAAGGTACATATGATTTGCTCTCTGGGCCTGCCGGGTAGGCGGAGTTCTACCTTCAGACATATGAAGTGGTTAAACAAGGGAAGACTTTGCCTTCCCGGCGCTAGGGCTGCTGAATCAAGTGCACCTACAGCCAACAGCCCAAAATGAATTAAAAAAATTGGAATGCAAGGCTTTACCGTTGGTTTTTTACAGAAATGTTTGGTGATCAACTAGGAATGCCTTGGAGATCAACCAGTCGATCACGATGGACCGGTTGGTGATCACTGGAGATTGAAATACTGAATTGAATTTATATATATATATATATATATATATATATATATATATATATATATATATATATATATATATATATATATATAAAGTGATAAAGGTTTATAATATGAAAATGTATGCACTCACTAACTGTAAGTCGCTCTGGATAAGAGCGTCTGCTAAATGACTAAAATGTAAATGTAATATGGGAGATGTGTGGAGGCAGACAGGGGACAGTCAGCTGACAGTAGGGAAGCTACAGTGACTTCAAAGTATTCATACCCCTGGACTTATTCCACATTTTGTTGTGTTTCTGTCTGAATTCAAAATGGATTAAATATATATTTTATCTCACCCATCTACACACAATACCCCATAATGACGAAGTGAAAACATGTTTTTAGATTTTTTTGCAAATGTATTGAAAATAAAATACAGAAATATCTAATTTACGTACAGTTGAAGTCGGAAGTTTACATACACCTTAGACAAATACATTTAAACTCAGTTTTTCACAATTCCTGACATTTAATCCTAGTAAAAATTCCCTGTTATAGGTCAGTTAGGATCACCACTTTATTTTGTCTCTCTCTAATCCGTGGCTTGATGACTCATTGCGAGCTCACAGAACAGAGCTCCGGGCAGCGGAGCGGAAATGGAAGAAAACTAAACTCCCTGCCGACCTGGCATCTTTTCACTCCCTCCTCTCTACATTTTCTTCATCTGTTTCTGCTGCTAAGGCCACTTTCTACCACTCTAAATTCCAAGCATCTGCCTCTAACCCTAGGAAGCTCTTTTGCCACATTCTCCTCACTGCTGAATCCCCCCCCCCTCCTCCCTCTCTGTGGATGACTTCGTCAAGCACTTTGAAAAGAAGGTTGACGACATCCGATCCTCGTTTGTTAAGTCTAATGACACTGCTGGTCCTGCTCACACTGCCCTACCCTATGCTTTGACTTCTTTCTCCCCTCTCTCTCCAGATAAAATCTTGCGACTAGTGACTGCAGGCCGCCCAACAACCTGCCCGCTTGACCCCATCCCCTCCCCTCCTCTCTTCTCCAGACCATCTCCGGTGACCTTCTCCCCTACCTCACCTCGCTGATCAACTCATCCTTGACCGCTGGCCATGTCCCTTCCGTCTTCAAGAGAGCGAGAGTTGCACCCCTTCTCAAAAAACCAACACTCGATCCCACTGATGTCAACAACTACAGTCCAGTATCCCTTCTTTCTTTTCTTTCCAAAACTATTGAGCGTGCCGTCTTTAGCCAACTCTCTTGCTATCTCTCTCAGAATGACCTTCTTGATCCAAACCAGTCAGGTTTCAGGACTGGTCATTCAACTGAGACTGCTCTTCTCTGTGTCACGGAGGCTCTCCGCACTGCTAAAGCTAACTCTCTCTCCTCTGCTCTTGTCCTTCTAGACCTGTCTGCTGCCTTTGATACTGTGAACCATCAGATCCTCCTCTCCACCCTCTCCGAGCTGGGCATCTCCGGCGCGGCTCACTCCTGGATTGCGTCCTACCTGACCGGTCGCCATTACCAAGTGGCGTGGCGAAAAGCTGTCTCCGCACCACGTGCTCTCACCACTGGTGTCCCCCAGGGCTCAGTTCTAGGCCCTCTCCTTTTCTCCCTATACACCAAGTCACTTGGCTCTGTCATATCCTCACATGGCCTCTCCTATCATTGCTACGCTGACGATACACAACTAATCTTCTCCTTTCCCCCTTCTGATAACCAGGTGGCGAATCGCATCTCTGCATGTCTGGCCGACATATCAGTATGGATGACGGATCACCACCTCAAGCTGAACCCTGGCAAGACGGAGCTGCTCTTCCTCCCGGGGAAGGACTGCCCGTTCCATGATCTCGCCATCACGGTTGACAACTCCGTTGTGTCCTCCTCCCAGAGTGCGAAGAGCCTTGGCGTGACCCTGGACAACACCCTGTCGTTCTCCGCTAACATCAAGGCGGAGACCCGATCCTGCAGGTTCATGCTCTACAACATTCGGAGAGTACGACCCTGCCTTACACAGGAAGCGGCACAGGTCCTAATCCAGGCACTTGTCATCTCCCGTCTGGATTACTGCAACTCGCTGTTGGCTGGGCTCCCTGCCTGTGCCATTAAACCCCTACAACTCATCCAGAATGCCGCAGCCCGTCTGGTGTTCAACCTTCCCAAGTTCTCTCACGTCACCCCCCTCCTCCGCACACTCCACTGGCTTCCAGTTGAAGCTCGCATCCGTTACAAGACCATGGTGCTTGCCTATGGAGCAGTGAGGGGAACGGCACCTCCGTACCTTCAGGCTCTGATCAGTCCCTACACCCAAACGAGGGCATTGCGTTCATCCACCTCTGGCCTGCTGGCTCCCCTTCCTCTGCGGAAACATAGTTCCCGCTCAGCCCAGTCAAAACTGTTCGCTGCTCTGGCACCCCAATGGTGGAACAAGCTTCCTCACGACGCCAGGACAGCGGAGTCACTCACCACCTTCCGGAGACATTTTAAACCCCACCTCTTTAAGGAATACCTGGGATAGGATGAAGTAATCCTTCTAGCCCCCCCCCCAAAAAAAAAAAAAAAAAATTGTAAAGTGGTTAACCCACTGGCTATAGGGTGAATGCACCAATTTGTAAGTCGCTCTGGATAAGAGCGTCTGCTAAATGACTTAAATGTAAATGTAAATGTATTTTAAGAATGTGAAATGTCAGAATAATAATAGAGAGAATTATTTATTTCAGCTTTTATTTCTTTCATCACATTCCCAGTGGGTCAGAAGTTTACATACACTCAATTAGTATTTGGTAGCATTGCCTTTAAATTGTTTAACTTGGGTCAAACATTTTGGGTAGCCTTCCACAAGCTTCCCACAATAAGTTGGGTGAATTTTGGCCCATTCCTCCTGACAGAGCTGGTGTAATGAGTCAGGTTTGTAGGCCTCCTTGCTTGCACACGCTTTTTCAGTTCTGCCCACACATTTTCTATAGGATTGAGGTCAGGGCTTTGTGATGGCCACTCCAGTACCTTGACTTTGTTGTCCTTAAGCCATTTTGCCACAACTTTGGAAGTATGCTTGGGGTCATTGTCCATTTGGAAGACCCATTTGCGACCAAGCTTTAACTTCCTGACTGATGTCTTGAGGTGTTGCTTCAATATATCCACATAATTTTCCTTCCTCATGATGCCATCTATTTTGTGAAGTGCACCAGTCCCTCCTGCAGCAAAGCACCCCCACAGCATGATGCTGCCACCCCCGTGCTTTGCGGTTGGAATGGTGTTCTTTGGCTTGCAAGCTCCCCAATTTTCCTCCAAACGTAACAATTGTCATTATGGCCAAACAGTTCTATTTTTGTTTCATCAGACCAGAGGAAATTTCTCCAAAGAGTACGATCTTTGTCACCATGTGCAGTTGCAAACCGTAGTCTGGATTCTTTATGGTGGTTTTGGATTAGTGGCTTCTTCCTTGCTGATCGGCCTTTCAGGTTATGTCGATATAGGACTCGTTTTACTGTGGATATAAATACTTTTGTACCTGTTTCCACCAGCATCTTCACAAGGTTCTTTGCTTTTGTTCTGGGATTGATTTGCACTTTACGCACCAAAGCACGTTCATCTCTAGGAGACAGAACTCGTCTCCTTCCTGAGCGGTATGACGGCTGCGTGGTCCCATGGTGTTTATACTTACGTACTATTGTTTGTACAGATGAACGTGGTACCTTCAGGCGTTTGGAAATTGCTCCCAATGATGAACCAGACTTGTGGAGGTCTACCATTTTTTTTTTTTAGGTCTTGGCTGATTTCTTTTGATTTTCCCATGATGTCAAGCAAAGAGGCACTGAGTTTGAAGGTAGGCCTTGAAATACATCCACAGGTACACCTCCAATTGACTCAAATGATGTCAATTAGCCTATCAGAAGCTTCTAAAGCCATGACATCAATTTTCCAAGTTGTTTAAAAGGCACAGTCAACTTAGTGTTTGTAAACTTCTGACCCATTGGAATTGTGATACAGTGAATTATAAGTGAAATAATCGGTCTGTGAACAATTGTTGGAAAAATTACTTGTGTCATGCACAAAGTAGATGTCCTAACTGACTTGCCAAAACTATAGTTTGTTAACAATAAATGTGTGGAGTGGTTGAAAAATGAGTTTTAATGACTCTAAGTATATGTAAACTTCCCGACTTCAACTGTAAGTATTCACACCCCTAAGTCAATAATTTGTAGCACCACCTTTGGCAGCAATAACAGATGTGAGCCTTTCTGGGTAGGTCTCTAAGAACATTCCACACCTGGATTGTGTAACATTAGCCCATTATTATTTTCAAAATTCTTCAAGCTCTGCCAAATTGGTTGTTGATCATTGCTAGACAACCATTTGTAGGTCTTGCCATAGATTTTCAAGTAGATTTAAATCAAAACTGTAACTCTGCCACTCAGGAACATTCACTGTCTTCTTGGTAAGCAACTCCAGTGTAGATTTGGTCCTTGTGTTTTAGGTTATTGTCCTCCTAAATGGTGAATTAATCTCCCAGTGTCTGGTGGAGAGCAGACTGAACCAGGTTTTCATCTAGGATTCTGCCTGTGCTTAGCTCCATTCCATTAATTTTTTATCCTGAAAAATTCCCCAGTCCTTAACTATTACAAGCTTACCCATAACATGATGCAGCCCCACTATACTTTAAAATATGGAGAGTGGTACTCAGTAATGTGTTGTATTGGATTTGCCCCAAACATAACACTTTGTATTCAGGACAAAAAGTTAATTGCATTGCCACATTTTAGCAGTATTACTTTGTGCCTTGTTGCAAACAGGCTGAATGTTTTGAAATATTTTTATGTACAGGCTTCCTTCTTTTCACTCTGTCAATTATGTTAGCATTGTGGAGTAACTACAATGTTGTTGATCCATCCTCAGTTTTCTCCTATCACAGCCATTAAACTCTAACTGTTTTAAAGTCACCATTGGCCTCATGGTAGAATCATTGAGCGGTTTCCTTCCTCTCCGGCAACTGAGTTAGGAAGGACGCCTGTATCTTTGTAGTGACTGGGTGTATTGATACACCATCCAAAGTGTAATTCATAACTTCACCATGCTCAAAGGGATACTCAATGGCTGCTTTTTATTTTTATTTTGACCCACCTACCAATAGGTGCCAGTATTTGCGAGGTATTGGAAAACCTCCCTGGTTTTTGTGCTTGAATCTGTGCTTGAAATTCACTGCTCGGCTGAGGGACCTTACAGATAAATGTATGTGTGGGGTACAGAGATGAGGTAGTCATTCAAAAATCATGTTAACCACTATTATTGAACACAGTGTGAGTCCATTTAACTTATGTGACTTGTTAAGCACATGTTTACTCCTGAACTTATTTAGGCTTGCCATAATAAAAGGTGTCTAAATACTTATTGACTCAAGACATTTCAGCTTTCAATTTTCATCAATTTTTTGAAATGTTGAAAAACATAATTCCACTTTGACATTATGGGGTATTATTGCGTGTAAGCCAGTGGAAAAAAAATCAACATTTAATCCATTTTAAATTCAGGCTGTAACGCAACAAAATGTGGAAAAGGTCAAGGGGTGTGAATAGTTTCCGAAGGCACTGTATAGGTAACTATGAATGGAGGAGTGACTGTGGTTTAGGAGGTCAGAGGCCAGGCTCACCGATGTCTTCCACGGTGAAGATGACCTCGTCATAGAGATTGTCCTGATCTCCAGAGCGGAGTTGGACACTGTAGGTCATCCAGACCTTCGTGTAGCTTTCATTGAAGAAGCACTCGTCTATCCTGTCAGCCATGTAGTTAGGACACTCACTCCACTCTTTGGGAGATATGCTGCAGGCATGGGGAGACAACATGGGGGTTTTAATACTGTGCTAATTGCAGGAAAGACTGACATCATGCACCTGACATGTAGGTAAGAGGGGGAGACTCACATACAGTTTATAACTACAAATGATTTCACAAGAAACATTTATTTGGCTCTCATCAGTGGACAAATATCTTCTTTATTTCATTTCAGCCATCAGAATGTTTCTCTCCCTTACTTAGGGAACCTTTTTTCTCTCACTTCTTGTTATTGATGTAGTAGAACATCCGCAGGTCTCTGGGTTCTGTGAGGTTCTGGAATGTTCCGACATTCCATCTGCAGCGGAACGTGTTCATGTCATGGGAGACACAGCCAGTGATCTGGGGGCGGATCTGGGGCAGGGCTGAGAGGAAGAGCGTGAGAAAGAGAGCGAGGTGAGCACAGACAGTCTATAAGGCTTGCAGCAGTCAAACCTCTAACTTAAACATTAACTTTGCGCCTATTTTTAATTATCCTAAAATTATACACACCCAGTCTAATTGACCTATGCCCGTTGCTGTATATAGAGATAATTTACAGGGCTGAGTTGCTCTTCATGTGTAAGACAAACAGAGCTTAACATAACTCCTCCGAGTGGCATAGCCGCAGGGCGGACAGCTGCATTTTCTGGAAGTATCCGCAGACCTCTAAATCTGTCAGCCAGACTTTACTGCCCACAGGACTTTCAGGGAAATCCTCTCCGTTACCGGTCCTCAGAACTACACTTACATAGTACAAGGTGTGAAACCTCCACTCACAGTAATGGACATTACTGTTCAGAGATCTTCTGTTTCTGAAGGAAATGACAGCTGACAATTAAATTGCTCAGTTGGAACGATTTTCTTAGAAGTCAATTACTACTACACATGAAACGCTGTAATATTGTCTATCTTGTTACCTTCTGCTCCTAGAGATAATAAAGGAACCGAGAAATAAGCTGTAGGAATGGTAAATGATCATTCTATCTTGTTTCTGACAGGTAAGTGCTGTCCTGGTCTCTGTGCAATTATTATACTAATGTTGTCCTCGGAGAGAGGGGAGCTTTAGGTAAACAGTCCTGTCTGTTCACAGCCCTGAGGAGGCACTTAAGTACCATATCCCATAATGACACTGAGAAGAGCTGTCAGTCTACCACATCAACACTGATGAGAGGGACACCACAACAGCAGATTGAAGGGCCCTGTCGCCTAGGGAGAAGGCAGCTTCAAAAGGTGTATGGCTCTTCTGAGGAGTGATGCATACCACTGGCTTGGTTAGCAGCTCAACAAGGTAGGGGAGGGGCGCAAAGGTTAAAAATAACCTGTTTACCAGATCCTTTCCTACCAGGAACTTACTCCGAATTAAGAGAAAAAATCAATCCAACACTTGGCTACGCTCAAGGGTTTCATCCTAGGTACATTTCCTGTGACTGATTAGGATTCAGGATAAGTGGTGTGTGTGTGATGTGCAGAAATTGAGACTCTACATCTACTACTATATCCAGTCCCCATTTTGACTTACCCAATATTTTCTGAATGTAAATGTGCACGTGTAAATATATATGTGAGTACTTGTGAATGTTCTTGAATGTGTACGTGAGTGAGTGCTGTTTGCTTAGTGTCGACCAAGTTCAGGTCACTAGTTTTCACAAAAGCAAACATGCGCAGCAGATATCACTGGCTCCAACAGGACGTTGAAGCTCTAACTAAAATATAACTTTCAGTTCCAGTTATTCTAGTATTTCCAGTCGCTGGAGGTGAACTCTTTTCCATTACAACCTGTTTACCCTGACATCCCTGAAGTGCAGAGTTTTGTATAATGATACAAAACGTCCTCCTTTATCTCGTAAATTACTCATCTCTCACATTAGGACTGAAAAGTCAAAACATTCATCATGACTAATCAAAGGAAAGAGAGCGTTGTGTTTGATTGGCTGCTGCATAATTGGAGGGACGGAGGGAGGAAATGGCTATTTTAATCAAGGGGCTTCTAAATGCACATGTACCTTTTAATGGAATTCCGTGTAGAGTACACATGCAAGGAGTGCTAGAACTGGATGCTTTATAGAGGCAAATTCACTATTATCTCTCTCCTATGTACGTCACTGACATATCCCATATACACATACACAATTATACAAATGAAAGAGATGGTGCTATTGCCTTAACAACCTCTTGATGTTGTTTCTCCTCATTTGGAGTGATGTTTGCGCAACGTGGAGTATTTAATAAATGGCCTCCCGAAGAGCATGGAGGCCAGTGGTTATTTAGAGAGAGTCACGTGTTCAAGCTTCATCAATCAGCTGCCTTGGCTGTCAGGAGAGCGCACTTCGTCACCCTCCGCATTTCTTCCCTCCGTCCCTATTATTACCGAGCAGCTGTACAAACACAACCCTCTCTTTCCCTTTGATTAAAGTCATGATGAATGTTTTGACTTTTCAGTTCTAACGTGAGAGAGTAATTCATGAGATAGTGTCCAAAAATAAATATGCATCTAAAATAAATGTACAGCGAGCATTTACCTGTTCTGTTCTGTTCCAGAAATCAAAGCGAATTACATGTGCAATGTGCCATTTTCTCCACTTATGGTAGAGGAAAGCTTGAGTAAAGTGAAGGACAGCTGTTACATATTGTACTTATGTGGACACTTAAATGTGGACACTTTAAAGCAGTAGCTGCAACCAATATATTCCCCTTCAATTGAACAGCTTTAAAGCACTGGGAGGTTTATTTCTGTCTGTGTCCCCACCTCTTGCACTGTTTGTTCTCTGCCCATCCATTTCCCTCAGACAATAATCTCTTTGGCAGGAGTACTGCTGATTCTCAGAAAAAAAATGGTCAAGTATATTTTTCTCTGGGATCTCAAATTCTTTCACCCATTCTGACAGAGTGAAGTAACACTTACTGGAAACAGAGGAACTTTGTCAAAGCAACACTGTCAAAGCCTATACAAATCTGAGACAAAACAGACTCCCGGTAGAGGGAAAGCCTCTATTCAATCAGTCAGCGCTAAAGAGTTCTAATATATAACGTGTATATATGAAGAAACACTTATGAAAGTGTGACTTATGATGAAAGTGTGACTTCATCATAAAGGCCTGACCCACCTAGGAATAAAACTTCCTGCACTCAAACTTTGTTCATTCAACACTGTCTGTTGAGAGGGGGCCTCTGAATATCTAAACAGTTCCCCACAGTGCACCACTCACTGCTCCCACACTGCCCCCTCCAGAATTCCTGGGAATCCAGTTCCTGGAAAGTACTCGATGTGCAGCGTGCCCCGTGCAACACTATGTGCCCATGCGTGCATGCTTATTTTGAGAACATGTTCTAACAGATTGTATTAGTCTGTAAAATACACTAAACACAGTGCCATTGCATTATCATAAAACATATTATAGAGTTTTCACAAATATGCCTTAAAAATTGACTTGATGGATCAGCTTCTCACATAAGCTATATTTAAATTGACACATGAAATTATGGCTGATAGCACATTTGTTGAAAGTAATGAGCATTACAAACCAGAAACATGGAGATAAGACAGATAGTGTGCACTTCTCACAAGCTGTTACTTCCATCCCAAGGCTGTGTTACTCTCACCCTGCCGGCAGGTACAAAAGTAACATTGCAGTAGTTCTGGTCTTGGTCTATTTAATTTCAGCTCATTTACCCTAGAGATGAAATTACAGTTGCTAATGGTAGAGGACACATATACTAAGTTGTTTGTCATAAAATATGGTGTCTCTAGCTCTATCGATCTCTGCGTAATTAGGGAAAAAACTAAAAGTGTTACTTTCATCCCGGTTCTCCCCTCCCCCTATGTATATAATACTACATAGTGTACATACAAGACTGTCCTAACTACGAATTCTACATGCATAGGAAGTACTTGACTTCTAGGAATCTGATTGGTCTGTATTGATTGTCCAGTGAAAGGAAAGCCCCTCTGGTTTGGTCTGGTTCATCATTAATCAAAGGTACCTTGTTCAGAAGTGGGCGGCTCCTGCGATACAACTGCAAGGATGAGGAGAAGGCAGATGAAGAGAATGTGAGAGGTTGCCATGCTGTTCATCCCTAGAAAAACATGAGAGAAGAGTTAGAGTAATTTGACAGCGTTAACCCCACTGAACCATCACTCTAAAGCTGGCCCGCTGTCATTAAGTAGGGTGTGCTTACAACCCATAAACTTAACTGTACACCGAAACATACAGTATAAGTCCAGAGTCTGGTACTGTGATCCCCACCATTGCCTATGTTTTGTATATGTTTTCATAGTAGCTTATCTATTCTACTAGGTCTCAACATATCATTCGCTGCATTTGAGCCCATTGTCCCGTCTGAATATTATGTTACATTCTTGAAACTTGAACTCTGAGCTTCCATGAAACAGACTGCTCTCCCACTATACACTGAGTATAAAAAACATTAAGAACACCTGCTCTTTCAATTACATAGAGTGACCAGGTGAAGCTATGATCACTTATTGCTGTCACTTGTTAAATCCACTTCAATCCGTGTAGATGAAGGGGAGGAAACAGGTTAAAAAATGGTTAAGCCTTGAGACAATTGAGACATGGATTGTGTATGTGTGCCATTCAGAGGGTGAATGGGCAAGACAAAATATTTAAGTGCATTTGAACAGGGTATGGCAGTAGATGCCAGGCGCACCGGTTTGTGTCAAGAACTGCAACACTGCTGGGTTTTTCCACACTCAACTGTTTCCCGTGTGTATCAAGAATGGTCCACCACCTAAATGACATCCATCCAACTTGACAGAACTGTGGGAAGCATTGGAGTCAACATGGGCCAGCATCCCTGTGGAACGCTTTCGACACCTTATAGAGTCCATGCCCCAACGAATTGAGGCTGTTCTGAAGGCAAAAGGTGTTCCTAATGTTTGGAATACTCAGTGTATACAGTAACTGGACACTCCAAGGGAGATCCGAAAAAGAAAATAAGTTTACATTTTCCCGGTGCATTCCGCCTGATAGTAAATTTGAACATAAACAGAGGAGTATATCTTACCGAAGAAGTTATATAAATGACACAATAATGAATACAAAATTATACAAACTAGGTCTTTATTTTTTATTTTGTGATATCCAAATTGGTAGTTACGATCTTGTCTCATCGCTGCAACTCCCCACTCCCCAATGGGCTCGAGAGAGCAAGGCTAAGGTCGAGTCATGCGTCGTCCGAAACATGACCCGCCAAGCCACGCTGCTTCTTAACACCTGCTCGCCTAAGCCGGAAGCCAGCCCCACCAATGTGTAGGAGGAAACACTGTTCAACTGACGACTGAAGTCAGCTTGCAGCCCGGCCAGCCACAAGGAGTCGCTAGAGCACGATGAGCCAAGAAAACCCTTCCCTAAACCGGACGACGCTGGCCCAATTGTGCGCCGCCCTTTGAACCCCAGTCTGTAGTGACGCCTCAGCACTGCGATGCAGTGCCTTTGACCACTACCTCACTCGGGAGGCCACAAACTATAGCTGTGTTCGAATACTCATACTAACCGCACTAACCTTACTATTTGTGATGTAAATTGAGTATGTAGTATGCTTATTGGTCATAGTATGGATATAGTTAGTATGCCAAAAGTTCCCTTGATGTCTTCTACATTCACCAAAATAAAAAGTCAATTCCTGGTTTTCCTGGGGGGTTTTGAGTTTGACCGTTCGGTCGCGTTATGAAACATGACAAAGTCAACAGTCCACTGCTGAACATGACATTCAAGATCTGCAGCAAACAACTCTGGGCTGGGTTGTGTCCAGCACTTGTCTGTGAAATCAATCCCTCCTACATCCTGGCCCGATTCCAGTTGTTTTCCCCTCTCTATGGAAAATATAGGCGTTCTTCTCAAACAACAATCCTCTAATTTTTCTTCAAGCTTCACTATTGCTGTATGCCAACCAAAACATTTCAGTTTAAAAAAAACTGCAGCAGAGTGGGAGATGTTAATCTTAACGACAAACAGATTTGTATGAGTTTGTTTTCACTGAAAGATTATCTGGGAAAACAGAGAAGAAATCGAGGGGGAGAGAGGATATGGGAGGGGTGTGGGGAAGGAATAGCTGAAGAAAGGAGAATGGGGCACCAACACCACAATAACAATGGTCTAAATAGCTACATATTTAAGTGTGGTGTACTAAGACACTTCTTGTTGTTGTCTTCTTGTTGTTTTCTACAAACAGCATTTAAAGTAGAAACTCAAGAGGGCATATGTTTTACTACTGTAAATGCCTATCCATTAAAAAATATGTTTTTTTGTAATTTAGCAGACACTCTTATCCAGAGCGACTTAACAGTGTGAGTATATACATTTTTGTACTTTTTCCATACTGGTCCCCTGTGGGAATCGAACCCAAAACCCTGACGTTGCACTACATCACGAACAGACTTTTATCCCCAACAAGTCCGTTTGGTAGAAACACACCACCGGTGGGAAAATTCACATATTTTGTTTTTGCGGATTTTTGAATATTTGCATGAAAATCTGTCGCCAATTGGTTGGAAACCTAGCTAATTATGGGGCAGACAATGTTTCAGAAGGAAAAGCAAGGAGTACTGCGCAGAGTATTGCCCATTGAATCACAGCAAGTTTTTTTGTTTTGTAGGAGCCCTAATCCATACTACACACAATTACCTGTAGTGTGAACCAATGGTAAATATAACTCCCGACCATAAGCAGAAAACTTAAATTTGGATGTGTTTATTTTCTGTATTAATCAACTGACAGTGTGAGCCATTGCATGCTACACTCTGTCTCCTCAATCTAGAATCCCCACAGGAGACAGAATGGGTACACAATGAACACCAGCAGTAATGACAACAATGACTTTGTCTTCATTTCTGTTTAACTGTCTGGCAAAGGGCCCAAGGGACAATTACACTAAAGAGGGTGGCAGATAATAACATCTGTTCAAAAGTGGTTAAGACCTTTCAGTAGAAAAGTAATTATGTCAATCACAGTGGGAATTTGGTGATTTAAATGTACACATTCATATTGTATTGATATTTTTGTATGTTTGAGATGGCATATCTTTTTTCCTTAATACGTACACAGGCAAATTATCATTTAGACAGATTGTTGATACCTTAATAATTCAACAAACATTACATTTTTAATTTTATATGAGGACAGTCATGTGTTTCAGTCTCCATCTGATGAGTTGAAGGTACTGCATGCAAAAATGATTCAGAGGGTTATCATTTATCAATGGATATAAATAAAGACATCAGTGTAATAGGTGATTACTCATTATGTACTTTGGCAGTGTCAACTCTTCTTATGAGGCCGCCATATCTGTTATTTTCTTTCATTTGGTGTAGGCTACAATTATGAATACAAAACGTGACTTTTAAAAATATATACAAAGTGACTTCAAATATTTTAAATATTGTAATTAACCCAGGCTAGTGTGTTTAGATTTATTTCAGTAATTTATGTGCGGCTTGCTTCGCCTATTTACTTTTCGGCACACATTTTACATATAGGCCTACAGGGTTTCTATTTAGACTTTGGAATAATTCAATTGACCAATAATTAATAGGCTAATTACATTTTGAGAGATTGGTTTGAAATTGAGCCATACGGCTTTAAATTAACCGAACATGCACATATGCAGTAGAGATTGTATATAGCCTACCGTGAACAACAAAATACTATCATCATAACAGTAGGATAGGCCTACTAGACCAAATTTTCCCAAACTCGGTCCTGGGGCCCCCGGGTATACGTTTTGTTTTTTGCATTAGAACTAAACAGCCGATTCAAAAAATTAAAACTTGATGATAAATTGGTTATTTGAATTAGCTGTGTAAAGTTATGGCAAAACCCAAACGGGGGGGAGTTTGACAAAATCCTGAACTAGCCCAGTTAGCAATGAGCAATCGAGAGGCTGGCGTCTACTCACCATATAAGCAAGTTGTAAATCGCTGCTGTTTTCTTCAACGCTTGATCAAGCGGAACACTCGTCTCAGCCACGGGCTGCGATCTGCTAGACCACCACCAAAAACGGTCACGCCTTGGAAGAAAAAATCCCCAAACTCAACATTTAAACGTTACCATATTCCAAAAATGACATATTGTAGCAAGACGCATAGCTTTCTCTATCTTGTACACTCTTCCCCTTGAATCAATTCTGTCAATCTGCGGATGCGCGCTCTGCTTGCGTTAGTGCTGCCATTAAGGGGATTCGATTAATGTGGCCCGGGTAGGCATGTCTTGCACCGGGTAAAAATAGATTGCATTCGTTCGTGAGCCAGGTGTCCAGTTCAAAACCTATGGCAAAGTCGGTTAGAAACAAAAGGGATGTGGGCCTGAAACATGAGTGATATAGACCTAATTAATCACGTGGAGTAATGAGTAGGATTCTGTGTTTTCATATGCAAAAGTGATTGCTTTTGATAAAAACGCGTTATCTGCCTCCCCAATGAAAACTAGTTTGAAAATTCAAACATAAGAGATTTATGTTTCTGGATGATGCACCATGCTGCCTTGTTGACAACACAACCGAGCTGCGCAGATTAGGCTAGTGTTCGATTTGAGAAGTCGGCGCCTCCCTCACCATGTTTTCGGGTTCAAATCACAGGCCCAGGACCAGATTAAGACATTTGCAAAAGGCAAACTGATAACCATATAAATATATAAATTTATAATAATGGCAGTTCCCATTCAAGTCAGGACTGACAGCCATTGCTAGTGTACCCATTAGTTTAACAGTCAAATTGCCAGGTAAAGAGGTTCCAAAACCCTTCTATGGGTCCTCTGTAGCTCAGTTGGTAGAGCACGGTGCTTGTAATGCCAAGGTAGTGGGTTCGATCCCCGGGACCACCCATACACAAAAAATGTATGCACGCATAACTGTAAGTCGCTTTGGATAAAAGTGTCTGCTAAATGGCATATTATTATAAATCTATGGCCACAACACAACACACTGGTCTATATTTGGCTCGCATGCTGCCCAAATTGCGGCCCTCCCGACAGTAGGAATACAGTATGTGCTTGTAATAACTTAAACCACAGCAATTTTTTAGAAGCTATTGATCATCTGTGGCAAAATAATGGTCTCTGGTGTATTTTGAACATTGAGAGCAGGCTCCTGTGGTTGGCGGTTGCAGTAAAACATTTATTATTATTTTTTTACTACGGCCCCCTACAAGCCCCTGCATTAATCCGGCCCATAGACCGGTGCCTAGCGGCTCAGCATAATCGAATCCACCGCCCTGTGGCATCATGAAAGCGCCAGCTGCTGGTGAATATTTAACATAACAGGCAAGACTACAAATCATTTCGGAGTTGTTTACTCATTTTACACACCAAAATTACATACCCTACAGTTCAGACATGAGTAGAAACCTTTGTCATAATATACGCCTTGTGACAAATGTCCACAATTCTTTTACGGGACTGCCTTTCGAGATTGGGCAAGTTGTTTTTCTTGTAAGTAGGCTATGACGTCTTCAATGTCTGCTCCCACAGACACACGTGGCGGCTATGGGACAAGTGAGGCCCATACATTGATTTAGGACCCCATTCCCGTTTCTTCTTTCCTCTCAGTATGGATTGAAGAGTTCAATGAAGTGGAATACTCGCTTTCACCTATTCAACTTTATCATATTACAAGGCTACAAGGGAGGGGGTGAGTGCATATTTAAAGTATTTGAACCCCCAGTCTCACCTACTAGAGTGGGCATAGCCTGCACACTGAAGTGCACTCACAGCTGCAAGACAAACATTTAGCAGGCCTAATTTTGGACATTTATTTAGTTGGACAGTGTATACCATGTGTATCCTGTACATACAACTAGTAAAACTTGAAAGTATTCCATGTTTTCTATGTTGGTTGGTTGAGGGATTATGTTATGGAAAGTAGCATATGCTTTTGACTTTTTTCCCTTAACCAAACAAATCATAGCAGCTGTGGTAAATCTTTGTCTAGATTACTCAAATTACAGTAGATGGAATACATTCTCCTCTCATGCCACTCAGCCCTGGGAGAGGTTATATTATCTAAAGAGATAGGGTCTGGAGATGTATTCCTTCACAGAGCTTCCCCAGTGTTCAGAGTCATTATCTCGCTGGCTCTAGAGAGAGTGTTTGGCATGTGAGCCCCTGACTCAACTCAACATGTCAACACCATCTCTGAAGTCTGTCAAGTGAGACTCCCTACCCTCCATGCACATGCTCTCATAAATAGACAATCTCTCTCTAACAAAAAAACAAACATTTTATGGCCTAACAAAGTTTGGAATCGAAAGCTTGAAATACTTCTCTAGATGTGGTCTTCCATGTTGATCCTGTGATTATGCTACCTGGTCTGATGCCTTTTTAGGTTTACACTTGAATGGGGCGAAACAGGGTCAAGCCCTTTCACCAAGGTGCTTTGCAAGCCTCTCTATTTAAAACTTTAGGTTAATGTGGTACTAATAAGCAGCATCACTTTTAATTGGTCAATTCCTCTGTCACTCCAGGGATGCCCCCACCCCTTCTGGCCTGATTGCTGACTGGGCCTAGGGGGAATGACCTGTATTTCAAACCTCCACCACTCAGTTTTCTGAAAAAGACTGACAGACAGATTCCGAAAATGGCGTCCTTCAGAATTCTGTCAAAATCAGAGCAATTTCATAGAAATATATCTTCAGTGAGAAGACAAAAAGGAATACTGTCTGTGCAGTATGGCAAGGTATGAGCACCTTTATAATTTTACTACAACATCAACTGTATGTGTATTATATGTGTATAATAAACCTGAACATGATGTAATATGTTGTTTAATAATCCAGTATATCAAGCTAGTATTGTATTGCTCCATACACAATGCAACGATAGTGTGCTAAATTGTGACTATTGATACTGTTTAGTGGTATGGAGCTGTTCTGAACCTCTCAAGTGTTTTATTCTTGTCTCTGAAGTTCATACAGTATGTGGGAGTGCTATAATAGTGTGGATGGGTCACTCAGAGTTCAAATGGATGACAACTGTCTGAGTGGAGAGCATTAGAATAAATAAAGTAGGAAACCTACAAGCTTTTCTACAAGTTTTTATTCTAGAATTAATCCTAGTCCATGAGAGCAACCAGGCATAGGGCTACTTGAATCACTTTGAATTTTAAAAAAATGCCACAACTCCTTAACATACCTTTTTCCCTCACAAAATGGGGGCATGAAGGAGGGGATTGAACTAACTCTATTGGTTCACTGGTAAAATCCAGGTTTACTGTGATGTCCTTGTCCAAATTGTCATGTGGTTATTTCAGTGTGTTCCTCACCCCCAGGTGTATGGCTGTTACTTCTCCTCCTCCTGCCCCAGGGATGCACGTTTCTTTACCGACCCCACAGAGGCAGTGAAAGACATCCCAGATGGCTCCACTCTACTGGTGGGAGGTAGCATACTGTGCCTGCTCTCAGGCCTTTTTCATCACATAGTCATGCTTTGGTCAAATGTCAAATTCAAACGTTTTGCGTTTCTATCCTCACACATTTCTTCTGCTTCTGGGAAAACAATAAGTCATATTTGTTTAAGCGCAAATCATTAACATTCCATGTCTGCGCTTGTACATTATTTTTGGGTAATGTAAAGGATAATTCAGAGTTTAATGTATTCTTGTGAATGTTTTCCAGGGTTTGGTTTATGTGGAATACCAGAGAATCTGATTTGGAGTTTATTGAAGACTGGAGTGAAAGGTATCACAGCAGTCAGCAACAACGCTGGGTAATTAGGCTACTACAAAATTAGTGTGTGTGCGTGTGCCTTTGAGTATGGTTGTTTTTGTGCATGTGTTGTATGTATCTAAGCAAGATAGAAATGTATTTGTGTTATTCTAATGTGGATAAATCTGTGTGTGTCTATGCAGGGTGGATAATTTTGGTCTTGGTCTGCTGCTGAGGACCAAGCAGATCAAGCGGATGATTTCCTCCTACGTTGGGGAAAATGCAGAGTTTGAGAGACAGTACCTTTCAGGGGAACTGGAGGTGGAGCTAACTCCTCAGGTTAGACTCTAATGATTGTGTGTCATTCTAAAGTAATTTCTCCATCTGGTTGGTAATGAAAAGTTATTTGCCTGTCATGCTCGCTAAAATAAGTTTGTTATAACATGTTTGTATCTTGTTATAGCCTACATGTTAGATTGTGTTATGATCTTCTTATACCATGCTTGTTACATCTACTTAAGGGCACCCTGGCAGAGAGGGTACGTGCCGGCGGTGCTGGGGTCCCTGCCTTCTTCACACCCACTGGGTATGGCACACTGATCCAGAAGGGAGGCTCACCCATCAAATACAACACAGACGGCAGTGTGGCCATCGCCAGCAAGAAGAGAGAGGTATGCAAACACACACACACACAGATATTCATATTGAACCTTTATTTACCCAGGATAGTGTCACTGACATGACATATTTTTTCAAAGAACGACCTGGTCATATTAGAGAGGTAGAGGGAGGTTGAACACTATGGGGTCAATTCAGCTTTTACTCCTGACCCTGACACATGTGATGTCATTATCCCACAGGTTAGGGAGTTCAATGGCATCCACTATGTCATGGAGAGAGCCATCACAGGGGACTTTGCTCTGATCAAGGCCTGGAAAGCTGATAGAGCCGGAAACATTGTGTTCAGGTGGGGATGGCAGATTTTTCAACAACCTTCACAACAATCATCATAAGAACGTGTTATATTCAAACTCCACAAGAGGTCAGCATTTTCTAGCATTATGTTGCGCCACAGCTAGTGCTAACATTCTAAATCAATTTCAACGGACAACTGTCACTGTGAATGATTATATAGTTAATGCACAGACTCGACTGAGTATCATGAAAAGTTTATTGTATGCTGATATGCTGTCTTTGTCTTTCTACAGGAAAACAGCACGGAACTTCAACCAGCCCATGTGTAAAGCAGCTAAAGTCACCATAGTGGAGGTTAGCATGTCAATGAACCACTTTCAATTAACAGTTTCTTCAACTATCATGTGTGGCCTAAAAGTTTCCTGAACCTTACCCCAAACTTTTAAACCCTAACTCGTCTTCGGTGACTGCTGCCTTAGGTAGAAGAGATTGTAGATGTGGGGACCTTTGCTCCTGAAGATATCCATGTCCCCAGCATCTATGTGGACAGGATCGTGAAGGGGGCAGGCTATGAGAAGAGGATAGAGGTATGCCTGCCTGCCTGTTTGTCTGTCGCAGGTACTGTGTAATCAGTTGTTTTCTCTGTGTTATTGATTGGCAATAATCCCTGGTCACTGTGCAGAAGAGGACGGTCCAGAAAGGCTGTATGGAGACACCCAAACCCAAGAGCAAGGCAGACCTGCTCAGAGAGAGGATCATCAGGAGGGCAGCGCTGGAGTTCCAGGATGGGATGTATGGTATCCTTTACACAGGATCAGGGCCAGAGGGAACAGTGTGGATTGATATTGATACATGTGAGGTACAGTGCATTCAGAAAGTATTCAAACCCCTTGACTTTTTCCACATTTTGTTAGGTTACAGCCTTATTCTAAAATGGGTTAAATAATAAATGTTCCTCATCAATCTACACACAATACCTCATAAATGAAAAAGCGAGTATGACAAAGTATTAAGACCCTTTGCTATGAGACTCGAAATTGAGCTCAGGTGCATCCTGTTTTCATTGATCATCCTTGAGATGTCCACCTGTGGTAAATTCAATTGATTGGACATGAGTTGGAAATTGCACACACCTGTCTATACAGTGGCTTGCGAAAGTATTCACCCCCCTTGGCATTTTTCCTATTTTGTTGCCTTACAACCTGGAATTCAAATGGATTTTTTGGGGTGTTTATAATATTTGATTTACACAACATGCCTACCACTTTGAAGATGCAAAATATTTTGTATTGTGAAACAAACAATAAATAAGGCAAACAATAAATAAGACAGAAAACTTGAGCGTGCATAACTATTCTACCTGACCGGTCGCTCCTACCAAGTGGCGTGGCGAGAAGCTGTCTCCGCACCACGTGCTCTCACCACTGGTGTCCCCCAGGGCTCAGTTCTAGGCCCTCTCCTATTCTCGCTATACACCAAGTCACTTGGCTCTGTCATATCCTCACATGGCCTCTCCTATCATTGCTACGCAGACGACACACAACTAATCTTCTCCTTTCCCCCTTCTGATAACCAGGTGGCGAATCGCATCTCTGCATGTCTGGCAGACATATCAGTATGGATGACGGATCACCACCTCAAGCTGAACCTTGGCAAGACGGAGCTGCTCTTCCTCCCGGGGAAGGACTGCCCGTTCCATGATCTTGCCATCACGGTTGACAACTCCGTTGTGTCCTCCTCCCAGAGTGCGAAGAGCCTTGGCGTGACCCTGGACAACCCCCTTTCGTTCTCCGCTAACATCAAGGCGGTGACCCGATCCTGTAGGTTCATGCTCTACAACATTCGGAGAGTACGACCCTGCCTTACACAGGAAGCGGCACAGGTCCTAATCCAGGCACTTGTCATCTCCCGTCTGGATTACTGCAACTCGCTGTTGGCTGGGCTCCCTGCCTGTGCCATTAAACCCCTACAACTCATCCAGAATGCCGCAGCCCGTCTGGTGTTCAACCTTCCCAAGTTCTCTCACGTCACCCCGCTCCTCCGCACACTACACTGCCTTCCAGTTGAAGCTCGCTGCTACAAGACCATGGTGCTTGCCTACGGAGCTGTGAGGGGAACGGCACCTCCGTACCTTCAGGCTCTGATCAGTCCCTACACCCAAACGAGGGCATTGCGTTCATCCACCTCTTGCCTGCTGGCTCCCCTACCTCAGCTGAAGCACAGTTCCCGCTCAGCCCAGTCGAAACTGTTCGCTGCTCTTGCACCCCAATGGTGGAACAAGCTCCCTCACGACGCCAGGACAGCGGAGTCACTCACCACCTTCCGGAGACATTTGAAACCCCACCTCTTTAAGGAACACCTGGGATAGGATAAAGTAATCTTTCTAACCCCCCCCCCCCAAATATTTTTTTGTTATAATAATAATTGTAAAGTGGTTATCCCACTGGCTATAAGGTGAATGCACCAATTTGTAAGTCGCTCTGGATAAGAGCGTCTGCTAAATGACGTAAATGTAAATGTAAATGTATTCACCCCCCCAAGTCAATACTTTGTAGAGCCACCTTTTGCAGCAATTACAGCTGCAAGTCTCTTGGGGTATGTCTCTATAAGCTTGGCACATCTAGCCACTGGGATTTTTGCACATTCTTCAAGGCAAAACTGCTCCAGCTCCTTCAAGTTGGATGGGTTCCGCTGGTGTACAGCAATCTTTAAGTCATAGTCTCAAATCTCTGGAAGACTGAAACAGGTTTCCCTCAAGAATTTCCCTGTGTTTAGCGCCATCCATCATTCCTTCAATTCTGACCAGTTCCCCAGTTCCTGCCGATGAAAAACATCCCCACAGCATGATGCTGCCACCACCATGCTTCACTGTGGGGATGGTGTTCTCGGGGTGATGAGAGGTGTTGGGTTTGCGCCAGACATAGCGTTTTCCTTGATGGCCAAAAAGCTCAATTTTAGTCTCATCTGACCAGAGTACCTTCTTCCATATGTTTGGGGAGTCTCCCACATGCCTTTTGGCGAACACCAAACGTGTTTCCTTATTTTTTTCTTTAAGCAATGTTTTTTTTATGGCCACTCTTCCGAAAAGCCCAGCTCTGTGGAGTGTACAGCTTAAAGTGGTCCTATGGACAGATAGTCCAATCTCCGCTGTGGAGCTTTGCAGTTCCTTCAGGGTTTTCTTTGGTCTCTTTGTTGCCTCTGATTAATGCCCTCCTTGCCTGGTCCGTGAGTTTTTGTGGGCGGCCCTCTCTTGGCAGGTTTTTGTCGTGCCATATTCTTTCCATTTTTTAATAATGGATTTAATGGTGCTCTGTGGGATGTTCAAAGTTTCAGATATTTTTTTATAACCCAACCCTGATCTGTACTTCTCCACAACTTTGTCCCTGACCTGTTTGGAGAGCTCCTTGGTCTTCATGGTGCCGCTTGCTTGGTGGTGCCCCTTGCTTAGTGGTGCCCCTTGCTTAGTGGTGTTGCTGACTCTGGGGCCTTTCAGAACAGGTGTATATATACTGAGATCATGTGACAGATCATGTGACACTTAAAAAAAGTCCACCTGTGTGCAATCTAACTAATTATGTCTTCTGAAGGTAATTGGTTGCACCAGATCTTATTTAGGGGCTTCATAGCAAAGGGGGTGAATACATATGAACTTACCACTTTCCCGTTATTTATGTTTTCGAATTTTTTGAAACAAGTTATTTTTTTCATTTCACTTCACCAATTTGGACTATTTTGTGTATGTCCATTACAGGAAATCCGAATAAAAATCTATTTAAATTACAGGTTGTAATGCAACAAAATAGGAAAAACGCCAAGGGGGATGAATACTTTTGCAAAGCACTGTATAAGGTCCCACAGTTGACAGTGCATGTCAGAGCAAAAACCAAGCCATGAGATGAAAGGAATTGTCCGTAGAGCTCAGAGATAGGATTGTGTCGAGGCACAGATCTGGGGAAGGGTACCAAAAAATGTCTGCAGCGTTGAAGGTTTCCAAGAACACAGTGGTATACATCATTCTTAAATGGAAGAAGTTTGGAACCACCAAGACTCTTCCTAGAGCTGGCCGCCCGGCCAAACTGAGCAATCAGGGGAGAAGGGCCTTGGTCAGTGAGGTGACCAAGAACCTGATGGTCACTCTGACTGAGCTCCAGAGTTCCTCTGTGGAGATGGGAGAACCTTCCAGAAGAACAACCATCTCTGCGGCACTCCACCAATCAGGCCTTTATGGTATAGTGGCCAGACGGAAGCCACTCCTCAGTAAAAGGCACATGACAGCCCGCTTGGAGTTTACCAAAAGGTACCTTTTATTTTTATTTATTTCACCTTTATTTAACCAGGTAAGCCAGTTGAGAACAAGTTCTCATTTACAACTGCGACCTGGCCAAGATAAAGCAAAGCAGTGCGATAAAAACAACAACACAGAGTTACATATGGGGTAAAAAAAACATAAGGTCATAAAATACAAGGACTAAAGGACTCTCATACCATGAGAAACAAGATTCTCTGTTCTAATGAAACCAAGATTGAACTCTTTGGCCTGAATGCCAAGTGTCACGTCTGGAGGAAACCATGCACCGCTCATCACCTGGCCAATACCATTCCTACGGTGAAGCATGGTGGTTGCAGCATCATTCTGTGGGGATGTTCTGCAGCGGCAGGGACTGGAGACTAGTCAGGATCGAGGAAAAGATGAACGGAGCAAAGTACAGAGAGATCCTTGATGAAAACCTGCTCCAGAACGCTCAGAACCTCAGACTGGGGTGAAGGTTCACCTTCCAACAGGACAACGACCCTAAGCACACAGCCAAGACAACACAGTAGTGGCTTCGGGACAAGTCTCTGAATGTTCTTGAGTGGCCCAGCCAGAGCTCGGACTTGAAACCGATCTAACATCTCTGGAGAAACCTGAAAATAGCTGTGCAGCGACGCTCCCCATCCAACCTGACAGAGCTTGAGAGGATCTGCAGATAAGAATGGGAGAAACTCCCCAAATACAGGTGTGCCAAGCTTATAGCGTCATACCCAAGAAGACTCTAGGCTGTAATCGCTGCCAAAGGTGCTTCAACAAAGTACTGAGTAAAGGGTCTGAATACTTATGTACATGTGGTATTTCTGTTTTTTATGTTTTAATACATTTGCAAACATTTCTAAAAACCTGTTTTTGCTTTGTCATTATGGGGATGTAGATTGATGAGGGGGGGGAAAAAACAATTGCATTTATTTTAGAATAAGGCTGTAACGTAACAAAATGTGGAAAAAGTCAAGGGGTCTGAATACTTTCCGAATGCACTGTATATACAGTATGTAGACATGGTGGATGTTATTGGTTATTAATAGGTGCCTTGACTACAGCCCCTTCAGCAAACCTTGGTATTGGGATCCCCATGCTGGCCAGCAACTTCATCAGCTCTGACATCACTGTGCACCTACAGAGTGAGAATGGACTTCTGGGCCTGGTGAGCCACATGAGCTGTTAGATATAGATTTACCAATACAAATATAAATACTGTATTCAGGAAAGTGGGTGCCTTCTCTTTGACGTAGTCCAGTGTGTGTATCTGTGTCATTGTGTTTTTTTGTCTATGATTATAAAGGGTCCTTATCCCACCGAAAGTGAGGTAGACCCAGACCTTATCAATGCAGGTGCGTACAGCATGCCCTTACGTCAACACTACACCTACAAAGTTGTAGAAAGTCTTTGGTTGGACATGCAATCCTCAAATCAAAGCTTTCTTGGAACATCTTTCCTGGCCTTTACCCTCCTACCCTCTGACCCAGTCTCTGTACGTGTTATTTAGGTAAAGAGGTTGTAACTGTGGTTCCTGGAGCCGCGTTTTTCTCCAGCGATGAATCATTTGCTATGATCAGGGGGTGAGTGCTCAAACCATCTACTGTACTCCCCGATCTTTATCTTCGCTAACCTTAGTATCACTTTTTCATTTGGAGTAGCTGAATGTAACATTAACTACCTCTCTACCTTCAGTGGCCACATTGACCTGACCATGTTGGGAGCCATGCAGGTGTCTAAGTATGGGGACCTGGCCAACTGGATGATCCCGGTATGATCATGTCTCTTTCACCCAGCTGGCCGATCGTAGGAATATGTGTGTATAATGAGTGTTTCAACATGTGTACTCTCTCTTCATTGACTTCCACAGGGAAAGATGGTGAAGGGAATGGGAGGGGCTATGGACCTAGTGGCATGTGCAGGAACCAAAGTGGTGGTGACCATGGAGCATTCTGCTAAGGTACACACTGATATTCTCCCACCAGTACTTCATACACATGGTTTTAGACCTTACTACTGTACCTAATACACTATAGTAGTGTACCCGATACTTAACCTTATATTAAACCTTATCGCCTCACAAACTTAAGGGGGACAAACACAAAATCCTGGAGAGTTGTACTCTGCCACTGACAGGGAAGCAGTGTGTGGATAGGATCATCACTGAAAAGGTGAGCTTTTTAAATAATGTTATGCTTGTCAGCGTCAATCTCCTCTTCCTGTATGCACTCAGTCACTCACGCTGTTCCCCTATCGCCCTGTCTCCCAGGCAGTTTTTGATGTTGACAAGGCCAGCGGCCTCGCTCTCATAGAGATCTGGGAGGGGCTGACTCCTGATGACATTAGAGCGTGCACTGGCTCAGACTTTGCTGTGAGTTTGACAAACATGACAAACCCATCATATCTCCACTGATGAATCATGGGATAACTACTGACTCATTAAATAAACACTGAATGTTCTGTGCTTCCATTATAATGAATTACTCAACTCTGATCGCTGTTTGTGTTTCTTTATAGGTGTCCCCAAATCTAAGACCAATGCAGCAGATCTGAACTCAGTCACTCCCAACCTTTCTGCAGTGCACAGAATCCTTCTTTTAACATTCCACATGACCATAGTGCTACAAATGCATGTACACAACACATAACTCTGGGAGAGAGGAATAAATATACCTGCGGAGGAAAGGATTGACAGTTAAGAGTCAGCCGGCTACAACGTGCCTGTGACTTACAATAGAATCAGAATCTAGGCCTACAATGCAATGACTGGTCATTCAAAGCTGTATATGGTATAATCCATGTTCGATTGTTTTCCTCTTTTAAAATGGCATAACTAACTCTAGTTGACTAAATTTGTACTTGAGTGACTCAGTAAATTATGAAACTCAAAAGCTAAAACTTTGTTTTTTCTGTTCAGGATGGGATGATAAGTTCCTGTGCCATCTGCTGCTGTATTGTGTCTGCATGATATCATACATACACTTGAGAGCAACTGGGGTAGTCAAACTCATACAATATGGCTCTCCTAACTTGGGTAAATTCAGCATTGTGACCTTTGCACTAATTGTGCGGAGCAGAGAGGCTCAACCAGGAAAAACAATTGTTACGCAACCTCCTCCCTACTTAGAAACAAAATCCCAGTGCTGTTTGAACAAAAACATTTAATTTCATGATGGTATTGCGTAACACTGCATGTACAATCACAAAATCAATGACACCACCTAAAACTAAGGACTAGGGTGGACTAAGTCAGGTTCAGGACTGTTGCTGCCACCATCGGTCAGAATGCAATGAGGAGATTGAGAATACAATTTGCCAATTTATTTCACACACAGCAAAGGCAAACAGAGGCGGGGGGAGGTGGGATTTGCTCCTGGATTCTGTTGGATTGTAAGGCCGGTAGGTAGGGTGTGATGGTCTAGGAGGGAGATAGAGAAAATACATATCAGGGGCAAATCAACATAAAAGTACATGAACAAACAAGTAGTGCCGGGTGAATAAATGGGCTTTATGGTAATATGTAATTAACTCAGGGCTGACTATCCTTTTGGGG
Organism: Coregonus clupeaformis; assembly: GCF_020615455.1. Lineage (NCBI taxonomy): Eukaryota > Metazoa > Chordata > Actinopteri > Salmoniformes > Salmonidae > Coregonus > Coregonus clupeaformis. The sequence continues at coordinate 23,153,725 of NC_059218.1, read as the reverse complement.
GCTCCAAGCGAGATTTGGTTGCCCCCCGCAGCAAAACATTTGTTTTAGTGGCCCCCCTCTTAAAAGTGGGGATCATTTTTTGTTTTAAAGTTAATTTCCTGGAATTCTACAGCTTTTGCCATGGGGCAAAGAAAATAAGTAGCAATTTTATAACAAATATCATGCAATTCTACACATTACTTATGCCATTTTAATATGATATCTGAGTGAGATTGATTTTGTTAGTCAATGGAGAAAGTCAGGGCCCCTGGGCATGTGCCCTGTGTGCCCAGCCGCTGGTCAGCCATGATTACTACAAGTTTAGATCAAAATTGTTAGCTGACATGGCTAATTGAGTGACTGCCAGTGACAAGAGTAAAACTGCTGATGCACAACCAAATTTCAGAAATTGCACCAAAGGGTGGCTATTCTTCAAATAGCCACCCTTTGCCTGAAACCGGCCCTTAATAAACGTAGAAAACAAAAAACATTAACTACAACAAAAGGAGCACATGGCATACAAAGCATTCCAGGTGAAGCTGGTTGAGAGAATGCCAAGAGTGTGCAAAGCTGCCAAGGCAAAGGGTGGCTATTTGAAGAATCTAAAATCTAAAATATATTTTGAATTGTTTAACACTTTTTTTGGTTACTACATTATTCCATTTGTGTTATTTCATAGTTTTGATGTCTTCACTATTATTCTACAATGTAAAAATAGTAAAAATTAAGAAAAATCCTTGAATGAGTAGGTGTGTCCAAACTCTTGACTGGTACTGTGTGTGTGTGTGTGTTACGTTCGTTGAGTAAAGGATTGGACCAAGGTGCAGCGTGGTATGCGTACATAGTCGTTTATTATATTGAACACCGACAAAATAACAAAATCCAACAGAACGTGAAGTTCAAAAGGCTAAACATCCAACAAGCCAAACTGAAACAAGATCCCACAACTAAGGTAGGCAACATGGCTACCTAAGTATGATCCCCAATCAGAGACAACGATCGACAGCTGCCTCTGATTGGGAACCACACCCGGCCAACATAGATATAGATAACATAGATCTACACAGATATTCACACCCTGACCAAACCAACTAGAGATCTCTATGCCCCCCAAAGGTGCGGGGCCGCAGCTGACCGGTGCTGGACTAGGCACCAGTGGAGTGGACTGCTCTGGCATTGGACTGGAGCAGCTAACCGGAGCTGGACTAGGCACCGGTGGAGCGGACTGCTCTGGCACTGGAGTGGAGCAGCTAACCGGAGCTGGACTAGGCACCGGTGGAGCGGACTGCTCTGGCACCAAAACCCAAAATAAGATCTCACCTCGAGGAGTTGCAATGATCATGAGAACGGTGAGGAATCAGCCCAGAACTACATGGGAGGATCTTGTCAATGATCTCAAGGCAGCTGGGACCATAGTCACCAAGAAAACAATTGGTAACACATTACACCGTGAAGGACTGAAATCCTGCAGCGCCCGCAAGGTCCCCCTGCTCAAGAAAGCACATATACAGGGCCGTCTGAAGTTTGCCAATGAACATCTGAATGATTCAGAGGAGAACTGGGTTAAAGTGTTGTGGTCAGATGAGACCAAAATCTAGCTATTTGGCATCAACTCAACTCGCCGTGTTTGGAGGAGGAGGAATGCTGCCTATGACCCCCAAGAACACCATCCCCACCGTCAAACATGTAGGTGGAAACATTATGCTTTGTGGGTGTTTGTTTTTCCCTCACTGTATATATATATATATATATATATATATATATGCAAAAAATATATGGGGGATTGTAAATGATGCAGACAATTACATTGATGGAAGCTGATCTACCCCCTAAAAAAAATTTTTTGGGAAGAAGTGTGCAGATGGATGTATCATGTTATCAGAAGTAGGTCATCAATGACGTCTGAATCATCGTTGATCACGTGCTTTTCAAACAGTGTGTTGCAAAATCCCACTGATTTCGCGGTGGTTCCGGTGCTTTCTTCGATTCCAAGCTGCTTTCAAATATAGATAGGATTTTGGACAAAATGTTGTATTTAGTATAGTTTAAGCTTCTGTCGTAAGCATCCTAAATAATGCCATAGATTCAGTTTGAAAAAGAGTAAACTTGAAGGTAAAAAAGGGAAGCATGATGTAAGATGCAAACCTGGTATTCCTACTGATTACATGCTATTAAAGCTAACGACGTACCACTGCGCCACACAGTTCGAATTTTGAAATAAATAATGGAGAAAAATATCTGATAATCACACACTGCTATTTATTGCTGACCAGCAGATGTCACTAGTGTGCGTTGTGAACAGATAACGAAGCTCCGAGTAATAATGTCACGTCCACTCCCTGGCGCTCGACGTCACCAGTCTACTAACAACCTGTCCTGGCAACCCATCCTTATGCACACATGGCAACCTTCATTACACACACCTGCGCCTCATTAGGCACACCTGGACTTCATCACCTCCCTGATTACTTCCCCTTTATATAGCACTCCGTTGTCATCACCCACCAGGCAATATTGTGTATGTTTCCACGTTTAAACGCTTTCTTGTTTTGTATCAGGCAATGTTCTTTGTCATTAAACTCACTAACTGCACTTGATTCCTGACTCCCTGCGTCTATGTTACAAATGAACAGTTTTTCGGCACAATTTGGTGAAAGCGCCAAAGCCTTCAGAAAGCCTCGGTTTCCCATCACTAGTATACAACAGACTAGAGAAATTGGCAGAATAATATATATTTAGCAATAGCACTTACATATAACCACTCCGATAATATAACAAGGCACAATTATTTTACACACAAAATGGAAGGAAAGAGAGACTATACCATCAAAGGATTTGCTGTGGTCAGAAGTGGAGAAGGTGGCTATATGGCAAGGTGAGGCGTGAGAAAAAGGCTGAGGAGTGGTGATTTGGGAGTGACAACAGGTGTGGGAACAGGTGTAGAGGGAAGGGGTGTGTCCTGGACCAATTAGTTAATCTGCAGAGGAGTGGTCTTCAACACACCACCAATACTTTTACTATAAATGAATAATAGCCCATGCCAGCAGAGGGATCCAAGGCCCCCCAATCATTACGCATCAAGCAAATGAGGGGGAAATGGATTTCTCCAGTGTGGAAATTCCTGAACTCGAGGTGCTATTGAGTAATCTCTCTCCTGACTGGCTATATGAGCTGGGCTCACTGTGCTCGGCCAGAGGAAAACAACTGTCTGTCTCTGTCATGTGCATCATGAAGGTCGGGAGCTCACCTATACTCTCAACAGTAAACATTACTATAACTCTATCTGACTTTGTTAATGTCATTATTCCTCCTAGTTGAACTTGGATGTAACTCTGTCCTGTCTAACTTTGTTACACTTCTGTCTCCCTCACATTTGGTATGTACTGAGCAAATCAAATCAAATTGTATTTGTCACATGCGCCGAATACAACATGCTTACTTACAGTTTTAAGAAAGAATACCAAAAAAAAAAAAAAAAGGTTTTATTAAAGAGCAGCAGTAAAATAACAATAGCGAGGCTATATACAGGGGGAACCGGTTAGTCGAGGTAATTGAGGTAATATGTAGGTAGCGTTGTAGGTAGTTATTAAAGTGACTATGCATAGATAAAAACAGAGTAGCAGCAGGGGAGGGGAGGGCAATGCAAATAGTCTGGGTAGCCATTTGATTAGATGTTCAGGAGTCTTATGGCTTGGGGTTAGAAGCTGTTTAGAAGCCTCTAGACCTAGACTTGGTGCTCCGGTACCGCTTGCCGTGCGGTAGCAGAGAGAACAGTCTATGACTAGGGTGGCTGGAGTCTTTGACAATTTTTAGGGCCTTCCTCTGACACTGCCTGTTATAAAGGTCCTGGATGGAAGGAAGCTTGGCCCCAGTGATGTACTGGGCCGTACGCACTACCACTGTTGTGTCATCGGCAGACTTATTGACGGTGTTGGAGTCGTGCCTGGCCAAGCAGTTATGAGTGAACAGGGAGTACAGGAGGGGACTGAGCATGGACCCCTGAGGGGCCCACGTGTTGAGGATCAGCGTGGCGGATGTATTGTTACCTACCCTTACCACCTGGGGGCAGCCCGTCAGGAAGTCCAGGATCCAGTTGCAGAGAGAGGTGTTTAGTCCCAGGGTCCTTAGCTTAGTGATGAGCATTGAGGGCACTATGGTGTTGAATGTTGAGCTGTAGTCAATTAATAGCATTCTCACATAGGTGTTCCTTTTGTCCAGGTGTGAAAGGGCAATGTGGAGTGCAATAGATCTGTGGATCTGTTGAAGTGGTATGCAAATTTGAGTGGGTCTAGGGTTTCTGGGATAATGGTGTTGATGTGAGCCATGACCAGCCTTTCAAAGCACTTCATGGCTACATACGTGAGTGATATGGATCAGTAGTCATTTAGGCAGGTTACCTTAGTGTTCTTGGGCACAGGGACTATGGTGGTCTGCTTGAAACATGTTGGTATTAGACTCAGACAGGGAGAGTTTTGAAAATGTCAGTGAAGACACTTGCCAGTTGGTCAGTGCATGCTCAGAGTACACGTCCTGGTAATCCGTCTGGCTCTGCGGCCTTGTGAATGTTGACCTGTTTAATGGTCTTGCTCACATCGGCTATGGAGAGCATGATCACACAGTCGTCCATGCATGTTTCAGTGTTACTTGCCACGAAGCGAGCATAGAAGTAATTTAGCTCATCTGGTAGGCTTGTGTCACTGCGCAGCTCGCAGCTGTGCTTCCCTTTGTAGTCTGTAATAGTTTGCAAGCCCTGCCACATCCGACGAGCGTCAGAGCCGGTGTAGTACGATTCGATCTTAGTCCTGTATTGACGCTTTGCCTGTTTGATGGTTTGTAAAGGGCATAGCAGGATTTCTTATAAGCTTCCGGGTTAGAGTCCTGCTCCTTGAAACCCTTTAGCTCAGTTCGGATGTATTTTTTTTGTTGCCTGTAATCCATGGCTTCTGGTTGAGGTATGTACGTACAGTCACTGTGGGGACGACGTCATCGATGCACTTATTGATGAAGCCAGTGACTGATGTGGTGTACTCCTCAATGCCATCGGAAGAATCCCGGAACATATTCCAGTCTGTGCTAGCAAAACAGTCCTGTAGCTTAGCATCTGCTTCATCTGACCACTTTTTTTTATTGACCGAGTCACTGGTGCTTCCTGCTTTAGATTTTTCTTGTAAGCAGGAATCAGGAGGATTGAATTATGGTCAGATTTGCCAAATGGAGGGCGAGGAAGAGCTTTGTATGAGTCTCTGTGTGTGGAGTAAAGGTGGTCTAGAGTTTTTTTCCCCCCTCTGGTTGCACATTTAACATGCTGGTAGAAATGAGGTAAAATGGATTTAAGTTTCCCTGCATTAAAGTCCCTGGCCACTAGGAGGGCCGCCTCTGGATGAGCGTTTTCCTGTTTACTTATGGCTGTATACAGCTCATTGAGTGCGGTCTTAGTGCCAGCATCGGTTTGTGGTGTTAAATAGACAGCTACAAAGAATATTGATAAACTCTCTTGGTAGATAGTGTGGTCTACAGCTTATCATGAGATACTCTCCCTCAGGCGAGCAAAACCCTGAGACTTACTTAGATATCGTGCACCAGCTGTTGTTTACAAATATACATAGACCGCCACCCCTTGTCTTACCAGAGGCTGCTGTTCTATCCTGCCGATACGATGTATAACCCGCCAGCTGTATGTTATTAATGTTGTCGTTCAGCCACGACTCGTTGAAACATAAGATATTACAGTTTTTAATGTCCCGTTGGTAGGATATACAGGCTTATAGTTTGTCTACTTTATTATCAAGCGATTGTACATTGGCCAATAGTAACGATAGCAAAGGTAGATTAGCCACTCGTCGCCGGCTCCTTACCAGGCACCCCGATCTCCTTCCGTGATATCGCCATCTCTTTCTTCTGCTAATGACGGGGATGAGGGCCGTGTCGGGTGTCTGGAGAAAATCCCTCTCGTTCGACTCATTAAAGAAAAATTATTCATCCAGTTCAAGGTGAGTAATCGCTGTTCTGATGTCCAGAAGCTCTTTTCGGTCATAAGAGACGGTAGCAGCAACATTATGTACAAAATAAGTTACAAACAATGCAAAAAAAGAAACAAAATAGCACTGTTGGTTAAGAGTCCATAAAACGGCAGCCATCCCCTCCGGCGCGTGGACAGTAGCAGTGCGTGGGGAAAATCACTGGGGAAGCCAATCCAGAAAAAAAGCCCTATTGCAACCTATGTGTTGTGATAATTGTGTTGTTTGCTCTATAACCTGTTAGTTCATATGCCTTGCGATCGTGATATATATGCCTAAGGCTGAGACAATCAGAAGACACAGTGGCAGAATAAATTGTTTCATCACAAAACTGGAGCGCAACTGCTGTCTGGTGAACGACACAAAGCATATTGCATGTAACAAACAGCATGGTCAAGCAAGTGAATGTTTCCGACATTTTCGGACTACTAAACATTTTTTGATTATTATACATATTTTTTTATTGAATTTTAAAAAATACAATCTACCTGCCGCTCAACATTTACATCACATTGTCATATCACAGACTCCCATCCAGAGCGACCCACAGAAGCAACAAGGGTCAACACCCTGCCAAAGGGCACGTCGACAGGTCTCCCACCAAGCCAAAACAGGGACCCAAACCAGCGACCTATCGGCACCCGGCCCAAGCACCCAACCGCCAGGCCACCAACCCTCCAAGATCCCCCCCCCCGAGAGCTGCCCCTCAACCATCTGAGAAATACCTCTCCCTCAATTCCCCACCCCCAAATCCCACCTGCAAGCCACCGTCTCCCAATGCACCAACAACCAACAAGAGAAATAAAGGAAAGAAACAGAAAACAACAATGACAACAAATTTAAACAGCAAGGCCAACTGTATACGTTTGAGTGCATGTGTGGCACTAGTTACGTGTGTGCACATGTGTGCGTTTGAATGCGAGCGTGTGTATATGCATGTGTACACGCATACAAGCACCTGCGCGGCATCAGCCTCAGTCAAACAGGCATTGGATGTAACAGCGTTGCCCCTCAGTGTCATTGAAACTCACTTTTTTGTTTTGTTTATTTTGTACTGAAATGAATTGTGGAGATCTCATTTATATATTTTGTGTTATGAATACCAAGTACGTCTACTTCACCGTCGGCCCATTTTATAGGTAAACTGCAGGGTAATGTAAAAGTTGTATTTAAAAAAAAAGATCCAATACATAATATGGTACACTTATCATAATTAGGTTTTAGTCCAGAAAAGTTATCTTCAATGAGACATTGCAGGGATCTAGCTTGCGGACTTAATATAAAACTTGAGTCATCGGCATACATGGACACCTTTGTTTTTAAGCCTTGGATTTCTAATGTTATTTGATCTGATTTCAATAGCTAACATTTTGATGGCCATAAAGGAATAGATATGGTGACAGCGTACACCCTTGTTTAACGCCTCTTGACAATTCAAAACTCTGAGAAGTAGCTGCTATTTACTATTTTACACCTGTGGCTGCTGTACATTACTTTTACTCATTGAATAAGGGACTCACCGAAATAGAAAGAATTCTGGCATTTACAGTGGGGAGAACAAGTATTTGATACACTGCCGATTTTGCGGGTTTTCCTACTTACAAAGCATGTAGAGGTCTGTAATTTTGTATCATAGGTACACTTCAACTGTGCGATACGGAATCTAAAACAAAAATCCAGAAAATCACATTGTATGATTTTTAAGTAATTCATTTGCATTTTATTGCATGACATAAGTATTTGATCACCTACCAACCAGTAAGAATTCCGTCTCTCACAGACCTGTTAGTTTTTCTTTAAGAAGCCCTCCTGTTCTCCACTCATTACCTGTATTAACTGCACCTGTTTGAACTCGTTACCTGTATAAAAGACACCTGTCCACACACTCAATCAAACAGACTCCAACCTCTCCACAATGGCCAAGACCAGAGAGCTGTGTAAGGACATCAGGGATAAAATTGTAGACTTGCACAAGGCTGAGATGGGCTACAGGACAATAGGCAAGCAGCTTGGTGAGAAGGCAACAATTGTTGGTGCAATTATTAGAAAATGGAAGAAGTTCAAGATGACGGTCAATCACCCTTGGTCTGGGGCTCCATGCAAGATCTCACCTCGTGGGGCATCAATGATCATGAGGAAGGTGAGGGATCAGCCCAGAACTACACGGCAGGACCTGGTCAATGACCTGAAGAGAGCTGGGACCACAGTCTCAAAGAAAACCATTAGTAACACACTACGCCGTCATGGATTAAAATCCTGCAGCGCACGCAAGTTCCCCCTGCTCAATGGAGTGCAAGAGTAGGTACTCAAAGGGTTAACACATTCAATTTGGGCATTTCAAGCCTGAGAAGGAAGTTGAGGTCTGTATCTTTTTTTAAACACTGAGGTTTGATCTAACTCACTCAAACTCTATTCCAGTTGCAATTGTGATGTTCCGTCCCTTGAGAATTATGTCACAGGTGTGCCTTGGAAAGTTGCAGCGTTCATGTGCTAGTCGGAACTAGGAAACTCTGAAATGTCTGATTCGCTAACTGGTTGAACGCGGCACATGTATAACTACAACCAGTTAGCAAGTCTGAAATTTCAGAGTTCTGGCTAGCACATGAACTTGGCAAGTGGCCCATCAGATCGGGGACAAAATGTCCCTGTCCTGTCCCGTGGGGATGATCATCTGCAGCTCCAGTCTGCAGTGGTCTTCATCCCCAGACAGTGTAAGGTGCAGAGGGTAAGAGAACCAGAGACTCAACTGCTACATGGGAATCAAGCTACCGAATTCTTAGCATCTCTACTCTAAAATGAAATGAGGATGCATCCCTTTTAATGAAATATTAATGAATTCTGTGTGTGCCAGTGCCAAAGTGTCCCACCCCTCCACCTGGCCTGAACTGCAAACTATGGGAAACAGCAGGAACTAGTCAGTGTGTGTAAACTTCCATGCCAATGAGTATTTCAACTAGTAATTTCACATTGCTTGACTTTTTCCAGGGTAATATAACTGAGTCCTCCTAAGTATATACAACCCACTGGAAATAAATAAGAGATTTTAAAGGCCACCCCTGCAGTTATGTGCCACACTCCATACAGGGAGAACAAGTCAAGTGGGCATGTGCCAAGTTGGAGCTCTGCAGTTTCTAGGGCGGAGCTTCAAGCTGGTCAAGGACAGTGATTGTGATTGGTCGGATTGGGGGTTGATTTCCTGCCAGGAGTGCTTTGACAACTCCGTCCAGCTCTGTGTCAAACTAACAGACAATGCTGCTGTTGTGACAATGTTAGGTGGAGGCTCAGTGATGCCAGGGGGAGCAGTTCAATGTGGTCAGCATTGAGGCCTGTCCTGCACTTTAAAAAAGTATTCTTAACCCATCTTTGTAGTGTTTTGTACATCGAAGAGAGGTCGTTTCTTATATTCTAATACCGTGTTCATAAAGGTAGAGCCATTTTCTACTCTACATGGTAATGGATAGACCTACATGTAACTGCTAAAATAAACGAAACACTTGAGTAAATGAGGGATACAAAGTATATTGAAAGTAGGTGCTTCCACACAGGTGTGGTTCCTGAGTTAATTAAGCAATTAAAACATCCCATCATGCTTAGGGTCATTTATACAAATGCCCAGTTGCCTATTATTTTCACTACCATGGCTAGAAGATGATACCTCAGTGACTTTGAAAGAGGGGTCTCAAAGGAGCATAAGGGGTTTAATGTGTGTGTGTGTGTGTGTTTGTGTCCCTCCGTCACCAGATCTCAACCCAATTGAACACTTATTGGAGATTCTGGAGCGGTGCCTGAGACAGCGCTGTCCACCACCATCAACAAAACACCAAATGGAATTTCTCATGGAAGAATGGTGTCGCTCCAATATAGTTCCAGACACTTCTAGAACCTATGCCAGGGCGCATTGAAGCTGTTCTGGTGGCTCGTGGTGGGTGGCCCAACACCCTATTAAGACACTTTATGTTGGTGTTTACTTTATTTTGACAGATATCTGTAGTTGCAAGTTGTTGTAAATAAAATAATATTGGACACATTTTTTTTTGTTAATTTTATTTAATCACCACATTTTGACAAAATATAATTGATTTCATAACAACACATAAGCAAATAGTCCAAAAACGACATAAAAAAGACACAAATACAAATACAAAATAACCTGAAAAGAAGTTAACTACAAGCTACATTCTTTAACAAATGAAGTTGAACAAAGCTGCAATTGAAATGGGACAAAAATCAGCTCCTTCTGAACATCAGTCTTCCCAGTTAAATTGTGCTCTATGATATAATGGAGAGGGTGATATAATATAGGAATAGGAAAGATACAGTAGAACCTGATTATGTGGACTCTTCACACGGGCCTTCGTTGAGAATCTCAAACTCCATCTTTCTACACTTGATGCTAGCCATGGAACACAGAGTCATACTCCTCTTGCTCTTGGTCTTCAGCAGCTTCACACAGAACATGTGTTCTCCCTTCTTAGGACAGTCGTGGGGAATTTTACACAGACATAGTTTGGACTCTGAGTGCACAAAGACAAAAGGGAAAGAGCACAGTTATATGAAATGATTTTGCTATGTTGAAACCCTATAAACACATTTATCCTTTAAACATAATTCATTGTATTGCATGTAAACTTGTTAACTTTTTGCAGATTAGGTTATTTCAGCTGAAGTGGTCAAGTGCTATCTAAATCTGAGAGGGAATCTGTGGCCAGTCAGTCATACCGGTGCAGCTCTCCCACTCGTAGCAGGTGTCAGAGTCGCAGGGCTCCTGGACTGAGCTCTTGCCAGCCATGTTGACCCTGAACTTGGCCCAGTCCAGGCTGACCACATCCTCGTTACATGGGCCCACATTCATGAAGAAGAGCTGGTCACCATGGCAACGGCCCGAGTGGAAACCACAGTAAGACATCATCACAGCCCTGTCAACTTCAGCATTGAAGATGCAGAACTCAGTTTTGTATGGGCTGCAATACACACACACAAAGATATGGAAACCATTAGTGAATCCAAGGAGAGGACAAATCTAGATGAACAGACTGATTCGGGAACCAAATGATTACGGTGGCCTTCAGATGCACGTGACTAGCTAACATTAAAAGGCAATTAAAAGTCAATTCATATTTAATTATTCATGACTTAATGAAGATTGATAGGTAAAAGTGCTCACAGGCATGTCTCACGTGCCACGCAGATACATTTGGATCCATCGTGTCTCTCTCCTCTCCCACATTGATTGTCAGGAACAAATGGCTTATCTGGACAGACACATTGACAGGACAAACATCCAATTACGTAATTGAATCCTATTGTCAATCATGTGATCTCCACTTGATTGTCGATGAACTCTATGAGGACTTAAAAAGGATGCCAAGTTTCACCAACATCCCTCCAATGTTTCTTCAAAGACCCTTTGAGACAGTCTCTACCTATTTTGCAGTGCAGGTCTTTAGGAAGTGGAGGCTCCCAGGTTAGACTCTTGGCACAGGTGTAAAAGCCCCGTTCTGACGGTGCCATGCCTCTCTCAGTGCAGTCGAATCCCACGGAGTGGCCCACCCTGTACTCCTCCTTGGAGGGGTACAGAGTCATACCCTCAGGCACGGCAGGCGGGGAGCACACCTTCCCTAAGATGCAGGACAAATACTCAACAAGACTGGTTTGACATGAAGAAAAAAAAAAAGATGCTATTGAATTGGCAAAACATGGATTCCAAAGTCCAGAGGTTTTGTATGGAGAGAGTGTTATGCCTTCCACCCGCATTCTATGCATGGATTGTTCCTAAGAGGACAGACTTACTGATGCACATCCCTGTGGGCGGGGTCCAGGTCCCGTCAGGGCGACAGTTGATGAACTGGTAACCTTCCATTTCAAACCCTGTGAAGCACAGGAACTCCTCCATGTCGCCAAACTCATAGTAACGCTTATCTATCTGACATAGAGAACACACAGAGAGAAAGAGAGAGAGAGAGAGAGAGAGAGAGACCAAACCTTCCATCATAAAATCTGCAGAGAGATGAACCTAGAGAAGAGGCCCCTCAGCCAGCTGGTTCTGGGGCTCTGTTCAAAAACCCAAACAGACCCCACAGAGCCCCCGGATAATTGGACCCAACCAAATCATGAGGGAAAGAATTAACTTCAAAAACTGAACACATTGGAATGCCATCTGTCCCTAAACAGAGAGTACACAGTGGCAGAATATCTGATCACAGTGACTGACACAAAATTAAAAAAGCTATTTTACTCCAATTAGGGAAGAGGTTGGAAAGTAATAAAGGAAAATATATATATTTTTAAAGGATATGTATATGTGTATGTATATGTACGTGTATGTGTATATATATATACATATATATATATATATATTTGCGAGGGAAAAAAACATATGGGGGATTGGAAGTGATGCAGACAATTACATTGATGGAAGTTACAATCTATCTGCAATATTACGTTGATCTACCCCCTAAAAAAAAAACGTAAAAAATGAAAAAAAACGATTTGTACATTGTTACAACACTGTAGTTAATAATATAACATGTCAAACGTTTCTTTGAAAACGTTTGTGTGTGTAATGTTTACTGTTAATTTATGATTGTTTATTTCACTTTCTTTGGCAATGTAATTGTTTACATTGCCAATAAAGCCCCTAAGAGAGAGAGAGAGAGAGAGAGAGAGAGAGAGAGCGAGAGAGAGAGAGAGAGAGAGAGAGAGAGAGAGAGAGAGAGAGAGAGAGAGAGAGAGAGAGAGAGAGAGAGAGAGAGAGAGAGAGAGAGACTGAATGAATGAATGAATGAAGAAGAAGATGGTAATAAGAGTATAAACAGGTAAAGGTCACTAAGACTGTGACATCACTGAGAGCTGGCCCAGAGCCTTTGGAAATATCACTCTTTCAGAGATCTTTAGTAAGCTCTGTCTCTGTTAGCTTTGTTAGCAGTTAGCGTTGTTAGCTTGGGTCTACCCTGAGGTGACTGTTGGCAGGACTCTTGGGTCTTGGACAGCCCTCTACGCCGGGAGGCAAGCCCTCCGCCCGCCCCTCTGTGGCAAAGTCATCATCATTAACACATACATTTTGCCTGCGGAGAAAAGACACACAAACAGAAAATCAGAAATACACTCAGGCATATAAATTAACAGTACGTTTTTAGGTAGAAGACCAACTCTCTTCCTGATCGATTCTATTTTATTGGTGTGGTATGTACAGGTAACTGACAAAATAAAGGAAGCACCAACATAAAGTGTATTAATGAACTCTGGAACCACACCTGTTTTCAATATACACTGAGACACCAAACATTAGGAACACCTTCCTAATATTGAGTTGCACCCCGCCTTTTTGCACTCAGAACAGCCTCAATTCATTGGGGCATGGACTCTAGAAAGTGTTGAAAGCGTTCCACAGGGATGCTGGCCCATGTTGACTCCAATGCTTCCCACAGTTGTCAAGTTGGCTGGATGTCCTTTGGGTGGTGGACCATTGTTGATCCACACCGGAAACTGTTGAGCGTGAAAAACCCAGCAGCGTTGCAGTTCTTGACACAAACCGGTGCACCTGGCACCTACTACCATACCCCGTTCAAAGGCACTTAAATATTTTGTTTTGTCCATTCACCCTCAGAATGGCACACTTACACAATCCATGTCTCAATTGTCTCAAGGCTTAAACATGTCAGTCTCTCTTACTCTTGGAAGATGGAGATGAAGCATCCCTCCTCCTGTCTGACCGGTCCCTGGCAGAGTTTGCCCCCCCTCAGAGGAGCAGGGTTGTTGCACTCTCTGGTACGATGTCTCTTCATGGATGCATCACAGGCACTCCATGCCCCCCAGCAGCTCCAGTAACCATCTACTGCCTCTGAGGAAACCACACAGCAAGCCACACTCAGACCTGCCTGGTGTTTACAGACCAGAAGCCAAACCACATTCAGCACTGTTTGGTGTGTACTACTCACCAGGAGTCAAACCACATTCAGCAGTGTCTGGTGTCAGTCAAACATACTGAGCACTGACAAATGACACAACAGGGACTATACATAATCCTCATCCTGTATAAAAAACAGATATACCAACAGTATATCAGTGAGTGAGTGGGTGCTGCTGTGTACCTGAGGTGTAGTCTTTCGCCCGTTGCTCACAGTTGGGCCCGTATGTGCCCGTCTGGCAGATGCACTGGCAGTCTGTGCCAGAGAGGACGGCACGGGCATTGTTAGGGCAGGGGGCACACTTGCAGGAGTCAAAGTCCTCCAGGTACTCCACCAGAGCTCTGGTCAGGTGCCTTCTCTTAGTGGCAGCACATGGGATCCCCTTGACCAGATTGATGATGGGCAACAGCTGGAGACAGATAGGAAGGAGACCAATTTCACACAGGAAGTGACATGTTTTTTGTCTTAGGAAAGTGCTGTCATAAACAGAAAATATCTAAAAAAACATGGTATGGATTCACTATATCACAACTAATCATACACAAACAACCAATTAATTAACTGGATTAATTGTTTCCATCCTATTTCATTATATTCCATGGAGTGAGTTCTGACCTCATATTCCACCACAGCAGGGTTGTCTATGAGGGAATGGGCCCAGTTCTTATAAGTGGTGCTGTCACCAAGTGGTTTCTTCTCCCAGGCCAGGGCTGCAGCCTCTCCGGTCCTGCCTCCACGCACCACGGAGAAAGACTTTTCTGACGACTGCACGAAAGAGCCTGACCAACACAGATGTAACAGTAAATGGTGAATAGCCAGTTCTCAACAAAACTATTGAGAGAGATACTTAATGAAACCGAACAAGTGAAAAGTCAAGATGACTTCAATTTGTATGTACCGGTAATTAGAAAAACCAACCTTCATGTTTTTCAGTCATTGTATTGTCAGAGCATCTTTTAACATTTGAACTTGATGCGTAAATTATTATAACCCTGCTTGACTCAGACGTTAGGCATCCTTTGGTATACTCTTCTGTTAAACCTGTGACAATGAAACACAAACAAATAGACCATTTAGGAAATTAGAGAGAACAATGTACAGTAATAGCAGTGGGTACTGTGCCTCCTCTTGACCACTAGGTTGTGCTCTCGTACCTTCGTTCTTGAGCTCCAGTCTGCTGAATTGGTAAAGCAGATTATAGTGCCCCCCTAAGGTCCCGGAGGCGAAGTAGTGGGTCCCAAAGTGCTTGAAGATCTCCTTGTAGAGAGCGTAGTTGTACTCCAGAGGCAGGCTGGTCAGAAACTGTAAGAAGGGCTCTGCCAGGTACAGATCTGAATCCTTCATCCTGAATCTGGATACAGGTAACACCTGGTGCACTCGGAAGAACTGGGAGTCCTGCAGGATATTTTCACTTAGATTAGAACCAGCTACCTTTCGGTTACTGGCATTACGCTCTTAACCACTAAGCTACCTGCATGCCTGTAAGTGACTGTGAATATGTGAGAGTGCATAGAGATGCAGCTTGCCGTCTTCTTTGAAGCTGAAATAGCCTGCTTGAAGGAGCGTGTGTTGGATTGGTGGTGGCTTCTGGAACCAAAGTAGAAGATGGGGACCCAGATTAAACCAGAGTCACTGTAGGAGGTAGAACTGCTGGTTGAGACTGGTGGGGAGGCCAGGATGACGGTCTCACTGTAGACTGGCTGTGGTTCCTGTTTAAAGTCATCTGGGATCTCGACCTGTAGAAGCAGAACCACAGCTAGATCTGATCCCAGGCCAGTCAAACATGGGGAAATAGAATAAGATGAGATCTCTATGCAGTAGTACTGTACCTTGATCTCAACGCTTTCTACATTGGCTGGGACGCGGTAGTACAGCCTGTGGTTGCTGCCTCTGCTCTTGTTCAGATTGCAGGTGTCCCCCATGAACATGTTATCCAGTACCGCCCCCCTCATTTCCTCTGCCATGGCATCAAACCTGAAACAGGAAAGTAACACAAGCCAGCAGCATTAACCCTAGAGTTACGTTACTTTTCTTAAAATCACAGGATACGTTGAGTGTTTGCAGCGGTATCAAGAAATGACATGAAGCAGTCCTGTTCTGTTTTTATGCCACTGACTACTGCTAAACATCTGTGACATTGACCACTGCTCCAGGCAATGTCTTACGCTGGCCTTTGACCTACCCGTTTCCTATGAGGTCAGCTCCAGGGACCACTCTCTTCTCAAAAGGACACACTATTTTGAATTCATCACAGTTCTTCTCGTCCGAGTTGTCCCCACAGTCATTCTGTTTATTGCATGTTAGTTTGGAGCTGATACAGCGACCTGCGACAAGGGGAAATGTACATGAGCAGAGTTTTGTTTAAATGTGCACATGCAATATTTTGTCTATACTGTATATGTAGGTGAATATGTGACTGTTTACCATTGTCACACTGAAACTCTTTGCAGTTGAGTGTTTTCATCTTGCACTCGGTTGATGGGTAACACACTCTTTCTTCTGTCAGAACAGCATCGCACTCCACGCCTCCAAACTGGGAAGGCCTTAGCAGTGACCGAGTCCTTAACTACAACATCAGAAAACTAGTCAGAGACAGAGACAGACAGGGGGGAAGTGTGTGCGTAGATTTCTGTCTGTGTGTCTCTGTGTGTGTATATTCTTTCACTTGCCATTTTTTTAGCACAAGGTGAGCACATGGACCAGTTGGACCAATCAGTGAGCTGACAGTGGATGGAGCAGGCCTGGACGTTACATGCCCGACTCTCATGTTTCTGACACAGCTGCTCACAACTATTCTTCCAGTAATAGTCATCATACCGGATACTCCTGCAGAGGTCAGAATTGTGAAAACCCAGAAAGTAGTATTCTATTGCATTTAAAAAATAGGTTTGTTTAAAACTGAGATAATCATGGAAACACTGAACAAACGTAAAAGGAGCTTTGACCAACTGACCTCAACATTATATGCATAAATCATAAATTACATACAGTAAAATATCCTGCCTTTTACGTCATTAATGGGGCTTGCGAAGCACGAGTCCCCACTTTAAATCTCTGACATACTTCTGACTTATTATAGTAAAAATAATAATAATAGAGTTTATGTCTAATTAGCATATTATAAAAATCTCATCAAAATTCATCAGTTTAAGATAGAGATATCTGTTTTTTTTGCATGGGCTGCGTTTCAATCTGCTGCATCCGACGATGTCGCCCTTCCGCATCTGCCAACTTCTATCAGTAGTGTCTGAACCGTTTGGGCTACACACCATCTTGACCCCTCTGTGGAAACGTGAGTCTTCACAAACACGTACATGCCGGCTGTTGTGCTCTAGGACAACCACGCCCGCATAGACTCTAGAGGATTAATGGGGCTTTCGTAGCAAGAGTCCCCACTTTAAATCTTCAACATACTTCAAATCAAATCACATTTTATTGGTCTCATACACGTTTAGCAGATGTTATTGCAGGTGTAGCGAAATGCTTGTGTTTCTAGCTCCAACAGTGAAGTAATATCTAACAATTCACAACAATACACATAATACACACAATCTAAAGGTAAAAGAATGGAATTAAGAAATATATAAACATTAGGACGAGCAATGTTGGAGTGGCATAGACTAAATGTCACGATCGTCGTATGGAGTAGACCAATGCGCACCGTTAGTTGCAAACATATTTATTTATTTAATGAATGCACGAACAAAACGAAAACGTGACGTCCTCGGTATAACACAACCGACACGGCAACAAACCAAAAACGGAACAAGATCCCACAAACACAAAGGGAAAACAGATAGTTAAATATGGCTCCCAATCAGAGACAACCCGCAACAGCTGACACTCGTTGCCTCTGATTGGGAGCCACTCTGGCCAACATAGAAATACAATAACTAGACACTCAAACTCAGCACACAAACACAATGAATCTACACACCCTGGCTCAACATATAGAGTCCCCAGAGCCAGGGTGTGACACTAAAATACAGTAGAATAGAATACAGAATACAATAGAATTCACCCCCCTTAGCATTTTTCCTATTTTGTTGCCTTACAACCTGAAATTAAAATGGATTTTTGGGGGGTTTGTATCATTTGATTTACACAACATGCCTACCACTTTGAAGATGCAAAAATTGTTTTTATTGTGAAACAAACAAGAAATAAGACAAAAAAACAGAAAACTTGAGCGTGCATAACTTTTCACCCCCCAGCAATCTTTAAGTCATACCACAGATTCTCAATTGGATTGAGGTCTGGGCTTTGACTAGGCCATTCCAAGACATTTAAATGTCTCCCCTTAAACCACTCGAGTGTTGCTTTAGCAGTATTTTTAGGGTCATTGTCCTGCTGGAAGGTGAACCTCCGTCCCAGTCTCAAATCTCTGGAAGACTGAAACAGGTTTCCCTCAAGAATTTCCCTGTATTTAGCGCCATCCATCATTCCTTCAATTCTGACTAGTTTCCCAGTCCCTGACGATGAAAAACATCCCCACAGGATGATGCTGCCACCACCATGCTTCACTGTGGGGATGGTGTTCTCGGGGTGATGCGAGGTGTTGGGTTTGCGCCAGACATAGAGTTTTCCTTGATGGCCAAAAAGCTCAATTTTAGTCTCATCTGACCAGAGTACCTTCTTCCATATGTTTGGGGAGTCTCCCACATGCCTTTTGGCGAACACCAAACGTGTTTGCTTATTTTTTTCTTTAAGCAATGGCTTTTTTCTGGCCACTCTTCCATAAAGCCCAGCTCTGTGGAGTGTACGGCTTAAAGTGGTCCTATGGACAGATAGTCCAATCTCTACAGCTTTACAGCTCCTTCAGGGTTACCTTTGGTCTCTTTGTTGCCTCTCTGATTAATAACCTCCTTGCCTGGTCCGTGAGTTTTGGTGGGCGGCCCCCAATTTTGTTTGTGTCTTATTGGTCAAGGTCACGCCAAATACTTATCACCACATCTAGTTTAGCCTATCAGCAGCCTTGATTCCCGGGACTTCAGTTTCAGTTAGTCTATAACACCAGCACGCTGTGTCGCAGTGTTGCCAACTTAGCGACTTTGTCGCTATATTTAGCGAGTATTCATACCCCTCTAGCGACACATTTTCAAAAAATCGACTAGCGACAATTCTAGCGACTTTTTCTGGTGTTATTGGAGACTTTTGGAGAATCTGATGTTAAAGCACGTATCGTTCTTACTCTTCTCAACGAGCAGCGGGTGCTGCCGTGGGCCACACCCCCGTCCCAAAGCACTCACAGGCGGCCCAGTCCTCGCGCAGCAGTCCCTCCCAGCTGCAGTCAGAGCAGATGTTCACCCCTCCGCGTCCAGACTGCAAATGAATCACGCATGCGGGAAGCCGCAGCTTGCTGATCCCGCCCTGGCTTACATTCAGGGCAGGATGTAAATGTAAAATGTTCTTTGTCTAAAATAAATCACTGCACAAAAATAAATCACTGCATTTGACTCACACAGTCACTTACTCACGTCGTCCACTGTGTGTGTGCCTCTCTGAGACATAAGCTAAACATCTAGCTGGCTAGCTCATCATGTCTCAGTCTAAACTGTACACTCAAAAATACAGAAAGGAGTGGGAATCAAACCCTGAATTCAAAGGCTGGTTGAAGCCGTTTATTGGAGATGATACAAGAGCATACTGCCTGTATTGTAAGGCTGATTTCTACGCCAAACGTATTGATGTAAAAAAACACATGACAACTCAAAAACATACTCAAAAGGCAAAGCCTTATAACAGTTCCACCCAAAACAAGCTGCCATTTATGGTTAAAAAAATTGACTCTGCACAAAAGGCTGAGGCCACCATGGCATTAGCTATCGCTGAACACTGTTCCATGCTGGAATGTGATCACATTGGAGAAGCATGTTGAGCTGCTTTCTCAGACTCCACTGGTGCTACCCACTTCAAAATACACAGGACAAAGTGCACAGAAATGATTAATGGTGTTCTAGCACCATACTTTCTGAAAAAGTTGGTTGCAGATGTGGGTGACCAGCGTTTCAGCCTCATGCTCGATGAGTCCACGGATGTAAGTGTTTCTAAGTACCTGGGGGTTGTGATAAGGTACTTTTTAGTGACACTAAGCAGACAATTGTATCAACATTTCTGGGGCTTGTTGAGTTGGAGGGAGGAGATGCCAAATCTATAGCCTGTGCTGTTGTGGCTTTCCTCGAGAAGTGTTGTCTTAAAAAAGAGAAACTCCTGGGGATATGGACTGACAATGCCTCTGATATGACGGGGATTAACAATGGGGTCCATCAAGTGCTGAAGGAGGAGTATGGCCTCAAAGATCTGGTTCTTATTCGCTGTGTGTGCCCCTCTCTGCAGCTTGCTGTAAGTCATGCTTCCAATGACACCATCCCCCGTAGTGTGGGGTACTTGGTATGAGAGACTTATAACTGGTCTTCAGTGTCTCCAAAGCGCAGGGAGGCCTAAAAGGCCATATATGAGACCATCAACTGTGGGGAGAAACATTAACAGATAACCAAAGGTTTCCATTGAACCTGCGGTTTCACACATTTTGGAGCTTAGGCTGCATTTCGCAGTCACCAAGTCCAGTGAACACTGCTACATGGCTGAGATTTTATACTCCATGTACAGTGATCCTCAAAACATATTGTATCTGACTTTTTTGAAGTCAGTGCTGGGTGAGGTACAGTTGGCCATCAAGGCTTTTGAGGGAGAGCAAGTAGATCCTCTTAAGCTACTTGACAGCTTGGTTAGCCTGATCAAGTCTGTGAGCAGCAGGGTGCTGAATCCACTGGCAAATGTTGATGTACTCAAAGGGTCAATAGATGGATACATCAGTCCCAAACCGTACCTTGGTTACCTTTTGGAGTCAAAGGCAGCTGAGCTCCACCTTGCGCCTGAGGATGAAAACAATGTCCGAAAGCGGTGTGTAGCCTTCACCATCTCCCTCACTAATGAGTTGAGGGTGAGACTGCTGGACAACATCGAAGCATTGCAGTACATGTCAGTTTACAATGTGGAGGAAACTCTAAAGCACAATAAGAGCCCTGGAGAAATAGAAAAAATAGCCAAGCTCCTTGGCTACTCTCCTGCAGAGATAGACTAAATTGTCCAGCAATGGCGTGCCATCCATCTTAGTAAATGGAATGAGACAAAAAACACACTGGGCTTCTGGAGTGAGATTTGGAAGTTCAGGGATGCAGCTGATATCAACCCGTTTCAAGAACTTGCCATGGCTGCTTTGTCTGTGTTGTCCTTGCCACACTCAAATGCTGAAATCGAGAGAGTATTCAGCCAGATGAGTGTGGTAAAAAGCAAACTTAGAAATCGGATGTCCTTGCAGACCCTTAACTCCATCCTGTACATTCAATATGGACTAAAGCTGTCTGGTGAGGCTTGCTATGAGCACCAGCTGCCTGATAATGTTTTGCAGCTTTTTGGCACATCAGCAGCTTACTCATTTAAGTCAGCTCCCTCAGTTGCTGAACCTGCCATAAAGAGCCTTGACCAAAATGACGATGACCCACTTTTTCTGTGAGCCAGCACAGCCTGTGTGTGTGTGGAGGGGGGTCAAAAAAACATGTTTTAAATGTTATGGTTAAAAATGTTCATGTTTTACTGTGACTTGTTGTAGGCTCCTAAGTGGACCATAAGGTTAAAAACCAAACCAAACTTTAAAAAATAAAAAAAATAAAAAAATAAGTAACTCTGCGAGAGTGTCTCTTTTGGGTCACTTTTGACGGTCCCAAGCCCGGATAAAGGAGGAGGGTTGGAATTGTGACATGAAAAAAAACAAGAATCGACAGAAGAAAGTTCATTTGTAGTTCTAAACATATTTAGGGAGTTTTTTACTCACTTTGTGTCTCTCCCACAAGGTTATTCCTCTCTCCTACAGCATCCATCACAATTACATGCACATGGCCAATTCTGCAAATTAGGTGATGACGTCATTTAGCGACTTTTAGGACAGCCAATAGCTACTTTCCTTACTGAGGAGTTGGCAACACTGCCTGTGTGATCAGAAACGTGCTTTCCCCATCCTGATGAGCACTTCCACAGTTTACCCTCCTGCTGAACTTTTCCTCCTGTGGACTGAATCCCTGTATGTCTGATGTTTAATTGTGCTTGCATCTAAACGTAAGTTCCTTGAGATCTGTGTCATATTATGTGGAGCTAAAATGTGTGGTCTATTGTGTATAATTACAGTGTGCTGAGCGTGTTAGCTAGCTTGCGCTCCCGCTAGCGTTAGCACTACTGTTAGCATTTTGCATTGGAATGCATGAGCATTTGGCATGACTATTAATGATTAGACATTTATTAGCATTGCTCATTTATGGTGCTAGGCTATTTTCTATTCTACAGTTGAAGTCTGAAGTTTACATACACCTTAGCCAAATACATTTAAACTCAGTTTTTCACAATTCCTGACATTTAATCCAAGTAATAATTCCCTGTTTTAGGTCAGTTAGGATCAGCACTTTATTTTAAGACTGAAATGTCAGAATAATAGTAGAGAGAGATTTATTTCAACTTTTATTTCTTTCATCACATTCCCAGTGGGTCATAAGTTTACATACACTCAATTAGTATTTGGTAGCATTGCCTTTAAATTGTTTAACTTGGGTCAAACATTTCGCGTAGCCTTCCACAAGCTTCCAACAATACGTTGGGTGAATTTTGGGCCATTACTCCTGACAGAGCTGAGTCAGGTTTGTAGGACTCCTTGCTCGCACAGGCTTTTTCAGTTCTGCCCACAAATGTTCTATAGGTTTGAGGTCAGGGCTTTTTGATGTCCACTCCAGTACCTTGACTTTGTTGTCCTTCAGCCATTTTAACACAACTTTGGAAGTATGCTTGGGGTCATTGTCCATTTGGAAGACCCATTTGCGACCAAGCTTTAACTTCCTGACTGATGTCTTGAGATGTCTTCCTCATGATGCCATCTATTTTGTGAAGTGCACCAGTCCCTCCTGCAGCAAAGCATCCCCACAGCGTGATGCTGCCACCCCAGTGCTTCACGGTTGGGATGGTGTTCTTCGGCTTGCAAGTACCCAATTTTTCCTCCAAACATAACGATGGTCATTATGGCCAAACAGTTCTATTTTTGTTTCATCTGACCAGAGGACATTTCTCTAAAAAGTACTATCTTTGTCCCCATTTGCAGTAGCGGTTTTGGAGCAGTGGCTTCTTCCTTGCTGAGCGGCCTTTCAGGTTATGTCGATATAGGACTCGTTTTACTGTGGATATAGATACTTTTATACCTTTTTCCTCCAGCATCTTCACAAGGTCCTTTGCTGTTGTTCTGGGATTGATTTGCACTTTTCGCACCAAAGTACGTTCATCTCTAGGAGACAAAACGAGTCTCCTTCCTGAGCGGTATGACGGCTGCGTGGTTCCATGGTGTTTATACTTGCGTACTATTGTTTGTACAGATGAACGTGGTAACTTCAGGCGTTTGGAAATTGCTCCCAAGGATGAACCAGACTTGTGGAGGTGTACAATTCTTTTTCTGATTTCTTTTGATTTTCCCATGATGTCAAGCAAAGAGGGACTGAGTTTGAAGGTAGGCCTTGAAATACATCCACAGGTACACCTCCAATTGACTCAAATGATGTCAATTAGCCTATCAGAAGCTTCTAAAGCCATGACATCATTTTCTGGAATTTTCCAAGCTTTTTAAAGGCACAGTCAACTTAGTGTATGTAAACTTCTGACCCACTGGAATTGTAATACAGTGAATTATAAGTGAAATTATCTGTCTGTAAACAATTGTTGGAAAAATTACTTGTGTCATGCACAAAGTAGATGTCCTAACCGACTTGCCAAAACTATAGTTTGTTAACAAGAAATTTGTGGAGTGGTTGAAAGAAATGAGTTTTAATGACTCCAACCTAAGTGTATGTAAACTTCCGACTTCAATTGTATGTACAGTACCAGTCAAAAGTTTGGACACACCTACTCATTCAAGGGTTTTTCTTTATTTCTACTATTTTCTAGACATCAAACTATGAAATAACACATATGGAATCATGTAGTAACCAAAGAACCGTTGAACAAATCAAAATATATTTTAGATTTTAGATTCTTCAAAGTAGCCACACTCTGCGTTGATGACAGCTTTGCACACTCTTGGCATTCTCTCAACCAGCTTAATCTGGAATGCTTTTCCTACAGTCTTGAAGGAGTTCCCACATATGCTGAGCACTTGTTGGCTGCTTTTCCTTCACTCTGCAGTCCAACTCATCCCAAACCATCTCAATTGGGTTGAATTTGGGTGATTGTGGAGGCCAGGTCATCTGATGCAGCACTCCATCACTCTCCTTCTTGGTCATATAGCCCTTAAACAGCCTGGAGTTGTGTTGGGTCATTGTCCTGTTGAAAAACAAATGATAGTCCCACTAAGCGCAAACCAGATGGGGTGGCGTATCGCTGCAGAATGCTGTGGTAGCCATGCTGGTTAAGTGTGCCTTGAATTCTAAATACATCACAGACATTGTCACCAGCAAAGCACCATCACACCTCCTTCTCCATGCTTCATGGTGGGAAGCACACATGCAGAGATCATCTGTTCACCTACTCTGCGTCTCACAAAGACACAGCAGTTGGAACCAAAAATCTCATTATACCAAAGGACAGATTTCCACCGGTCTAATGTCCATTACTCGTATTTCTTGGCCCAAGCAAGTCTCTTCTTCTTATTGGTGTCCTTTAGTAGTGGTTTCTTTGCAGCAATTCGACCATGAAGGCCTGATTCACACAGTCTCCTCTGAACAGTTGATGTTGAGATGTGTCTGTTATTTGAACTATGTGAAGCATTTATTTGGGCCGCAATCTGAGGTGCAGTTAACTCTAATGAACTTATCCTCTGCATCAGAGGTAACTCTGGGTCTTCCTTTCCTGTGGCGGTTTCATCATAGCGCTTGAATCGTATTTGCGACTGCACTTGAAGAAACTTTCAAAGTTGTTGAAATGTTCCGGATTGACTGACCATCATGTCTTAAAGTAATGATGGACTGTTGTTTCTCTTTGCTTATTTGAGCTGTTCTTGCCATAATATGGACTTGGTCTTTTAACAAATAGGGCTATCTTCTGTATACCAACCCTACCTTGTCACAACACAACTGATTGTCTCAAATGCATTATGAAGGAAAGAAATTCCACTATTTAACGTTTAACAAGGCACACCTGTTTCTTTTTTTCTTTTTTTGGGGCACACCTGTTAATTGAAATGCATTCCAGGTGACTACCTCATGAAGCTGGTTTAGAGAATGCCAAGAGTGTGCAAAGCTGTCATCAAGGCAAATGGTGGCTATTTGAAGAATCTCAAAAATAAAATATATTTTGATTTGTTTAACACTTTTTTGGTTACTACATGATTCCATATGTGTTATTTCATAGTTTTGATGTCTTCACTATTATTCTACAATGTAGAAAATAGTAAAAATAAAGAAAAACCCTGGAATGAGTAGGTGTGTCCAAACGTTTGACTGGTACTGTATATCACTAATGCTCATTGTAATTATATTATGTATACATTTCAACATTACTGTAATGTTTATTTGAGCACATTTGCCTGAATTTCAAGTCCAGTAGGCTGTTTAGTCTATTGCCATGTGACTAGGCTTTATGCCTGTTGTAGTGTATAGCCCTTGCTGTTATCTACTTACCTGTGCTAGCTTATACAGCCATATCATTCATATTATAGCAGTGCTATAGCCTAAGTTTTCTTTCTCCTATTTCCTTTCAGGACCACATTGTTAATGTCAGTTCTCACTGGACATGATTCTCAGTTATCTGAACCATGAGTGGTCAGATGAGTGTGTGATGTGTGAATGTGGACATCTTCTATTAAACTCCCCTTAACCTGGACATTCGCCTCACCCTTGTTCTGACCGGAAATTCTGCAGTGGTTGCTACTGGCCTTAAGCCAGCACCTAAGATTTCATATTACATTCATGGTCCTTCGATTCTCTACAAGCCTACCTCTATTTTTCAAAGAGGATTAAACAAATCCTTAGTAAGGAGCTCAAAAATGGACTCATTCAACTTGGAATCCTACAGAAAAACCTCAAACATTGAGGACGGCGAGTCGGTAGGAAATCCACTCATAAGCCAAAAGAGTAAACTGTATGTCTCCCTCTCTTCCCCCTCTCGCGGCTGAATGTCTTGGTGTTTACCTCAGCAATTTAAGAACATTGCCCAAATGCTTAGCCATCCCAGCCCAGTCCACTTGCCAGTCACCCGTCCACTAGGCTGCCAGCCCAGACGGCATCCCTAGCCGTGTCCTCAGAGCATGCACAGACCAGCTAGCTGGAGGGTTTATGGACATATTCAATCTCTCCCTATCCCAGTCTGCTGTCTCCACTTGCTTCAAGATGTCCACCATTGTTCCTGTACCCAAGAAAGCAAAGGTAACTGAATGAAATGACTATCGCCCCGTAGCACTCACTTCTGTTATCATGTAGTGCTTTGAGAGGCTAGTTAAGGATCATATCACCTCTACCTTACCTGACACCCTAGACCCACTTCAATTTGCTTACCGCCCCAATAGATCCACAGATGATGCCATCGCACTGCACACTACCCTGTCCCATCTGGACAAGAGGAATACCTAAGTCCGAATGCTGTTCATTGACTATAGCTCAGCCTTCAACATAGTATCCTCCAAGCTCATCATTAAGCTTGAGGTCCTGGGTCTCAACCCCGCTCTGTGCAATTGGGTCCTGGACTTCCTGACGGGCCGCCCCCAGGTGGTGAATGTAGGAAACAACATCTCCACTTCACTGATCCTCAACACTGGGGCCCCACAAGGGTGTGTGCTCAGCCCCCTCCTGTACTCCCTGTTCACCCATGACTGCAAAGCCATGCACGCCTCCAACTCAATCATCAAGTTTGCAGACGACACAACAGTAGTAGGCTTGATTACCAACAACGATGAGACAGCCTACAGGGAGGAGGTGAGGGCTCTTGGAGTGTGGTGTCAGGAACATAACCTCTCACTCAATCTCAACAAACAAAGGAGATGATTTTGGACTTCAGGAAACAGCAGAGGAAGTACCCCCCTATCCACATCGACGGGAAAGCAGTGGAGAAGGTGGAAAGTTTTAAGTTCCTCTGCGTACATATCACTGACAAACTGAAATGGTCCACCCACACAGACAGTGTGGTGAAGAAGGTGCAACAGCATCTCGTCAACCTCAGGAGGCTGAAGAAATGTGGCCTGTCACCTAAAACCCTCAGACTTTTACAGATGCACAATTGAGAGCATCCTGTCGGGCTGTATCACCGCCTGGTACGGCAACTGCACCGCCCACAACCGCAGGGCTCTCCAGAGGGTGGTGCGGTCTGCACAACGCATCACCAGGGGCAAACTACCTGCCCTCCAGGACCCATACAGCACCCAATGTCACAGGAAGGCCAAAAAGATATTCGAAGACAACTACCACCCGAGCCACTGCCTGTTCACCCCGCTAACATTCAGAAGGCGAGGTCAGTACAGGTGCATCAACGCTGGGACCGAGAGACTGAAAAACAGCTTCTATCTAAAGGCCATCAGACTGTTAAACAGCCATCACTAGCACAGAGGCGCTGCTGCCTACATACAGACTTGAAAATCACTGGCCACTTTAATAAATGGAACACTAGTCACTTTAATAATGCCACTTTAATAATGTTTACATATCTTGCATTACTCGTCTCATATGTATATACTGTATTCTATACTATCGTAATAATGTTTACATATCTTGCATTACCCATCTCATATGTACAGTTGAAGTCGGAAGTTTACATACACTTAGGTTGGAGTCATTAAAACGTGTTTTTCAACCACTCCACAAATTTCTTGTTAACAAACTATAGTTTTGTCAAGTCGGTTAGGACATCTACTTTGTGCATGATACAAGTACTTTTTCCAACAATTGTTTACAGACAGATTATTTCAATTATAATTCACTGTATCACAATTCCAGTGGGTCAGAAGTTTACATACACTAAGTTGACTGTGCCTTTAAACAGCTTGGAAAATTCCAGAAAAGGATGTCATGGCTTTAAAAGCTTCTGATAGGCTAATTGACATCATTTGAGTCAATTGGAGGTGTACCTGTGGATGTATTTCAAGTTCTACCTTCAAACTCAGTGCCTTCTTTACTTGACATCATGGGAAAATCAAAAGAAATCAGCCAAGACCTCAGAAAAAGAATTGTACACCTCCACAAGTCTGGTTCATCCTTGGGAGCAATTTCCAAATGCCTGAAGGTACCACATTCATCTGTACAAACAATAGTACGCAAGTATGAACACCATGGGACCACACAGCCGTCATACCGCTCAAGAAGGAGACGCGTTCTGTCTCCTAGAGATGAACGTACTTTGGTGCGAAAAGTGCAAATCAATCCCAGAACAACAGCAAAGGACCTTGTGAAGATGCTGTAGGAAACAGGTACAAAAGTATCTATATCCACAGTAAAACGAGTACTATATCGACATAACCTGAAAGGCCGCTCAGCAAGGAAGAAGCCACTGCTCCAAAACCGCCATAAAAAAGCCAGACTACGGTTTGCAACTGCACATGGGGACAAAGATCGTACTTTTTGGAGAAATGTCCTCTGGTCTGATGAAACAAAAATAGAACTGTTTGGCTATAACGACCATCGTTATGTTTGGAGGAAAAAGGGGGTTCTTGCAAGCCGAAGAACACCATCCCAACCGTGAAGCACGGGGGTGGCAGCATCATGCTGTGGGGGTGCTTTGCTGCAGGAGGGACTGGTGCACTTCACAAAATAGATGGCATCATGAGGAAGGAAAATTATGTGGATATATTCAAGCAACATCTCAAGACATCAGTCAGGAAGTTAAAGCTTGGTCGCAAATGGGTCTTCCAAATGGACAATGACCTCAAGCATACTTCCAAAGTTGTGGCAAAATGGCTTAAGGACAACAAAGTAAGGTATTGGAGTGGCCATCACAAAGCCCTGACCTAAATCCTATAGAAAATGTGTGGGCAGAACTGAAAAAGCATGTGCGAGCAAGGAGGCCTACAAACCTGACTCAGTTACACCAGCTCTGTCAGGAGGAATGGGCCAAAATTTACCCAACTTATTGTGGGAAGCTTGTGGAAGGCTACCCAAAATGTTTGACCCAAGTTAAAAAATTTTAAGGCAATGCTACCAAATACTAATTGAGTGTATGTAAACTTCTGACCCACTGGGAATGTGATGAAATAAATAAAAGCTGTAATAAATAATTATCTCTACTATTATTCTGACATTTCACATCCTTAAAATAAAGTGGTGATCCCAACTGACCTAAGACAGGGAATTTTTACTTGGATTAAATGTCAGGAATTGTGAAAAACTGAGCTTAAATGTATTTGGCTAAGGTGTATGTAAACTTCCGACTTCAGGTGTATATACTGTATTCTATACTATCTATTGCATCTTAGCCTATGCCGCTCTGACAATGACATTGCTCATCCATATATTTATATATTCTTATTCCATCCCTTTACTTAGATTTGTGTGTATTAGATATTTGTTGTGGAACTGTTAGATATTACTTGCTAGATATTCCTGCACTGTTGGAACTAGCACAAGCATTTTGCTACACTCACAATAACATCTGCTAACCATGTGTACGTGACCAATACATTTGATTTTTTGATTTGATTTTGAATTGTGGTAAGTAGTTGTGTGGTTATGGTGAGTAGTTGTGGTCAGTAGTTGTGTGGTCAAACGTTATGTGGTTGTGGTCTGTAGTTGTGGTCAGTAGATGTGGGCAGTAGTTGTGGTCAGTAATGGTCAGTAGTTTGTCAGTAGTTGTGGTCAGAAGTTGTTTGGTTCAGTAGTTGTGTTCAGTAGTTGTGTAGTTGTGGTTGCTAGTTGTGGTCAGTAGTTGTGGTCAGTAGTGATCAGTATATGTGTTCAGTGGTTGTGGTCAGTAGTTGTGGTCAGTAGGAGTTTGGATGTGGTCAGCAGTTGAGGTCAATAGCTATGTGGTTGGGGTCTTTAGTTGTGGTCAGTAGTTGTGGTGGTCGGTAGTTGTGGTCAGTAGTTGTCCTTTTGTGGTCAGTAGTTGTGTAATCAATAGTTGTGTGGTCAGAAGTTTTGTGGTTGTGGTCAGTAGTTGTGGTCAGCAGTTGTGTGGTTGTGGTCAATAGTTGTAGTCAGTAGTTGTGGTCAGTAGTGTTTAGTAGTTGTGTGGTCAGTAGTTGTGTGGTTGTGGGCAGTAGTTGTGGTTAGCTGTTGTGTGGTCAGTTGTTGTGTGGTCAGTAGTTGTGTGGTTATGGTCAGGGATTGGGTTGTGGTGGGCTGTAGTTGTGGTCAGTAGTTGTGGTCAGTATTGGTCAGTAGTTTGTCGGTAGTAGTGGTCAGAAGTTGTTTGGTTTAGTAGTTGTGGGCAGTAGTTGTGGTTGCTAGTTGTGGTCAGTAGTTGTTTGGTTGTGGTCAGTAGTTGTGGTCAGTAGGTGTGTGGTTGGGGTCAGCAGTTGAGTGGTTGTTGTCAGTAGTTGTGTGATTGTGGTCTGTAGTTTTGGTCAGTAGTTGCGTGGTCAGTAGTTGTGGTCAATAGTTGTGTGGTTGTGTTTAGTATTTGTGTGGTCAGTTGTTGTGGTGGTCAGTAGTTGTGATCAGTAGTTGTTTTTGTGGTTAGTAGTTGTGGTCAGCAGTTGTGTAATCAATAGTTGTGTGGTTAGAAGTGTGGTTGTGGTCAGTAGTTGTTTGGTTGTGGTCAGTAGTTGTGTGGTTGTTGTCAATATTTGTGTAGTTCAGTAGTTGTGTGGTCAGTAGTTGTGGTCAGTAGTTGTATGGTTGGGGTCAGTAGTTGTCATCAGTTGTGATGAGTAGTTTGGGTCAGTAGTTGTGGTCAGTAGTTGTGTGGTTGTGGTCAGTAGTTGTCTGGTTTTAGTTTGAATTTGTGGTCAGGAATTGGGGTCATTAGTTGTGTTGTGGTGGCCAGTAGTTGTGGTTAGTAGGTGTGGGCTTGTGGTCAGCAGTTGTGTGGTTGTGGTCAGTAGTTATATGGTTGTCGTCTATAGTTGTGGTCAGTAGTTGTGTGGTCAGTAGTTGTGGTCAGTAGATTTGTGGTTGTGATCAGTAGTTGTGGTCAGTACTTGTTGTGGTCAGTAGTTGTGGTTGTCAGTAGTTGTGGTTTTGTGGTCAGTGGTTGTGTGGTTAGAAGTGTGGTTGTGGTCAGTAGTTGTGGTCATCAGTTGTGTGGTGGTGGTCTGAAGTTGTGTGTTTGTGGTCAGTAGTTGTGTGGTTGTGGTCCATATTTGTGTAGTTCAGTAATTTAGTGGTCAGTAGTTGTGGGGTCAGTAGTTGTGTGGTTGTGGTCAGTAATTGTGGTAAGTAGTTGTGGTCAGTAGTTGTGTGGTTGTGGTCAGTAGTTGTATGGTCAGTAGTTGTGTGGTTGTGGTCAGTAGTTGTATGGTCAGTAGTTGTGTGGTTGTGGTCCATAGTTGTGGTCAGTAGTTGGGTCAGTAATGGTCAGTAGTTTGTCAGTAGTCGTGGTCAGAAGTTGTTTTGTTCAGTAGTTATGGTCAGTAGTTGTGGTCAGTAGTGATCAGTGTATGTGGTCAGTAGTTATGTGGTTGTGGTCAGTAGTTGTGGTCAGTAGTTGTGGTCAGTAGTTGTGCTTTTGTGGTCAGTCGTTGTGGTCAGTTGTTGTGTAATCAATAGCTGTGTGGTCAGTAGTTGTGTGGTTGTGGTCAGTGGTTGTGTTGTGGTGGGCTATAGTTGTGTTCAGTATTGGTCTGTAGTTGCGGTCAGAAGTTGTTTGGTTCAGTAGTTGTGGTCAGTAGTTGTGTAGTTGTGGGCAGTAGTTGTGGTTGCTAGTTGTGGTAAGTAGTTGTGGTCAGTAGTTGTGTGGTTGTGGTCAGTAGTTGTATGGTCAGTAGTTGTGTGGTTGTGGTCCATAGTTGTGGTAAGTAGTTGTGGTCAGTAGTTGTGTGGTTGTGGTCAGTAGTTGTATGGTCAGTAGTTGTGTGGTTGTGGTCCATAGTTGTGGTCAGTAGTTGGGTCAGTAATGGTCAGTAGTTTGTCAGTAGTCGTGGTCAGAATTTGTTTTGTTCAGTAGTTGTTTTCAGTAGTTGTGGTTGCTAGTTATGGTCAGTAGTTGTGGTCAGTAGTGATCAGTGTATGTGGTCAGTAGTTATGTGATTGTGGTCTGTAGTTGTGGTTAGTAGTTGTGTGGTCAGTAATTGCGGTCAGTAGTTATGTGGTTGTGGTCAGTAGTTGTGGTCAGTAGTTGTGCTTTTGTGGTCAGTCGTTGTGGTCAGTTGTTGTGTGGTCAGTAGTTGTGTGGTCAGTAGTTGTGTGGTTGTGGTCAGGGGTTGTGTTGTGGTGGGATGTAGTTGTGTTCAGTATTGGTCAGTAGTTTGTCGATAGTTGCAGTCAGAAGTTGATCAATAGTTGTGCTTTTGTGGTCAGTCGTTGTGGTCAGTTGTTGTGTGGTCAGTAGTTGTGTGGTCAGTAGTTGTGTGGTTGTGGTCAGGGGTTGTGTTGTGGTGGGATGTAGTTGTGTTCAGTATTGGTCAGTAGTTTGTCGATAGTTGCAGTCAGAAGTTGTTTGGTTCAGTAGTTGTGGTCAGTAGTTGTGTTGTTGTGGGCAGTAGTTGTGGTTGCTAATTGTTGTCAGTAGTTGTGGTCAGTAGTTGTTTTGTTGTGGTCAGTAGTTGTGGTCAGTAGGTGTGTGGTTGGGGTCAGCAGTTGAGTGGTTGTGATCAGTAGTTGTGCTTTTGTGGTCAGTCGTTGTGGTCAGTTGTTGTGTGGTCAGTAGTTGTGTGGTCAGTAGTTGTGTGGTTGTGGTCAGGGGTTGTGTTGTGGTGGGATGTAGTTGTGTTCAGTATTGGTCAGTAGTTTGTCGATAGTTGCAGTCAGAAGTTGTTTGGTTCAGTAGTTGTGGTCAGTAGTTGTGTTGTTGTGGGCAGTAGTTGTGGTTGCTAGTTGTTGTCAGTAGTTGTGGTCAGTAGTTGTTTTGTTGTGGTCAGTAGTTGTGGTCAGTAGGTGTGTGGTTGGGGTCAGCAGTTGAGTGGTTGTGGTCAGTAGTTGTGTGGTTGTGGTCTGTAGTTGTGGTCAGTAGTTGTGTGGTCAGTAGTTGTGTGGTTGTGGTCAGTAGTTGTGGTTGTCAGAAGTTGTGGTTAGTAGTTATTTTTGGGGGGTCAGTAGTTGTGTGGTTGTGGTAACTAGTTGTGGTCAGTAGTTGTGTGATTGTGGTCAATAGTTGTGTAGTTCAGTAGTTGTGTAGTCAGTAGTTATGGTCAGTAGTTGTGTGGTTGGGGTCAGAAGTTGTAATCAGTTGTGATGAGTAGTTTTGGTCAGTAGTTGTGTTGTTATGGCCAGGAATTGGGGTCAGTAGTTGTGAGGTTGTGGTCAGTAGTTGTGGTCCATAGATGTGGTCCATAGATGTGGTCTGTAGTTGTGGTCTGTAGTTGTGGTCAGTAGTTGCGTGGTTGTTGTCAATAGTTGTGGTTAGCAGTTGTTTGGTTGTGGTCTGAAGTTGTGTGGTTGTGGTCAGTGGTTGTGGTTAGTAGTTGTGTGGTTGTGGTCAGTAGTTGTGGTCAGTAGATGTGGTCAGTAGTTGTGGTCAGTAGTTGTGTAGTTGTGGTCAATAGTGATGTGGTTGTGGTCCGTAGTTGTGGTCAGGAGTTCTGGTCAGTAGTTGTGGTCAGAAGTTGCGGTCTGTAGTTGTGTGGTCGGTAGTTGTGGTCAGTAATTGTGTGGTTGTGGTCCGTAGATGTGGGCAGTAGTTGTGGTCAGGAGTTATGGTCAGGAGGTTAGGGCCGTGGCAGTCATGATATCTTGTCAGCCCGTTATTTTAATGCAAAAGACTGACGGTAATTGACCGTTAATTAACAAAAACACATTTAGCGTCTCCAGGCCTCCACGAGTTGGCCTACTATATGTTATCTGGCTATGTGCCAGGTTTGTTCATTTAGCAGACAAGATATGCTTGTAAGTCCCGTGCCATTCTTTTATATTATATGATTTTATTGTAGGAAGAATTTAATTGAACTTAGCTCAGTAAAATAGAAAGGATATTTTCTAGAAAGGCTATTCTGCATAGTTCTTCAACTGGTTTGATGTAGCAAACTGGCTCAAATTAAGATCCTACATCTGTATGTCTTCTTTCAGTTTTCACATGCATCAACTATAGTTTAGACATTTAGACATGTGATCTAACTGCCCCACAATCCAAAGTAATAAGGTTGATATAGTAGTATATCAAAGTAATCAGACCAATTATTTTACTAAATGTTACTTTGACTATATTTAACTGCTTTGCTTTAAATAGTAAAGTAAAACGTTTTCAGCTTCTTCCACTAGCATAAAAATACTTGTACAGAGCTAAAGCAAGCCACACAACTTTACTTCATGTAAAGTTACCATTTTGTTATGTGCTATCCCTCTGCTCATAGTAAGTTTTGTATTTTACCTGCGGCGCTCCTGCGTCCCGTAGTTGCAGGTTCTGGTGCAGGTGGACCATGAGCTCCAGGCGTAGTGGTCACAGAAGCAGCCCAGGCTGACCGTAACTGAACCCAGGACATGCAGCAGGACCAGGAGACTGTTGGTACGGTCCATGGAGAAGGATGGTCCAGGAACAGCTCACACTGCGGTCAGGACACTGCTGAAAGAACTGGTTGGAGAAAGATAGGGAGGTGGAGGAGGAAATCGATAGTTGAGTAAGATTTACGTCCAGCCACCCTCAATGCAATCCATGCACTTCATCCCACATGATTCCAGAGGTGGGACCAAGTCACTATTTATCGAGTCACAAGCAAGTCTCAAGTCACAAGGTCAGAGTCTTAAGTTGAGTCCCAAGTAGAACGGGTCGAGTCTCGAGTCAAGTGCAAGTCATGCATTCTAACAGCAAGTCAAGTCAAGTCACATGTTTTTTCAAGTCAAGTAAAAAAAAATATATTAATGCAATCTTTGTCTATTTATTGAGGCTACCAGAGAGCCCTTCTCATACTTTTGTCTACAACACAATTTAATTATATAATTGTAAAATAGGGACCTTGTAGCAGTCGTAAGGGTATGAAATCAGCAGAAGGCAAGGCAGGTTGATGTGCTCAGAGTATATATTTATTTACAGGTCTTGGTGATCCAATGGTGAAAGTGCCATATCATACAAAATATCCAAGTAGATTGACCAAATATACATGTAGAGTGTAAGACTGCACAGTCTCCCCTTGAGAAACCAAATCGAATCTGTCTAAAAGGAGCTGAAACAGGTACATATAAGCACTTAGCCCCTCCCAGGACCATACAATTACCCAATTGGCAATTACAACCTATAAACAGGTTCTACAATGTAAAAGGCAATTTCCACATCCATTGTTACATTGGTACATTAGACTTAAATATTATTAATTAGATTTCATCACCATTTATACTTGGAACAACAATTTTCTCTTATTCAACATACTAGCCTATTTCTATGCGTCCTGAGGCACATGTGCTCCTATTACGCACAACCAGAAGGACAGAGACATAGGACATAGACACACTGAACTGTGACATAACCTGGGAAATATGAACAAAGGAAACCCATAGAGAATGATAGACTCTAGTGGTCAAAAGGTGGCTTTGGCATTGGCAGCGCCATTGAGGGCTTCCATCCTGCTTCCTCCATTTTAAAGTAGTTTAAGTAGTCAACTGTGTGGGGATTCCTATTGGATGTAGCCACAATGGCACTTCACATGCTGTCAAAGACGCTATAGTGGCACAGATATAAAGATGAGTCCTCTATCTATCTCTATGAGGAAACCTCATGAGTCTTGCGAACGTTCATGTGCACGATAAACATCGAGCCCAGTCAGAGAGAAATGGTAAATGAAAATGTATCGTATCAAACAAAAAACAGAAATGTCTAAGTGTTACAATAAACAGTACGAGATATAGCCGCGGGAAGTAGGGGTGTGTACGATTCACTAGCCAGTCTGTTGCAGTTTTTTTTTAAAGGGCGATGCTGCGGCTACTGTCTCTGGCTGCGTGGAGCGTAATCCACGGAGACTCTGTGCCACAAAATGAGTGACAAAACGTTACAAAACCTGGCCAGATAATTTCAAGTCATCAGTCTCAAGTCAAAGTCGAGTCCCGAGTCTTGAGGCTCCAAGTCCAAGTCAAATCTCAAGTTATTTTATGTTCTATCAAGTCGAGTCCCAAGTCATCAAATTTGTGAGCCAAGTTAGTGGTTATTTCCCTCATTAAAATGCAAAACAATTTATAACATTTTTGACATGCATTTTTCTGGATTTTGTTGTTGTTATTCTGTCTCTCACTGTTCAAATAAACCTACCATAAAAATGATAGACTGATCATTTCATTGTCAGTGGGTAAACTTACAAAATCAGCAGGGGATCAAATACGTTTTCCCCTCACTGTAGCTTTGCAAAACTATGCGTTCTAGATACTGTCGCCTTCCAGATAAGAAACAGAGCATCAACACAATCCAAACAAATCCCGACTCACCACCAATTGTTGACTCCTCGCCACTAGATCATGAGCTCTGCAAGAGTGTGTGTGCATGTGAGTATGTTTATGGTCAATAGCTTGAGGGGAATGACTTCATATACCCCTCCTAAATGATCTCCCAAGGGAATCGGACTGTGAAAACGATTGGTTATTTGACTTGCAAAGTCTTCCAAACCCTCCTTTCGCAACCCTCCATCCTGTCTTGTTACTCGAAAAAGTGTCTGGAAATTCCAGATTCCAGTAATATTCACCAGCTGTAAGTCGTCTCTACAACTCCCTGTAGCTCTTTCCTGCCATCAATGACAAAAAGCGCCCTCTCTCGCCTCATGGGTGGAATGTTAATATTTTTCATAATGTCATAATTAATCAAGTTTGTATTTTTTGTTAACGAAAATCTGATGTTTCTATGTCAAACAGTTTAGTTATATTTCAGTCTTCCCAGTATTGGGATGCAACCTCAAAATTTAATAAATGTCAACTCTATATCTGACATGGTACAGGTGTCTTCTTTTTTTAAAGCCCATAACCATGTGTGTGAGGTGTATATTTTGTTTCAAAGTAGAATTGCTTGAGACAACCAACAATCACCCTGATTTAGCCCACTGCAGTAAAAAGTTACAGTGACAGAGAAAAGTATTTGATCCCCTGCTGATTTTGTACGTTTGCCCACTGACAAAGACATGATCAGTCTATAATTTTAATGGTAGGTTTATTTGAACAGTGAGAGACAGAATAACAACAAAAAAATCCAGAAGAACGCATGTCAAAAATGTTATAAATTGATTTGCATTTGAATGAGGGAAATAAGTATTTGACCCCTCTGTAAAACATGACTTAGTACTTGGTGGAAAAACCCTTGTTGGCAATCACAGAGGTCAGACGTTTTTTGTAGTTGGCCACCAGGTTTGCACACATCTCAGGAGGGATTTTGTCCCACTCCTCTTTGCAGATCTTCTCCAAGTCATTAAGGTTTCGAGGCTGACGTTTGGCAACTCGAACCTTCAGATCCCTCCACAGATTTTCTATGGGATTAAGGTCTGGAGACTGGCTAGGCCACTCCAGGACCTTAATGTGCTTCTTCTTGAGCAACTCCTTTGTTGCCTTGGCCTTGTGTTTTGGGTCACTGTCATGCTGGAATACCCATCCACGACCCATTTTCAATGCCCTGGCCGAGGGAAGGGGGTTCTCACCCAAGATTTGACGGTACATGGCCCTGTCCATTGTCCCTTTGATGCGGTGAAGTTGTCCTGTCCCCTTAGCAGAAAAACACCCCCAAAGCATAATGTTTCCACCTCCATGTTTGACGGTGGGGATGGTGTTCTTGGGGTCATAGGCAGCATTCCTTCTCCTCCAAACATGGCGAGTTGAGTTGATGCCAAAGAGCTCGATTTTGGTCTCATCTGACCACAACACTTTCACCCAGTTCTCCTCTGAATCATTCAGATGTTCATTGGCAAACTTCAGACGGGCATGTATATGTGCTTTCTTGAGCAGGGGGACCTTGTGGGCGCTGTAGGATTTCAGTCCTTCACGGCGTAGTGTGTTACCAATTGTTTTCTTGGTGACTATGGTCCCAGCTGCCTTGAGATCATTGACAAGATCCTCCCGTGTAGTTCTGGGCTGATTCCTCACAGTTCTCATGATCATTGCAACTCCACGAGGTGAGATCTTGCATGGAGCCCCAGGCCGAGGGAGATTGACAGTTCTTTTGTGTTTCTTCCATTCGCGAATAATCGCACCAACTGTTGTCACCTTCTCACCAAGCTGCTTGGCGATGGTCTTGTAGCCCATTCCAGCCTTGTGTAGGTCTACAATCTTGTCACTGACATCCTTGGAGAGCTCTTTGGTTTTGGCCATGGTGGAGAGTTTGGAATCTGATTGATTGATTGCTTCTGTGGACAGGTGTCTTTTATACAGGTAACAAGCTGAGATTAGGAGCACTCCCTTTAAGAGTGTGCTCCTAATATCAGCTCGTTACCTGTATAAAAGACACCTGGGAGCCAGAAATCTTTCTGATTGAGAGTGGGTCAAATACTTATTTCCCTCATTAAAATGCAAATCAATTTATAACATTTTTGACATGCGTTTTTCTGGATTTTTTTGTTGTTATTCGGTCTCTCACTGTTCAAATAAACCTACCATTAAA
This sequence comes from Coregonus clupeaformis, assembly GCF_020615455.1. Lineage (NCBI taxonomy): Eukaryota > Metazoa > Chordata > Actinopteri > Salmoniformes > Salmonidae > Coregonus > Coregonus clupeaformis. Next base: position 23,115,225 of record NC_059218.1, on the reverse strand, counting down.
ATTATAGACTGATCATTTCTTTGTCAGTGGGCAAACTTACAAAATCAGCAGGGGATCAAATACTTTTTTCCCTCACTGTAGACGGGGAGAAGAGAGAGAGAATGGAGGCTATTCTGCAGACCAGCCCGGCTTTGTTGAATTGTAATAAGGTAAATCTTGATTCTCCAAAAACTCTGGAAGAACTTTGAATTTTGATAAAGTATAGTGATTGTTTTCCACATCACTATCCACAAAAATAATACATGATTTATAGTATATACTACAGTTTTCTTTTACAACAGTATTTATTCTATAATTTACTGTAAATACTACAGCATACTACAGTAAACACTACAGTGAATACTACAGTAAATAATATAGTATTTACAGTGCCTTCAGAAAGTATTCACACCTCTTGACTTTTTCCACATTATGTTGTGTTACAAAGTGGGACTAAAATTGATTTAATTGTCATTTTTTTGTTAACAATCTACACAAGATTCCACTTTGACAATATGGGGTATTGTGTCTAGGCCAGTGATAAGAAAATCCCAATTTAATCAATTTTAAATTCAGGCTGTCAAGGGGTGTGAATAATTTCTGAAGGCACTGTATACAATAGTATACTATAGTATTGTTTTATGTGGGTGTATCGTCTCAGTGGACATCAAGTGTGGGAAACCAATCATCAAGACACTACAGAACACATCCTCTGTATAAACCAGACAAAAACTATTATTTCTATACAAAAAGTTTATTCACATTATAAAATGGCGTGTACATACTATCAACCATAGAACAATCTATAGCGCAACATCTATACACTACAAATCTACAACAGTACTTTCAGCAATATGCATGCTGTACTCTTTCTGCCAAGATATACAAAATAAATAGATGCAAACGAGTTAGACATCCAATTTTTTGATCTAAATACAAATGATTCGAAGAAAGTTTCAAACAAAACAGAATTTTGACCATTGTTTATACACTACCGGTCAAAAGTTTTAGAACACATACTCATTCAAGGGTTTTTCTTTATTTTTACTATTTTCTACATTGTAGAATAATAGTGAAGACATCAAAACTATGAAATAACACATATGGAATCATGTAGCAACCAAAAAAGTGTTAAACAAATCAAAATATATTTTATATTTGAGATTCTTCAAATAGCCACCCTTTGCCTTGAAGACAGCTTTGCACACTCTTTGCATTCTCTCAACCAGCTTCACCTGGAATGCTTTTCCAACAGTCTTGAAGGAGTTCCCACATATGCTGAGCACTTGTTGGCCACTTTTCCTTCACTATGCGGTCCGACTCATCCCAAACCATCTCAATTTGGTTGGGGTCAGGGGATTGTGGAGGCCAGGTCATCTGATGCAGCACTCCATCACTCTCCTTCTTGGTCAAATAGCCCTTACACAGCCTGGAGGTTTGTTGGGTCACTGTTCTGTTGAAAAACAAATGATTGTCCCACTAAACCCAAACCAGATGGGATGGCTTATCGCTGCAGAACGCTGTGGTAGCCATGCTGGTTATGTGTGCCTTGAATTCTAAATAAATCACAGACCGTGTCACCAGCAGTTTCGTCATAGCGCTTGATGGTTTTTGCGACTGCACTTGAAGAAACATTCAAAGTTCTTGACATTTTCCGTATTGACTGACCTTCATGTCTTAAAGTAATGATGGACTGTCATTTCCCTTTGCTTATTTCAGCTGTTCTTGCCATAATATGGACTTGGTCTTTTACCAAATAGGGCTATCTTCTGTATACCCCCCCCACCTTGTCACAACACAACTGATTGGCTCAAACACATTAAGAAGGAAAGAAATTCCACTATTTAACAAGGCACACCTGTTAATTGAAATGCATTCCAGGTGACTACTTCATGAAGCTGGTTGAGAGAATGCCAAGAGTGTGCAAAGCTGTCATCAAAGCAAAGGGTGGCTATTTGAAGAATCTCAAATATAAAATATATTTTGATTTGTTTAACACTTTTTTTGGTTACTACATGATTCCATGTGTGTTCTTTTATAGTTTTGATGTCTTCACTATTATTCTACAACGTAAAAATAAAGAAAAACCCTTGAATGAGTAGGTGTTCTAAAACTTTTGACTGGTAGTGTATATTGTATTTACATTAAATGAGAAATGGCTTTTATATGTAGCATTGCAAAGCCCTTGTGATGGAAAATGTAAGTTGGAGACCGATTTCCTTTTCATGGAAGACTGCAAAAGAAGCATTGCACAGTGAAATAAATATGACATTCTGAGGAAGATGTCTAAAGGCAAAGTTTAGGCAAAGCAGTCTACCAAAAATACTGAATATCTTATGTCATCAGCTTGGCACATCTGTTTGGGATTACCTATAGACCTATAAAGGTTCTCCTTTTTTACGAAGGGAGACGACTTGAATACCATAATAGCAAAATATGCATGTGCATAACATCTTATCATTTGAATAGCTTTTTCTACACAGAATAATCTACAAAAATAAAGACAGACTGATCAGCTTTAAGATAAAACAAAGTTCATTTCCTAAATGGCAGTAATAGGTTGGAAAACATGTAAGGTGTTGGGTAGGGTTGGTGTGCTGCCCTTTTAGCTGGACACCAGGCAGCAGAACCCAGAGAAGCGCCTCTTCCTCTGCCTGACCAGCGGGTAAGGAGTGAGATTCAGCAGACTGCTGTCATCTAGACACAATACAGACAGCAAATCCTGAGTACAGTGCAGTGCCTTCAATCTTGTGTATTTTTCTTGTATTTTTTTGTATGGAGATCTCGGAAGTGTACTGTAACCTTGTAACATTTTGTATCTCCCTATGTTAGGGTGTGAAAACAGTTTTTATGGGCACACATATCCAAAATAATCTACTGTATGTGATTGCAAAATCCAATGCTTCAAAAAGAAAGAGTAACTTTAACATGATTAATAAAACAAAAATTGATACTGTCATTAAAGGTGTTCTTCAATAATTACTGCATAATAGTTGTTTGATGCACATTTGATGTCTAGCTGTTTAGTTACATGGTGACATTATAGCACAACATCAGCTGATTCACTAAAGGATTTTCTGAATGACAGTCAAGTCAAATCAAATCAAATCATATTTTATTGGCCACGTGCGCCGAATACAACAGGTGCAGACATTACAGTGAAATGCGTACTTACAGCCCTTAACCAACAGTGCATTTATTTTTAATAAAAAAGTAAAATAAAACAACAACAAAAAACTGTTGAGAAAAAAATAGTGAAATAAAATAACAGTAGGGAGGCTATATATACAGGGGGGTACCGGTGCAGAGTCAATGTGCGGGGGCACCGGCTAGTTGAGGTAGTTGAAGTAATACAGTGTGGAAAAAAAGTATTTAGTCAGCCACCAATTGTGCAAGTTCTCCCACTTAAAAAGATGAGAGAGGCCTGTAATTTTCATCATAGGTACACGTCAACTATGACAGACAAATTGAGATTTTTTTTTCCAGAAAATCACATTGTAGGATTTTTAATGAATTTATTTGCAAATTATGGTGGAAAATAAGTATTTGGTCACCTACAAACAAGCAAGATTTCTGGCTCTCACAGACCTGTAACTTCTTCTTTAAGAGGCTCCTCTGTCCTCCACTCGTTACCTGTATTAATGTCACCTGTTTGAACTTGTTATCAGTATAAAAGACACCTATCCACATCCTCAAACAGTCACACTCCAAACTCCACTATGGCCAAGACCAAAGAGCTGTCAAAGGACACCAGAAACAAAATTGTAGACCTGCACCAGGCTGGGAAGACTGAATCTGCAATAGGTAAGCAGCTTGGTTTGAAGAAATCAACTGTGGGAGCAATTATTAGGAAATGGAAGACAAACAAGACCACTGATAATCTCCCTCAATCTGGGGCTCCACGCAAGATCTCACCCCGTGGGGTCAAAATGATCACAAGATCCCAGAACCACACGGGGGGACCTAGTGAATGACCTGCAGAGAGCTGGGACCAAAGTAACAAAGCCTACCATCAGTAACACATTACGCCGCCAGGGACTCAAATCCTGAAGTGCAAGACGTGTCCCCCTGCTGCTTAAGCCAGGATATGTCCAGGCCCGTCTGAAGTTGGCTAGAGTGCATTTGGATGATCCAGAAGAGCATTGGGAGAATGTCATATGGTCAGATGAAACCAAAATATAACTTTTTGGTAAAAACTTGTCGTGTTTGGAGGACAAAGAATGCTGAGTTGCATCCAAAGAACACCATACCTACTGTGAAGCATGGGGGTGGAAACATTATGCTTTGGGGCTGTTTTTCTGCAAAGGGACCAGGACGACTGATCCGTGTAAAGGAAAGAATGAATGGGGCCATGTATCGTGAGATTTTGAGTGAAAACCTCCTTCCATCAGCAAGGGCATTGAAGATGAAACGTGGCTGGGTCTTTCAGCATGACAATGATCCCAAACACACCGCCCGGGCAACGAAGGAGTGGCTTCGTAAGAAGCATTTCAAGGTCCTGGAGTGGCCTAGCCAGTCTCCAGATCTCAACCCCATAGAAAATCTTTGGAGGGAGTTGAAAGTCTGTGTTGCCCAGCGACAGCCCCAAAACATCACTGCTCTAGAGGAGATCTGCATGGAGGAATGGGCCAAAATACCAGCAACAGTGTGTGAAAACCTTGTGAAGACTTACAGAAAACTTTGACATGTGCCATTGCCAACAAAGGGTATATAACAAAGTATTGAGAAACTTTTGTTATTGACCAAATACTTATTTTCCACCATAATTTGCAAATAAATTCATAAAAAATCCTACAATGTGATTTTCTGGATTTTTTTTCTCATTTTGTCTGTCATAGTTGACGTGTACCTATGATGAAAATTACAGGCCTCTCCCATCTTTTTAAGTGGGAGAACTTGCACAATTGGTGGCTGACTAAATACTTTTTTTCCCCACTGTAATTCACCAAGTGTTTTAGACTAGTACAATTTGTACTCCCTACTTAACCCACTTAGCTAGCTACCTGACCAGATAATGATAACAACATAAACAGTGCACATGTGTATTAAAGAAGAAGTTACAGGTCTGTGAGAGCCAGAAATCTTGCTTGTTTGTAGGTGACCAAAAACTTATTTTCCACCATAATTTGCAAATAAATTCATAAAAAATCCTACAATGTGATTTAAAAAAAAAAAAATCCTCATTTTGTCTGTCATAGTTGACGTGTACCTATGATGAAAATTACAGGCCTCTCTCATCTTTTTAAGTGGGAGAACTTGCACAATTGGTGGCTGACTAAATACTTTTTTTCCCCACTGTATGTACATGTGGGTAGAGTTAAAGTGACTATGCATAAATAATGAACAGAGTAGCAGCGCGTAAAAAGATGGGGTGGGGGGTGGGGGGGCAGTGCAAATAGTCTGGGAAGCCATGATTAGCTGTTCAGGAGTCTTATGGCTTGGGGGTAGAAGCTGTTGAGAAGTCTTTTGGACCTAGACTTGGCACTCCGGTACCGCTTGCCGTGCGGTAGCAGAGAGAACAGTCTATGACTAGGGTGGCTGGAGTCTTTGACTGTAGAATTTTTTGAGGATCTGAGGACCCATGCCAAATCTTTTCAGTCTCCTGAGGGAGAATAGGCTTTGTCGTGCCCTCTTCACGACTGTCTTGGTGTGTTTGGACCATGATAGTTTGTTGGTGATGTGGACACCAAGGAACTTGAAGCTCTCAACCTGTTCAACTATGATGAGAATGGGGGTGTGCTCAGTCCTCTTTTTTTTTTCCTGTAGTCCACAATCATCTCCTTTGTCTTGGTCACGTTGAGGGAGAGGTTGTGTGATACCGCACACGATTTAACAACAGCCAAAGTGCGGGAATTAATGTTGATCTCGAAGATTGACAGAACATTTTGGTGTCTATGTTGTTACGTTGGTCAAGATAATTAGGTGGTCAGGATAATTAGCCTACATCATGGACAACATTAACTCAAGACTTCTGAGGTAAGATTACGGTTTGTGTACATTTTGATCGTTTGTTTTCCGAGTTAAAATGGAGCAATCGGGAACGTAAAAACGGCCTCTTTATTCCTTGTTAAATAGAAAACGAAAAAATTATATAAAACCAAAGCCCCTACCCCTAGACACTTGTGGAGATCTGAGAGAATTGGACAGGTGTAAGCAATACCACCAAAATTCCACCAAGCCTATCAGAGGGTAAGGTTGAGCTCTCACCATGTCACCACCCATCAATACCTCTCAGATCTCCGCAAGTGTCTAGACTGGGCAGTAGGGGCTAGGGGTTGATTCTGGACATACCATGGGTATTATGGTAGCTCAGTCAGTCAGTCAGCATGGCACTGTCATACATTTTTTATAATTTAGCTGTCAAATACTTGCTTCCTCTGTCCTTGGGAGAATCTCAATTGAATTTCCTTGATTCGTTGCATCCTCTCTCCTCGTCTCCTTCTCAAAACTCATTGGATGAGAAGGTCAGAGGTCGCTCCCCTCTCACCTTCTAGAGGATGAAGGAATGAAGGAAATGCAATTTAGATTTCCCCCTTGTTTCCTCCATTCCTCACCTGCCTCTCAAAGCACATTGGGGGAGAGGAGGGAAGGTTCCTCCCCCAGGGCTCCAATGCACTTTCAAGGAGAGGCAAGGAGTGGAGGAAACAAGGACAGAGGAAGCAAGAATTTGATGTCTAGTTTTCAGACACAGACACACTCACTCACTCACTCACACACAATGCTTGAAGAGTTTACTGATTATAATGATTATATTATTGGTTATTATTATTGTCAATGATTTTGTTGACAGAACCCATTGTATTATATTATTGTATTAAATTATTATATGAACTATTAAAAAATATAGAAATGCTGTTGTTTAATTCTTCTGGAATGTTTAGCATGGCTTGAAATTATAGAGAAGTTGACTAAAGCACAAACAGACCTGGCTACTAGGCATGACAATGAAACAAGCAGTGTTGTTTCATGTGACATTTTGAATGACATGTAGATGTTTTGTTGTTGCTACGAGTTATGGTCTCATTCTGCCTATCTAGACTCTTATTCCTGTAACTACACATGTGAAGCTGCAAGAAAATCATATTTAAATGTATATCAAACCATTTTGAAATGTTGACCCTGATGTCACACATTGGCCACTTTATTTACAGAAAGACCCAAATACAACAGTCTACTACTATTGAGGGGGATTTTTTTTAGTGAACTATGTGCTAAAAAAGGTTAAATCACAGACGTCTCTGTTGCTAGGCAAGAACTAAGAATGGTTCCTTTCACTGGGCTTGTGTATGTGTAAAATGGGAATCTGCCCTGTCATTGGGTCAAATTCTACAGTTGTCTTATGTTATCTGTGACTGTAACCAGACTATGACCCTGTGGCTCCCCTTCGGCATATCCCTGGAACGAGTCAGGGTTGAACAGAGTTCAGGTTAAACCGTTGTCTCTCTTTGGCTATCTTCTTGATTGATTATAGCATAACAGGGTGGGTTTTGGATATGTTTAATAGATTAAGTGTGGACCTGTCATGTCCCACAATAAATCTTCAGGTCAAGCCAGGGGGAGACGGGGTTGAACAGAGTTTAAACTGAACATGAGTGTTTTTGCATGACAAGGGTGTGATTGATTGCAATAATATTGTTTCTAAACTGAATGACAGTCAAATTTAGCCCTATCATAGACTAAGGAAGTGGGCAGATAGTGGTAGGAGAACCCAAGAGGGAGGGGTTTTGAGCTAGGAGGGATGTGAATGGGACAATATACAGTGAGGGGAAAAAAGTATATGATCCCCTGCTGATTTTGTAAGTTTGCCCACTGACAAAGAAATGATCAGTCTATAATTTCAATGGTAGGTTTATTTGAACAGTGAGAGACAGAATAACAACAAAAAAATCCAGAAAAACGCATGTCAAAAATGTTATAAATTGATTTGCATTTGAATGAGGGAAATAAGTATTTGACCCCTCTGTAAAACATGACTTAGTACTTGGTGAAAAAACCCTTGTTGGCAATCACAGAGGTCAGACGTTTCTTGTAGTTGGCCACCAGGTTTGCACACATCTCAGGAGGGATTTTGTCCCACTCCTCTTTGCAGATCTTCTCCAAGTCATTAAGGTTTCGAGGCTGACGTTTGGCAACTCGAACCTTCAGATCCCTCCACAGATTTTCTATGGGATTAAGGTCTGGAGACTGGCTAGGCCACTCCAGGACCTTAATGTGCTTCTTCTTGAGCAACTCCTTTGTTGCCTTGGCCTTGTGTTTTGGGTCATTGTCATGCTGGAATACCCATCCACGACCCATTTTCAATGCCCTGGCCGAGGGAAGGGGGTTCTCACCCAAGATTTGACGGTACATGGCCCCGTCCATTGTCCCTTTGATGCAGTGAAGTTGTCCTGTCCCCTTAGTAGAAAAACACCCCCAAAGCATAATGTTTCCACCTCCATGTTTGACGGTGGGGATGGTGTTCTTGGGGTCATAGGCAGCATTCCTCCTCCTCCAAACATGGCGAGTTGAGTTGATGCCAAAGAGCTCGATTTTGGTCTCATCTGACCACAACACTTTCACCCAGTTCTCCTCTGAATCATTCAGATGTTCATTGGCAAACTTCAGACGGGCATGTATATGTGCTTTCTTGAGCAGGGGGACCTTGTGGGCGCTGTAGGATTTCAGTCCTTCACGGCGTAGTGTGTTACCAATTGTTTTCTTGGTGACTATGGTCCCAGCTGCCTTGAGATCATTGACAAGATCCTCCCGTGTAGTTCTGGGCTGATTCCTCACAGTTCTCATGATCATTGCAACTCCACGAGGTGAGATCTTGCATGGAGCCCCAGGCCGAGGGAGATTGACAGTTCTTTTGTGTTTCTTCCATTCGCGAATAATCGCACCAACTGTTGTCACCTTCTCACCAAGCTGCTTGGCGATGGTCTTGTAGCCCATTCCAGCCTTGTGTAGGTCTACAATCTTGTCACTGACATCCTTGGAGAGCTCTTTGGTTTTGGCCATGGTGGAAAGTTTGGAATCTGATTGATTGATTGCTTCTGTGGACAGGTGTCTTTTATACAGGTAACAAGCTGAGATTAGGAGCACTCCCTTTAAGAGTGTGCTCCTAATATCAGCTCGTTACCTGTATAAAAGACACCTGGGAGCCAGAAATCTTTCTGATTGAGAGTGGGTCAAATACTTATTTCCCTCATTAAAATGCAAATCAATTTAACATTTTTGACATGCGTTTTTCTGGATTTTTTTGTTGTTATTCGGTCTCTCACTGTTCAAATAAACCTACCATTAAAATTATAGACTGATCATTTCTTTGTCAGTGGGCAAACTTACAAAATCAGCAGGGGATCAAATACTTTTATCCCTCACTGTAGACGGGGAGAAGAGAGAGAGAATGGAGGCTATTCTGCAGACCAGCCCGGCTTTGTTGAATTGTAATAAGGTCAATCTTTATTCTACAAAAACTCTGGAAGAACTTTGAATTTTGATAAAGTATAGTGATTGTTTTCCACATCACTATCCACAAAAATAATACATGATTTATAGTATATACTACAGTTTTCTTTTACAACAGTATTTATACTATAATTTACTGTAAATACTACAGCATACTACAGTAAACACTACAGTGAATACTACAGTAAATAATATAGTATTTACAGTGCCTTCAGAAAGTATTCACACCTCTTGACTTTTTCCACATTATGTTGTGTTACAAAGTGGGACTAAAATTGATTTAATTGTCATGTTTTTGTTAACAATCTACACAAGATTCCACTTTGACAATATGGGGTATTGTGTCTAGGCCAGTGATAAGAAAATCCCAATTTAATCAATTTTAAATTCAGGCTGTCAAGGGGTGTGAATAATTTCTGAAGGCACTGTATACAATAGTATACTATAGTATTGTTTTATGTGGGTGTATCGTCTCAGTGGACATCAAGTGTGGGAAACCAATCATCAAGACACTACAGAACACAGCCTCTGTATAAACCAGACAAAAACTATTATTTCTATACAAAAAGTTTATTCACATTATAAAATGGCGTGTACATACTATCAACCATAGAACAATCTATAGCGCAACATCTATACACTACAAATCTACAACAGTACTTTCAGCAATATGCATGCTGTACTCTTTCTGCCAAGATATACAAAATAAATAGATGCAAACGAGTTAGACATCCAATTTTTTGATCTAAATACAAATGATTCAAGAAAGTTTCAAACAAAACAGAATTTTGACCATTGTTTATACACTACCGGTCAAAAGTTTTAGAACACATACTCATTCAAGGGTTTTTCTTTATTTTTACTATTTTCTACATTGTAGAATAATAGTGAAGACATCAAAACTATGAAATAACACATATGGAATCATGTAGCAACCAAAAAAGTGTTAAACAAATCAAAATATATTTTATATTTGAGATTCTTCAAATAGCCACCCTTTGCCTTGAAGACAGCTTTGCACACTCTTTGCATTCTCTCAACCAGCTTCACCTGGAATGCTTTTCCAACAGTCTTGAAGGAGTTCCCACATATGCTGAGCACTTGTTGGCCGCTTTTCTTTCACTATGCGGTCCGACTCATCCCAAACCATCTCAATTTGGTTGGGGTCAGGGGATTGTGGAGGCCAGGTCATCTGATGCAGCACTCCATCACTCTCCTTCTTGGTCAAATAGCCCTTACACAGCCTGGAGGTTTGTTGGGTCACTGTTCTGTTGAAAAACAAATGATTGTCCCACTAAACCCAAACCAGATGGGATGGCGTATCGCTGCAGAACGCTGTGGTAGCCATGCTGGTTATGTGTGCCTTGAATTCTAAATAAATCACAGACCGTGTCACCAGCAGTTTCGTCATAGCGCTTGATGGTTTTTGCGACTGCACTTGAAGAAACATTCAAAGTTCTTGACATTTTCCGTATTGACTGACCTTCATGTCTTAAAGTAATGATGGACTGTCATTTCCCTTTGCTTATTTCAGCTGTTCTTGCCATAATATGGACTTGGTCTTTTACCAAATAGGGCTATCTTCTGTATACCCCCCCCACCTTGTCACAACACAACTGATTGGCTCAAACACATTAAGAAGGAAAGAAATTCCACTATTTAACAAGGCACACCTGTTAATTGAAATGCATTCCAGGTGACTACCTCATGAAGCTGGTTGAGAGAATGCCAAGAGTGTGCAAAGCTGTCATCAAAGCAAAGGGTGGCTATTTGAAGAATCTCAAATATAAAATATATTTTGATTTGTTTAACACTTTTTTTGGTTACTACATGATTCCATGTGTGTTCTTTTATAGTTTTGATGTCTTCACTATTATTCTACAACGTAAAAATAAAGAAAAACCCTTGAATGAGTAGGTGTTCTAAAACTTTTGACTGGTAGTGTATATTGTATTTACATTAAATGAGAAATGGCTTTTATATGTAGCATTGCAAAGCCCTTGTGATGGAAAATGTAAGTTGGAGACCGATTTCCTTTTCATGGAAGACTGCAAAAGAAGCATTGCACAGTGAAATAAATATGACATTCTGAGGAAGATGTCTAAAGGCAAAGTTTAGGCAAAGCAGTCTACCAAAATACTGAATCTCTTATGTCATCAGCTTGGCACATCTGTTTGGGCTTACCTATAGACCTATAAAGGTTCTCCTTTTTTACGAAGGGAGACGACTTGAATACCATAATAGCAAAATATGCATGTGCATAACATCTTATCATTTGAATAGCTTTTTCTACACAGAATAATCTACAAAAATAAAGACAGACTGATCAGCTTTAAGATAAAACAAAGTTCATTTCCTAAATGGCAGTAATAGGTTGGAAAACATGTAAGGTGTTGGGTAGGGTTGGTGTGCTGCCCTTTTAGCTGGACACCAGGCAGCAGAACCCAGAGAAGCGCCTCTTCCTCTGCCTGACCAGCGGGTAAGGAGTGAGATTCAGCAGACTGCTGTCATCTAGACACAATACAGACAGCAAATCCTGAGTACAGTGCAGTGCCTTCAATCTTGTGTATTTTTTATGATTTCATCCACTCATACAGTATAAATGCCACTTACCTTGGTTTTTCAGTGGTAAAGGCATGGTCTCCCTGAGTTTGCTTAGTAGGTTTCTCATCTCTCGCATGTCCCTGAGGAGACATGGTGAATCATGGGTAAATCCATTTAGGGGAGAGTGGGGTAAGTTGAGCCAAAGGGGTAAGTTGAGCCACCCTTGTTTGTAGGACACCATGCACAAAATTAATCATTTGACCAAATATTTAGGCAGAGGTCATCTTTTCATGGAGTCTGTGAAGAAACCACATGGAAAAAGTGGTAAGCAAGTTAAGTCTCAAAAAAAGATTTTCACCAAGTCAAATGAATGCATTGTGTTTGAGGTTTCATGATGCATGTATCTAAACCAAAGTAGATCATTTAAAGATTGTTCTATACATCAGTTGGGGTCTCCATAAGCTTCAAAATGAGGTCCTAAACCTAGCATGAAAGTGCATCCTTGTAGCTATGTGGGCTAATATGGTCAAAATGTTTGCCTTGGAGTAAATTGAGCCAATGGCCATGGGGTAAGTTGAGATGGCTTTATTTATCCTGTCGCGCGGCTCAACTTACCCCATAACCGGGGTAAGTTGTGACAACAGACCACTTTTTTTAGACAAACTACAGTATGTTTTCAAAACTGTCATGTTTACGTGAATTATGATTGTTTCGAGGGATACAGAACAACCTGAAATACACTACCAGTCAAATGTTTGGACACACCTACTCATTCAATGGTTTTTCTTTATTTTTTACTATTTTTTACATTGTAGAATAATAGTGAAGACATCAAAACTATTAAATAACACATATGGAATCATGTAGCAACCAAAACAGTGTTAAATGAATCAAAATATATTTTATATTTGAGATTCTTCAAATAGCCACCCTTTGCCTTGATGACAGGTTTGCACACTCTTGGCATTCTCTCAACCAGCTTCATGAGATAGTCACCTGGAATGCATTTCAATTAACAGGTCTGCCTTCTTAAAAGTTAATCTGTGGAATGTATTTCCTTCTTAATGCGTTTGAGCCAATCAGTTGTGTTGTGACAAGGTAGGGGGGTATACAGAAGATAGCCCTATTTCGTAAAAGACCAAGTCCATATTATGGCAATAACAGCTGAAATAAGCAAAGAGAAACAACAGCCATCATTACTTTAAGACATGAAGGTCAGTCAATATGGAAAACGAAACCACTACTAATGGACACCAATAATAAGAAGAGACTTGCTTGGAACAAGAAACACGAGCAATGGACATTAGACCGGTGGAAATGTGTCCTTTGGTCTGGAGTCCAAATTGGACATTTTTGGTTCCAACCGCCGTGGCTTTGTGAGACACGGTGTGGGTGAACGGATGATCTCTGCATGTGTATTTCCCACCGTAAAGCATGGAGGAGGTGGTGTTATGGTGTGGGGGTGCTTTGCTGGTGACAATGTCTGATTTATTTAGAATTCAAGGCACACTTAACCAGCATGGCTAACATAGCATTCTGCAGTGATACGCAATCCCATCTGGTTTGGGCTTAGTGGGAATATCATTTGTTTTTCAACAGAACAATAACCCAACACACCTCCAGGCTGTGTAAAGGGCTATTTGACCAAGAAGGAGAGTGATGGAGTGTTGCATCAGATTACCTCGCCTCCACAATCCCCCGACCTCAACCCAATTGAGATGGTTTGGGATGAGTCGGACCGCAGAGTGAAGGAAAAGCAGCCAACAAGTGCTCAGCATATGTGGGAACTCCTTCAAGACTGTTGGAAAAGCATTCCAGGTGAAGCTGGTTGAGAGAATGCCAAGAGTGTGCAAAGATGTCATCAAGGCAAAGGGTGGCTATTTGAAGAATCTCAAATATAAAATATATTTTGATTTATTTAACACTGTTTTGGTTGCTACATGATTCCATATGTGTTATTTCATAGTTTATGTCTTCACTATTATTCTACAATGTAGAAAATAGTAAAAATAAAGAAAAACACTGGAATGAGTAGGTGTGTATATGTAGATATCTTTGTTAGAAAGAATACTATATTTATTGATTGAGTGATGCTGAATGTAAGAAATAGCTCAACTTACCGCAGTCTCCCCTACCACCTCTAAATGGTCACAGGGGAAGCACACACACACACACACACACTGAACTTCTACTATAACCAGCCTGGTATCAACTGACGTGTCATTCTGTGATGCTTTTGCAAAAATAAATGGTATAAGTCAATACACTGCATTCAATGCAAATAGATAGTGCTTTCAGAAAGTATCACACCCCTTGACTTTTTCCACGTTTTGTTGTTAGAGCCTGCATTTAAAATGGATTAAATTGAGATTTTTTTGCCACTGATCTACACACAATACCCCATAATGTCAAAATGAAATGCAGTTTGTAGAACATTTTAGAAATGTATAACAAATTAAAAGCTGAAATGTCCTGAGTCAATAAGTATTCAACCCTTTGTTATGGCAAGCCTAAAGTTCAGGAGTAAAAATGTGCTTAACAAATCGCATAATAAGTTACATGGACTCATTCCATGTTCAATAATAGTGGTTAACATGTTTTTTTAATGACTACCCCATCTCTGTACCACACACATACAGTGAGGGAAAAAAGTATTTGATCCTCTACTGATTTTGTACGTTTGCCCACTGACAAAGACATGATCAGCCTATAATTTTAATGGTAGGTTTATTTGAACAGTGAGAGACAGAATAACAACAAAAAAATCCAGAAAAACGCATGTCAAAAATGTTATAAATTGATTTGCATTTTAATGAGGGAAATAAGTATTTGACCCCTCTGCAAAACATGAGTACTTGGTGGCAAAACCCTTGTTGGCAATCACATAGGTCAGACATTTCTTGTAGTTGGCCACCAGGTTTGCACACATCTCAGGAGGGATTTTGTCCCACTCCTCTTTGCAGATCTTCTCCAAGTCATTAAGGATTCGAGGCTGACGTTTGGCAACTCGAACCTTCAGCTCCCTCCACAGATTTTCTATGGGATTAAGGTCTGGAGACTGGCTAGGCCACTCCAGGACCTTAATGTGCTTCTTCCTGAGCCACTCCTTTGTTGCCTTGGCCGTGTGTTTTGGGTCATTGTCATGCTGGAATACCCATCCACGACCCATTTTCAATGCCCTGGCTGAGGGAAGGAGGTTCTCACCCAAGATTTGACGGTACATGGCCCCGTCCATCGTCCCTTTGATGCGGTGAAGTTGTCCTGTCCCCTTAGCAGAAAAACACCCCCAAAGCATAATGTTTCCACCTCCATGTTTGACGGTGGGGATGGTGTTCTTGGGGTCATAGGCAGCATTCCTCCTCCTCCAAACACGGCGAGTTGAGTTGATGCCAAAGAGCTCGATTTTGGTCTCATCTGACCACAACACTTTCACCCAGTTCTCCTCTGAATCATTCAGATGTTCATTGGCAAACTTCAGACGGCCCTGTATATGTGCTTTCTTGAGCAGGGGGACCTTGCGGACGCTGCAGGATTTCAGTCCTTCACAGCGTAGAGTGTTACCGATTGTTTTCTTGGTGACTATGGTCCCAGCTGCCTTGAGATCATTGACAAGATCCTCCCGTGTAGTTCTGGGCTGATTCCTCACGGTTCTCATGATCATTGCAACTCCACGAGGTGAGATTTTGCATGGAGCCCCAGGCCGAGGGAGATTGACAGTTCTTTTGTGTTTCTTCCATTTGCGAAGAATCGCACCAACTGTTGTCACCTTCTCACCAAGCTGCTTGGCGATGGTCTTGTAGCCCATTCCAGCCTTGTGTAGGTCTACAATCTTGTCCCTGACATCCTTGGAGAGCTCTTTGGTGTTGGCCATGGTGGAGAGTTTGGATTGATTGCTTCTGTGGACAGGTCTTTTTTATACAGGTAACAAACTGAGATTAGGAGCACTCACTTTAAGAGTGTGCTCCTAATCTCAGCTCGTTACCTGTATAAAAGACACCTGAGAGCCAGACATCTTTATGATTGAGAGGGGGTCAAATACTTATTTCCCTCATTAAAATGCAAATCAATTCATAACATTTTTGACATGCGTTTTTCTGGATTCTTTTTTTGTTATTCTGTCTCTCACTGTTCAAATCAACCTACCATTAACATTATAGACTGATCATTTCTTTGTCAGTGGGCAAACGTACAAAATCAGCAGGGGATCAAATACTTGTTTCCCTCACTGTACAATTATCTGTAAGGTGCCTCAATCGAGTAGTGAATTTCAAGCACAGATTTAACCACAAAGACCAGGGACATTCTTCAATGCCTCGCAAAGAACGGCACCGATTGGTAGATGTGTAAAAAAATAAAAAAATAATAAGCAGTCGCTGAATATCCCTTTGAGCATGGTGAAGTTATTAATTAGGCTTTGGGTGGTGTATCAATACACCCAGTCAGTACAAAGATAAAGGAGTCCTTCCTAACTCAGTTGCCGGTGGGGAAGGAAACAGCTCAGGGATTTCACCATGAGGCCAATGGTGATTTTAAAAGAGTTAAAGAGTTTAATGGTTGTGATATGAGAAAACTGAGGATGGATCAACAACATTGAAGTTACTCAATACTAACATAAATTACAGAGTGAAAAGAAGGAAGCCTGTACAGAATACAAATATTCCAACAGGGTACTTAAGTAATACTGCAAAACATGTTGCAAAGAAATACACTTTTTGTCCTGAAAACAAAGCGTCATGTTTGGGTCAAATTCAACACCACACATCACTGAGTACCACTCTTCATATTTTCAAACATGGTGGTGGCTGTGTCATGTTACGGGTATGCTTGTCATTGGCAAGTACTAGGGTGTTTTTTAGGATAAAAAGAAACGGAATACAGCTATAAGCACAGGCAAAATCCTAGAGAAAAACCTGGTTCAGTCTGTTAATTCATTGGTTCAGTCTGCTAATTCACTTTTCAGCAGGACAATAACCTAAAACACAAGGCCAAATCTATGCTGGAGTTCCTTACCAGTGTGGCTTAGTTACAGATTTGACGCAAATTGGCTTGAAAATCTATGGCAAGACTTGAAAATGGCTGTCTAGCAATGATCAACAATCAACTTGACAGAGCTTGAAGAATTTAAAAAAGAATAAGGGGCAATATTTGTACAATCCAGGTGTTGAAAGCTCTTAGAGACTTACCCAAAAAGACTCACAGCTGTAATCGCTGCCAAAGGTGCTTCTACAAAATATTGACTCATGGGTGTGAATATTTATATTTTTTTCCTGTATTTCATTTTCAATCAATTTGCTAAAATTTCTAAAAACATGTTTTCACTTAGTTATGAGGTATTGTATGTAGATGGGTGAGAAAAACAATATATTTAATCCATATTGAATTCAGGCTGTAACAACAAAATGTGGAATAAGTTAAGGGGTATGAATACTTTCTGAACGCACTGTATGTGTCAAGAGTATTAAAGCATAAGTCAATACATTGGATTCAATGCACAAAATTGGTGATAAAGCTGCAATGGGTAAATTGGTGAATGACTCAGACAGGCATGCAGACAGACAGACTCACAGACTGACAGACAGACATGCATATAGACACAATTCTACCTTTTTAACCCCTCGAAACCACCCCTATGACCCCCAATTAAATTCAATGTACGGACTCCTGGGAACACTCTTTAACAACGCCCTGAGTTTCAAGTCTTTATGTTAAGAATTTACCGTTCTACAGAGGGTTTAACTGCAGGGAGGGAATAAAGGGTTATGTCTAGGGTTGAGGCCCTAACCGTAGCTTCATGTCCACATCCCGGCTCAACCCTAACTCTAACCTCAATACCTAGCTTCATGTCCACATCCCGGCTCAACCCTCTCTAACCTCAATACCTAGCTTCATGTCCACATCCAGGCTCAACCCTAACTCTAACCTCAATACCTAGCTTCATGTCCACATCCAGGCTCAACCCTCTCTAACCTCAATACCTAGCTTCATGTCCACATCCAGGCTCAACCCTCTCTAACCTCAATACCTAGCTTCATGTCCACATCCAGGCTCAACCCTAACTCTAACCTCAATACCTAGCTTCATGTCCACATCCAGGCTCAACCCTAACTCTAACCGCAATACCTAGCTTCATGTCCACATCCAGGCTCAACCCTAACTCTAACCTCAATACCTAGCTTCATGTCCACATCCAGGCTCAACCCTAACTTTAACCTCAATACCTAGCTTCATGTCCACATCCTGGCTCAACCCTAACTTTAACCTCAATACCTAGCTTCATGTCCACATCCCGGCTCAACCCTAACCTCAATCCTAAACCTAGCTTCATTTCCACATTAGAGGTCATCATGGGTCCAACCGAAAGCGATTACCCGACCCAATTCTGTAGTTCACCCTCGGATCCGGGTCAGATCTGATTGTCAGGGGTATCAGGGGTATGTGTAATTATAACTGATTTTCCAGTAAGGACCAGTACAGACCCGAACGCGACTGCTGCAGTCCAGAGAGAGAGAAAATTGTCTCTTTTATGCTGCTGCCCAGGATCTTAACGAGAGTGGCGCATGTAGCTTGTTGTTGTTGGCCAATCAAAAGTCATCAAAATGGCACTAGCCTCTGTGTGCCGTGGGAAGCAAGTTAGGAGATCAATGGAAGATGGAATTAAATTAACTGAATGAAAAGTTAAATGAGAAGAATAGGCTACAATGACCAATAGCCAACAGGTAGGCTGCTACTTAATACTCTGAATGGAGTTGTTGTTGCAGCCTCAGTTAGCCTAGCTAGCTAGCTTAACTAGCTTCTCTTCTCGGTTTGATGCAGTCAAAACAGGTACTATGTAATCAGATTGGATGATAAATAACTTAGCTTTGGCAGCTAGAAGTTAGTACCTAATGCGAGTCAGCTTGGTTGCTGCTGCCTGCTCCTCGAGCCACTCAGCCACACACACACACCACATGGCCCCTCCCCCACCTGCTGGTAGAACTCCTCCATTCTTCTTCTTCTTCTTCTTCTGTGGATTTTATATGGCGGTGGGCAACCAACTTTAAGGTGCATTTCCGCCACCAACTGGACTAGAGTGTGGACCAGAGACAGTGAAGGTCTAAATCCTACCCAATAATCTAATCTCCCTAAGGAAACAAAATACATAATTAAATACTACATCCCCTGAAGATTTCCCCAGCAGTTCACTTAATCCTGGCTCTTCAACCCCATTCCTCCTCATATCTAATAACAATCACTCCCTTTCTCTCACAAATGTCTGGCACTGAAATAGAACATGCTCCACTGCCTCGATCTCTTCCTGACAATGATCACACCTCCCAGTCGGATGTTTCCCCACCAATTTCATCCATTCCTCTCTCCCTCGGCTCGTGCATTAAAGTGTATTGGTCACCTACACCGATTTGCAGATGTTATTGCAGGTGCAGTGAAATGCTTGTGTTTGTAGCTCCAACAGTGTGGTAATGGCAGTGTGGCAAAAAACAAATTACAATACACATATAATCCAGAAAAATAACAACAAATAAGTTATATAGGGTAAGCCTTGACTAGAATACAGTATACAGTGCATTCGGAAAGTATTCAGACCCCTTGACTTTTTCCACATTTCGTTACGTTACAGCCTTATTCTAAAATTGATTAAATTACATTTTTCCTCATCAATCTACACAAAATACCCCATAATCAGGCCTTTATGGTAGAGATGGCCAGACGGAAGCCACTCCTCAGTAAAAGGCACATGACAGCCTGCTTGGAGTTTGCCAAAAGGTACCTAAAGGACTCAGACCATGAGAAACAAGATCCTCTGGTCTGATGAAACCAAGATTGAACTCTTTGGCCTGAATGCCAAGCGTCACCTCTGGAGGAAACCTGGCACCATCCCTATGGTGAAGCATGGTGATGGCAGCATCATGCTGTGGGGATGTTTTTCAGCGGCGGGGACTGGGAGACTAGTCAGGATCGAGGGAAAGATGAACGGAGAAAAGTACAGAGAGATCGTTGATGAAAGCCTGCTCCAGAGCGCTCAGGACCTCAGACTGGGGCGAAAGTTCACCTTCCAACAGGACAACGACCCTAAGCACACAGCCAAGACAACGCAGGAATGGATTCGGGACAAGTCTCTGAATGTCCTTGAGTGGCCCAGCCAGAGCCCTGACTTGAACCCGATCAAACATCTCTGGAGAGAGCTGAAAATAGCTGTGCAGTGACGCTCCTGGATGCTTTCAATTGTGCATCTGTAGAAGTTCGTGAGAGTCTTAGGGGCCATGACACATTTCTTCAGCCTCCTGAGGTTGAAGAGGCGCTGTTGCGCCTTCTTCACCATGCTGTCTGTGTGAAGGGACCATTCCAGGTTGCCAGTGATGTGCATGCCGAAGGAACTTGAAGCTTTTGACCCTATCCACTGCGTTCTCGTCGATGTGGACAGGCGTGCTCTCTCTGCTGTCTCCTGTAGTCCACGATCAGCTCCTTCGTTTTGTTGACGTTGAGGGAGAGGTTATTTTCTTGGCACCACTCTGCTATGGCTCTCACCTTCTCCCTGTAGGCTGTCTCATCATTGTTGGAAATCAGGCCTACCACTGTTTTGTCGTCAGCAAACTAGATGATTGAGTTGGAGATGTGCGTGGCCACACAGTCATGGGTGAACAGTGAGTACAGGAAGGGGTTGAGCAAGCACCCCAGTGGGGCCGCCGTGTTGAGGATCAGCGTGGCGGAGGTGTTGTTGCCTACCTTCACCACTTGGGGTCGGACTGTCAGGAAGTTCAGAACCCAGTTGCACAGGGAGGGGTTCAGACCCAGGGCCCTGAGCTTAGTGATGAGCTTGGAGGGCACTATGTTGTTGAAGGCTGAGCTGTAGTCGGTGAACAGCATTCTTACATATGTATTTCTCTTGTCCAGGTGGGATAGGGCAGTGTGCAGTGCAATGGCGATTGCGTCGTCCATGGATCTATTGGGGCGATATGTGAATTGTAGTGGGTCTAGGATGTCGGGTAAGGTGGAGGTGATATGATCCTTAACCAACCTTTCAAAGCAATTCATGATGACAGAAGTAAGTGCTACGGGGCGATAGTCATTTAGTTCAGTTACCTTCGCTATCTTGGGTACAGGAACAATGGTGGACATCTTGAAGCAAGTGGGTACAACAGACTGGTATATGGAGAGATTGAATATGTCCGTAAACACTCCAGCCAGCTGGTCTGCACATGCTCTGAGGACGCGGCTTGGGATGCCGTCTGGGCAGGAGAATGAGCGCACACAGTTCTTGTGAGCTTGGGGCCTGTGTCCCTGGCTCGATGTTGTTTTCCTCGAAGCGGGTGAAGAATTTCTTTGGCTCGTCCGGGAGCGAGGCGTCAGTGTCCACGACGTGGCTGGCTTTCCCTTTATAATCCGGGATTGTCTGGAGGCCCTGCCACATACGTCTCGTGGCCTGAGCTGTTGAATTGGGACTCCACTTTGTCCCTGTACTCTTGTTTTGGCTCTTTGATCACCTTACGGAGGTCGTACCTGGTCTGTTTGTACACGTAGGTGGTCTGTTCTGGGTCCAACTTTTTGGACCAGGAAGACCTCTAAGCCATAACCCTAACCCTAGCTTCATGTTCACATCCCGGCTCAACCCTAACTCCAACCTCAACCCTAACCATAATCCTATGGCTAGAGTTTAGCCAAGATGTAGAGACAAAGCTAGTGTTAAGTTTAGGATTATGGCTAAGGTTAAGCCGGGATGTGGACATGAAGCTAGGGTTAGGGTGAGGGTTAGGTTTAAGGTTGAGATTAGTCTGTCTGTCTGCGTCTGTCTGTGTCTGTCTGTCTGAGTCTTTCACCAATTTACCCATTGCAGCTTTATCACCAACTTTTTTGTTGTTGCATTGAATGCAATGTATTGTGATTTATGCATCAATACGTTTTGCATCACCTTATGCATCAATACTGCACATCTTTTTGCAAATTGCATCACAGACTGAAGCTTATCAATGGTATGATGTTGACTATAATGTCCAGTCTGTTGATAATCATTCATGTATTGCCTATACTCATGTGACCTGGGCATTCTGACCATGAGAGACCATGAGTGTGTAAGCATATTGCTTATACTGTACCTCTCTATGTTTTCAATATCGGTGCACACCAGCCAGGACTCATGTTGGTAGTCCACAGGTGAGGAGGAGTGCTCCTCCAGAATGGGAACATCAGAGCTCTCATCCATCTTGAAGTCCAACCTGGGCTCTGGGTATGAATCCTTTCCTGTGAGGGGGATTTACATTTGATCAACACATAACACTAGGTAACCTGTGAATAGCTTGTAAATGTCTGAACTGAATGTCTACATTTTCCAATGCTTTGTGTCTAGTCTGAGATATAAGAAAACTATGGAATTTGGCTTTGATGCGTGCCATACTAGCTACATCTTAGTTCATTGTGAGTAGATACACACTGCTCTTTATCTTGGTATGATGCTCTGAACATTTTATTATGGACTACCCTGCCATCTGCTGGTTGAGATTTGTATTGCACCTTTCCTGTGGAGCTGCAGCACTCCCAGCAGACACATGGACTTGAGCATCTCCGTGATGAACATCTCCAGGCAGCACTGTAGCTGAATGAATAGCCGGCAGATCTCTGGGTGGATCTCCCCATCCTCTGGCCTAAAGCACATATACACAGTTGGAGAATGGACAGTTTCAAATCTGATCACTGGTTCCTATCCTTAGCACCACTGGAGGTGTGAGAGGTCTGTCATGGCTAACAGGAGAGCAGGTAATTAATGAGTAGTCTAGGCTATAGGCTAATGTCACAGCCAAAGTGTGAGGTTATATACACTCCATGTGTAATGGGCTGCACTTTCTTTTAATCTCCACTGTAGAACCAGAGAACTGTTTCCTGGAAATGCTAAAAATACATTATTTCCAATATTTTTTAAGTAGCCTAGTACACTTACTCCACATTTGTCAAATATTTTGCATAGGCTAGGCTACCTCTGAGAAAGTCACTGTCGCTATTCTTGATAAAGCAAAGACAGTTGGTTACTATGGTATGAAGTCCCGCCTACTTCCTGGATCAAGTTCCACGTGGTTTTTGAATGGCCTTCAATAGATTCATGAAAATGCGGTCATTTAAATAGAGAAGTTGAAACAATGGGCTGCTGCACAGTCACTATGGGGAGCTCATGTTTTTAATCTCTAAATGGTTTAACTAGTGAGAAATATGTGATTATTGAGTTTGCTTCATTTACTATCATCCTAAATTAAGATATTACATTATTTTGCCATATCTAATTAATGTATATTATGCTACTTTCCAAGATGTGGACAGTATGTGTTACTACATTACACATCCTTTTTACCTCAGATTGGTGATAGTATAAAAGCTTATAGTCAACATGACACAAAATTGATTAAAACAGACCAATATCTTTGGTTTTGTACTGTTAACTTTGTCATACGCCCTGGGGATCGCAAGACTTAGAACACAGCTTTTAGGCCCACCCACCGTGGAGCTGGCCCAGCTAATCAGAATGAGTTTGTCCCCAAAAAAGGGCTTTATTACAGACAGAAATACTTCTCAGTTTCATCAGCTGTCTGGGTGGCTGGTCTCAGACGATCCTGCAGGTGAAGAAGTCAGATGTGTAGGTCCTGGGCTGGCGTGGTTATACATGGTCTGTGGTTGTGAAGCGGGTTGGACGTACTGCCAAATTCTTTAAAATTATGTTGGTAGAGAAATTAACATTCAATTCTCCGGCAACAGCTCTGGTGGACCATCCTGCAGTCAGCATGCCAATTGCACGCTCCCTCAAAACTTGAGACATCTGTGGCATTGTGTTGTGTGACAAAACTGCACATTTTAGAGTGACCTTTTATTGTCCCCAGCACAAGGTGCACCTGTGTAATGATCATGCTGTTTAATCGGCTTCTTGATATGCCACACCTGTCAGGTGGATGGATTATCTTGGCAAAGGAGAAATGCTCACTAACAGGGATGTAAACAAATTTGTGCACAACATTTGAGAGAAATAAGCTTTTTGTGCATATGGACAATTTCTTAGATTTTTATTTCAGCTCATGAAACACGGAACCAACACTTTACATGTTGCGTTTATATTTTTGTTCAGTATAGAAATAACAAATTATTTATACAGTATATGACCGACAGCTGTGCAGCAACGCTCCCCATCCAACCTGACAGAGCTTGTAGCGTCATACCAAAGAATACTCTATATTTAGATTTTTATTTTTTGTCATTTAGCAGACGCTCTTATCCAGAGCGAGTGCATACATTCTTTTTTTTTTTTTCATACTGGCCCCCCGTGGGAAATGAACCCACAACCCTGCCGTTGCAAACGCCATGCTCTACCAACTGAGCTACAACCCTGCCGGCCATTCCCTCCCCTACCCTGGACGACTTGTGCGCCGCCCCATGGGTCTCCCGGTCACGGCCGGCTACGACAGAGCCTGGATTCGAACCAGGATCTCTAGTGGCACAGCTAGCACTGCGATGCAGTGCCTTAGACCACTGCGCCACTCGGGAGTAGCTTTAATCGCTGCCAAAGGTGCTTCAACAAAGTACTGAGTAAAGGGTCTGAATACTTATGTAAATGTGATAAGTTTTTTTATTTGTAATAAATTAGCAGAAATTTCTAAACCTGTTTTTGCTTTGTCATTATGGGGTATTGTGTGTAGATTGATGAGGGATAAAAACAATGTAATACATTTTAGGATATGGGTGTAACATAACAAAATGTGGAAAAGGTCAAGGGGTCTGAATACTTTCTGAAGGCACTGTATGTCATTGACAGAAACAACTTGAATTGTTGCATCTCGTTGTGTTGTTGTCCTCCGGTGCCTAGCCAGGGATTTGGACTTGTGGTTTTACTTAATTCTCAGTACTGGCCAATGATTATAATTGCGATTCTGATCCAACCATTAGCCTAATTCATACATTGTTGTGCCCCTGGCCTTAGAGTATGGAAGTTCAATATGTAGCTAGATGTAGAATGCTAACGTTAACTAGCTAACGTTGCCAATGAATGGAAGTTAAGCTAGCGAGCAAGCGTTTAAACCAGGTTGCCACGTCATATTTAGTTTACGTTGATGGGACTAAATTGTTTTTGGTATCTTTTAGTTGGCACTGTTTTAGACGAAGCAGAGGTGATTTGATGTTTAAATGTAGAAGTTGAAATGGTGCTGGAATAGTGGCGGCAGCTCCTATTTTCTTTGCGACTTGCGGTAACTCTGTGGTTCTAAATCGATAGTTTAGTGAGCCGAAAATGTCGGAAACATTAACTTGCGTAACCATGCTGTAGGTCATGTAACGGTCTGTTACATGCAATATGCATCGCGGACAGAGGTTGTTATCCGGTTTTGTGATAAAACAAAAAGGTGGTTGAATTTATTATCCCACTGTGTCTTATTGTCTCGGCCAATATATATATATATATATATATATATATATATATATATATATATATATATATATAATGTCAGGTTGCAAGGCGAACAGGTTATAGAGCAAACAACGCAATTATCACAACACTGGTTGTAATATGGATTTTTTAAAATCTTCCCAGTGATTTTACCCATGCACCACTACTGATCATAAGTTAATTAATTAGTTAGGCTATATTCATATTCGTGGCTTCATTTAGGCTATTTCTGATTACTTTCATGGATTTCGATTGCGTTTCTCTTTTCCTTATGGAAAACCTTCATAGAAGGAATTGAGTAAAAGTAAATTAATCCACTAATACGAATATATAATATCTTAAATGACGCGATTTAATTAATTTGATTATATAATAGGGCTATTGAAGGCCATTCAAAAACAGTGTGGGAGATGATCCAGGAAGTAGGCGGGACTTTCATACCGTATAGCAAGCTGTCATGTCGAATAGCGCGCCTTGAATTGACATACACTAGCACCATGGACAATTCCAGTGACATTGAAGAATTCAACATATCATGTTCATTAAACTGTATCCGTATATCATAGATTCCTTACCCAGACCCAGATATTACGGTGAGGTTCTGATGGGCAGCTTGGGCCATTGTGCATCCTTTGGTCCTGGTGCGGTGCAGCACCGCCCGTAAAGAGGGACAATCGGCCGAAATCTCCCCAATAGTTATGACCTGTTCTCGGTACAGCGCCACGAGAGTGTTGAAATCTTGGACTGTCTGAGAAGCAACATGGACAAATAACCCCTTTCAGCAAGTCAATGCATAGCTCCATAGGTTTTCAAGGGAGATTGGAGCGACAATACTATTGCATGCGCAGGTGGACACGCAGTAGATCAATGTTATGACTGCCACCCGACCCGTATAGGCTACATAGCCTTGACTGCCACCCGATCCGTATAGGCTACATAGCCTACTGCACGTAAATAATCACAATATTGCCTACACTTGAATAATAACAATATTGCACTACAAAATATAGCCTATTCCTATATACTATATATAGGCTACCTAATTGTGGCACATTGGTGTAATATTATCCCAGCTCTCCTTGTGGCATGCCCTTGTGAGTGCAACATACATTATTTTGTCTATCGCACCTTAAAGCGCTAAGACACCAAGGACAGTCTTAAATAAATCACTATATGGTACCTGGACTCACATCTACGACTTCGTTGGCAGATAAATGTAGCTTGGTAAGAAATGTGTCTCTGGTTAATTATTTTATCGTATCCAGTGTTGCGCATTTGAATTTGTCTTTGTGGTTTAATAGAACAGTGCACCTACACGTGATTTTCATGCGGGAAATATATAGGTTACAATGTCTGCTCTTATACTAGTATGGCAGCGATGACTCCATAGCTATTACCACTACCGACGGAACGATATATCATATCTTACCATCCTACAGTCGCCTACGGCCCGCTGGGCTTTCCGCGTGCTCTCGGTGCTCTCCCGGCGTTCCGGGTCCCTCTGCAGTGGTTTGCTGAGATGAAAAATGTTCGCTGCGGATCTGGGGCGGTTCTTGCGCCCGTTCGGTGCAGAACACATGCATACACAGCCACTGATAAAACCCCACCGACAGCCTATCTATAATATTCCCCGAGGATGCAGCCGAGGTGGAGGCTCTTGTCGATGTTCCTGCGGGGTCTAAAATGTTCAGCTTGCAGGATGAGTGCGAGTAGCGGACGGCTTCTCGCAGCTCCCTCTCACCTCAGCGGCTAGGCGAGTCACCTTCACCCCTGCAGAAGGCCAACTTTGGCTTAAATCCGTCTTCCGTTGTGCCTTTACGTGAGAGGCGAATTCACTGGGAGCCTGAGCCAACCATTCGTCACTGCTCCGTCATTCGAGGCATCGACGACTCCAAAACATACGAGTCTGTCACAGGAAAGGATGAAAGTAGACGCACATACATCAAAATATTACTCATATCTGGCAGGAGCAAGAGCACATTCAAAGACCAGCAGTAATATGCTCAAAGTAATCTCATGAGTTTACACGCACATCCAAGCCTCCCAGACCGATGTGTAAGATAGATAGGCGTACATGTGGAAGAATATAAACATATAGGCCTAGGCTACTGTACTAGCAAACCAAATGATTATTGTCACCACAATTGCAAACCAATGAAAACTGTAAACCTGACAAATAACCTGTCAGAGAATTGGCAATTCCTTATGTAAAATGAATATAAGATGTCTGGTAATACACTGAATCCCAAGAACACACAAAATTGCAAAAAAAACTAAAATACTTAAAATATGCCTATTATTATACAGTGCCTTCGGAAAGTATTCATACCGCTTGACTTTTTGTTAGGTTGCAGCCTTATTCTAAAATTGATTAAATTGTTTTTTTCCCCCTCATCAATCCACACACAATACCCCATAGCCAAGCTTGGCACACCTGTATTTGGGGAGTTTCTCCCATTCTTCTCTGCATATCCTCTCAAGCTCTGTCAGAGGAGCGTTGCTGCACAGCTATTTTCAGGTCTCTCTAGAGATGTTCGATCGGGTTCAAGTTCGGGCTCTGGCTGGGCCACTCAAGGACATTCAGAGACTTATCCCGAAGCTACTCCTGCGTTGTCTTGGCTGTGTGCTTAGGGTCGTTGTCCTGTTGGAAGGTGAACCTTCTCCCCAGTCTGAGGTCCTGAGCTCTCTGGAGCAGGTTTTCATCAAGGATCTCTCTGTACTTTGCTCCATTTATCTTTGCCTCAATCCAGAGACAGAGATGGTTGTCCTTCTGGAAGGTTCTCCCATCTTCACAGAGGAACTCTGGAGCGCTGTCAGAGTGACCATCAGGTTCTTGGTCACCTTCCTGACCAAGGCCCTTCTCCCCCAATTGCTCAGTTTGTCCGGGCGGCCAGCTCTAGGATGAGTCTTAATGGTTCCAAACTTCTTCCATTTAAGAATGATGGAGGCCACTGTGTTTTTGGGGACCTTCAATTCTGCAGAAATGTTTTGGTACCCTTCCCCAGAGCCGTGCCTCGACACAATCCTGTCTCGGCGCTCTACGGACAATTCCTTCAACTTCATGGCTTGATTGTTGCTCTGACATGCACTGTCAACTGTGGGACCTTATATAGACAGGTGTGTGCCTTTCCAAAACATGTCCAATCAATTTAATTTACCACAGGTGGACTCCAAGTTGTAGAAACATCTCAAGGATGATCAATGGAAACAGGATGCACCTGAGCTCAATTTCGAGTCTCATAGCAAAGGTTCTGCACACTTATATAAATAAGGTTTTTCTGTTTAATAAATTTGCAGACATTTCTAAAAACCTGTTTTCGTTTTGTCATTATGGGGTATTGTGTGTAGATTGCTGATGATTTGTATTTGTTTAATCCATTTTAGAATAAGGCTGTAACGTAACAAAATGTGGAATCGTCAATGGGTCTGAATACTTTCCGAAGGCACTGTATGTCTCTGGGCAAAGCCATTACCCAACCAGATTTTTTTTAAACAATCATAATTTTTCTTCTTTCATATTCACTTCTATAACACTTCTATCCCTCATAAAACAATTGTGGATTTGACAGTGAAAAGATTGATGGTGAAACATGCTCAACTGTCACAAAATATGAAATAGGCCTATCTACACAACTGCTTCATGTGAGAACTGGACTTTATAAAATATGACCTCCAGAAATGCACCAAAAAAATTATAATAGAAAAACATACAGTACCTGTCAAAAGTTTGGACACACCTACTCATACAAGGGTTATCTTTATTTTTACTATTTTCTACATTGTAGAATAATGGTGAAGACATCAAAAATATGAAATAACACATATGGAATCATGTAGTAACCAAAAAAGTGTTAAACAAAATATATTTTATATTTGAGATTCTTCAAAGTAGCCTCCCTTTGCCTTAATGACAGCTTTTAACACTCTTGGCATTCTCTCAACCAGCTTCATGAGGTAGTCACCTGGAATGCATTTCAATTAATAGGTGCACCTTGTTCAAAGTTAATTTGTGGAATTTCTTTCCTTCTTAATGCGTTTGAGCCAATCAGTTATGTTGTGACAAGGTAGGGGTGTTATACAGAAGATAGCCCTATTTGGTAAAAGACCAAATCCATATTATGGCAAGAACAGCTCAAATAAGCAAAGAGAAACGGCAGTCCATCATTACTTTATGACATGAAGGTCAGTCAATACGGAACATTTCAACAACTTTGAAAGTTTCTTCAAGTGCAGTTGCAAAAACCATCAAGCGCTATGATGAAACTGTCTCTCATGAGGACCGCCACATGAAAGGAAGACCCAGAGTTACCTCTGCTGCAGAGGATAAGTTCATTAGAGTTATCAGCCTCAGAAATTGCAGCCCAAATAAATGCTTCACAGAGTTCAAGTAACCGACACATCTCAACATAAACTGTTCAGAGGAGACTGCATGAATCAGGCCTTCATGGTCGAATTGCTGCAAAGAAACCACTACTAAATGACACCAATAAGAAGAAGAGACTTGCTTGGGCCAAGAAACACGAGCAATGGACATTAGACCGGTGGAAATCTATCCTTTGGTCTGATGAGTCCAAATTTGAGATTTTTGGTTCCAACCGCCGTGTCTTTGTGAGATGCAGAGTAGGTGAACGGATTAACTCTGCATGTGTGGTTCCCACCGTGAAGCATGGAGGAGGAGGTGTGATGGTGTGGGGGTGCTTTGCTGGTGACACTGTCAGTGATGTATTTAGAATTCAAGGCACACTTAACCAGCATGGCTACCACAGCATTCTGCAGCGATACGCCATCCCATCTGGTTTTGCGCTTAGTGGGACTATTATTTGTTTTTCAACAGGACAATGACCCAAAATACACCTCCAGGCTGTGTAAGGGCTATTTGACCAAGGAGAGTCATGGGGTGCTGCATCAGATGACCTGGCCTCCACAACCACCCGACCTCAACCCAATTGAGATGGTTTGGGATGAGCTGGACCGCAGAGTGAAGGATAAGCAGCAAACAAGTGCTCAGCATATGTGGGAACTCCTTCAAGACTGTTGGAAAAGCATTCCTCATGAAGCTGGTTGAGAGAATGCCAAGAGTGTGCAAAGCTGTCATCAAGGCAAAAGGTGGCTACTTTGAAGAATCTAAAATCTAAAATATATTTTTATTTGTTAAACACTTTTTTGGTTACTACATGATTCCATATGTGTTATTTCATAGTGTTGATGTCTTTACTATTATTATACAATGTAGAAAATAGTAAAAATAAAGGGAAACCCTTGAATGAGTAGGTGTGTCCAAACTTTTGATTGGTACTGTATTTTAGGCGTGCTCTTGATTCCAGTTACATATGGAGGTGGCAGGTGAGTTACCTGGCAGTAGGCACTAATAAGCACAATGCAGAATACTACATCACCCAGAAACCCCAGCTGTACCATTTCAGAGGTCAGTCATCTTCCCTGGCTAAACACACAAAGAGCACTCAAGATAATAAAAAGTATGCTTGGAAGCAGAGCACCAGCAGTGCCAGTATCCAGTTGACTGAGTGGATGTAGATGATGACATGGTCGATGTCGAAGAGCCAGCCGCCCATGTCGGTCAGGTCCAGGGCATCCAGGGTGAAACCTGCTGGGGCAAAGTGCCACCATCTCCCTGGAGCCACATGCATCTGGTACCCTGGGATATAGACAGGAAGAGAGAGACACAGACCCTAGTCTACACCTTTACAATGGTGGGTTATTGTTAAGGAAACTGATCAAGGTTGGCATGCTAGTTAACAAAAAGAGACATTCCTTTTGTGAGAAACTCATTAGTTACACGATAATTATAACATGTTTGTTGCATAAGAGCTTACAAGACCCCACAACAATAAGACTTAAACAGACAATCAGTTATGTACTGCAAGCAGTGGTGGAAAAAGTACCCAATTGTCATACTTGAGTAAAAGTAAAGGTACCTTAATAGAAAATGACTCAAGTAAAAGTGAAAGTCACCCAGTAAAATACTAATATACTTAAGTATCAAAAGTAAATATAATTGCTAGAATACACTTAAGTATCAAAAGTCAAAGTATAAATCATTTAAAATTACTTATATTAAGCAAACCAGACAGCACAATTTGTCTTGTTTTTTAAATTTACGGAGAGCCTGGGGCACACTCCAACACTCTGACATAATTTACAAATGAAGCATTTGTGTTTAGTGAGTCCGCCAGATCAGAGGCAGTAGGGATGACCAGGGTTGTTCTCTTAATAAGAATGTGAATTGGACCCTTTTCTGTCCTGCTAAGCATTCAAAATGTAACAAGTACTTTTGGGTGTCAGGGAAAATGTATAGAGAAAAAGTACATTATTTTCTTTAGGAATGTAGTGAAGTAAAAGTAAATGTTGTCAAAAATAGAAATAGTAAAATACAGATACCCCCAAAAACTACTTAAGTACTTTAAAGTATTTTTACTTAAGTACTTTACACCACTGACTGCAAGCAATACACAATATATCCACATCCACAATATACCTCACCCCAAAAGATGCTGAAACGTTTTAGGCAGTTGGGAAGAGGCCATTTAGCACAGTTCCGTGTGTGGTAGACCTTCGGGAAGAAAGTCTTAGCTGACTGGTTAAGCTCTGAAAGCAAAAGGCAATTAAACAAATTTAGTTAAAACTCTCTTCTAAGGGCTTCTGTACCATTTACAGGTATGGAGAAAACACTAGTCATTATCAATAACGGAACCATTGGGAGGAGTATGCACCCTAAATTGACACCGTAGCTCACCTTTCTGGAAAAGTGTGTGTGAGATGAGGGTGCGGCATAGGGGACAGGTGGTGTTGGCGGGCCTGTTCTTGGCCAGCGTGCGGAGGCAGGGCTCACAAAAGATGTGGCCACAGGGGTTGCAGCTATAGAGGCTTAAGTACACATCTAGGCACACAGCGCAGGTGTAGTCCTCTCTGTCCTCCTCCTCACTGTCTGTTAGCAGCCCCGTCACACTCTATATACAACACAACACAAAATATAAAATAACAGTGATGCATATGGAAAATAATATCTAACAACAGTAACATAACAGTACTAGTAAACTCTTGTGGACAGACGCACGTAACACAAATGATATCATAGCGTCTGTCAACAGACTGTGGGATGTGACGACTAATGAGGAATTTTGTTCCGGTACTCTTATTTGTTGTCACTGATCATTTGGACAAATAATGATTTTGCAGGTGCTCGCATCTTTTGAATTTTGGAAGGGGAGGGGACATTAACATCTCTTTGTTCCCTTTGCACATGATGTTCACATATGATATGAGAGCACTCCAATCAGTCCGTCGAGTGTCATTGTGGGAGAACACTCACAGGCAATAGAGTCTTTCATTTTTGGCAGAACTGAGGGCTTTTTGACATGCCCTAGTCATCCCAATTCAAATACCCATATCACAGAGACAGACTGCAAACATGAATAGAGTAGTTTGTGGAAGGGCTTGAGCTTAACAGCAATCAACCAAAAACAATTGAACTCCTCTTGGAACAAAAATAGCGACTTTATCAAAGCACAACAATCAACCACTAGTACAGACGTCTCCCTTACCATTGCATAACATGTTTTTCATTGGTACGTGCAGTGCACGTGTGTATCACACACCACAGCAGGGCATATTTATACTACAGATTATACATGAGCACCAAATATAGTGCAAGCTCTGCACCAATAAAGCAGTGAGACAAACCTCAAAGATACCCTTCACGGCCACCGGCTGAAGAATCTTAAAGAAGCCACGTATGGTGACTTGAACCTGGGTACCTCCGCAAGAGAAGGCATTGGTGTTGTTATTTTCTACGGTCAGTCAGACTAGAACCAGAGTAGTACCTGTAGTCCACACTGCACAGTACTGTAAGTCCCTCTGGATAAGAGTGTCTGCTAAATGACTCAAATGTAATGTAAATGTAGGTCCACACTGGACACTGTCAACCAACAATCTCTCTGTTACTGCTGACAACACAGGGAAATGTAGTCACCCAACTGGAGGGCAACATCCAACTCACTAATCTTCTTGCTTGTGTTTGCTTAGCTGATGGGCGACAACATTATCAAAGGTAAGGTGTAACTTTGCCCCTTTCCAGACACGGTCAAAGTAAGGTCGGGAAATGTGTGTCATACATGTTACTGCTTGTGGTAAACAGTGTCAGAATAACAACCACATGGTCTTCTGGGCAGCTCAACATAATGGTCAAGAATAATCTCACAAAAGTGCAATGGGACTAAAATACTGGACAAACTAACCTGTATGTAACGATCCCGGCAGTCTGAGTCGGGTCCTGTCTGTGGACTAGTTTTTCTGCTCGTGATCTCCAGTTTCCCGAGGGTTCTGGAACGCTCCCTGCCTGGTTGCCGGGCGACATTGCTAGGCGGGAGCTCTTATGATTTGCCACACCTGCATCCCATCAGCAATCTGCACACCTGGTCCTGATCATCACCCTTCTTAGGCTCTGGCCTAACATCCATTCCCTGCCGGATCGTTAGCCATGAACAGTAGGTTTATCAGAGTATCAGTCTTAGAGCGTCTAGCGTTAGTTTTGTTGTTTTGCACCTTGTTGGTTTGTTGTTTACTTACCTCCGTTTTGTTCCATCTGCAGTCACTCGTCCGGAACCTTCATCCAACCTCTGCCTGGTGGTCGGCGGCTGCCGAGCCATGATTGGATCAACCACTGCACCCCCAACAACTAATCAACGCCGCCCGCTCTGTTCCCTGGATTATTCAGCATCACTCTTGAATTTGTAAATAAACACTCACCTTCGTTTCAACTTACCTTGTCCTGGTCTGCTTCTGGGTTCTGGCTTTGTAACTCGTGACAGAACGATCCGGCCAGTAATGAACCCAGCGGACCTGGACTCTGTTCGCCATGCCATTACCCATCAGGAGAAGATGTTGGGCCATCATAGCACGGTACTACAGGAGATCGCGTTGTCAGTTCGGAACCTTTCTACCGGTCTGACGGAGGTCCAGAACCAACGCAAGTTTCCGGTGGAGGATCCACTACCGGTTTCACCCATCTCGCCTGCCGCTTCTGGAGCTGTGTCCTTCCGTGAGCCCAAGGTTCCGACGCCGGATAAATATGAGGGGGAGCTGGGAAGATGCCGTTCCTTCCTTATGCAGTGTGGATTAGTGTTCGATCTACAGCCCTACTCTTATGCCACAGACAAGGCTAGGATAGCCTTTGTGATTGAGTTGCTGCGTGGTCGAGCGCTGGAGTGGGCTTCAGCCGTTTGGGAACGACAGGATCCCTGCATGGCTTCATACCAGGGGTTCACGGCCGAGATGAGGAAGCTCTTCGACCATTCCGTCCGAGGGAGGGACGCAGCTAGGCGCCTGTTTCGCTTCGCCAAGGAACTCGCAGCGTGGCCGACTTCGGTGATCGAGTTCAAGACGTTGGCTGTGGAGAGTGGGTGGAATGAGGAGTCTCTGCAAGCGGCCTTTTACCAGGGTCTGTCGGAGCAGCTCAAGGATGAGTTGATCTCCTATCCGGAGCCTAGTGACCTGGACAGCTTGGTAGCCTTGTCTATTCGGGTGGATAATCGAGTCCGAGAGCGAAGGAGGGAGAAGCAATGGGTTCCGTCCAACCGATCAGCTTCTCAGGTTCCAGTCGGGTCGGGGATTGGATCAGAATACGTCGATCATCGTCCACCACACAGGATTAGTGGAGAGGTCCTGTCTCCCGATTCTGAACCCATGCAAGTGGGGCGGCACGGGTTAACCAAGGAGGAGCGCCAACACAGACGTAGGGACTAACTGCTGCCTCTACTGTGGTGGTTCGGGACATTACCTCGCCACTGGTTCCCGGCGGTCGTCAAACTGCGCGGCTCGCTAAAGTTGGGAGGACTTTTAGCGAGCCAGTTTCGACCTCTCAATACCTCTGTCAGACCCCGTTTCCGGCTACCCTTATGAACAGGAATCAGAGCTTAGCGATTAACGCTTTTATCGATTCAGGTGCCGATGGAAGCTTTCTTGATGCCGAGTTGGTGGAACAGCTGGGGCTTTCCAAGGAGCAATTGCCGGAAGCCATTGAAGCTACCACTCTGGACGGCAGTAGTCTGGCACGTATCACGATGAGGACTGAACCGGTTAAGATGCTGTTGTCGGGGAATCATTCTGAGATGATTTCATTCTTCATTCTGCCGTCTTCCCATGTTCCTCTGGTCCTTGGATACCCCTGGCTGAAGGAACACAATCCCACGTTCGATTGGGTGACGGGCAAGGTAACGAGTTGGAGCCTTGATTGTCATGCTAACTGTCTCAAGACTGCCTGTCCCCATTCGGTTCCCAGTCAGGTGATTGAGGCTAAACCCCCAGATTTGTCCCTGGTTCCCGAGACATATCACGATTTGGGGGAAGTTTTCAGTAAGCAGAAGGCTCTGTCACTCCCTCCCCACCGACCATATGATTGTGCCATCAACCTGTTCCCTGGAGCTGTCTACCCCAAGGGAAGGTTATACAGTATCTCCCGACCTGAACGTGAGGCTTTGGAGACCTACATCAAGGAGTCCCTAGCTGCTGGTCTCGTTCGGTCCCTCGTCATCACCCCTGGGGGCAGGATTCTTCTTTGTGGGTAAGAAGGATGGCTCTCTTCGACCGTGTATTGATTATCGGGGGTTGAATGACATCACGGTCAAGAACAAGTATCCCCTGCCCTTGATGAGTTCTGCCTTCGACTCCTTACAGGGTGCTACGGTGTTCACCAAGCTAGACCTACGCAATGCGTATCACATGGTCCG
The DNA here is from genome assembly GCF_020615455.1 of Coregonus clupeaformis. Taxonomy (NCBI): domain Eukaryota; kingdom Metazoa; phylum Chordata; class Actinopteri; order Salmoniformes; family Salmonidae; genus Coregonus; species Coregonus clupeaformis. Next base: position 23,079,102 of record NC_059218.1, on the reverse strand, counting down.
GATCAGAGAGGGGGACGAGTGGTTGACGGGTTTCAATACACCGATGGGTCACTTCGAGTATCAGGTGATGCCGTTTGACTGACCAATGCTCCAGCGGTATTCCAGAGTATGGTGAACGACGTCCTGAGAGATATGATCGGTCTCTTTGTGTTTGTTTACCTGGATGACATTCTGATCTTCTCGAAGGAACCTTCCGACCACGTCCAGCATGTCCGGCAGGTTCTGCAGCGATTGTTGGAGAATCGCCTGTTCGTGAAGGCCGAGAAGTGCGAGTTTCACGCCCACACGACATCCTTTCTCGGGTACATCATCTCCAGGGGAGAGATTAGGATGGACCAGGAGAAGGTTAGAGCGGTTCTGGAATGGGCCCAGCCCGGTACGAGATTGCAGCTCCAGAGATTTTTGGGGTTTGCGAATTTCTACCGCAGATTCATCCGGGATTACAGCCGTGTGGCCGCTCCGTTAACTGCCTTGACTTCCAGTATCAGGATCTTCAAGTGGAATCCGGAGGCGGATCGAGCGTTTCTGGATTTGAAGAGGCGATTCACCAACGCACCGATTCTCTCTCAACCGGACACGGCCCGTCAGTTCGTCGTTGAAGTGGACGCGTCTGATGTGGGAGTTGGCGCCATCCTGTCGCAGCGATGCTCCACGGACAGTAAACTCCATCCCTGCGCCTACTACTCGTCGCCTTTCGCCTGCGGAGAGGAATTACGATGTGGGTAACCGGGAGCTTCTCGCGGTGAAACTTGCCTTGGAGGAGTGGCGCCACTGGTTGGAGGGGGCGGAGCAACCGTTTATTGTCTGGACTGACCACAAGAATCTTGCTTACGTGCAGTCGGCTAGACGTCTCAACTCCCCGTCAGGCCAGGTGGGCGTTGTTTTTCGGACGATTCAAGTTTTCCCTGACGTTCCGACCTGGATCTAAGAACGGCAAGGCGGACGCCTTGTCCCGGATGTTCTCCAAGACGGAGGAGAGTGGGTCCAAGACCGAGACAATTCTCCCCGGAACTGCGTCGTGGGAGCAGTTATGTGGAAGATTGAGGAGGAGGTGATGGCGGCCCTTCGGACGCAGCCCGGTCCCGTAACGGTCCACCCGGGCGGTTGTTTGTGCCTGAGTCGGGTTCGTCCTGCTGTCCTCAAATGGTCCCACGCCAGCAAGATGGCTTGTCACCCTGGCGTGGCTCGGACGATGGCGTTTCTTCGCAGACGTTTTTGGTGGCCTGCCATGGCCGAGGATACTCGGGGTTTTGTTGCTGCCTGTCCAGTGTGTGCGCAGAATAAGAGTACCAATCGGCCCAGCTCTGGACTACTTCACCCCCTTCCTATTCCCCGCGACCATGGTCGCATCTGGCCCTGGACTTCGTCACTGGGTTGCCCGCTTCTGAGGGGAACACGGTCGTTCTGACTATCGTGGACAGATTCAGCAAGTTCGCCCACTTTGTGCCAATTGCCAAGCTTCCCTCTGCCTCGGAGACGTCCGAGATCCTGGTTAGGGAGGTTTTCAGGGTCCACGGTTTGCCCAGTGATATCGTTTCCGACCGTGGCCCTCAGTTTACCTCTGCTGTCTGGAAGTCCTTCTGTTTGGCCATTGGAGCTACAGTCAGTCTCACATCTGGTTTTCACCCCCAATCCAATGGTCAGGCGGAGAGAGCCAACCAGAAGATGGAATCCACGCTACGCTGCCTGGTCTCTTCCAACCCCACCTCCTGGGTCTCTCAGTTGCCTTGGGTTGAGTATGCCCACAATACTCTCCCTACATCTGCCACTGGGATGTCTCCCTTCCAGTGCCTGTATGGCTACCAACCTCCCTTGTTCCCTTCTCAGGAGAAGGAGCTCTCAGTGCCCTCTGTTCAGGCCCATATTCGTCGTTGCCACCGGACCTGGCATCGGGCCAGAAAGGCACTCCTTAGAGTTTCGGACCGGTATCAGCTCCAGGCGAATCGTCGCCGGATCCCCGCTCCCACCTATACCATCGGAGATAGGGTCTGGTTGGCCACACGGGATCTTCCTTTACGGACTGAGTCTAGGAAGTTGTTACCGAAGTTCATTGGTCCGTTTGTGGTGGAGAAGGTGATCAATCCAGTGGCAGTTCGACTCAAACTACCGAGGACGCTCAGAGTCCATCCCACCTTTCATGTCTCCTGCCTCAAGCCTGTTGTCCTCAGTCCTCTGTTGCCTCCTCCGCCTCCTCCTCCTCCTCCTCGGATGATCGGAGGTGGTCCTGCCTACACGGTGCGACGCATCATGGATTCCAGACGGCGGGGCCGGGGTTTCCAGTATCTCGTGGACTGGGAGGGGTATGGTCCTGAAGAGAGGAGTTGGATTCCGCGGCGACAGATCCTAGATGCTGACCTCATTCGTGACTTCTACCGCCTCCATCCTGGCGCTCCGGGAGTCCGCCCGGTGGCGTTTCGTCGGAGGGGGGGTACTGTAACGATCCCGGCAGTCTGAGTCGGGTCCTGTCTGTGGACTAGTTTTTCTGCTCGTGATCTCCAGTTTCCCGAGGGTTCTGGAACGCTCCCTGCCTGGTTGCCGGGCGACATTGCTAGGCGGGAGCTCTTATGATTTGCCACACCTGCATCCCATCAGCAATCTGCACACCTGGTCCTGATCATCACCCTTTTTAGGCGCTGACCTGACATCCATTCCCTGCCGGATCGTTAGCCATGAACAGTAGGTTTACCAGAGTATCAGTCTTAGAGCTTCTAGCGTTAGTTTTGTTGTTTTGCACCTTGTTGGTTTGTTGTTTACTTACCTCCGTTTTGTTCCATCTGCAGTCACTCGTCCGGAACCTTCATCCAACCTCTGCCTGGTGGTCGGCGGCTGCCGAGCCATGATTGGATCAACCACTGCACCCCCAACAACTAATCAACGCCGCCCGCTCTGTTCCCTGGATTATTCAGCATCACTCTTGAATTTGTAAATAAACACTCACCTTCGTTTCAACTTACCTTGTCCTGGTCTGCTTCTGGGTTCTGGCTTTGTAACTCGTGACACTGTATGAATGTTTGACTTACCATTACACACATAACTCCCTTATTCTGTCTTTCTTACCGGCACTTATCTCTCTACCTGTCAGTAACTTGCCAATCTCAATTGAGGCCATTACCAATTCTCACCTGTTCCTGAGAGTGGAGCCAGCACTCTTCATTCCTCTGTTTCCTCCTCTGGCTCTTCAGCCGGTTCTTCTCTCTCTTGCTGAGCCTTTGTGGGGCTGGATAGGCATTGGTGGCTACTGGCTGGACCTGGAGCTCTGTCGAGATTCCCCATCTCTCCTCCTCCACCTCCTCCTACTCCCAAGTGATGTGGGAGACACCTGGCCTTCTCAGGGAGAGAAGAGGAGAACCAGGGGCCAGATCTTCCTGCTGCAATGACTCTCCCGATGGCTCCACACTGCCCTGTTGCTGCTGCTTCTCTGCCTCCAGCATTGACGGTCCCTCTCTAGTCAGACGTGACCTAACATTAGTAGTGGCAAGTAGATGAGGGGTGTAGGACAGAACAGGAGAATGGGGCAACTGCTCTGTCCCAGCCCTCACCTCTCCCTCAGTATCATCTAAAGGGCCAGTCTGGGACCCAGAGCTACAGGAGGGTTCCAACCTGCCCCTCGCACCAGACTTCCTATGAGAAACTATTCTGGGGGAGCTCAATGGAACTGATTGGGTGGCTCTGATGTCAGTCAACTGGTAAAAGGCTTCTGGGTGTGTTGTGAATGGTCGGCTCTCAGCGTTAAGGCGGGACACAGAGGTACAGCAGAGCTGTGAGCCAACCAGAAAGTCCTCCCCTGACCTGTTCTGCTCACTCTGAGAACCCCCTGGCTTGCCCATCATGCAGCTCGGTCCTCCCCTACCTCTCGTCTTCCACGGTCAGACCACATGAAGGGAGCGTTTGTGGTCCTGGTCGACTCTTGATGAGGTGCACGGTGGACTCCTGACCACAGGGGCATTTGGTGCGGTTGAGAAAGTTAAAGCCACCCAGGTGAGCACCACAGTTCTCGCAGTTCAGCTTCCCCACTGTCCACTGGGCCAGCAGAGAGAGAGGACTTTAGAACATAAATAACTGATAGGCTTGTCTCGAAGTTTGATCCAAAAGTTGCAAGAGAACATAGTGCAAGATTAAACACTCTAGCACACACCTGTACAAACACAAACACACACCCTTACCAGTATCCACTCTGGCAGTGTATCAACGTTCAAGTGCCAGACGCTGCATGTGCCTGCTGCCGCTGCGTTATCATCAGGCAATATCTGTTGGGAGACAAACTCCCATCTTTACCCAGTTCAGACCCAGTCAACTCCTAAACCTGTGTCATAACACCAGTCTGGCTCTCTCTAGGGAAGACACGTGCTGCTCTATTTTCTCCCCTACCACTGACATACTTTACATGTTATCTCAGTAACTAGGGGTTAAGACAGTTTCCCAAACTCAGTCCTGGGGACCACAAGGGTGCACGTTTTGGTTTTAGCCCTAGCACTATACAGCTGATTCAAATAATCAAAGCTTAACCCCGCGCCCCCAAGGAAAGCTAATTAGCATAATACAAAAATCCCCATAAAAATCTGTCAGTTTAAGCTAGAGATATCTGTTTTTTTTGCATCGGCTGCGTCTGAAACCACCACATCCGCCGATGTCGTACTTCCGCATCTACGTAAAGGGTGACAGAGCTAGAGCGGTGTTTGTCAGACGATGAGACATCCCAAAAATCGGTCTTCTAACAAAATCGTCTGTAGTGGCCTACAAACTATTATGACCTCTCTATGGAAAGAAGAGACTCTTACGAACATGATGGTGTTCTCCCTTTTGCTCTACGACCCACACAAATGTATTGGGACTCGTCTGAAGTCGGTACAGCAGATCTGCCAACTTCTGTCTGTAGCGTCCAAACAGTTTGGGCTACACATCTCTGTGGGAAGGGGAGACTCTTACAAACACGTACATGTCGGTTGTTGCCCACAGGTCTCACAAGACTCGCCTGAAGGTCCCCCGGTACCAGTTGAAAAAAATCAATGGAATTACTTTTATTTATTTTTAAACAACAGAAATACCTTATTTACATAAGTATTCAGACCCTTTGCTATGAGACTCGAAATTGAGTTCAGGTGCATCATGTTTCCATTGATCATCCTTGAGATGTTTCTACAACTTGATTGGAGTCCACCTGTGGTAAATTCAAAGGATTGGACATGATTTGGAAAGGCACACACCTGTCTATATAAGGTCTCACAGTTGACAGTGCATGTCAGAGCAAAAACCAAGCCATTAGGTCGAAGGAATTGTCTGTCGAGCCCCGAGACAGGATTGTGTCGAGGCACAGATCTGGGGAAGGCTACCAAAAAATTTATGCAGCATTGAAGGTCCCCAAGAACACAGTTTAGAACCACCAAGACTCTTGATGTGTATTTTTAATGGATTATCAGATAAAATTGAGTTAATCATGAACATATAGTTAACTGTAACGATCCCGGCAGTCTGAGTCGGGTCCTGTCTGTGGACTAGTTTTTCTGCTCGGGATCTCCAGTTTCCCGAGGGTTCTGGAACGCTCCGGGGAGCTCTCTTGATTTCCGCACCTGCATCCCATCAGCAATCTGCACACCTGGTCCTGATCATCACCCTTCTTAGGCTCTGGCCTAACATCCATTCCCTGCCGGATCGTTAGCCATGAACAGTAGGTTTATCAGAGTATCAGTCTTAGAGCGTCTAGCGTTAGTTTTGTTGTTTTGCACCTTGTTGGTTTGTTGTTTACTTACCTCCGTTTTGTTCCATCTGAAGTCACTCGTCCGGAACCTTCATCCAACCTCTGCCTGGTGGTCGGCGGCTGCCGAGCCATGATTGGATCAACCACTACACCCCTAACAACTACTCAACGCCGCCCGCTCTGTTCCCTGGAGGATTCAGCATCACTCTTGAATTTGTAAATAAACACTCACCTTCGTTTCAACTTACCTTGTCCTGGTCTGCTTCTGGGTTCTGGCTTAGTAACTCGTGACAGTTAACATTCTTTGTGGCTAACTGAATTGGGCCGTTTGTTTTTGTCTTCAAACACAGTGAAAAGAGCCAGGGTTGAACAGAGTGTAAACTAAACATTAGTGTTTTTGCAAGATAAGGATTGATTGATTGTAGTACTCTGAACTTAATGAAAGTTGAGTTTAGCCGCTCTCAGAGACAAAGGAAGTGGGCGGAGCAATAAAAGAGCGGGAAAACTGAAAAGGACTATATAAGATGGAGGTAGACCGTAAGAATGTGTGCCCCTCTGCAGACGGGTATCGGCTTAGTTGAAAACTTTAATAAAGTCATTTTTTGATGCAACAAAAACTCTGTAAGACCTTATTTGTAATAAAGTATGGTGGTTATTTTCCACAACACTCTTCATAGAGCTGGCCGCCCGGCCAAACTGAGCAATCGGGGGAGAAGGGCCTTGGTCAGGGAGGTGACCAAGAACCCAATGGTCACTCTGACAGCGCTACAGAGTTTCTCTGTGGAGAAGGGAGAACCTTCCAGAAGGACAACCATCTCTGCAGCACTCCACCAATCAGGCATTTATGGTAGAGTGGCCAGACAGAAGCCACTCCTCAGTAAAAGGCATATGACAGCCCGCTTGGAGTTCGCAAAAAGGCACCTAAAAGGACTCTCAGACCATGAGAAACAAGATTCTCTGGTCTGATGAAACCAAAATTTAAATTTCTGGACTGAATGTCAAGCGTCATGTCTGGAGGAAACCTGGCACCATCCCTAAGGTGAAGCATGGTGGTGGCAGCATCATGCTGTGGGGATGTTTTTCAGCGGCAGGGACTGGGAAACTAGTCAGGATCGAGGGAAAGATGAACGGAGCAAAGTACAGAGAGATCCTTGATGAAAACTTGCTCCAGAGCGCTCAGGACCTCAGACTGGGGGGAAGGTTCACCTTCCAACAGAACAACGACCCTAAGCAGCCAAGACAACGCAGGAGTGGCTTCGGGACAAGTCTCTGAATGTTGTTGAGTGGCCCAGCCAGAGCCCAGACTTGAACCCGATCTAACATTTCTGGAGAGACCTGAAAATAGCTGTGCAGCGACGCTCCCCATCCAACCTGACAGAGCTTGAGAGGATCTGCAGAGAAGAATGGGAGAAACTCCCCAAATACAGGTATGCCAAGCTTGTAGTGTCATACCCAAGAAGACTCAAGGCTGTAATTGCTGCAAAGGAATAAACTTTTAATTTTTTATACATTTGCAAACATTTCTAAAAACCTGTTTTTGCTTTTTCATTATGGGGTATTTTGTGTAGATTGATGAAGGGAAAAAAACTATTTTATCAATTTTAGAATAAGGCTGTAACGTAACAAAATGTGGAAAAAGTCAAGGTGTCTGAATACTTTCCAAATGCACTGTATATATGGAGACTGTTTAGTGCCAAAAATAAGGGGTTAAATATATGTTTAAAAAAATCCTGATCCTTCTTATATTTCTCAGATACTTCAGAAAAAACTTCCTTTAGATTTATTTTGGGGGGGGACTATCTGTTGTTCCATGTGGTGAATATGTTATTCAATGCATTTGTATTGGCTAATAGCAGTAAGGCCAAATACAATTTTTCATCAAATACTTTTTTTATATTCTAAATGAAATAGCAAAAATATCCTTGGTATGACCATCTTAAAACAATTCCATATAGCTTAGCAAAATGTGCACCCCTTGGGGACCCCAGGACCAAGTTTGGGAAACACTGGGTTAAGAAGAGTTCACATAGAATACAACCTGCCGTAGGTAAGGCAGGAAGTTCTAACAACGTCTCAAAGGAGATAGTGATCAGATAAAAGAGGTTGCTGGGAGTTCATTTCATCTAAGCCCTGGACCTTATACCAAAGAGTTCCTGAAATGCAACATGTGAGGCAAACAGGCTCCTGGCTTTTCATAATGTTTTTTCTTTGAAATGTAGCCATTTTACAGGGAGGAGATTATTAACCTAACAGATCTATCTGGGAAACAATTGGCCAAAAATAAAACATGTCAGGAAAGGGTCATCTTTATGTTCAAAGTCAATTTTTAACTTTATTGTTCCAGAGGGCAATTTGTGTTGCAGCAAAGGTGTAGAAAACATTGAACATATAAAATCCACATGGATCACAATGACACACAGTTATAGTAAATACAATGAGCTTGTACATCATGTCATAGGGTTCACAGCCATCAATACTAATATATACAGTAGACCTACTAGTGATCGACATTAGCAGCAGCACAAAAGTATAGCAAGCCAAAGTTGCCTAATAAGTAATGTGCTCTGTTCATTCTTAGATCATCTCGTCAACAACATATCAACAATGTGCTGACAAAAACAAAAAACATAATCAACATCACCAACAACATATTACCATCGTCATTCTCAACCTCATCATCATCCTTAGCCTACCTCCTTCTCATCCCTGTATTCATGAACTTTACAAGGGAATGACAGGATTATTTGGACTGAAGCCACTGACCTTTACTACAGGGCATTACCATGTAAAAGGCCCCATGAAGACCAAAGTGTGACGTTCATAGGAGCATATCAAATTGGGTGTCAAATGAAAGCTAAGAGTCTATATTTTTGGGAAATGACGGCGTAGATAAAAATGTTTTACAATTTTCCATCTTAAAAATTAGGAATAAGTAAAGGCTTTGATTTCTGGTCAAATGGATGGAAAAGGGGTCTACCAGAAAAGGTATTAAAGGGTATTAGAAACATATCAAAACACAATAAGGTTGAATTAAAGACCTCTGCCAACTAATATCAACACTTATATTTAGTTTTGGAGGAATAATTTGCCTTCTGTAAGTTCAAAATGTGGTATTGTTTGGGGCCGGAGATCATTAGAATAATAGCCAGTGAAGAATAATACCCAAATATGCAAAGGAGGATATTGCATATTTCTACCTATTCAGGATACATCAACATCTGTGTAGTACAGATCAGGGACCTATGATGTAATACCGTTACCATCCACTTCACTTCCTCTAGTTCAGTAACCAAAATAGATTTTTCCAAACTGAAGGTGTCATGTCATAGCTGACACTCTATTCTTTCTGCAGACATCTTTGAATCTCAATTCAGAGCAGATATTTAACTGAGTTTTAGAAATGTTACCGTAATTCTGTTACCAAAATTTGCATCTGCACAGTTCTTCCAGTAAATGTGTAAAATTTTCAGTGGAAATTGTTAAAAGTAGTCATTGTGCATAGAGTTGTATGTTTTGTTAAAAGGGGCAATCAGCAGTTGAAACAATAACAAAGTGTTCTTCCCTGTTTCGGTAAAAAGCTGAGGGATGGGCCTGGAGAAATGTAACCACTCTCAAATTGATAGACAGAGCTATGGATGCAAGGACTGACAATCCATGATATCAAATTATAGTTTTAACAATATTTTGAGGTTATTTAGTGTTTGTTTACATTTCAATGTTTACAAACATTGAAGTTAAAAAATGATTATATTTCGGGTTCTGATGGGGTACGACATTTGAACTAAAGATCGTAAGGCATTAATAAGTTATATTCTTCAAGAATCAATGGGTACATACAGTTGAAGTCGAAAGTTTACATACACCTTAGCCAAATACATTTAAACTCAGTTTAAATGACAGAGCTGGTGTAACTGAGTCAGTTAGTAGGCCTCCATGCTCGCAAACGCTTTTTCAGTTCTGCCCACAAATATTCTATAGGATTGAGGTCAGGGCTTTGTGATGGCCACTCCAATACCTTGACTTTGTTGTCCTTAAGCCATTTTGCCACAACTTTGGAAGTATGCTTGGGGTCATTTTTCATTTGGAAGACCCATTTGCGACCAAGCTTTAACTTCCTGACTGATGTCTTGAGATGTTGCTTCAATATATCCACATAATTTTCCTTCCTCATGATGCCATCTATTTTGTGAAGTGCACCAGTCCCTCCTGCAGCAAAGCACCCCCAAAGCATGATGCTGCCAACCCCGTGCTTCACGGCTGGGATGGTGTTCTTCGGCTTGCAAGACACCCTTTTTCCTCCAAACATAACGATGGTCATTATGGCCAAACAGTTCTATTTTTGTTTCATCAGACCAGAGGACATTTCTCCAAAAAGTACGATCTTTGTCCCCATGTGCAGTTGCAAACCGTAGTCAGGCTGTTTTATGGCGGTTTTGGAGCAGTGGCTTCTTCCTTGCTGAGCGGCCTTTCAGGTTATGTCGATATAGGACTCGTTTTACTGCGGATATAGATACTTTTGTACCCGTTTCCTCCAGCATCTTCACAAGGTCCTTTGCTGTTGTTCTGGGATTGATTTGCACTTTTCGCACCAAAGTACGTTCATCTCTAGGAGACAGAACGCGTCTCCTTCCTGAGCGGTATGATGGCTGTGTGGTCCCATGGTGTTTATACTTGCGTACTATTGTTTGTACAGATGAACGTGGTACCTTCAGGCGTTTGGAAATTGCTCCCAAGGATGAATCAGACTTGTGGAGGTCTACAATTTTTTTTCTGAGGTGTTGGCTGATTTATTTTCATTTTCCCATGATGTCAAGTAAAGAGGCACTGAGTCTGAAGCTAGGCCTTGAAATACATCCACAGGTACACCTCCAATTGACTCAAATGATGTCAATTAGCCTATCAGAAGCTTCTAAAGCCATGACATCATTTTCTGTAATTTTTCAAGCTGTTTAAAGGCACAGTCAACTTAGTGTATGTAAACTTCTGACCCACTGGAATTGTCATACAGTGAATTATAAGTGAAATAATCTGTCTGTAAACAATTGTTGGAAAAATTACTTGCCAAAACTATCGTTTGTTAACAAGAAATTTGTGGAGTGGTTGAAAAACGAGTTTTAATGACTCCAACCTACAGTGGGGAGAACAGGTATTTGATACAGAAAATGACATTGTATGATTTTTAAGTAATTCATTTGCATTTTATTGCATGACATAAGTATTTGATACATCAGAAAAGCAGAACTTAATATTTGGTACAGAAACCTTTGGTTGCAATTACAGAGATCATACGTTTCCTGTAGGTGTCACGGTTTACTAAGCCAGAACCCAGAAGCAGACCAGGACAAGGTAGGTTGAAACAAAGGTGAGTGTTTATTTAATAGATCCACGAGTGAGGCTGAATAATCCAGGGAACAGAGCGGGTGGCGTGGATGGGTTGTTGAGGGTGCAGTGGTAGGTCCAGTAATGGCTCGGCAGCCGCCGACCATCAGGCAGAGGTTGGGTGAAGGTTCCGGATGAGTGACTGCAGATGGAACAAAACGGAGGTAAGTACAAAACAAGCAAACAAGGTGCAAAACAACAAAACTAACGCTACATGCTCTAAGGCTGATCCACTGATAAACATACTGTTCATGGCTAACGATCCGGCAGGGAATGGATGTTAGGACAGAGCCTAAGAAGGGTGATGATCAGGACCAGGTGTGCAGATTGCTGATGGGATGCAGGTGCGGAAATCAAGAGAGCTCCCGCCTAGCAACGTTGCCCGGCAACCAGGCAGGGAGCGTTCCAGAACCCTCGGGAAACTGGAGATCCCGAGCAGAAAAACTAATACCCAGACAGAAACCGACTCAGACTGCAGGGATCGTTACAGTACCCCCCTCCGACGAACGCCACCGGGCGGACTCCCGGAGCGCCAGGATGGAGGCGGTAGAAGTCACGAATGAGGTCAGCATCTAGGATCTGTCGCCGCGGAATCCAACTCCTCTCTTCAGGACCATACCCCTCCCAGTCCACGAGATACTGGAAACCCCGGCCCCGCCGTCTGGAATCCATGATGCGTCGCACCGTGTAGGCAGGACCACCTCCGATCATCCGAGGAGGAGGAGGAGGAGGCGGAGGAGGCAACAGAGGACTGAGGAGAACAGGCTTGAGGCAGGAGACATGAAAGGTGGGATGGACTCTGAGCGTCCTCGGTAGTTTGAGTCGAACTGCCACCGGATTGATCACCTTCTCCACCACAAACGGACCAATGAACTTCGGTAACAACTTCCTAGCCTCAGTCCGTAAAGGAAGATCCCGTGTGGCCAACCAGACCCTATCTCCGATGGTATAGGTGGCGCGGGGATCCGGCGACGATTCGCCTGGAGCTGATACCGGTCCGAAACTCTAAGGAGTGCCTTTCTGGCCCGATGCCAGGTCCGGTGGCAACGACGAATATGGGCCTGAACAGAGGGCACTGAGAGCTCCTTCTCCTGAGAAGGGAACAAGGGGAGGTTGGTAGCCATACAGGCACTGGAAGGGAGACATCCCAGTGGCAGATGTAGGGAGAGTATTGTGGGCATACTCAACCCAAGGCAACTGAGAGACCCAGGAGGTGGGGTTGGAGGAGACAAGGCAGCGTAGCGTGGATTCCATCTTCTGGTTGGCTCTCTCCGCCTGACCATTAGATTGGGGGTGAAAACCAGATGTGAGGCTGACTGTAGCTCCAATGGCCAAACAGAAGGACTTCCAGACAGCAGAGGTAAACTGAGGGCCACGGTCGGAAACGATATCACTGGGCAAACCGTGGACCCTGAAAACCTCCCCTAACCAGGATCTCGGACGTCTCCGAGGCAGAGGGAAGCTTGGCAATAGGCACAAAGTGGGCGAACTTGCTGAATCTGTCCACGATAGTCAGAACGACCGTGTTTCCCTCAGAAGCGGGCAACCCAGTGACAAAGTCCAGGGCCAGATGCGACCATGGTCGCCGGGGAATAGGAAGGGGGTGAAGTAGTCCAGAGCTGGGCCGATTGGTACTCTTATTCTGCGCACACACTGGACAGGCAGCAACATAACCCCCGAGTATCCTCGGCCATGGCAGGCCACCAAAAACGTCTGCGAAGAAACGCCATCGTCCGAGCCACGCCAGGGTGACAAGCCATCTTGCTGGCGTGGGACCATTTGAGGACAGCAGGACGAACCGACTCAGGCACAAACAACCGACCGGGTGGACCGTTACCGGGACCGGGCTGCGTCCGAAGGGCCGCCATCACCTCCTCCTCAATCTTCCACCTAACTGCTCCCACGACGCAGTCCCGGGGGAGAATTGTCTCGGTCTTGGACCCACTCTCCTCCGTCTTGGAGAACATCCGGGACAAGGCGTCCGCCTTGCCGTTCTTAGATCCAGGTCGGAACGTCAGGGAAAAATTGAATCGTCCGAAAAACAACGCCCACCTGGCCTGACGGGAGTTGAGACGTCTAGCCGATTGCACGTAAGCAAGATTCTTGTGGTCAGTCCAGACAATAAACGGTTGCTCCGCCCCCTCCAACCAGTGGCGCCACTCCTCCAAGGCAAGTTTCACCGCGAGAAGCTCCCGGTTACCCACATCGTAATTCCTCTCCGCAGGCGAAAGGCGACGAGAGTAGTAGGCGCAGGGATGGAGTTTACTGTCCGTGGAGCATCGCTGCGACAGGATGGCGCCAACTCCCACATCAGACGCGTCCACTTCAACGACGAACTGACGGGCCGTGTCCGGTTGAGAGAGAATCGGTGCGTTGGTGAATCGCCTCTTCAAATCCAGAAACGCTCGATCCGCCTCCGGATTCCACTTGAAGATCCTGATACTGGAAGTCAAGGCAGTTAACGGAGCGGCCACACGGCTGTAATCCCGGATGAATCTGCGGTAGAAATTCGCAAACCCCAAAAATCTCTGGAGCTGCAATCTCGTACCGGGCTGGACCCATTCCAGAACCGCTCTAACCTTCTCCTGGTCCATCCTAATCTCTCCCCTGGAGATGATGTACCCGAGAAAGGATGTCGTGTGGGCGTGAAACTCGCACTTCTCGGCCTTCACGAACAGGCGATTCTCCAACAATCGCTGCAGAACCTGCCGGACATGCTGGACGTGGTCGGAAGGTTCCTTCGAGAAGATCAGAATGTCATCCAGGTAAACAAACACAAAGAGACCGATCATATCTCTCAGGACGTCGTTCACCATACTCTGGAATACCGCTGGAGCATTGGTCAGTCCAAACGGCATCACCTGATACTCGAAGTGACCCATCGGTGTATTGAAACCCGTCAACCACTCGTCCCCCTCTCTGATCCGGACCATGTGATACGCATTGCGTAGGTCTAGCTTGGTGAACACCGTAGCACCCTGTAAGGAGTCGAAGGCAGAACTCATCAAGGGCAGGGGATACTTGTTCTTGACCGTGATGTCATTCAACCCCCGATAATCAATACACGGTCGAAGAGAGCCATCCTTCTTACCCACAAAGAAGAATCCTGCCCCCAGGGGTGATGACGAGGGACGAACGAGACCAGCAGCTAGGGACTCCTTGATGTAGGTCTCCAAAGCCTCACGTTCAGGTCGGGAGATACTGTATAACCTTCCCTTAGGGTAGACAGCTCCAGGGAACAGGTTGATGGCACAATCATATGGTCGGTGGGGAGGGAGTGACAGAGCCTTCTGCTTACTGAACACTTCCCCCAAATCGTGATATGTCTCGGGAACCAGGGACAAATCTGGGGGGTTTAGCCTCAATCACCTGACTGGGAACCGAATGGGAACAGGCAGTCTTGAGACAGTTAGCATGACAATCAAGGCTCCAACTCGTTACCTTGCCCGTCACCCAATCGAACGTGGGATTGTGTTCCTTCAGCCAGGGGGTATCCAAGGACCAGAGGAACATGGGAAGACGGCAGAATGAAGAATGAAATCATCTCCGAATGATTCCCCGACAACAGCATCTTAACCGGTTCAGTCCTCATCGTGATACGTGCCAGACTACTGCCGTTCAGAGTGGTCGCTTCAATGGCTTCCGGCAATTGCTCCTTGGAAAGCCCCAGCTGTTCCACCAACTCGGCATCAAGAAAGCTTCCATCGGCACCTGAATCGAGTAAAAGCGTTAATCGCTAAGCTCTGATTCCTGTTCATAAGGGTAGCCGGGAAACGGGGTCTGACAGAGGTATTGAGAGGTCGAAACTGGCTCGCTAAAAGTCCTCCCAACTTTAGCGAGCCGCGCAGTTTGACGACCGCCGGGAACAGGTGGCGAGGTAATGTCCCGAACCACCACAGTAGAGGCAACAGTTAGTCCTACGTCTGAGTTGGCGCTCCTCCTTGGTTAACCCGTGCCGCCCCTACTTGCATTGGTTCAGAATCGGGAGACAGGACCTCTCCACTAATCCTGTGTGGTGGACGATGATCGACGTATTCTGGTCCAATCCCCGACCCGACTGGAACCTGAGAAGCTGATCGATTGGACGGAACCCATTGCTTCTCCCTCCTTCGCTCTCGGACTCGATTATCCACCCGAATAGACAAGGCTACCAAGCTGTCCAGGTCACTAGGCTCGGATAGGAGATCAACTCATCCTTGAGTTGCTCCGACAGACCCTGGTAAAAGGCCGCTTGCAGAGACTCCTCATTCCACCCACTCTCCACAGCCAACGTCTTGAACTCGATCACGAAGTCGGCCACGCTGCGAGTTCCTTGGTGAAGCGAAAACAGGCGCCTAGCTGCGTCCCTCCCTCGGACGGAATGGTCGAAGAGCTTCCTCATCTCGGCCGTGAACCCCTGGTATGAAGCCATGCAGGGGTCTTGTCGTTCCCAAACGGCTGAATCCCACTCCAGCGCTCGACCACGCAGTAACTCAATCACAAAGGCTATCCTAGCCTTGTCTGTGGCATAAGAGTAGGGCTGTAGATCGAACACTAACCCACACTGCATAAGGAAAGAACGGCATCTTCCCAGCTCCCCCTCATATTTATCCGGCGTCGGAACCTTGGGCTCACGGAAGGACACAGCTCCAGAAGCGGCAGGCGAGATGGGTGAAACCGGTAGTGGATCCTCCACCGGAAACTTGCGCTGGTTCTGGACCTCCGTCAGACCGGTAGAAAGGTTCCGAACTGCCAACGCGATCTCCTGTAGCTCCGTGCTATGATGGCCCAACATCTTCTCCTGATGGGTAATGGCATGGCGAACAGAGTCCAGGTCCGCTGGGTTCATTACTGGCCGGATCGTTCTGTCACGGTTTACTAAGCCAGAACCCAGAAGCAGACCAGGACAAGGTAGGTTGAAACAAAGGTGAGTGTTTATTTAATAGATCCACGAGTGAGGCTGAATAATCCAGGGAACAGAGCGGGTGGCGTGGATGGGTTGTTGAGGGTGCAGTGGTAGGTCCAGTAATGGCTCGGCAGCCGCCGACCATCAGGCAGAGGTTGGGTGAAGGTTCCGGATGAGTGACTGCAGATGGAACAAAACGGAGGTAAGTACAAAACAAGCAAACAAGGTGCAAAACAACAAAACTAACGCTACATGCTCTAAGGCTGATCCACTGATAAACATACTGTTCATGGCTAACGATCCGGCAGGGAATGGATGTTAGGACAGAGCCTAAGAAGGGTGATGATCAGGACCAGGTGTGCAGATTGCTGATGGGATGCAGGTGCGGAAATCAAGAGAGCTCCCGCCTAGCAACGTTGCCCGGCAACCAGGCAGGGAGCGTTCCAGAACCCTCGGGAAACTGGAGATCCCGAGCAGAAAAACTAATACCCAGACAGAAACCGACTCAGACTGCAGGGATCGTTACAGTAGGTCTTGACCAGGTTTGCACACACTGCAGCAGGGATTTTGCCCCACTCCTCCATACAGACCTTCTCCAGATCCTTCAGGTTTTTGGGCTGTCGCTGGGCAATACGGACTTTCAGCTCCCTCCAAAGATTTTCTATTGGGTTCAGGTCTGGAGACTGGCTAGGCCACTCCAGGACCTTGAGATGCTTCTTACGGAGCCACTCCTTAGTTGCCCTGGCTGTGTGTTTCGGGTCGTTGTCATGCTGGAAGACCCAGCCACGACCCATCTTCAATGCTCTTACTGAGGGAAGGAGGTTGTTGGCCAAGATCTTGCGATACATGGCCCCATCCATCCTCCCCTCAATACGGTGCAGTCGTCCTGTCCCCTTTGCAGAAAAGCATCCCCAAAGAATGATGTTTCCACCTCCATGCTTCACGGTTGGGATGGTGTTCTTAGGGTTGTACTCATCCTTCTTCTTCCTCCAAACACGGCGAGTGGAGTTTAGACCAAAAAGCTCTATTTTTGTCTCATCAGACCACATGACCTTCTCCCATTCCTCCTCTGGATCATCCAGATGGTCATTGGCAAACTTCAGACGGGCCTGGACATGCGCTGGCTTGAGCAGGGGGACCTTGCGTTAGCTGCAGGATTTTAATCCATGACGGCGTAGTGTGTTACTAATGGTTTTCTTTGAGACTGTGGTCCCAGCTCTCTTCAGGTTATTGACCAGGTCCTGCCGTGTAGTTCTGGGCTGATCCCTCACCTTCCTCATGATCATTGATGCCCCACAAGGTGAGATCTTGCATGGAGCCCCAGACCGAGGGTGATTGACCGTCATCTTGAACGTCTTCAATTTTCTAATAATTGCGCCAACTGTTGTTGCCTTCTCACCAAGCTGCTTGCCTATTGTCCTGTAGCCCATCCCAGCCTTGTGCAGGTCTACAATTTTATCCCTGATGTCCTTACACAGCTCTCTGGTCTTGGCCATTGTGGAGAGGTTGGAGTCTGTTTGATTGAGTGTGTGGACAGGTGTCTTTTATACAGGTAACGAGTTCAAACAGGTGCAGTTAATACAGGTAATGAGTGGAGAACAGGAGGGCTTCTTAAAGAAAAAACTAACAGGTCTGTGAGAGCCGGAATTCTTACTGGTTGGTAGGTGATCAAATACTTATGTCATGCAATAAAATGCAATTGAATTACTTAAAAATCATACAATGTGATTTTCTGGATTTTTGTTTTAGATTCCGTCTCTCACAGTTGAAGTGTACCTATGATAAAAATTACAGACCTCTACATGCTTTGTAAGTAGGAAAACCTACAAAATCGGCAGTGTATCAAATACTTGTTCTCCCCACTGTAAGTGTATGTAAAACTTCAGACTTCAACTGTATCAAATCAAATCAAATGTTATTGGCCACATGCGCCGAATACAACAGGTGCAGACATTACAGTGAAATGCTTACTTACAGCCCTTAACCAACAGTGCATTTATTTTAAATAAAAAAGTAGAACAAAACAACAAAAAAGTGTTGAGAAAAAAAGAGCAGAAGTAAAAATAAATAACAGTAGGGAGGCTATATATACAGGGGGGTACTGGTGCAGAGTCAATGTGCGGGGGCACCGGCTAGTTGAGGTAGTTGAAGTAATATGTACATGTGGGTAGAGTTAAAGTGACTATGCATAAATAATTAACAGAGTAGCAGCAGCGTAAAAAGATGGGGTGGGGGGGCAGTGCAAATAGTCCGGGAAGCCATGATTAGCTGTTCAGGAGTCTTATGGCTTGGGGGTAGAAGCTGTTGAGAAGTCTTTTGGACCTAGACTTGGCACTCCGGTACCACTTGCCGTGCAGTAGCAGAGAGAACAGTCTATGACTAGGGTGGCTTTGACAATTTTGAGGGCCTTCCTCTGACACCGCCTGGTATAGAGGTCCTGGATTGCAGGAAGCTTGGCCCCAGTGATGTACTGGGCCGTACGCACTACCCTCTGTAGTGCCTTGCGGTCGGAGGCCAAGCAGTTGCCATACCAGGCGGTGATGCAACCAGTCAGGATGCTCTCGATGGTGCAGCTGTATACTTTTTCGAGGATCTGAGGACCCATGCCAAATCTTTTCAGTCTCCTGAGGGGGAATAGGCTTTGTCGTGCCCTCTTCACGACTGTCGGTGTGTTTGGACCATGATAGTTCGTTGGTGATGTGGACACCAAGGAACTTGAAGCTCTCAACCTGTTCCACTACAGCCCCGTCGATGAGAATGGGGGCGTGCTCAGTCCTCTTTATTTTCCTGTAGTCCACATATCATTAATTTATAAGTTAAAAAATGGATGTAGCAACTGCAGATTGCCCCTTTAAACTTTGAAATCAATGGTTTTTGTTTGGCATACATTTCAACATGAAAAAACTGAGTCTCAGCGTAAATCTGGTAACGTGGAATTGCCCTACACCCAACATTACTTGGATGTTTTTGCAGTCTAAGGCAGGGCACATCAGAGTAAACATCTCGGAGTACGGGTGCTGATTTAGGACCAGTTTTGCCTTTTAGATCACAATGAAGAGTACATGGACAGGGGGGAACTGATCCTTGATCAGCACTCCTACTCTGAGATGTTTGATACATACGGCCTCTGAACAATTGCCTTGGGAGGCATAACTAGAATAATGTCCTATGTGCTTTGCATACACAATACTAGCTGGAAAAGTAACCCACTCTCACCCACCGGATGCAGGCATGTTCTGTCTACAAAGCCTTTACGACACCTCCTGAAGCAGAGCATAGTGATAAGGCTAATGGGAACTTTTTTTGATTACAATGAACGCACTTTTAGGAGGTGATCCCCAAAAGGCTAAATCACAATATGATCCATGTGATGACTCGTGAGACTTTGTTTACTGAAAAACGGTTTACTGTATGTGTAGCTAGCTAGCTACAGTGAGGGAAAAAGTATTTGATCCCCTGCTGATTTTGTAAGTTTGCCCACTGACAAAGACATGAACAGTCTATAATTTTAATTGTAGGTTTATTTGAACAGTGAGAGACAGAATAACAACAAAAAAATCCAGAAAAACGCATGTCAAAAATGTTATAAATTGATTTGCATTTTAATAAGGGAAATAAGTATTTGACCCCTCTGCAAAACATGAGTACTTAGTGGCAAAACCCTTGTTGGCAATCACAGAGGTCAGACGTTTCTTGTAGTTGGCCACCAGGTTTGCACACATCTCAGGAGGGATTTTGTCCCACTCCTCTTTGCAGATCTTCTCCAAGTCATTAAGGTTTCGAGGCTGACGTTTGGCAACTCAAACCTTCAGCTCCCTCCACAGATTTTCTATGGGATTAAGGTCTGGAGACTGGCTAGGCCACTCCAGGACCTTAATGTGCTTCTTCTTGAGCCACGCCTTTGTTGCCTTGGCCATGTGTTTTGGGTCATTGTCATGCTGGAATACCCATCCACGACCCATTTTCAATGCCCTGGCTGAGGGAAGGAGGTTCTCACCCAAGATTTGACGGTACATGGCCCCGTCCATCGTCCCTTTGATGCGGTGAAGTTGTCCTGTCCCTTTAGCAGAAAAACACCCCCAAAGCATAATGTTTCCACCTCCATGTTTGACGGTGGGGATGGTGTTCTTGGGGTCATAGGCAGCATTCCTCCTCCTCCAAACACGGCGAGTTGAGTTGATGCCAAAGAGCACGATTTTGGTCTCATCTGACCACAACACTTTCACCCAGTTCTCCTCTGAATCATTCAGATGTTCATTGGCAAACTTCAGACGGGCCTGTATATGTGCTTTCTTGAGCAGGGGGGACCTTTGCGGGCGCTGCAGGATTTCAGTCCTTCACAGCGTAGTGTGTTACCAATTGTTTTCTTGGTGACTATGGTCCCAGCTGCCTTGAGATCATTGACAAGATCCTCCCGTGTAGTTCTGGGCTGATTCCTCACCATTCTCATGATCATTGCAACTCCACGAGGTGAGATCTTGCATGGAGCCCCAGGCCGAGGGAGATTGACAGTTATTTTGTGTTTCTTCCATTTACGAATAATCACACCAACTGTTGTCACCTTCTCACCAAGCTGCTTGGCGATGGTCTTGTAGCCCATTCCAGCCTTGTGTAGGTCTACAATCTTGTCCCTGACATCCTTGGAGAGCTCTTTGGTCTTGGCCATGGTGGAGAGTTTGGAATCTGATTGATTGCTTCTGTGGACAGGTGTCTTTTATACAGGTAAAGAACTGAGATTAGGAGCACTCCCTTTAAGAGTGTGCTCCTAATCTCAGCTCGTTACCTGTATAAAAAACACCTGGGAGCCAGAAATCTTTCTGATTGAGAGGGGGTCAAATACTTATTTCCCTCATTAAAATGCAAATCAATTTATAACATTTTTTACATGCGTTTTTCTGGATTTGTTTGTTGTTATTCTGTCTCTCATTGTTCAAATAAACCTCCCATTAAAATTATAGACTGATCATTTCTTTGTCAGTGGGCAAACGTACAAAATTATCAGGGGATCAAATACTTTTTTCCCTCACTGTATATTAAATATACACAATAGCCTACATTTTAGCATAACTGACAAAACTTAAATTAAGAGAGAGTAGCCAACTACTCTATCTAACTTAAGTTACTCTGACCGTGCATGGCCATGATACTACAGTCATGGTCAAAAGTTTTGAGAATGACACAAATATTAATTTTCACAAAGTTTGCTGCCTCAGTTTTTATGATGGCAATTTGCATATACTCCAGAATGTTATGAAGAGTGATCAGATGAATTGCAATTAATTGCAAAGTCCCTTTTTGCAAGCAAAATGAACTTAATCCCCAAAAAACATTTCCACTGCATTTCAGCCCTGCCACAAAAGGACCAGCTGACATCATGTCAGTGATTCTCTCATTAACACAGGTGACGAGGACAAGGCTGGAGATCACTCCGTCATGCTGATTGAGTTAGAATAACAGACTGGAAGCTTTAAAATGAGGGTGGTGCTTGAAATCATTGTTCTTCCTCTGTTAACCATGGTTATCTGCAAGGAAACACGTGCCGTCGTCATTGCTTTGCACAAAAAGGGCTTGACAGGCAAGGATATTGCTGCTAGTAAGATTATACCTAAATCAACCATTTATCGGATCATCAAGAACTTCAAGGAGAGAGGTTCAATTGTTGTGAAGAAGGCTTCAGGGCGCCCAAGAAAGTCCAGCAAGCGCCAGGACCGTCTCCTAAAGTTGATTCAGCTGCGGGATCGGGGCACCACCAGTGCAGAGCTTGCTCAGGAATGGCAGCAGGCAGGTGTGAGTGCATCTGCACGCACAGTGAGGCAAAGACTTTTGGAGGATGGCCTGGTGTCAAGAAGGGCAGCGAGGAAGCCACTTCTCTCCAGGAAAAACATCAGGGACAGACATATTCTGCAAAAGGTACAGTGATTGGACTGATGAGGACTGGGATAAAGTCATTTTCTCTGATGAATCCCCTTTCCGATTGTTTGGGGCATCTGGAAAAAAGCTTGTCCGGAGAAGACAAGGTGAGCGCTACCATCAGTCCTGTGTCATGCCAACAGTAAAGCATCCTGAGACCATTCATGTGTGGGGTTGCTTCTCAGCCAAGGGAGTGGGCTCACTCACAATTTTGCCTAAGAACATCCCATGAATAAAGAATGGTACCAACACATCCTCCGAGAGCAACTTCTCCCAACCATCCAAGAACAGTTTGGTGACGAACAATGCCTTTTCCAGCATGATGGCGCACCTTGCTATAAGGCAAAAGTGATAACTAAGTGGCTCTGGGAACAAAACATCGAAATTCTGGGTCCATGGCCAGGAAAGTCCCCAGACCTTAACCCCATTGAGAACTTGTGGTCAATCCTCAAGAGGCGGGTGGACAAACAAAAACCCACAAATTCTGACAAACTCCAAGCATTGATTATGCAAGAATGGGCTGCCATCAGTCAGGATATGGCCCAGAAGGTAATTGACAGCATGCCAGGGCGGATTGCAGAGGTCTTGAAAAAGAAGGGTCAACACTGCAAATATTGACTCTTTGCATAAACGTAATGTAATTGTCAATAAAAGCCTTTAACACTTATGGAATTCTAGTAATTATACTTCAGTATACCATAGTAACATCTGACCAAAATATCTAAAAACTCTGAAGCAGCAAACTTTGTGAAGACCAATACTTGTGTCATTCTCAAAACATTTGGCCACCACTGTATAGTGCTATACATAGTACAGCAAATTAATGATATTACAAATAAACATTTACATTTGGATATTCGTAAATGTGTATTAATATGAATTATGTATACTATTTATTTTATAGGGCTAGCCACTGACAAAACTATCCAGCTTGAGCTAACGTTAAATCCAGCAAGCAAAAACCCAAAACAACAACAAAACACCTCTCGTTTCGTGCTGGGATGGTATTTGAAACAATGCCATACTTAAGACATAAAACATCCTACCTGGAATTTCCAAATTCCTTTGCATTCACTCAAAACGAGGAATTTACATTTAATTACAATAATAATTTGGTGGACTACGGAAAGTTAGAGGACAATTACGTCATTGCTTGTAGTTACGGAGAGTCAGATGCACCATACTACACAAGTCATCCACTCTGCCATCTAGGCCTACGCCAGGTGGCAGCATCAGTCTTGCTGCTCACATCGAGGTGTATAGAAGTTTACCCTCTGATCTGAGGGGAAACTTCTATACATTCAATATCTTTATTTTGAAGCAAGAACGGCAATGGCAGATTCGTTTTTACTATTTTCAGCATTGAGAAAGGATAGGCATAGGTAACCTACTGTTTCCGTTCTAACTGTGGTTTTCGAGAAGAATTGCTATTGCTCTTGACTAAACATTTAATAATAAATACATAATCAAAATTAAAACCTTTTAAATTGGTGTGTGTTTTGGGGGGGATATTCCATGCCAATTCACTGTCATTGCTGTTCTATCACAACCTGTTGGTAAAGTCCTAGGGATGATAGCACCAGCATCTCACTGCCCGCACTCTCTCAGAGAGATGCCAACTGTTGGTGCGCACAGAAAATCGTTCTTTCAACCTCACAGGCAACTGACGTATTTTCCATCACTGGTATAAATATACGGCCTCGTCAGTCTTCACCCCCCGGCACAGGGAGTGTATGCAATGCTATGCGAAGGGCGCAGAGAATCCAGCTCAGATCACCATGAATGGAGTTCTGTTGCGCTCTGGAACTGACACGTAGTAAGTGAGGAGCGATTCCTTTTCATCAACATGGAGGAAAGAAACAACACGACGGGCGCATGGTTTCCATTTGATTTTCAAAACGAAATCTCGACAGCTGATGCAGAGGAGGTGAAACTAAGTTCCCAAATCTTCACGTCCTTTCTCTTGGCTGTGCTTATCCTCTGTGCCATATTTGGGAACGTGTGTGTGGTTGCAGCCATCGCCCTGGAGAGAAATCTTCAGAATGTAGGGAACTATCTGATCGGGTCTCTGGCCGTGACTGA
The DNA here is from genome assembly GCF_020615455.1 of Coregonus clupeaformis. Classification (NCBI taxonomy): domain Eukaryota; kingdom Metazoa; phylum Chordata; class Actinopteri; order Salmoniformes; family Salmonidae; genus Coregonus; species Coregonus clupeaformis. The sequence goes on along the minus strand of NC_059218.1, from coordinate 23,055,151 downwards.
CCTGATGGTATCGGGTTCTGGTGTTGCCCTGGCGGCCCTTTACCAAGTCTTAAACAGGTGGACTCTCGGACAGGTACCATGTGACATTTTCATCTCTTTAGATGTGTTATGTTGTACATCATCTATACTGCACCTTTGCGCCATCGCCTTGGACAGGTACTGGGCCATTACCGAACCTATAGAGTATATGAAGAAGAGGACGCCCAGAAGAGCGGCGGTTCTGATCAGTGTCACTTGGTTTGTCGGATTTTCCATCTCTGTTCCACCCATGTTGATCATGCGTTCCCAGCCGAGTAGTAAAGCGGAGGACATAGCTAATCCGGAGCAGTGCATGATAAGTCGAGACCCCTGGTACACAATCTACTCGACATTTGGCGCGTTCTACATTCCGTTGATACTCATGTTGGTCTTATATGGACGGATATTCAAAGCCGCCAGGTTTAGAATCAGGAGAACAGTGCGTAAAACAGAGAAAAAGAAAGTGTCTGATTCTTGTTTGGCACTGTCCCCTGCTCTTTTCCAGAAGAGGACCAACGGGGACCCGAGTAAAAGCTGGAAGAGGAGCGTGGAGCCCAAACCGACCCCCTGCATAAACGGTGCGGTCAAGCACGGCGAGTTGTTGGAGATCATCGAGGTTCACAGCAACTCAAAAAACAGCCTGCCACTCCCCCTCAACCCCAATTCCGAGCCGTTCTTTGAGAGCAGACAAGATAAGAACATGGAGGCAAAGAGAAAGATGGCCATGGCCAGAGAGCGCAAAACTGTGAAGACGCTGGGTATAATTATGGGCACTTTTATCTTTTGCTGGTTGCCTTTCTTTATTGTCGCCCTGGTAATGCCCTTTTGCCAGTCGTGCCAAATGCCAAAGTGGCTCGAGGACGTCATTAACTGGCTCGGGTACTCCAACTCTCTACTGAACCCCATCATTTACGCATACTTCAACAAAGACTTCCAAAGTGCCTTTAAGAAAATAATCAAATGTCACTACTGCAAAACATAAGCATAATACATAATCATTTTATGATGTAAAACGGACTGCGGACTTGGGACTGACGTTTGCAGAAGACAAATCTTACAACCATTTCTGTACCATTAGTCAGTCAAATATGGGTCTACGGAAAGGTGGGAGAGTTGATAGTAATGTTGTTTTATAAAAATAAATGTATTATTATTAGTAGTATTAGTATTATGATTATTATTATACCAGGAGTTTTATGAAGCTGTATAAACAGGATTGCAAGATGTCAGAGCTAACCACTCATGCCCATGTCAAATATGCTTTGTGGTGTTCAATAAACCATGTCCTATTTCAGAAACTCCTGTACTTCTGTGTTGATATGTGTGCACACTTGGAGCTTCGTATAATTTCGTAGGCATTTGCATAGCATTTTAGGGGGAAATAGTTATTTGTGTTGAGTCACCTACATTTACAAGTCAGCAACATAAAGTATTATGGAAGTATAAGCATAATTAATTTTTCTTGTAGGAATAATTGTGTTTAGGGATAGACCCCAATCAGCCCACAGCAAATAATAACTTTTTTCACAACAGACTGGTGGATGAGCTACTCACAGAAATCACCAGTAACATCCCTAAATTACTTATACACACACACACACACACACACACACACACACACACACACACACACACACACACACACACACACACACACACACACACACACACACACACACACACACACACACACACACACACACAAATATGTTCTTATGTTCCAAATTGTAGGCAACTGATCAGATATGAAAATAATAAAAAAATCTAATGCGTAATGTTGATTTCCATCACTGACATGTGCTAATTGTCTATCCTAGTTTGAATAAATGCAGGAAGTTCAAATTGTATTTTGCAATTGAGGCATGTCACAGGGATAAAAAAAAGAATGAAAAGGAATTCAAAACTAGTGACAGCAAGTCAAAGTTGAAAGCTCCACAATACCAAGCTTTCAAAACCAATAACCTAGTAAGCCTATGACACTCCTGTACTATACTCTGTGTGTGTGTGTGTGTGTGTGTGTGTGTGTGTGTGTGTGTGTGTGTGTGTGTGTGTGTGTTTGTGTGTGTTTGTATGTGTGCTGATATGAATGGTGGACATATGTATATATTTTTCTTACACCTGCACTCTGTGGGTTCATTAGAGAGAGTCAGAAAGAAAGAACGAGAGAGCGAGCGAGAGAGAGAGAGAGAGTGACACAATTATGAACAGAAATTATGAAGGGGAGAGAGAGAGAAAGGATCTAGTATGGTGCGATGTGTATGTTGGAGTGTTTGTGATCTGATCACTGCTATAAAACAAGATGCTAGCTTGAGTGATTGTGTCATTATGCATCTGGGAGCCATTGTATGGTCTGTATTGGAGCATTAGCATAGCAACAAAGATGGGCTATTTGCACAGCGTTGGAGAGACCAATTAATCTCAGTACATGGCTTTTCTCTGTGAAAAACACACACACACACACACACACACACACACACACACACACACACACACACACACACACACACACACACACACACACACACACACACACACAGACACACCGACAGTCAAACACACATGTCCCTCTGTGTGACTTTCAGCAAATCTCCGGAGGGTGAAGGAGTCCACTCATGCAAAGGGTGTCCTATCTTACACTTTAAATGTAAAACTGTATTCTAATCATATACAGACCTAAACTTTCACCATGAACCTGGTTAATATAACACTGGCATTACATGTAAAATGCTCTTTTGTGTTGGTTTTCAAAGGGATACAATATAACTGGCCAGTGTGCCCCATGGAGCATGTCACGCTCTTTCCTTCAGCAACCCCGGCCATCCTTCCCACACAAGCTAGGCCCACTAAAGACTACTCAATGGAACAGAGGATGGAGAGCTGTGTCGCCATAGCGACTCTCAGGGCCTTCAAACTCTGGGTCTGAGGGGCAATTATCTGATCAAAGGACGTCCAGTAAACAGGAATACAGAGGAATACAGAAGGTCCACGTGGGGCCCCACAGCTGGCTAGACACCACCTTCCTGAGGGGCCCCATTTTGTTTTTACAGCCCTGAGTACAACAGGTGGGCAGTTAAAAACATTGTTAAAGACTACAACTTGGGCCTAAAGTTGTTCCTGCTCTGATCAGAAAAATTGGGAAATCTCCTGGCCCTATAACCATATCCAAGGTCCACTCCTCCCCACAACCATCCACCTTCATTTGTCCCATCTCATCCACTCTCCTCTTATTCTCCAACAAAGCACAGTGTTTGTCCAATGGTCTCCTTGGGGTGCAAATAGCCGGAGATCATTTCAGACAGACAGAAACATGGAGGATAATTATTCATAAAGCTGCCGTTCAGATTCCTTTGCAATCTCCAGTGTACTCCTCACTAAATCACTGTGTGGATTGGAGAACATGAGAACATCATCCATGTGCACTTGAGCTGCTCAGTTATGCTTCCTCCGTGGCAGTGAAGAACAGCCCCCGGTGTTCTTCCGTCAGTACCATTAGGTTCCAGTCCTTCAAATAAACCTATGAACCTATGGCAGAAGAAGAATTGGTTCCCGTTTTGGTCTCTGCTTGTTAGTCCTTACACAATCGCTTTTTTTTACTGTATATGAAAATATATAAGTACATGATGAAATGAGCTACTCATGAGTTAGTTACTCATCATATGAATAGATGAAAAAGAGAAATACATACAATATGTATCAATTTCTGTCCCTCGTTCTTTCTCTACTCTCTCTCTCTATGTCACCTCCCACCCCTGATTAAAGCTCACACCAGTGCTGCAATTTGTAGGAGCAGGAAACCGATGAATGCTTGACATCAAACAGAAGCTCATTGTTTGTAGTGTTCCTGTTTGTACCTTCGGCAGGTGCTGTCATTCTGCATTCTGCAGGAGCTGCTCCCACTCACTTGGGATCTACAGAGAACAATGGGACAGGAAGATTAAAGATGACTACACATACATCAGAGAGGGTGACAGAGAAGAAGAGGGCACATGCACACATGGAAAGGTATTGGAAAAGGGATGATAAGGTGGGATAAGGTAAGGTGGGACAACGTGAACAGGGTTGGGGGAAAACGGAGAAAGCACAAAAGAGTGGAGAGAAAATAAAAAGGTGAAGGTGCAGAATGAGGGGACAGAAGGTTCCTTCTTTTTAGAGAGAACATGAGCACTCCTCTCCTCAAAGCCGTTACCTGTTCCTCCCCAGCTCGACAATGACATCCAACACTGACATCCAACTGACTGAACAGAAGGAGAAAGATGATTCTGATGCACAATGAGACACAAAAGCACACATGCATATTGAAACGCACAACAGACAGATGGACAGACGGATAGACACAAAGGTGGGCTTTCCATCTATCAATTCATCAGTTGGATATGTAATGTGCCAACACACTCTATCATGTGTTGCAGGTTGGCATTTATTTTCATGAATCTTGCTGTGGAGGCAGCTCTGCAGTGGTCACTAGCTGGCAAAGCCACAAAGTCATAAAATCTGATTTTAAACCTAACCCTAACCCTAAGCTTAACCACACTTCTAACCCTAATGCCTAACCCTAAATTAAGAGCAAAAAGCACATTTTTGTTTTCATAGATTTGTACAATATAGCCAATTTGGACTTTGCAGCTGGCCCATCTAGTGGAAATCGCTAGTTCTGCCTCCAGGGCAAGATTCATGCCAATAAACGTCAACCTGCTCATTTGTTACCCGCTCCGCCCCTCACCCCCAGTTTCCAGTCACAATAAGAAAGGGATCATAACAGTCAGACAGCTTGTCTATGACATTCTACTGGCTTCCTGAATAAGCCAGGCAGACTCCTTTATGTCCCTGATCCAATGGTATATAAACAAGAAGCTTGTACGTCTCTGAAGCTGACACTGCTGCTTATAAAAGATCAACAGGACAAGACCAACACAGAGGTAGCCAAGCCAATCCTCACTAATGACAAACAAGTTCATTTCCTAGTACTCTGGCTTTGCCCTTTCACAAGGGTGAAACTAATAGTCTGGCTCATGGACTATACAGCTCTGGAAAAAATTAAGAGACCACTGCACATTTTTCTTAAATCAGCATCTCTACATGTACATGGGGAAAAAAAGTATTTAGTCAACCACCAATTGTGCAAGTTCTCCCACTTAAAAAGATGAGAGAGGCCTGTAATTTTCATCATAGGTACACGTCAACTATGACAGACAAAATGAGAAAAAAAAATCCAGAAAATCACATTGTAGGATTTGTAATGAATTTATTTGCAAATTATGGTGGAAAATAAGTATTTGGTCAATAACAAAAGTTTCTCAATACTTTGTTATATACCCTTTGTTGACAATGACACAGGTCAAACGTTTTCTGTAAGTCTTCACAAGGTTTTCACACACTGTTGCTGGTATTTTGGCCCATTCCTCCATGCAGATCTCCTCTAGAGCAGTGATGTTTTGGGGCTGTCGCTGGGCAACACAGACTTTCAACTCCCTCCAAAGATTTTCTATGGGGGTTGAGATCTGGAGACTGGCTAGGCCACTCCAGGACCTTGAAATGCTTCTTACGAAGCCACTCCTTCGTTGCCCGGGCGGTGTGTTTGGGATAATTGTCATGCTGAAAGACCCAGCCACGTTTCATCTTCAATGCCCTTGCTGATGGAAGGAGGTTTTCACTCAAAATCTCACGATACATGGCCCCATTCATTCTTTCCTTTACACGGATCAGTCGTCCTGGTCCCTTTGCAGAAAAACAGCCCCAAAGCATGATGTTTCCACCCCCATGCTTTACAGTAGGTATGGTGTTCTTTGGATGCAACTCAGCATTCTTTGTCCTCCAAGCACGACGAGTTGAGTTTTTACCAAAAAGTTATATTTTGGTTTCATCTGACCATATGACATTCTCCCAATCCTCTTCTGTATCATCCAAATGCACTCTAGCAAACTTCAGATGGGCCTGGACAAGCAGGGGGACACGTCTGGCAGTGCAGGATTTGAGTACCTGGCGGCGTAGTGTTTTACTGATGGTAGGCTTTGTTACTTTGGTCCCAGCTCTCTGCAGGTCATTCACTAGGTCCCCCCGTGTGGTTCTGGGATTTTTGCTCACCGTTCTTGTGATCATTTTGACCCCACGGGTGAGATCTTGCGTGGAGCCCCAGATCAAGGGAGATTATCAGTGGTCTTGTATGTCTTCCATTTCCTAATAATTGCTCCCACAGTTGATTTCTTCAAACCAAGCTGCTTACCTATTGCAGATTCAGTCTTCCCAGCCTGGTGCAGGTCTACAATTTTGTTTATGGTGTCCTTTGACAGCTCTTTGGTCTTGGCCATAGTGGAGTTTGGAGTGTGACTGTTTGAGGTTGTGGACAGGTGTCTTTTATACTGATAACAAGTTCAAACAGGTGCCATTAATACAGGTAACGAGTGGAGGACAGAGGAGCCTCTTAAAGAAGAAGTTACAGGTCTGTGAGAGCCAGAAATCTTGCTTGTTTGTAGGTGACCAAATACTTATTTTCCACCATAATTTGCAAATAAATTCATAAAAAATCCTACAATGTGATTTTCTGGATTTTCTTTTCTGAATTTGTCTGTCATAGTTGACGTGTACCTATGATGAAAATTACAGGCCTCTCTCATCTTTTTAAGTGGGAGAACTTGCACAATTGGTGGCTGACTAAATACTTTTTTCCCCCACTGTATGACAGCCATTCCATTCCAGTGTCTGTTGAATTCCAACACAGGCACACCTCATTCTACTGAATTAGGTACTGATTAGGTGATCACATGAACTAAATCTTATTTAACGAGGAAAAGTATAAAATCCACTGCTGTGGTCATCACTATTCTCTTGCAGTAGAAACAGCTGGATGGCAAAAACAGTGCTTATAGTACCTCAAAAGTAATATTAATAAAAAATAACTATTGACCATGCCAAAAGAGTTGAAAAGGAACGTTTTGAGTGAGGAAAAGAGGGGTTCAATTCTGGCTTTACTGGCAGAGGGATACAGTAAGCGTCAGGTTGCTTCCATCCTTAAAATTTCAAAGACGGCGGTTCATAAGAACAAGGTCAAGCAGCAGACATTGGGGACAACAAAGCTACAGACCGGCAGTAGAGACTCTCTACTGACCGGGATGACCGCCAACTCATTCGAATGTCACTCAACAACCGTAGGATGACATCAAGTGACCTACAAAAAGAATGGCAAACGGCAGCTGCAGTGAAGTGCACGGCGAGGACGGTTCGAAACAGGCTCCTAGGGGCAGGGCTGAAGTTGTGCAAAGCTAGAAAAAAGCCCTTCATCACTGAGAAGTAAAGAAGAGATTTGTCTTTGTGAAGGACGCATTAATCAAGCCACGTACAAGGTTGTCCTGGAAGAAAACTTGCTTTCTTTTGCTCTGACATTGTTCCCCAACTCTGAGGATTGGTTTTTCCAGCAGGACAATGCGCCATGCCACACAGCCAGGTCATTCAAGGTGTGGATGGAGGACCACCAGATGAAGACCCTGTCATGGCCAGCCCAATCTCCAGACCTGAACCCCATTGAAAACTTCTGGAATGTGATCAAGAGGAAGATGGATGGTCACAAGCCATCAAACAAAGCCGAGCTGCTTGAATTTTTGTGCCAGGAGTGGCATAAAGTCACCCAACATCAATGTGAAAGACTGGTGGAGAGCATGCCAAGACGCATGAAAGCTGTAATTGAAAATCAGGGTTATTCCACCAAATATTGATTTCTGAACTCTTCCTTAGTTAAAACATTAGTATTGTGTTGTTTAAAAATGAACATTAACTTATTTTCTTTGCATTATTCGAGGTCTGAAAACACTGCATCTTTGTTGTTATTTTGACCAGTTGTCATTTTCTGCAAATAAATGCTCTAAATTGTCACACCCTGGCTCTGGGACTCATTATGTTGAGCCAGGGTGTGTTCATTTCTATGTGTGTATTTCTATGTTGGTGTTCATTCTAGTTTGTTGTATTCTATGTTTGCCTGAGTGACTCCCAATCAGAGGCAACGAGTGTCAGCTGTTGGCTGGTTGTCTCTGATTGGGAGCCATATTTAAACTGTATGTTTTCCCTTTGTGGTTGTGGGTTTTTGTTCCGTGTTCGGTCATTGATACCGTGGACGTCACGAGTCGTGTTTTGTTTTGTATTTTGACGCTTTAACTAATTAAAGTCATGTTTGTTCATCACGCTGCGCCTTGGTCTACTCCTTACCTCGATCTTGACATAAATGACAATATTTTTATTTGGAATTTGGGAGAAATGTTGTCAGTAGTTTATAGAATAAAACAAAAATGTTAAGTTCACCCAAACACATACCTATAAATAGTAAAACCAGAGAAACGTATATTTTTGCAGTGGTCTCTTAATTTTTTCCAGAGCTGTATATGAAATACACATACAGATATGGCTTTACCTATATCAATAGGAAAAATAAAGGATCAATGATTTATAGAATAACATAGAGCAGAAGGATGTGTGTCGTTTTTTGGAATATACCTTAAGATTCTCCTAAAGCTATTATTAGAGAGATATCTAGCCTGTCAGTCTGTGGCATTCTGCGCCACCCTCTCAAATCCTACAGTCTGGACTCATTGATTCATAAGTAAACATTTCCTCACTGTGGATAAGCCCACTAATAAGACCAATGATTATTAAGGTAAACCCACAGACACTGAAACCTAAGCTAAAAGGTAATCACACTGTTCCCATGGGACTAAACAACGATTGCTCACTGTTGAACCAAAATTGTACAAACTACTCCAAATCTGACTCAAAACCTACTGTATTTAGCAATAAGATGAAAACATCCATAAAGAACACTGTAAAATAATTCAAAGAGTCTTTTGATAAGGAGAGGTGGAGATAAACTCTGATGTGTCACTGTGTTAGAGGCTCAGGGACAAATTAGTGGAGCTCCAGTCATTATCCAAGCAGAGAGCAGAGCAGAGAGCTCCAGTCATTATCCAAGCAGAGAGCAGAGCAGAGAGCTCCAGTCATTATCCAAGCAGAGAGCAGAGCAGAGAGCTCCAGTCATTATCCAAGCAGAGAGCAGAGCAGAGAGCTCCAGTCATTATCCAAGCAGAGAGCAGAGCAGAGAGGCTATCCTGTGGCTAGCAGGTGAAAGATTAAAAACCTCTGTTCCTCTGAAAAGGAGGAATTAAAAAGATTCTCACCTACTCTATGAACAGCACTGAGGGAATGCTGCCCACATACAGTATAGTACAAACACTAACCCAATATCTCCCAGGTATTACAGCAAAGAAAGACACCCCGAGGTGTACTGTACTGTCACTCTCTCATGTGTTGCAATACATTGGGGGGAAAACTGTCTATAGCTTACCCTTCATTTTAAGTTCTAGTACAGACTGTTACTGTGCATACTAGAACATCAAACTAAGGGTAAGCTACAGTACAGTAATTACTGTAAAGTATAGTGTGTAAGTGCAGGTATCAACTGAATTGCCATAATCATTCAGTCAGAAAGCCTAATGAAAACACAAAAGGAACCTAAATACGCAAACACAGTTTCTTAACAAATGTAATTAAGGTAAATTGCTACATCATTACAGATCATGCTGAGCACATACTGCAAATAAGCACATACACACACCCCACTGAGTAACCAGAAGGTTTCCTGCTCTGTCGCTACTTTTTAAATGACATTGTGTCAACTCATTCTTGTCACTTTAATATTTCAGTTCCTCCAGCGAACCCCTGGAACGAGGATCCAACAGAATCTTAATGAATGTGACTTCAGCCATGAAATATGGTTTAGCGCTCCACATCTCCACACAAAAGGACTTTGGCTCTTAATATGTAAAACAATTAAAACAATTAATGTTGCATGGCAGCAGCAAAGACCTGAGCTAATTCTCTCTCTTAGTAAATTGCTCCTCCTCTGCTCCTGCAGTCAGGTCCAACATTTTTGGCACCCTTGATAAAGATGAGCAAAAAAGACTGTATAAAATAGATAATACAAATACGGAGCTATACTTTATGCAAAAATAATTGAAATGTATATTCTTTTATACTAATACAATTGCTCAGAGATAGAGATTTAGTTTAAAAAGTAATACTTTTTTTCTCAAAAAGATAGGTGTCAAAATTGTCGGCACCCCAAAAGAAATCAAAACAAACTAAATTAAATCATTCTACTTTTTTAAAATTAATCTCAGTTTAAGGAACTGTACTGTAGCATTCCATGGCTTCCTGTTTTACCGGGGTATAAAAATGAGTTAACAAACATGTAAAATCCCTGTCATCCATCAACATGGGAAAAGGCAAAGAACTCACAAATGAAAAGAGACAAATGGTTAATAAATCAGGCAATGGGTACAAAAACATATACTGTATATAAAATATATACTGTATATATACAGTGCATTCGTAAAGTATTCAGACCCCTTCACTTTTTCCACATTTTGTTATGTCACAGGCTTTTTCTAAAATGGATTAAATTGTTTTTTCCTTCAATCAACACACAATACCCCATAATGAAGAAGCAAAACCAGTTTTTTTTTGTGTGTGCAAATTTATAAAAAAATTTAAAAACTTAAATATCACATTTACATAAGTATTCAGACCCTTTACTCAGTACTTTGTTGCAGCACCTTTGGGAGCGATTACAGCCGTGAGACTTCTTGAGTATGACCCTACAAGCTTGGTACACCTGTATTTGAGGTGTTTCTCCCATTCTTCTCTGCAGTTCTTCTCAAGCTCTGTCAGGTTGAATGGGGAGCGTTGCTGCACAGTTATTTTCAGGTCTCTCCAGAGATGTTTGATCAGGTTCAAGTCCGGGCTCTGGCTGGGCCACTCAAGGACATTCAGAGACGTGTCCTGAAGCCAATCCTGCGTTGTCTTGGCTGCTTAGGGTCGTTGTTCTGTTGGAAGGTGAACCTTCCCCCCAGTCTGAGGTCCTGAGCGCTCTGGAGCAAGTTGTCATCAAGGATCTCTATGTACTTTGCTCCGTTCATCATTCCCTCGATCCTGACTAGTCTCCCAGTCCCTGCCGCTGAAAAACATCCCCACAGCATGATTCTGCCACCAGCATGCTTCTTCGTAGGGATGGTGCCAGGTTTCCTCCAGACATGGCCACTATACCATAAAGGCCTGATTGGTGGAGTGCTGCAGAGATGGTTGTCCTTCTGGAAGGTTCTTCCATCTCCACAAAGGAACTCTGGAGCTCTGTCAGAGTGACCATCGGGTTCTTGGTCACCTCCCTGACCAAGGGCGGCCAGCTCTAGAAAGATTATTGATGGTTCCAAACTTCTTCTATTTAAGAATGATGGAAGCCACTGTGTTCTTGGGGACCTTCAATGCTGCAGACATTTTTTGGTACCCTTCCCCAGATCTGGGCTTTGACACAATCCTGTCTCGGAGCTCTACGGACAATTCCTTCGACCTCATAGCTTGGTTTTTGCTCTGACATGCACTGTCAACTGTGAGACCTTATATAGACAGGTGTGTGCCTTTCTAAATCATGTCCAATCAATTGAATTTACCACAGGTGGATTCCAATCAAGTTGTAGAAACATCTCAAGGATGATAAATGGAAACAGGATAAACCTGAGCTCAATTTCGAGTCACATAGCAAAGGGTCTGAATACTTATGTAAATAAGGTATTTCAGTTTTTTATTTTTAAGACATTTGCTAAAAATTAAACTGTTTTCGCTTTGTCATTATGGGTAGTGGGAGGCCCCAGTGCACAATTGAGGAAGAGGACAAATACATTGGAGTGTATAGTTTGAGAAACAGGCGCATCACAGGTCCTCAACTGGCAGCTTCATTAAATAGTACCCGCAAAACACCAGTCTCAACATCAACAGTGAAGAGGCGACTCCGGGATGCTGACCTTCTAGGCAGAGTTGCAAAGAAAAAGCCATATCTCAGACTGCCCATCTTAATATTTTCTTATTATTGGCCAGTCTGAGATATGGCTTTTATGGCCTCCCACTCCTCTTTCTATTCTGGTTAGAGCCAGTTTGCGCGGTTTTGTGAAGGGAGTAGTACACAGCGTTGTACGAGATCTTCAGTTTTTTGGCAATTTCTCGTATAGAATAGCCTTCATTTCTCAGAACAAGAATAGACTGACAAGTTTCAATAGAAAGTTCTTTGTTTCTGGACATTTTGACCCTTCCACAAGCTTCCCACAATAAGTTGGGTGAATTTTGGCCTAGTCAAAGCCCAGACCTCAATCCAATTGAGAATCTGTGGTATGACTTAAATATTGCTGTACACCAGCAGAACCCATCCAACTTGAAGGAGCTGGAGGAGTTTTGCCTTGAAGAATGGACAAAAATCCCAGTGGCTAGATGTGCCAAGCTTATAGAGACATATCTCAAGAGACTTGCAGCTGTAATTGCTGAAAAAGATGGATCTAGGTGGGAATAGTTATGCACGCTCAAGTTTTCAGTTTTTTTGTCTTATTTCTTGTTTGTTTCACACAAAAAAATTTTTTGCATCTCCAAAGTGGTAGGCATGTTGAGTTACTCAAATGATACAAACTCCCCCAAAAAATCCATTTTAATTCCAGTTTGTAAGGCAACAAAATAGGAAAAACGTCAAGGGGGGGTGAATACTTTTGCAAGCCACTGTCAAAAGTGGTCAAAAGTTTTGAGAATGACACAAATATTAATTTTCACAAAGCCTGCTGCCTCAGTTTTTATGATGGCAATTTGCATATACTCCAGAATGTTATGAAGAGTGATCAGATGAATTGCAATTAATTGCAAAGTCCCTCTTCACCATGAAAATGAACTTAATCCCAAAAAAACATTTCCACTGCATTTCAGCCCTGCCACAAAAGGACCAGCTGACATCATGTCAGTGATTCTCTCATTAACACAGGTGACGAGGACAAGGCTGGAGATCACTCTGTCACGCTGATTGAGTTAGAATAACAGACTGGAAGCTTTAACAGGAGGGTGGTGCTTGAAATCATTGTTCTTCCTCTGTTAACCATGGTTACCTGCAAGGAAACACGTGCCATCATCATTGCTTTGCACAAAAAGGGCTTCACAGGCAAGGATATTGCTGCTAGTAAGATTGCACCGAAATCAACGATTTATCGGATCTTCAAGAACTTCAAGGAGAGAGGTTAAATTTTTGTGAAGAAGGCGTCAGGGCGCCCAAGAAAGTTCAGCAAGCGCCAGGACCGTCTCCTAAAGTTGATTCAGCTGCGGGATCGGGGCACCACCAGTGCAGAGCTTGCTCAGGAATGGCAAAAGGCAGGTGTGAGTGCATCTGCACGCATAGTTAGGCGAAGACTTTTGGAGGATGGCCTGGTGTCAAGAAGGGCAGCGAGGAAGCCACTTCTCTCCAGGACAAATATCAGGGACAGACTGATATTCTGCAAAAGGTACAGGGATTGGACTGCTGAGGACTGGGGTAAAGTTATTTTCTCTGATGAATCCCCGATTGTTTGGGGCATCCGGAAAAAAGCTTGTCCAGAGAAGACAAGGAGAGCGCTACCATCTGTCCTGTGTCATGCCAACAGTAAAGCATCCTGAGACCATTCATGTGTGAGGTTGCTTCTCAGCCAAGGGAGTGGGCTCACTCACAATTTTGCCTAAGAACACAGCCATGAATAAAGAATGGTACCAACACATCCTCCGAGAGCAACTTCTCCCAACCATCCAAGAACAGTTTGGTGACGAACAATGCCTTTTCCAGCATGATGGAGCACCTTGCCATAAGGCAAAAGTGATAAATAAGTGTCTCGGGGAACAAAACATTGAAATTCTGGGTCCATGGCCAGGAAACTCTCCAGACCTTAATCCCATTGAGAACTTGTGGTCAATCCTCAAGAGGCGGGTGGACAAACAAAACCCCACAAATTCTGACAAACTCCAAGCGTGGTTTATGCAAGAATGGGCTGCCATCAGTCAGGATGTGGCCCAGAAGTTAATTGACAGCATGCCAGGGCGGATTGCAGAGGTCTTGAAAAAGAAGGGTCAACACTGCAAATATTGACTCTTTGCATAAACTTTATGTAATTGTCAAAAAAAGCCTTTGACACTTATGGAATGCTTGTAATTATACTTCAGTATACCATAGTAACATCTGACAAAAATATCTAAAAACACTGAAGCAGCAAACTTTGTGAAGACCAATATTTGTGTCATACTCAAAACTTTTGACCACGACTGTATATACATATATTTGTTAAATATATTTTCCTTTATTATTTTCCCCTAACCCTACCACCCCTCCCCTAATTGGAGTAAACTAATGGACAACAATACTTAGGTTTCTACTTCCAGATAATAAATACTATATACATTTTACGGACACAATGTACTTTACAATAGTTATCTTTTGTTAGTTTTTAATCCCATCCTTCAGTTACCATCAACCCCTCCCATCTATCTCTGAATACCATCAATATTTTCAACTGTGCTGTCATGTTTCACAAAAGTTCTGAACCTTTCTAATCTCATAGTTTCTACAGATTGTAAATTAAAGATAAAAAAAATTCTAAAAGTGTTATTATATTATTGATTGATTGACTATGACTTTTCAAATCACCCAGTAGTGCTATCTGCAGAGTTAGCTCCAGGTATATGTTGCACTTCTTCAACCATTCCTGAACCTGTGACCAAAAACAAGCTACATATGGACAGGACCAAAACAAATGATCTAATGATTCGGTCTCTTCGCAGCAAAATCTGCAGAGCTGGGAAGGTTGTATCCCCCATATCAATAACATTATATTGGTAGCAATAATTTTATATAATAATTTAAATTGAAAAAATCGAAGCTTTGATTCCGGCGCCGTTTTGCATATCAGTTCATAAACACTATGCCATGGGATCGGTACGTCAAAAATCTCTTCCCAACTATTTTGCAATCAATATGGGACGGCTGTCAATCCGTTGGTCCTTAAATGAAACTGGTAGAGCAGACATGTCCAAATATTTTTGTTAGCTGCATGTGGGACAACTCCACCAGTCCTATTTATGATATCATTTACACAGATTATCCCTTTTTTAAACATTTATTTGAAAAATTATGATTTCTTTAATCAATTAGTATATTTGAGTTTAACCCCAATATTTGTTGTATTATTTGTTCTGTCTTTCCTGGTGGATGAAACTGAAATTGCAACCAACTTTCAATGGTTGTTTTAAAAATAGTGATATTTTGGAGATTATTTCATTTTCAAATAACTGAAAGCAAGAGCATGGGGTGAGAAATTCTTACTAATCTGCTAGAGAACTAGTTCAGATTTAAGTATAACTTTTTTATGACGGACGCCTTTAGAGAGCGGTCTAATGCTTTAATATTTAATCATTTCTGCCCTCCAAATTCATATTAATTATATAAATAGACCTGTTTAATGTTGTCTGTCTTGCCGTTGCAAATAAAATGGACAACTTTTTGCTCATACGGTTTAAAAAACAGGTCGCTAGGTGTAGGCAAGACCATGAGCAAATAGGTAAACTGGGATGTGATTAAAGAGTTAATCAGGGTGATTTTTCCACAAATAGACAGGTATTTTCCTTTCCATGGTAGCAAAATCGTATCTATTTTTGCTAACTTTCTTTTACAATTTATTGTAGTGAGATCATTTCTTTCTTTCGGGATATGTATATCGAGTATGTCCACATCACCGTCAGACCATTTTATTGGGAAACTACATGGTAATGTAAAAGTTGTATTTTTAGTGATCCAATACGTAATATAGTACACTTATAATAATTTGGTTGTAATCCTGAGAGGTTAGAGTAAAGTATCTAGATCAGGGGTGTCAAACTCATTTTAGCTCAGGGGCCACATGGAGGAAAATCTATTCCCAAGTGGGCCGGACCGGAAAAATCATGGTATATATAACTTAAAAACAACAACTTCAGATTGTTTTCTTTGTTTTAATACGATCAACATACAACATAAAGCTGGAGCCTGAGGACAGTGTGTCCAAAATAGTACAAGCACAACATCACTATTAATCATAAAACACGTCAAGTTTATTTGAAAATTCTAAAGAAAAAGAACACACAAACACACAATGCCTCAGTGATTAACAGAACTGTTTCACAGATCACAGAACTATATCAGGGTGTCATTTCTCAGGCAGAAATGTAGATAAAAATAATGAAATCCTGTTCCCCAAACAAGTGCAAGAACCACAGAGTCAAGAATAGGTTAAATATACAAATAAAATAAAATCAATTAAAAACAATAGCACATCAACATAAAAACATATAAACATAAATCTGAAAGCGTTGCTCAAACTCCCGTAACAGTCCAGTTATTTTATCTTTGAACCGCTTCATGTCTGCCACATGTTGGGTCGCGCACACATTTTTTTTGCGTCTCCCACAATGACAGCTTCAACTTGAAAGAACGTATGCTGTCATAATACTGCGTGACAACTTTGTTGCGCCCTTGCAGCTGTTTGTTCAAGTTATTAAGGTGCTCTGTAACATCCACCATAAATGCATGGTCCGGCATCCATTCTGCGGAATGAAATTCTAACACTGGTTTGCCCTTTTCTTCCATGAACTGTTCAATTTCTTCTCGTAAATCAAAGAAACGCCTCAGCACAGCACCTCGGCTTAACCATCTTACCTCAGTGTGGTATGGCAGGCCATAGATGTGGTCTTTCTATCTGAGAAGGCTGTCAAACTGACGGTGATTCAGGCTTCTGGATCGGATGAAATTAACAGTTTGGATGACCACCTTCATGACGTTATCCATCTTTAATGACTTGCAACACAAAGCCTCCTGGTGCAAAATACAGTGAAAAGTCAAAAAATCACGTCCTCCATTTGCAGATTGCACTTTCTCTCTGAACTTTGTCACAACGCCTGCTTTTTTCCCGATCATTGAGGGCGCACCATCTGTAGCCAGGCTGACAGCGCGGGACCAGTCCACTCCGACCCTGTCCAGCGCGCCGACGAGTGCGGTAAAAATATCAGCTGCTGTCATTGTATCTGTCATCGGCACCAACTCCACGAACTCCTCGGTGACGGTCAATGTGTCATCAACTCCGCGGATGAAAAAATGGCCAGTTGTGCAACATCTGTAATGTCCGTGCTTTCATCAATTGCAACCGAAAACGCAATAAATGACTTTACTTTTTGCTTCAACTGGCTGTCCAAATCCACTGAAAGATCGTAAATCCTGTCTGCAACTGTGTTTCTTGTCAGGCTGATATTTGCAAAAGCCTGCCGCTTTTCAGGGCACACAATCTCCGCTGCCTTCATCATGCATGTTTTTACAAATTCACCCTCACTAAATGGTTTTGAAGCCACTGCGATTTCATTAGCAATGAGGTAGCTAGCTTTCACTGCAGCGTCACTGATGTCTCGGCTGTGAGTAAACACAGACTGCTGTTTCTTCAGACCCGCCAACAGTTCATTCACCTTCTCTCATCTCCGCTGTCCTTGAAAGTTGTCATATTTGTCGGCATGAAGACTCACATAGTGGCGACGAAGGTTATATTCTTTCAGCACTGCAACATGCTCTGAACACACCAAACATACAGCTTTCCCATTCAATTCCGTGATTAAATAGGATGACAATTTTTCTTGGAACACTCTGCACTCTGCGTCCACTTTTCTCTTTTTGACAGAGACATATTGGGGCAATGAGGGTGCCAAAGCACATAATGTTAAAAGTAGAAGCCGTAATAAATATCGCGGACAAAACAAAGTAGCTCATTGGCTGCACGTGCTTGACCTACTTGCTCTGCCCCGGTATAAACAGTTTGCTTGCTTAACACAATTGCTATTGCGCCATCCAGTGGACGCAATTGGAACAGCAGTTTATTTTATTGAAAAATTGCAGCGCATTTTTATACTTAAAAAAAAAAAAAAACATTATTTTTTTTTTTTGAAATCATCTCGCGGGCCGGATTAAACCCGTTTGCGGGCCTGATCTGGCCCGCGGGCCGTACGTTTGACACCCCTGATCTAGATCCTCTATGAGTGTGACGAGGTGTGAATGAAGGAGTCAGGCACAGGAGGTAATATACCGAAGTCCAGAGTTTATTCCGTTTACGTAAATCAAACGCCCCAAGCGTCAAACGAAACTATCCCAAGGGAAAACATCCACCTTGGCATAAACACAGTGAATAGTAGCTCAACCGAGCTACAAGCTCTAACAACAAACAATCACTCACAAAGGGGAACAGAGGGAACACTTATACACATACTAATTAGGGGAATGAGCACCTGGTGTGTGTGATTGACAAGACATGACAAGTGGAGTGATGAGAATGGGATCGACAGTAGCTAGTACTCCAGTGACGACGAACGCCGAAGCCTGCCCGAACCAGGAGGGGGGACAGCCTCGGTGGAAGTCGTGACAATGAGGCTGTGGAGGGATCCAAATTGTGGATTTAAAAGAATGCATGAATCATCAGCGTACAATGACACCTTTGTTTTTAAGACCTTGATTTCTAACCCCTTGATATTATTGTTGGATCTGAATTTAATAGCTAACATTTCGATGACCATAATAAATAGATATGCCAATAGTGGACAACCTTGTTTTACTCCTCTTGACAGTTTAATACTTTCTGAGAAGTAGCCATTATTTACTATTTTACACCTAGGTTTACTATACATAACTTTAACCCATTATATAAGAGATTCTCCAAAACTGAAATATAGTTATATAATTCCAATTGTACTTTATCAAAAGCCTTTTCAAAGTCAGCTATGAATACCAGGCCTGGTTTCCCAGAATTTTCATAGTGTTCGAATGTTTCCAATTTTTTAAATGGACCGGATCTTTATATTTACCTCTTGGATACTGTATCAGACCTTTTTGTTGAGTATCTGATAATCTACCATTTTTGTAGGAGTGGTTAAAACATGCTAATAATGGTCCTCTGGGTATATCAAATAAAGGGTTGGTATACCTCCAATGGTATGCCATCCAACCCTGGAGTTTTCCCGGACTTAAAGGCTTTAACTGCATCAAGAAGTTCCTCCTCTGTAATTTGGCCTTCACATGAGTCTTTCTGTACAGCTGTTAATTTTACATTATTAATAAATAAAAATCCATACAATTATCTTCGGTTAGTGGAGATGGAGGAGACTGAAACGAAAACATATGCTTAAGGTACTTTGCTTCCTCTTTCAAAATATTGTTTGGTGAATCATTGGTGACTCCATAATTTGTAACAAGTTTCAGTAAATTATTTTTGGTAGCATTTCTATGTTGAAGATTCAAAAATATTTTTTCCATCCAGTTCACTTTATTTTTTATAATATATTACACTTGATCTTTCTTTAATAAGTTCATTTTGTTTTTCCTCTAACTTATTCTGTGCCTCTGAATTGCTTTTGTTTTAGAGATGAGTACTGAATTGCATGGCCTCTAAAGGCTCATTTTAAAGTGTCTCATACAATAAGGGGTTCTGCTGTACCTATGTTAAAAACAAGTTATCATCCAATAGGCTTTGATAACATTTCCAATATCCTCGCCCACGTGGAATTTCTGTAAGAGTAATATATATACCAATGATTTGATGGTCTGACCGCATTCTGTCCCCTATCAACACTTTTTTAACGTTTGGTGCCAACGAGAAGGACATAAGAAAGTAGTCAAGACGACTAGCTTGATTGAGCCTCCGCCATGAATATCTCACTAGATCAGGATATTTAAGCCTCCATATATCCACAAGTTCCAATATATCCATGAGATTTGTGATTTCCTTAAGTGCATGAGGGTGATAGTTTGTAGTGTGATTTCCTTTGCGGTCCATTGAGGTATTTAAAACAGTATTATAATCTCTCACCATAATAATACAGTCTTGTATTGCTTGTAGGTTTGATAAATTATTATATATATTTTCAAAGAAGCATGGATCATCATAATTTGGACCGTATAGATTAATGAGCCATATCTGTTTATGGTCCAATAACATACTGAAAATCATCCATCTACCTTGCGGATCTGTTTGGACAATTTGCACATTCGGATCAAGATTATTGTTAATTAATATCATCACCCCTTTTGAGTTTCTTTGCCCATGGAAGAACTTCCCATATTCAAGTCATTTGACATTATTTCTTATTAGCCTTATGAACATAGAAACTTGGTTGCAGTTTGTATTATTGCTAGCATGGTTAAAATAAATATTGGGTTGGTCGATATTGCAAAGAAAATTTGAATTTTCACATCAGTGCATCCCTAACTAACTAAAACCAAATAGAAAATATGTAGAAATGACAATGGACCTATAGCCTATAAAATGCCTACCCGTTTTTCTGGCCCGCAAATTGCTTTTGACAAACAAATTGGACAGATAAACAATTTTGGCCGGCCCACCAATTAAAAAAAAAAATCCAATTGTGGCCCTCTAAACAAAATAATTGCCTACCCCTCTTCGATGTGGTATGCAAAGACCTTTACTAGTGAGTTAGCCTTTTCATTAGCCTTTTCATTCTGCTTTGTTCACCTAAAAGAGCCGGCTCCAAACAGCTCTTTGTTCAGTAGCCATGATTATGTTAAAAGACATGGGGGTGGGGGCCTCCAAATCACTCAGACTGGCCTCTGCCTGGGGCCTCCAAATCACTAAGTCTGCTGCTGCTTGTCCCCATCCACAGTGAAGCCACCGTTGGAGAATTACAGAACTTGGTCGCATCTTCTGGTCACACGCTACCTCCATGCCAATAGGCTCTTTGGAAGGGTTGCCAGAAGAAAGAGTTTATTGAGAGCAACCAACAAATGTAAACACCTGAAGTTTGCTAAACGGCAATAGCACTTGGATTGGAACAGGTCTATGGTCAGATGAAATGAAAATAGAGCTCCTTGGTGCGTTTGGCGTTGAAAGAAGGATGCATATGCAGAAAATAACCTCATACCTTTTGTAAAATATGTTGGTGGATCAACTTTACAGTTGGCACTATGCCTTGGGGCAGGTAGTGTTCTCCTGGCATCCGCCAAACCCAGATTTGTCCGTCGGACTGCCAGATGGTGAAGTGTGATTCATCACTCCAGAGAACGCGTTTCTACTGCTCCAGTGTCCAATGGCGGCGAGCTTTACACCACTCCAGCCGACGCTTGGCATTGTGCATGTTGATCTTAGGCTTGTGTGTGGCTGCTCGGCCATGGAAACCCATTTCATGAAGCTCCTGAGGAACAGTTTTTGTGCTGACGTTGCTTCCAGAGGCAGTTTGGAACTTGGTAGTGAGTGTTGCAACCTAGGACAGACGAGTTGTACGCGCTATGCGCTTCAGCACTCGGCGGTCCCATTCTGTGAGCTTTTGTGGCCTAGCACTTCACGGCAGAGCCGTTGTTGCTCCTAGACGTCCACTTCACAATAACAGCACTTACAGTTGACCAGGGAAGCTCTAGCAGGACAGAAATTTGATGGACTGACTTGTTGGAAAGGTCACATCCTATGATGGTGCCATGTTGAAAGTCACTGTGCTCTTCAGTAAGGCCATTTTACTGCCAATGTTTGTCTATGGAGATTGCATGACTGTGCGCTCGATTTTATACATTTGTCAGCAACAGGTGTGGCTGAAATAGCTGAATCCACTAATTTGAAGGGGTGTCCACATACCTTTGTATATATAGTGTATGTTACGTTTCATATGGTATGTATTAATTTGTGGATGTCCATCTGTCACGGATTCAGCCGAGGCTGCTCCTCCTCCTTGCTCGGGCAGGCTTCGGCGTTCGTCGACAGCGAGGAGACTGAACCCTTGTCAGGGTAGGTGGTCCATGTTTCTTGCCCGGTTTGTATTTAAGCTCACTTATATACCAGGGTCACAGAACGCTAAGGCAGACGCCCTGTCCCGACGATATGATACAGAGGAGAGGTCCATTGAGCCCACTCCCATACTTCCGGAGTCTTGTCTGGTGGCACCGGTGGTGTGGGAGGTCGATGCGGAGATCGAGCGGGCGTTACGTGCCGACTCTACTCCCCCAGAGTGTCCAGAGGGGCAGAGGTACGTGCCGCTCGAGGTCAGTGATCGACTGATATATTGGGCTCACACGTCACCCTCCTCTGGTCATCCTGGTATTGGTCGGACGGTGCACTGCCTTAGCGTGAAGTACTGGTGGCCCACCTTAGCTAGGGACGTGAGGGTTTACGTTTCTTCCTGCTCGGTGTGCGCCCAGTGTAAGGCGCCTAGACACCTGCCCAGAGGGAAGCTACAACCTCTACCCGTTCCACAATGGCCGTGGTCTCACCTATCTGTGGATTTTGTCACGGACCTTCCCCCCTCCCAGGGGAATACCACGATCTTGGTCGTTGTGGATCGGTTTTCTAAGGCCTGCCGTCTCATTCCTATGCCAGGTCTTCCTACAGCCCTACAAACGGCCGACACCCTGTTTACTCACGTTTTCCGGCACTACGGGGTGCCTGAGGATATAGTGTCTGATCGGGGTCCCCAGTTCACCTCTAGAGTTTGGAGGGCGTTTATGGAACGTTTGGGGGTCTCGATTAGCCTTACCTCTGGTTTTCACCCTGAGAGTAATGGGCAGGTGGAGAGAGTAAACCAGGATGTGGGTAGGTTTCTGAGGTCCTATTGCCAGGACCGGCAGGAGGAGTGGTCGGTATATCCCCTGGGCAGAGATAGCCCAAAACTCACTCCGCCACTCCTCTACTAATCTTACGCCTTTTCAGTGTGTGTTGGGTTATCAGCCGGTCCTGGCACCCTGGCATCAGAGCCAGATCGGGTGGTACTGTCACGGATTCAGCCGAGGCTGCTCCTCCTCCTTGCTCGGGCAGGCTTCGGCGTTCGTCGTCCCCGGAGTACTAGCTGCTGCCGATCGATGTTTCGGTGTTTGTCTAGTTTAGTCTTTATTGTTTACACCTGTTCTCCATTATGTTTGATTGTATTCCCTATATTTACCCCTGTCTCTCATTTGGAATTTGTGTGTTATTGTTTATTGTTACGTGTGTCGTTGGTGAGCGGGTTAGTTCCTCCCTGTGTGGAGGTTTCTGTGTTGTGTTCTTTACTTCGTTTAGTAAAGTACGTTTCTTAGTTCTGTGTCCTGTGCCTGACTTCTTCCACCGCATTACACTGACATTCGTGACACCATCATCCTTTTCGTATGATATGTTACGAATTACAATTCGTACGATATGTTACGAATTTGCAAAACATTTATGTTAAAAATTCCAATTTGTTGTGACTAACATTAGCTAGGTGACTAACACTAATGTTAGCTAGCTGGCTAACATTAGCTAGGCTAGGGGTTAGGATTAGGGGTTAGGGTTAAGGTTAGGAGTTAGGTTAAATGGTTAAGGTTAGGGTTAGGGCAAGGGGAAGGGTTAGCTAAAAGGGTTACAGTTAGGGCTAGGGGAAAGGTTAGCTAACATGCTAAATAGTTGTAAAGTAGCTAAAAAGTAGTAAGTTGTCCGTGATCAGATTCGAACACACAACCTTTGGGATGTTAGACATTTGCATTTTACATCCACCCATATACCCAGACCAACCACCCACCTTTCATTTTTGCCTTAAGTAACTTTCAATCTTGTGTAACCATACCAAACGTAACATATCGTACTAGTTTGAGTGTTCTTGATTGACGTTTACTATGTTACGTCTAGTCTATGAGACCAAGCTGCTTAGTTAGATGTAAAGCGACTAAGATCTCCTTGGCAAAAACGTCAAAATTAATGATAGATTTCTTGAGTTATCTTAGATTAATTCAGACTATTTTGTGGAAGTATACTGGCTACAGCATCTCAAGATGGACAAACAATACTATTGCCACTTTTTCTTGTTTTTCAAGCAAAGGTATTTTAAGGGAGTATGCAAGTACACTTGTTCGGCTAGGCGCCAGCCGAACCAAAGCATGCAGAAGCCTTTAGTCTAAACCAGGTAAAACACAGGTCAAGAGCACAGGAGACTGCTGAGGGGAGAACAGTTTATAATTATGGCCGGAACGAAGCAAATGGAATGGCATTAAACACCTGGAAACCATGTGTTTGATGTATTTGATACCATTCCACTGATTCCGCTCCAGTCATTAACACAAGCCTGTCCTCCCCAATTAAGGTGCCACCAACCTCCTGTGGTCAAGAGTTACGC
Source organism: Coregonus clupeaformis (assembly GCF_020615455.1). Taxonomy (NCBI): domain Eukaryota; kingdom Metazoa; phylum Chordata; class Actinopteri; order Salmoniformes; family Salmonidae; genus Coregonus; species Coregonus clupeaformis. The sequence goes on along the minus strand of NC_059218.1, from coordinate 23,031,145 downwards.
CACAGATAGAGCAATGAGCCAGATATTTCACCGGATGTAGAAATGTGAAGCATCCGGTTGGCATTTCCACTCACTACCAATTATGGTGATGAGAGGAAGCCCAGTGGACGGCAGTGGGAGAAGATGAAGCGAGATGGATTTTGGCCGATATTCTGTTAATTTTCTTATCGATGGAGCATTTGATCTCCATACCATTTTCTGTTTTCAAAACTAGAATCTGTAACAAACAGAGTGGACTTTGTTTTGTAGACTTTACTCTTTGCCAAAGTTTCTGAAAATTGCGTTGTTTAGAAGGAGTGCAAGGGCAAATTGAGTTATTGCACAAGTGCACCTCACAAATAAATGCTAGAACGCGCCAATAGCATCTCACTATCTCAAGCCCTTCTTGCTTGTTCTGCCAATTATGATTAATTTGCTCCCATTGGAAACGACAGGCTCTGGTCTATCTTGGGTTAGTTACTCAAAGGTCTAATTTCATCAAATCGCTACTCATAAAATAAAAATACATTAATTCAATGGAATAAAATGAGAAAAGATCAATGCAAGGCAATGATTAATTGCATATACTCATACAGCATCCTGTCCCTCTGTTTATAATACAACATTTGGCCCACTGAGTTAACTCCCAATAGGGAGCAAGTTTTGCACAACCGAATTTTACGCATCCACTTATTAATTTTTTGGTTGTTTTAATCTCTAGAGACACTTTGTTAAAAACTGACCAATACTAATTGCCTGGTTGGAGGACTCTTTTGGAAGTAAAATAGCTCTATTGACATTGCATAACGGACACTGAGGCTCTGAGGGCAATATTAACAACACCATTTCTTCTCAATTTGACAAAATGACAAGCAGAGACAGAAGCAATTATGCAGCATTTCTAACTCAAGGGTTTTGGTGGAAGAAAGTCGTACATTGGACAGCAAAGGAGAAATCTACAGCATGGAGGCTAGTTTTACGATAAAAGCACCTGACCTTAACTTAATTTAACTTAAATATTATTAATTATTGAAGGTTAATAAATCTTCAAAGCAGAATTCGGGGAAGGTGGAAACTTACAAAAACCAAGAGCAGAAGTCTGTAAACAAGGTCATAAATCCTATATAGAAGGTGATGAACAGATCTAATCTATTTACATTTGAAGTGGCAATGCTTACTTAACAGAACATAAACATTTATTATATTGGCAAGATATAGAGGGAGAGAGAGAGAGGGAGAGAGAGAGAGAGAGAGAGAGAGAGAGAGAGAGAGAGAGAAAGAGAGAGCGAGAAAACATAGGGAGCCAGTGAGATAGGGAGAGACCTAGTGATGGAAAAGTGCCAGAGGAATGTCTTCCACCCATCAGAGGAAACAGTGAGGTCAGTTATTGTGATTGTGGGAGAAATGGGATATGTCTCAAGACAAACAACATAATAAACATGGTTTTAGATACAACAAAAATAATTAGATCAGGGCAACCATTTTAAATTCTTAGTGACTTTAATAGGACCATAAAATGGACATTTGCAATTCAGCTACACAACATTTCAAAGCCTCTGTACTCGACAGTGAGTGGATAATAGAGCAGTGAACTCAATAGAATCCCTTTCATGATCCTCAAAGGACTCATCAAAAGGGAGAACACCCACACACGAATCTGAAATTCAGAACATTCAAACAGGTTATAGAATTCTCACAGAAGTGATAGAAGCAGCCACAAAGTGGAATGGTCTTAATGTGGAATATCCAGAGAGGATGTCAGAGAGAGGAATGTTCAAACAGGATGACCTGTGAGTGGCTGAGGCTGGACAGCCTGGATGGTCTGAACGCTCCGATCCGAGAATACACCTCTGCATCAGAGCTGGCGCCCCAGGACTGGTGAGGGCTGGGTGGGGTGGTGTGGATGATGGGCAGGGGCAGAGGGAGAGAGAGTGAGGAAGAGAGCGGGAGAAGGGGTGGAGGCAGTAGAGGAGGGGGAGGTAGGCGAGGGGGTAGAGGCAGGATGGGGGGTGGAGGGAGGGGTAGAGTGGGTGGTGGGGAGACCGGTGGAGGTGGTAGTGGGGTGACAACAATAGGGGCCACAGGGTTGGCCACAGGGGTGACCTCTATAGCATCTCCATTCGTGGGCAGTATCTGGGGCAGCCTGGGGTCGTTGAGGGTGTAGGTGGCGGTGTGGTAGAAACTGTAGTACTCCAGGGCGTGTCGAGCCTGGGCCAGCCTCAGTCTGTGCCTCAGCTGGAGGAGTCTGTAGAGCAGGATCAGTATCAGAGCTCCAGCCACGGTCACCAGCAGCACGGCAACTCTCACATCCAGGTTCCAGCAGCTCTGGCCTGGGCCTTGAGTGCCACAGGTTTGTGGGGAGTCAGGCTGGGGATGGGGGTGGATTTCCTTACTGATAACTGTCTCTGTCAGTAAGGGTTGGATGGTGTACAGGAGGATGGAGTGCCTGTTCTTTGGTACAGGCTGTGGTGGGATCTGTAGCGGGGTGCCACCGGTGACCTGTGGCCTCTGCATGGCTCCCTGGTTCAGTCACCAGAGGGGTGGTGTAATGTCTGTTACTCATGGACTGTTGGTAGTGATGGATGGAGGCACCACTGAGCGTCAAAGCAGTCTGCTTGAAAAGGCTTCATCTTGTCTCAAACTTTAAAACATAGAGATGATGCAATTTAAATGGATAAGTGGATTTAGCAATTCTTAAGTTCAAAAACCTGAATTTCAAATGAAAAAATAAAAAAGTATACATTGCATACAACTGACCAACAGACTCAAATAAAAAAAAACTAATATTTAGCCGAACTGAGTCACCGTGCAGCGTTAAAACATTTGATTAGCCCAAAAAAAGTTTGTTATGTTAATCAAGTAAATGTTACTTACTTCTTCTTTAAGGTTTTGGCCAAAAATACTCCATAAGACTGTAAGAACTCTCTGTAGCTTTCCAGGACACAAACAACAACAGCCTCCAGGAAGAATACAAAACACAATATTTACATCTTACACTTAAATGAGAAAATGAATAAGCAATGGATTATCCTAGATATGTGACACTCTGTAAGAACTCTCTGTAGCTTTCCAAGACACAAACAAAGAAATCCACCCTGCACCAATGGGAGGAAGCCGATGGGAAAAGCAGGAAACACTGCATTTCCCCACCATACAATACCGACAGTCGATTGGACAAAACTCCCCGTCACCATGGATACAGGAAACTGGTAAAGGATGTCAATGGGAGCCTTTGGTTTTTTGAGGAACTGTGTGTGAATGGGGAGTAGGTCCGAGCACTTGAGTCTCACACACACACACACACACTTTAAGCTTAATAGCGTAGCAGAGACCTTCATTTCATTTAGTGAAAAAAAAGAATTAGCTATTTGTTCAGTGGACCCTTCAAGCCAACACTAATCCCACTTATGAACATTACATTTTAAATGTAAGTCATTTAGCAGACACTCTTATCCAGAGCAACTTACAATTAGTGCATTCATCTTAAGATAGCTAGAAAAGACAACGTATCACAATTGTAATTAATTGAACCATTAATTTAAATACATGCTTCTCTGAAAAAAAGCCTCTTATCAGCAGTCATAACAGTGATTAATGTGGGGAAAGTCAAAAGCTCCTCAGAGAGACAGAGACAAGTCAAGTGGAGAATGGGTAGGGAGGCTGTGGGATAAGCGTAAAGTAAGGTAACACTATATTTGGATAGTCCATCTGTAAATGCTCTACAGACTATATATTGTCCAGTGTTGGTGATCGCGTGCCCACTGGAGACGCTTCTTCTTGTTATTAACTGATAGGAGTGGAACCCGGTGTGGTCGTCTGATGCAATAGCCCGTGACAAGGACCGACGAGTTGTGCGTTCCGAGATGTCCTGCACACCACTGTTGTACTGCGCCGTTATTTATTTGCCTGTTTGTGGCCCACCTGTTAGCTTGCATGATTCTTGCCATTCTCCTTCATCCTCTCATCAACCAGCTGTTTGCGCCTGGATGTTTTTTTGTTTATCGCACCATTCTCGGTAAACCATAGACACTGTCGTGTGTGAATAGTCCAGGAGGCTGGCCATTTCTGAGATACTGGAACCGGTGTGCCTGGCACCAACGATCATACCACGTCCAAAGTCGCTTAGGGTGGTGTACCTAATAAACTGTCCACGAGTGTGTGTGCCACCTTTCCAACAAGTCAGTTCATCAAATGTCTGCCCTGCTAGAGCTGCCTCGGTCAACTGTAAGTGCTTTTATTGTGAAGTGGAAACGTCTAGGAGCAACAATGGCTCATCATAGAGAACATCATAGTGAAGAATGAGCCAGAGGCTGAGCAGGCTGCCATAGAGGTGGTGGTTGAGCAGTCAGAGGAGGCAGAGGCAGGGGTGGCGCTGCCTGTAGCAGAGGTTGCGTCCAACGGAGATCTCACCCTTGAGATGATCCTCAGCATGATGGACCGGTGATCTAGCCCACACAGAGAGCTCAAGGACTTCCCCCTTCTCTCAACATTTCCCTTCAAGTCCACCCTCTTCATATGATCTGCCATATTACAAACCACTCCGCTTTACTCTTTATTTTCATAATTTGTTTTTAACAAATCTGTGTTTCTTTTCACTCTCAAACCCACATCCTTCCATGCATTCACTGTAACAGTTTAAGTTCCAATTGCTTTGGTCTGGGGCGGCAGGTAGCTTAGTGGGTAAGAGCGTTGTGCCAGTAACCGAAAGGTCGCTGGTTCTAATCCCCGAGCCGACTAGGTGAAAAATCTGTCGATGTGCCCTTAAGGCACTTAACCCTAATTGCTCCTGTAAGTCACTCTGGATAAGAGCATATGCTAAATGACTAAAATGTAAATGTAATCTCCAAAGTGGTAGGTCACACAAGCTCACAGAACGGGACCGCTGAAGTGTGTAGTGCTTAGAAATCGTATGTCCTAGGTTTCACCACTCACTAGTTCCAAGTTCCAAACTGCCTCTGGAAGCAATGTCAGCACAATAACTGTTCCTCGGGAGCTTCATGAAATGGGTTTCCATGGCCGAGCAGCCGCACATAAGCCTAAGATCACAATGCCCAGCGTCGGCTGGAGTGGTGTAAAGCTCGACGCCATTGGACTGTGGAAACGTGTTCTCTGGAATGATGAATCACGCTTCACCATCTGGCAGTCTGACGAAATAATTTGGTTTTGGCGGATGCCAGGAGAACACTACCTGCCCCAATGCATAGAGACAACTGTAAAGTTAGGTGGAGGAGGAATAATGTCCTGGGGCTGTTTTTCATGCCACTTAGTCATCTTAACGCTACAGCCTACAATGACATTCTAGATGATTCTGTGCTTCCAACTTTGTGGCAACAGTTTGGGGAAGGCCCTTTCCTGTTTTAGCATGACAATGCCCCCGTGCACAAGGCGAGGTCCATACAGAAATGGTTTGTCGAGATCAGTGTGGAAGAACCTGACTGGCCTGCACAGAGCCCTGACCTCAACCCCATCGAACACCTTTGGGATGAATTGGAACACTGACTGCGAGCCAGGCCTAATCGCCCAACATCAATGCCCGACCTCACTAATACTCTTGTGGTTGAATGGAAGCAAGTCCCCGCAGCAGTGTTCCAACATCTAGTGGAAAGACTTCCCAGAAGAGTGGAGGCTGTAATAGCAGCAAAGGAGGGACCAACTCCATATTAATGCCCATGATTTTGGAATGAGATGTTCGACGAGCAGGTGTCCATATACTTTTGATCACGTAGTGTATATATATATATATATATATACAGCTCTGGAAAAAATTAAGAGACCACTGCAAATCTTTCTCAAATCAGCATCTCTACATGTATGACAGCCATTCCATTCCATTCCAGTGTCTGTTGAATTCCAACACAGGCACACCTCATTCTACTGAATTAGGTACTGATTAGGTGATCATCTGAACCAAATCTTATTTAACGAGGAAAAGTATAAAAACCACTGCTGTGGTCATCACTATCCTCTTGCAATAGGACCAGCTGGATGGCAAAAACAGTGCTAATAGTACCTCAAAAGTAATATTAATCAAAAAATAACTATTGACCATGGCAAAAGAGTTGAAAAGGAACGTTTTGAGTGAGGAAAAGAGGGGTTCAATTCTGGCTTTACTGGCAGAGGGATACAGGAAGCGTCAGGTTGCTTCCATCCTTAAAATTTCAAAGACAGCGGTTCATAAGAACAAGGTCAAGCAGCAGACATTGGGGACAACAAAGCTACAGACCGGCAGAGGGTGAAAACGACTCTCTACTGACCGGGATGACCGCCAACTCATTCGAATGTCACTCAACAACCGTAGAATGACATCCAGTGACCTACAAAAAGAATGGCAAACGGCAGCTGGGGTGAAGTACACGGCGATGACGGTTCAAAACAGGCTCCTAGGGGCAGGGCTGAAGTTGTGCAAAGCTAGAAAAAAGCCCTTCATCAATGAGAAGCAAAGAAGAGCCAGGCTGAGGTTTGCAAAAGACCAAAAGGATTTTACCGTAGAGGACTGGAGTAAGGTCATCTTCTCTGATGAATCCAATTTTCTGCTTTGACCAACACCTGGTTGTCTAATGGTTAGACGGAGACCTGGAGAGGCCTACAAGCCACAGTGTCTCGCACCCACTGTGAAATTTGGTGGAGGATCGGTGATGATCTGGGGGTGCTTCAGCAAGGCAACAAAACTTGCTTCCTTTTACTCTGACATTGTTCCCCAACTCTGAGGATTGGTTTCTCCAGCAGGACAATGCGCCATGCCACACAGCCAGGTCAATCAAGGTGTGGATGGAGGACTACCAGATCAAGACCCTGTCATGGCCAGCCCAATCTCCAGACCTGAACCCCATTGAAAACTTCTGGAATGTGATCAAGAGGAAGATGGATGGTCACAAGCCATCAAACAAAGCCGAGCTGCTTGAATTTTTGCGCCAGGAGTGGCATAAAGTCACCCAACATCAATGTGAAAGACTGGTGGAGAGCATGCCAAGACACATGAAAGCTGTGATTGAAAATCAGGGTTATTCCACCAAATATTGATTTCTGAACTCTTCCTAAGTTAAAACATTAGTATTGTGTTGTTTAAAAATGAACATGAACTTATTTTCTTTGCATTATTCGAGGTCTGACAACACTGCATCTTTGTTGTTATTTTGACCAGTTGTCATTTTCTGCAAATAAATGCTCTAAATGACAATATTTTTATTTGGAATTTGGGAGAAATGTTGTCAGTAGTTTATAGAATAAAACAAAAATGTTATTTTTACCCAAACACATACCTATAAATAGTAAAACCAGAGAAACTGATAATTTTGCAGTGGTCTCTTAATTTTTTCAGCAGCTGTACATATATATATATATATATATATATATATATATATATATATATATATATATATATATACATATATATATACAGTGATGGAAACAAGTATTTTATCCCCTGCTGATTTTGTACATTTGCCCACTGACAAAGAAATTATCAGTCTATAATTTTAATGGTAGGTTTATTTGAACAGTGAGAGACAGAATAACAACAAAAAAAATCCAGAAAAACAAATGTCAAAAATGTTATAAATTGATTTGCATTTTAATGAGGGAAAAAAGTATTTGACCCCCTCTCAATCAGAAAGATTTCTGGCTCCCATGTGTCTTTTATACAGTTAACGAGCTGAGATTAGAAGCACACTCTTAAAGGGAGTGCTCCTAATCTCAGTTTGTTACCTGTATAAAAGACACCTGTCCACAGAAGCAATCAATCAATCAGATTCCAAACTCTCCACCATGGCCAAGACCAAAGAGCTCTCCAAGGACGTCAGGGACAAGATTGTACACCTACACAAGGCTGAAATGGGCTACAAGACCATCGACAAGCAGCTTGGTGAGAAGGTGACAACAGTTGGTGCGATTATTCACAAATGGAAGAAACACAAAATAACTGTCAATCTCCCTCGGCCTGGGGCTCCATGCAAGATCTCACCTCGTGGAGTTGCAATGATCATGAGAACGGTGAGGAATCAGCCCAGAACTACACGGGAGGATCTTGTCAATGATCTCAAGGCAGCTGGGACCATAGTCACCAAGAAAACAATTGGTAACACACTACGCCGTGAAGGACTGAAATCCTGCAGCGCCCGCAAGGTCTCCCTGCTCAAGAAAGTACATATACAGGGCCGTCTGAAGTTTGCCAATGAACATCTGAATGATTCAGAGGAGAACTGGGTGAAAGTGTTGTGGTCAGATGAGACCAAAATCGAGCTCTTTGGCATCAACTCAACTCGCCGTGTTTTGAGGAGGAGGAATGCTGCCTATGACCCCAAGAACACCATCCCCACCGTCAAACATGGAGGTGGAAACATTATGCTTTGGGGGTGTTTTTCTGCTAAGGGTACAGGACAACTTCACCGCATCAAAGGGACGATGGACGGGGCAATGTACCGTCAAATCTTGGGTGAGAACCTCCTTCCCTCAGCCAGGGCATTGAAAATGGGTCGTGGATGGGTATTCCAGCATGACAATGACCCAAAACACACGGCTAAGGCAACAAAGGAGTGGCTCAAGAAGAAGCACATTAAGGTCCTGGAGTGGCCTAGCCAGTCTCCAGACCTTAATCCCATAGAAAATCTGTGGAGGGAGCTGAAGGTTTGAGTTGCCAAACGTCACCTGTGTTAACGAGAGAATCACTGACATGATGGCAGCTGGTCCTTTTGTGGCAGGGCTGAAATGCAGTGGAAATGTTTTTGGGGGATTAAGTTCATTTTCATGGCAAAGAGGGACTTTGCAATTAATTGCAACTCATCTGATCACTCTTCATGACATTCTGGAGTATATGCAAATTGCCATCATCAAAACTGAGGCAACAGACTTTGTGAAAATTAGTATTTGTGTCATTCTCAAAACTTTTGACCACGACTTTATACCATCTAAACCGCTGTGAAGTATCTTTTACATAACCAAAAATATTGTATTTTCAGTTGTTTGAAGCTGGTGTACAACACCAAATGTAAAAGATGCAAAAACTAAAGTTAAGTTAAGCATAGAAATAGCACACATAGAACAGATCTACCGCTTCTTAGACTTGCTTTCTATAACTCACATTTCTATGTGAATTTGGTCGTTACATGACTCCCCCCAAACTCACTCCCACACATAAAGTTACATATTACAGCTTTAAGTGGAGCTCTTTCAACAATCATTCTCACGATAGCACATTTGTAATAGTCAGTGACTAATATCATAGCTAAGCTTGGCTGGGCTTGGTTAAAACCCTTGATGGGAGACCAAAGGGTAGCTGTAAATAGATCACTTCTCCAGTAGGAGGTACTACCCAGCCTATTGTTCTTTTTCTGATAGTGGATATAACGTTGAAAATCTGACGTTGTTTTAAAGGTACGAATTCAACATATTTTATACAAGGTTTGTCTATGTTAAAATATGGTTACCATGATGAATTAATCCTGTGGTAGAAATTTCACCCTCAAAACAACAGTTGATGACCTTTTTCAAATTCAATGTATTTTCTACGTAGATTCCACATCACAATATGTTGACAAATTACGTTGAAACAACGTTGATTCAACCAGTTTGTTCCGAGTAGGAAATGACGTCCAAACATCCTTTTCTCATTTATCTACTAACTTTGTTCTCTCAGCATGTAGAGAAAGAAATGCCACTCTAATCCCTAACACAATATCCTAGACATAGTGGACTGTTGAGAATCCAGATATAATAGGAGGAGAGAATGATATTAAAGACATCTCTTATCGTGTAATTGTTGGTGGCAGGGGACTGCTTAGCAGGAGGACTCGAGTGGAGGTTATTGCTGTCATATATTGGGACATTATATTGGCAACACACAGCCACAACAATGGCTATTTACAGAAAAGAAGAAAGAAGAAGAAAAGAAAAGACATGGCTAAAGAGCTTGATATTTTTTCCCATTTTTGGTAGTTCTAATATCAGATCTATCTATTGGCTGTATTTTATCTCCTATTATTGTGTAGAAATGTAGACATTTCAAAATGTCTTTATACTGTCCGAGTTAATCAGTTAACTCAAGTAACTTTTTGTAATTTTAGTGCACTTTCTTTTTTTATTAATCGCATTGTCTGAAGGCATTCAAAATACACTGAAAACATCCCAAATAAATCATCTAAACAGCTAACAACAACAATGCAATGTAAAAGCAAGTTGACATTGAGGTTAAAGAAAGTATGCTTTCTCAATTTACCTAATTTTGCTAACTGTTAATTTAGACAAAATCAAGACATCAATATTCTTATGTTTTTTGTATGAAGAATCTTAATTTGAGCAAATTGAGAATTTGTGATTAATCGTGATTATAGCAAATCCTGCAATAAATCAGATAAAAAATATATATTGTTTGACAGCCGTCATTTATACAATGGATGATTCATAAAACAATTGCCTTAATAGCTTTAAAAGTATCAATAGCATTGTAGTCTCTACTGTCATAATGTGTTACTCATTCTGTTTTCTTCTTAAAAGTAGCAGCCTTCGTGTCATTACGAAGCACAGGAGCTAGAGGTCTCCATGAAGAGCATGACTGGCTGTCAGGTGACAAGTGCCATTGTGCCAGCTCTGTCACCCCCTGTCCCCTCCTGCCACCATCACACCACACACACACGTGCACACACCCCTCTTTGAGTTAGGTGTCAATTTAAAGCACAGTTTACCTTATAAATATTCACCAGCTGCAGCAGGTGATTTGGGAGAGGGCCGAGGGGAACCATCAAAGAGTTTCTGCCACTGGCTCTCAGTGAGCCGGAGAGAGAGACACCGCCACTGCACACCACCAACAGTATGACCTTTATAATGCTTGAAATGAATAATCCCCAGTTGAAATTAAACTCATTCCCACAGAAAAAACCCGGTCAGCAGGTTACACACATCTCCCATGGCAGAGGCCAAAAGGGATTTCATTCCAGAGAAATGGACCATCATGGGAATTTACATGCTCTTTGGCTTGGGGGGTGAATCAGTGGAAAATACCATTCCATTTCAATTTACAATCAAAGATTGTGTCTGGGTTTGCTTTAACCTGGAGTTTAATCATGACTGATACTGGAACTCCTTCAAGCAAAGAAACATATTTACTGCTCATGTGCAGGGGAGAAAATAATGACATGCTACAGATGTAGGATCTTAATTTGATCACTTTTTTGTTGCTGAGAACTTTCCTTCACAGCAGGAAATGAAAACTTGTAGTGTATTCAAGATTTAAAAAGGCTTCTAAAGTTTGTAATTTCCACTTTAAAATGTCAGACTTGATTTGCCCTAACGAAAAATGTATAAACCCCCACGAAAAATGTCCATTAATTATAATCCACATAATAATTCACCTTTCCTTTTGCTGCAGGAGTATTTTCCTGCTGTAGCAAACTGGCTAAAATTAAGATCCTACATCCGTGAAAAACAGGGGAAAGGGAGAATAACGTTCTGGTAAATAATCCATCGATATAAATGTATTAATGAGTCTCTAATGATGCGTAACCCAGATGTTTTCCATCTGAGCATGTGTGCTGTGGCTCTGAGAGGCCTAGGGTAATTGGGAGGCTGAAGTAGACTTGCTGATTGCTCTATTTCCTATCTGTATCTGAAGGCGCTCCACAGTTAATACCAACCATCTAGACACTGCTGGTGGTATGCTGTGGTGTGTGTGTGCGTGTGTGTGTGTGTGTGCGCGCGCGTGTGTGTCTGGTGTACACTCTCAGAAAAAAGGGTACAGTTAGGGTACAGTATTGTTCCTTGGGGTACAAAATAAAAATATACTCCACACATAAATTACCTTCAGAGGTACACATATGATCTCACATGGTACTGTTCGGTACTGTTATGTAGGCCAATCCAGAGATCACATTAGTCATTTTATGTGTTGGAATGAGCTTGGGCGGAGTCAGATTTTTTAAAATAGCGCACACTTTTTGGTAACATACCTCGACTTTCCATGCGTTCCAAGACTCCCAAATAGCAACATTAACAAGGGGGCGATAGCAGATGTTTTCTTGTTGTCTTCATTTTGTGGTGAAAGCAAAGAAGAATCAAGTTATTATCATCTTCCCTTGCTAGCTAGTTGAGGGGTATACTACAAAGCAGCATAAATGAGTTAGCCAGCTAACTTGCCTAAATATTCTGAAATAATGTCTTTATTCTTTAGAAAGATATGCTTGAAATGGGCATGGTCTAATTGACTCAACAACCAAAAACACATATTGAAGTTTAGCTTTCTTCATGAACCTGAAAATCTATAGGTTTTTTTGTGTGTTTATCAAAGTTAACCGGCTTACTCAATGTTACTGGTTGTTTATCAAAGTTAGCTGGCCTACTCATTGTTACTGCTTTGTAGTATAGGCTACCCCTCTGGCTAAACATAGCATGCAAGCTAGCTAGCTTCCATGTGAAATAATCAGATTTAGAATTAAATAATTTGCCCTGGCAAATAGTCTTATACTTGCCAGTGTAACCTACAACATTATCCCAGTTTGATATGCTGCTTGAATGTATTCACTCCCATATCAGCTAAAAATAGATTGCAATTATGTTTCCTCACAGAGAAAAAAGCACATGGCTACAGCTGTTTTTACCGTTTCAAAATAGCCTAGAATCATCCCCCTTTTTGGGGGATGCTAATAAGGCTACAATGTTGTTTGGTTTATTTTTTAAACAGTTGCTGAGATTATATTTGGTTATCAATGCAAAATAGGCTGCTTATTTGATGCAGTAGTCGAATGCCAATAGTGGCAGACTGGGACCAAAAGTCTGCCCTGGCATTTCTAACACACCAACCAACTTTTTTCCTTGAGGCCCCCACACTGGCCAATTTTTTTCCTTGAGGCCCCCATTATTATCCAGATAATGATCAATTTGTGCAAAAAACCCAAGTTAGACGGGCCCACTGGGCTAAAAGTGGACCAGCTCATCTGGCATTTGCCCAAAATGCAAGATGGCCAAGCTAAACTTGTTGTGATTTTGAAGTTGATAGGTGACAACGACACAATTGATATATGTGACTCGTTTCAGGAAACTAGGCGTATGTCGCATGTCACTACTTCACAGGAGCGGCATTTGAACGTAAACATTTATTTTTTATCAAAATGCATTTTTTGGCAGAAATGCCTTCTGGAATGTGAACTTTAATTTGCCTTAATAACAAACTTGTATTCCATCCATAAATATGAATTAAATTGTTAAATTACGAGCCTAGTTGGTTTAGCCACAGAAAAAGACAGGAACCTTCCCACTAGCCATGATTGGCTGAGATAATAGATGGGCTGGACATGCTGGGAGATGAGTTTGGATTGGTCTGCCATGTAGCATTCTTCTGTTTATAACGTGAGCTGCTCAGTATGCGTTGACAGTCCTTTCTACCACACCGTTTTTTAAAGATATAACGTTAGTCATCGAGAACTACAAAAGTTTTGCTACTTTTCTCAACAACATTGATGCCCAGTCCAGTTGGAAAAAGTGATGGGCTACTTTCTGCACACGCCACAGTCAGTGTGAACCGGTGACTTGACACAACGCTGGCCAAACAAGATGTAGCTACAAACAAAATGGAGTTAAATGGTTCCAGTCTGCTGTGAAGCGTTCATCCACGTGTCTAGCTACATTTTCAAATATGTTTCTAATTTTGTCAGAAAGTCGTTTTATTGCAAGTTAAAGTGTACTGTTAGTTAGCTAGCAAACGTTAGCTTGCTGGCTTGCTAGCTAACATTACCTGTATGATCTGTGTAGTAAAATTATTTGAATCAGAAATCCATTTGCATTGCTAGTTTTGATTAGCTTTAGCTATCTGTAGATTCATACTACAGCTATGACAATGTTTGTATTGGTAGTAGTATGAGTTGGGATTATGCTGGTTCATTGTTTAGCTAACATGTCTAATCAAAAGACTCCACTTCGGCTGGATTATTACATGACCCATCAAATTAGCCAGGTGTGTCTGGGGGTGATTACAGCCATCTATTGTATTTCATGAACATTTGTACATGTCTAGACAATAGTGACCCATCCACTTAGTAGATGTGGCTGGGGGGTGGTTATAGCATTTCCTTCATTTCCAGGATGATTCTAGGCTATTTTGAAACGGTAAAAACTAGCTGTAGCCATGTCCATCAATTTAGACAAGTGTGTCTGGTAAGCGTCATCTAATAACGATAAAATAGATAAAAACTATTTTTATCTGGACACTTTCTGTTTTTGATATTGCTACTATGCAAGTAACCACTTCACTGTACCGTTTACACCTTCTGTATCCTGTGCATGTGCCAAATAAATGTAGATATTAGCATGTGTTTACCACATGGCCTCACATGTGAATCCTTAAAGAGATGGGTGGGGCTAAGGTTTAAGAGGGTGTGAACGATGCTGAATGGGTGTAGACAAAGAAGAGCTCTCCAGTAGGTGTACCAAAACATTCAAAAGCCATTTTCTCAAAAGTGGGGTTACAAGATTATCAACTTTCAAAGCAGAATTACTTTCCCATTGTTCCTCAACTGCTGTGTATGATACAGTGGGGGAAAAAAGTATTTAGTCAGCCACCAATTGTGCAAGTTCTCCCACTTAAAAAGATGAGAGAGGCCTGTAATTTTCATCATAGGTACACGTCAACTATGACAGACAAATTGAGATTTTTTTTCTCCAGAAAATCACATTGTAGGATTTTTTATGAATTTATTTGCAAATTATGGTGGAAAATAAGTATTTGGTCACCTACAAACAAGCAAGATTTCTGGCTCTCACAGACCTGTAACTTCTTCTTTAAGAGGCTCCTCTGTCCTCCACTCGTTACCTGTATTAATGGCACCTGTTTGAACTTGTTATCAGTATAAAAGACACCTGTCCACAACCTCAAACAGTCACACTCCAAACTCCACTATGGCCAAGACCAAAGAGCTGTCAAAGGACACCAGAAACAAAATTGTAGACCTGCACCAGGCTGGGAAGACTGATTCTGCAATAGGTAAGCAGCTTGGTTTGAAGAAATCAACTGTGGGAGCAATTATTAGGAAATGGAAGACATACAAGACCACTGATAATCTCCCTCGATCCGGGGCTCCACGCAAGATCTCACCCCGTGGGGTCAAAATGATCACAAGAACGGTGAGCAAAAATCCCAGAACCACACGGGGAACCTAGTGAATGACCTGCAGAGAGCTGGGACCAAAGTAACAAAGCCTACCATCAGTAAAACACTACGCCGCCAGGGACTCAAATCCTGCAGTGCTAGACGTGTCCCCCTGCTTAAGCCAGTACATGTCCAGGCCCGTCTGAAGTTTGCTAGAGTGCATTTGGATGATCCAGAAGAGGATTGGGAGAATGTCATATGGTCAGATGAAACCAAAATAGAACTTTTTGGTAAAAACTCAACTCATCGTGTTTGGAGGACAAAGAATGCTGAGTTGCATCCAAAGAACACCATACCTACTGTGAAGCATGGGGGTGGAAACATCATGCTTTGGGGCTGTTTTTCTGCAATGGGACCAGGACGACTGATCTGTGTAAAGGAAAGAATGAATGGGGCCATGTATCGTGAGATTTTGAGTGAAAACCTCCTTCCATCAGCAAGGGCATTGAAGATGAAACGTGGCTGGGTCTTTCAGCATGACAATGATCCCAAACACACCGCCCGGGCAACGAAGGAGTGGCTTCGTAAGAAGCATTTCAAGGTCCTGGAGTGGCCTAGCCAGTCTCCAGATCTCAACCCCATAGGAAATCTTTGGAGGGAGTTGAAAGTCTGTGTTGCCCAGCGACAGCCCCAAAATATCACTGCTCTAGAGGAGATCTGCATGGAGGAATGGGCCAAAATACCAGCAACAGTGTGTGAAAACCTTGTGAAGACTTACAGAAAACGTTTGACATGTGTCATTGCCAACGAAGGGTATATAACAAAGTATTGAGAAACTTTTGTTATTGACCAAATACTTATTTTCCACCATAATTTGCAAATAAATTCATAAAAAATCCTACAATGTGATTTTCTGGATTTTTTTTCCTCATTTTGTCTGTCATAGTTGACATGTACCTATGATGAAAATTACAGGCCTCTCTCATCTTTTTAAGTGGGAGAACTTGCACAATTGGTGGCTGACTAAATACTTTTTTCCCCACTGTACAGTTGAAGTTGGAAGTTTACATACACCTTAGCCAAATACATTTAAACTCAGTTTTTCACAATTCCTGACATTTAATCCTAGTAAAAATTCCCTGTTTTAGGTCAGTTAGGATCACCACTTTATTTTAAGAATGTGAAATGTCAGAATAATAGTAGAGAGAATTATTTATTTCAGCTTTTATTTATTTCATCACATTCCCAGTGGGTCAGAAGTTTACATACACTCAATTCATATTTGGTAGCATTGCCTTTAAATTGTTTAACTTGGGTCAAACGTTTCGGGGAGCCTTCCACAAGCTTCCCACAATAAGTTGGGTGAATTTTGGCCCATTCCTCCTGACAGAGCTGGTGTAACTGAGTCAGGTTTGTAGGTCTCCTTGCTCGCACACGCTTTTTCAGTTCTGCCCACACATTTTCTATAGGATTGAGGTCAGGGCTTTGTGATGGCCACTCCAATACCTTGACTTTGTTGTCCTTAAGCCATTTTGCCACAACTTTGAAGTATGCTGAGCGGCCTTTCAGGTTATGTCGATATAGGACTCGTTTGACTGTGGATATAGATACTTTTGTACCTGTTTGCTCCAGCATCTTCACAACGTCCTTTGCTGTTGTTCTGGGATTGATTTGCACTTTTCGCACCAAAGTATGTTCATCTCTAGGAGACAGAACGACTCTCCTTCCTGAGCGGTATGACGGCTGCGTGGTCCCACAGTGTTTATACTTGTGTACTATTGTTTGTACAGATGAACGTGGTACCTTCAGGCGTTTGGAAATTGCTCCCAAGGATGAACCAGACTTGTGAAGGTCTACATTGTTTTTTCTGAGGTCTTGGCTGATTTCTTTTGATTTTCCCATGATGTCAAGCAAAGAGGCACTGAGTTTGAAGGTAGGCCTTGAAATACATCCACAGGTACACCTCCAACTGACTCAAATGATGTCCTCTGTAGCTCAATTGGTAGAGCATGGCACTTGTAACGCCTGGGTAGTGGGTTCGATCCCTGGGACCACCCATACGTAAAAAAATGTATGCACGCATGACTGTAAGTCGCTTTGGATAAAAGCGTATGCTAAATGGCATATAACGAGCCTATCAGGAGCTTCTAAAGCCATTACATCATTTTCTGGAATTTTCCAACCGGTAGTTTTTTTATTTTATTTTTGTCATTTAGCAGACACTCTTATCCAGAGCGACTTACAGTTAGTGAGTGCATACATTTTTTCATACTGGCCCCCCGTGGGAATCGAACCCACAACCCTGGCGTTGCAAACACCATGCTTTGCCAACTGAGCACAGTCAACTTAGTGTATGTAAACTTCTGACCCACTGGAATTATGATACAGTGAATTATAAGTGAAACAATTGTTGGAAAAATTACTTGTGTCATGCACAAAGTAGATGTCCTAACCGACTTGCCAAAACTAGTTTGTTAACAAGAAATTTGTGGAGTGGTTGAAAAACTAGTTTTAATGACTCCAACCTAAGTGTATGTAAACTTCCGACTTCAACTGTATGTACCTATAACTAATGGTAGCATTTGTAACCCTTTAAGTAAAATTCGGTACTGTTTTCTGTACATATTTTGTCAGACTGAGATGAGTCTGTCAGTTAATCTACGAGAAGTTATCTGATTTAAAAAGCTGTGTTATCTCAGAGTCTTGGCAGAAAGTGACTTCCAACCTGTATTAAAATTAGATGACAGCACTCCTTTATGTCTCGTGATTGACCCTTAAAAATATTTGTGTACATCTTTCTGAAATTTCAGAGCTAATCAAACAACATGTTAATTAGAATGTTCAGTTATTCCGCGTGACTTTGAAGTTTGTTATTGTACTGCAAATGTTTCTATTAATTGATTTACAACATGCGGCTTCTTCACCTGCAGGATCGCCTGAGACCAGTCACCCGGACAGCTGAAGAAAATGAAGAGTATTTATGTCTGTAATAAAGCCCTTTTGTGGGGAAAAACTAATTTTGATTGGCTGGGCCTGGCTTCCCAGTGGGTGGGCAGGCCTGGCTCCCAAGTGTGTGGGCCTATGCCCTCCCAGGCCCAACCATGGCTGCGCCCCTGCCCAGTTATGTGAAATCCATTGATTAGGGCCTAAGGAATTTATTTAAATGGACTGATTTCCATATATGAACTGTAAGTCAGTAATATGGTTGACATTTTTGCATGTTGCGTTTATATTTTTGGGCAGTATACTTGAAAATCTATGGCAAGACCTGAAAATAGTCTAGCAATGATCAACAACCAGGTTGACAGAGCTTGAATAATTTAAAAAAGAATTTAGGCAAATATTGCACAATCCAGTTGTGGAAAGCTCTTAGAGACTGTGGTCCTCTGTAGCTCAATTGGTAGAGCATGGTGCTTGTAACGCCAGGGTAGTGGGTTCGATCCCCAGGACCACCAATACGTAAAAATGCACACATGACTGGAAGTCGCTTTGGATAAAAGCGTCTGCTAAATGGCATATTATTTATATTATATTATTACCCAGAAAGACTCACAGCGGTAAACGCTGCCAAAGGTGCTTCTACAAAGTATTGACTTTGAGGGGTGTGAATACGGGGATAGATATTAGATATTGCATTATTGCATTTTCAATAAATGTGCAAACATTTCTAAAAACATGTTTTCACTTTGTCATAATGGGGTAAATGTAAATATATTTAAGGCATTTTGAATTCAGGCTGTAACACAACAAAATGTGGAATAAGTCAAGGGGTATGAAAAATTTCTGAAGGCACTGTATATCTTTAGGGGTACATAAATCTACCTCTGTGCCAAATTTGGTGCACTATTGAGTCAACATTTCCAGATTAGCCATGGACCACTAGTATACAGAACAACAGAGAGATGATTTTTAATTCCTCCATAGTAACACAGAAATCATCGTAAATTGTGTGTTTTTTGTCGGTAACTAGAGGCTTGACAAAGTTCCAAAAATTCAGAAGGATAAAAAAAAGGATTTCGAAATTATGACATTTTGACCCCTTTGGGTCAACATTTATCTCTGTTGGAGCTTTTAGGGTTAAAGTGAAAATGTAAACAAAATACCTCTCATAATATCACTTCCTTGGTTAACAGTCAGGTAATGTCTAGAAGCATTTTTCGCCTGCTAAGGCAGCTACACTTGCGTACATGCTATATCCCACACATTCAGTAGCCTGGATCCTATTGGATCTAATTGTCTGGATTACATTTTTTTTATGTCTACGTGAGATTGTGACATCTCACACTGATCCTAAAGGACAAGCGTCATCGTCCTCAGAACACCATATGAGTGAATGGAGCTTCTGTCTGTGTGTCTGTCTGTCTGTCTATCTAGGGCCTGCTGGCTGGCTGGCTGTGCTTTCACACGTGGGCCCAGGGCTCGGAGCAGGGTGCTGTCAGATCAGGTTTACAGACAGCGGACGGACAGCGGACAGACAGCCTAGACAGCAAGGTCATGAGAGAAGTGCGCATGGCCACGGCTGCCCCGCAGCATCCCAGCTGTCTGGAGACATCCTCACACAGCCATCAACTGCTCACTGGCCGGGGGCACACATCCCATAACATTAGCCACCCCACCAACCCAGTCGTGGTGGAAAAAGTACCCAATTGCCATACTTGAGTAAAAGTAAAGATACCTTAATAGAAAATGACTCAAGTTAAAGTGAAAGTCACCCAGTGAAATACTACTTGAGTAAAAGTCTAAAAGTATTTGGTTTTAAACATAATTTAAAAGTAAATGTAATTGCAAAAATATACTTAAGTATCAAAAGTTAAAGTAAAAGTACAAATCATTTAAAATTGCTTATATTAAGCAAACCAGACGGCACAGTTTTCTTGTTTTGTTCATGTACGGATAGCCAGGGTCACACTACAACATGCAGACATAATTTAAAGCGAAGCATTTATGTTTAGTGAGTCTGCCAGATCAGAGGCAGTAGGGATGACCAGGGATGTTCTCTTGATAAGTGCGTGAATTGGACCATTTTCCTGTCCTGCTAAGCATTCAAAATGTAACAAGTACTTTTGGGTGTCAGGGAAAATGTATGGAGTAAAAAGTACATAATTGTATTTAGGAATGTATAGAAGTAAAAGTAAAAGTTGTCAAAAATATGAATAGTAAAATACAGATCCCCCCAAAAACTACTTTAGTTCTTTAAAGTATTTTTACTTAAGTATTTTACACCACTGAACCCAGCCACAGCAAACCACTCACCACTCACCAACCCCCAAACCCTGACAACCCCAAACAAGAGGGCAGCCATCCAGACAGACATGCTTTAAACAGTAACACTCAGTCAAACACACAGTCATGAAACAGGACAATTGAAGCTAGATTAAAATGTGACTCTCCAGAGTGGACCAACTCCACTTGAAATCAAGCATAAAAAGCTGTATTCAAACATTTGTAACGAAACCTGGTAGAGTGGCTACAGTGAGAAGCCACGGATGTCATTTCAGCTGTGGAGATAATCCTTCAATGAATAATCAGCTTTGATTCTAGTATGGAGGCAGACACTGGAGGGCGAGAATATTGAATAGACACTTGACAGTCAAGAGGAACACAAGAGAGTGCAATTTGAGACATTTAGAGGCAATCAGCTAAGACTGATGAACACGTTAAAGCCCACACACAGACACAGACTCAGACGCAGACACCCTCACGCACGCACGGAACTACCTGCGCACGCACACACTGCACAAAAGGCTGTGGAGAAATAGTAGTTATCATAGTAGAATATATAGAAGTTCATATCAGAGCTGTAGCTCCGCCCACCAGTGAAGTGGAGCAGAGCATGCTGGGCGATGTCACGATCGTTATGAGAAGTGGACCAAGGCGCAGCGTGATAGGCGTACATACTTTTATTAAGTGTACACAACACGAACAAAAACAACAAAACGATACGTGAAGTCCTAGGTAATACAACAAAACCATACGGAACAAGATCCCACAATAAACTAGTGAACACAGGCTGCCTAAGTATGGTCCCCAATCAGAGACAACGAGCTACAGCTGTCTCTGATTGGGAACCACCCTGGCCAACATAGAAATAAACGATCTAGAGCAAAACCCATAGAAAACTAAACATATCAAGTCCACACCCTGGCTCAACATTTAAGAGTCCCCAGAGCCAGGGCGTGACAGTACCCCCCCCCAAAGGCGCAGACTGCGACCGCGCCAACCAAACACAACAGGGGAGGGGCCGGGTGGGCATTCCGCCTCGGAGGCGGATCCGGCTCCGGGCGTGACCACCACTCTCCCTCTACCCCCCCGTAGCGCCCCTGGTCTGGTCTGGCCCCGCTGGCCGGAGCTGGACTGGACATCGGTGGAGCGGATTGCTCTGGCTCCGGTGTGGAGCAGCTGACCGGTGCCGGGCCAGGCACCGGTGGAACAGGCACGGACCGTGCCGGACTGACGACGCGCACCACTGGCTTGGTGCGGGGAGCAGGAACGGGCCGGACCGGGCTGACGACGCGCACCACTGGCTTGGTGCGGGGAGCAGGAACGGGCCGGACCGGGCTGACGACGCGCACCACTGGCTTGGTGCGGGGAGCAGAAACGGGCCGGACCGGGCTGACGACGCGCACCACTGGTTTGGTGCGGGGAGCAGGAACAGGCCGGACCGGGCTGGCGACGCGCACCACAGGCTTGGTGCGGGAGCAGGAACAGGCCGTACCGGGCTGGCGACGCGCACCACAGGCTTGGTGCGGGTAGCAGGAACAGGCCGGACCGGGCTGGCGACACGCACCACAGGCTTGGTGCGAGGGACAGGAACAGGCCGGACCGGGCTGGCGACGCGCACCACAGGCTTGGTGCGAGGGACAGGAACAGGCCGGACCGGGCTGGCGACGCGCACACCAGGCTTGGTGCGGGGAGCAGGAACAGGCCGGACCGGGCTGGCGACGCGCACCACAGGCTTGGTGCGAGGGACAGGAACAGGCCGGACCGGGCTGGCGACGCGCACCACAGGCTTGGTGAGGGGAGCAGGGACAGGCCGGACCGGGCTGGCGACGCGCACCACAGTCTTGGTGCGATGGACAGGAACAGGCCGGACCGGGCTGGCGACGCGCACCACAGGCTTGGTGCGGGGAGCAGGAACAGGCCGGACCGGGCTGACGACGCGCACCACAGGCTTGGTGCGAGGGACAGGAACAGGCCGGGCTGGACTGTGGAGACGGACTGGATGTCTGGAGCGGAGAGCTGACACAACCCGTCCTGGCTGAATTCCTACTTCCACACAATCTGTGTGAGGCATCAGCACAGGACGTACAGGGCTGTGCACTCGTACTGGCACTACAGCACGTGGCACTGGCGCAGGATATCCGGGACCGAGGAGGGGTACTGGAGGCCACGAGCGTTGAGCCGGCACACTCCGTCCTGGCTGCATGCCCACCTTAGCACGACACGTGTGTGGTGCTAGCAGAGGACGTACAGGACTGTGCCGGAACACTCGCAGCACAGTACGTGGCTCCGCATAACCCGGAACCTGCCCAGTCTCACGCTGCCTAGCCTGAGTACGGGGAGTTGGCTCTGCTCTACCTCTAGGCTCCGCCAACCACCCTTCCAGCCCCCCAAACCTGGTGGCCTCCTCTCCTAGATCGCCGATGCGCCCTGTAGCTGCCTCCAGCAGCCCCGTCGTCCACGCGGTGTGCCCCCCCCAAAAAAATGTCTTGGGGTTGCCTCTCGCGTGTCCGACGTCGACCCGGTTGGCGCCGTTTCTCCTCTCCTGCCTGGGCATTTACTTTTGCCCATGGCCCTCTGCCCGCGAATATGTCCTCCCAAGACCACCATTGGCCCACCTGCGACATCGCCATACTCTCCTCCTGGGCACGCTGCTTGGTCCTCCTTTGGTGGGATCTTCTGTCACGATCGTCACATGATGAGAAGCGGACCAAGGTGCAGCGTGATAGGCGTACATACTTTTATTAAGTGTACACAACACGAACAAAAACAACAAAACGATACGTGAAGTCCTAGGTAATACAACAAAACCATACGGAACAAGATCCCACAATAAACTAGTGAACACAGGCTGCCTAAGTATGGGCCCCAATCAGAGACAACGAGCTACAGCTGTCTCTGATTGGGAACAACCCTGGCCAACATAGAAATAAACGATCTAGAACAAAACCCATAGAAAACTAAACATAACAAGTTCACACCCTGGCTCAACATTTAAGAGTCCCCAGAGCCAGGGCGTGACAGGCGATCTCCAGCTCAGAGAAGAAGATCAGCTTGCGAGAAGTGAAGTGAGAGAAAGTTCCAGCCATCCTGTGTTTTCTAACCAGTTAGCTTTCATTGTGTTAGGCAAGGCCAGTGTGCGTCCTTGTTGATACAGTATGTAACTACATATTTAATATCCTTCAGGTGCTTATATCTAAAGACGCACTCGCCGACAATATTGTCATATTTTATGGATATGCTAATTAGGTGTTTATACCGCGAGCGACCACGAGCTAGCAACTTTAGCTAAGCTTGCTAGCTCCGCCTCTCCTGTTGTATTATTTTTGACGTTTAGCATAGGATTCGTATGGTGTCATGTCGCCCAGTGCCTTTTTACATGCCCTGTAATTGTATACTGTATAGATAATGTGGGTATATTTCATTGTGAACCTTGTAGAGGTATTTCAAGTTCATTGTTCAGTTGTAGCCCTGTACTGAAGATGGCGGTGCAATACTTTGTAGTACACGTCTGACAGCACCCCTTTGATCCTTAATTAGTGGAGTGTCGTAGAGTAGGCCAGAAGGCTAAACTGAAAACCCTAACCTCTATCAAATAAAACGATGGCGGAGCCGCAAAAGTACTTCTGTGCAAGGGTGTTTATTTACATTGTGATTCTGGAAGAAAAACAGTACTGCCACCAAAAGTATACATTATGGGACAGCTAAAACAGTGCTGCCCCATCAACAGCGCACTCATCCACAACATTGATAAGTACAATAAACGTCACTTAAATTAAACATGAAAGCTTGTCTGCGTATTCCTTATACCATACCAAACTGTTACTGATGGGAGGTAAGAATTATTTGTGTAATGTCTGCACTGAGATCGTTAAGTTAACTTGTGTGTCGACCTACATTGCTAACGGAGCTGAAAACGGAGCAGGGAGGGGGAGAGGAGTGTGTATATTCCCACGGCCAGTGACAGACTTCTCCGTCACATGGAGTCACGTTGTATAGCCTAGCACTGTATTGTCATGTATAGCATAAGATGTTACACGTTATAGACATGTATATTGTTCATAAGAGATGTGAATTGGAGATGGTATTATGTATATGTAATTCACTATTGTAACTTTATTTCCCCACTTTCAGAACCACTCACACAGTTTGGTTAACCAAGATGCCATACCACTTAAGTGCCTTAGCCCATCCATACTACATACACCTACTGTGAATCTTCAGCGTCATTAAACCACCTCGACCTTAGTCCTCTGTCTTGTCATCTGTGCCCTTACCAGCACACGGGAGTGAACACATAAAGTAAAACCTAACCTAAAGAATATATAGTCCGCCAAGTCCTCAGTTACACACACACACACACACACACATGTAGATGATGCCTATGGCACTCCTTGTTTGTCAAGGAGTGGGTCCACAGAGACTTATCTCCGCTGTCTCCGCTGCCTCTTCTCTCCTCCTCCTCCTCTTCTCTCCTCCTCCTCCTCCTCCTCCTCCTCCTCCTCCTCCTCCTCCTCCTCCTCCTCTTCCTCCTCCTTCTCCTCGTCCTCCTCGTCCTCGTCCTCCTCTCCCTCATACTAATCTCATCAGTGAGAAAGGGCACCCTCTCACCGTAGTTACAGTCTGCAAAATTCAGTCAGAGCAGTCTCTCTGTGTGTGTGTGTGTGTGTGTGTGTGTGTGCATACATTATCAGATTCGATACCTCCAAGCGGAAATAAGGAATTTATTAAATTGCATATTCTCCTAATAATCTCTTACTTAAAACACAGCTCCCTCCATACAGCATACATCATCTCAACATCTCTTCAACTAGTCTTTATGTTTCCACCACATCCTACTGTTAATTTCCTTTGGGACCTTTCCTATACTGCACCTATAGTGAACCTCTCTCCACTAATAAGTCAGAGTTAAACAATACAGTATAACTAGGCATTAATTAAGAGAGAAAAAAACACTGGAATATGAAATCCTAGGAGACTAGAGCAAGGACTTATTTCATGTTTATTTCGTTGTGAGGCCGTGTTGGGTTAAGCCCGAGAATGAGGATGAGACGTCGGCTAAAAGCCTTTCATTAGTCCCAAATGAAACGCCTAATAGTTGCCCCACGCTCCTCATGCAACCATTTAATCAACTCCCTAAATGGGAGAAGATTTCCATATTCATGATGCTGAGACGGAGGTCAGCATTTGAATTAGTGCTGACAAGCAAAGGGACATGGGAAAGGACATTGACGCATGTAAGAAAGCCCGCTACGACATCCAATGAGACATCAAACATATGAAAGGACAATATAGGAGGAAGGTGGAATCCTATTACACCGGCTCCGACGCTCGTCGTATGTGGCAGGGCTTGAAAACTATCATTAAAAAGGATTAAAAAGGGAAACTCAGCCGCGAGCTGCCCAGAGCCTACCAGAAGAGATAAATGCCTTCTGTGCTCACTAAAAGGCAAGCAACACTGAACCATGCATGAGAGCACCAGCTGTTCCGGATGATTGTGTGATCATACTCTCTGTAGCCGATGTGCGTAAGACCTTTAAACAGGTTAACATTCTCAAGGCCGCAGGGCCAGATGGATTACCAGGACGCGTACTCAGAGCATGCTCTGACCAGCTAGCAAGTGTCTTCACTGACATTTTCAACCTCTCCCTGAACCAGTCTTTAATACCCACATGTTTCAAGCAAACCACCATAGTCCCCATGCCCAAAAGCGCCAAGGTAACCTGTCTGAATGACTATTGCCCTGACTCAAATCTGTAACCATGAAATGCTTTGAAAGGCTGGTCATGGCTCACATCAACACCATCATCCCAGACACCATGGACCCACTCCAATTCGCATACCGCCCCAACAGATCCACAGATGATGCAATCTCTATTGAACTCCACACTGCCCTTTCCCACCTGGACAAAAGGTTTGGTAGAAAGATTATTGAGCCCTCTTAATAACTACATATCTTCCCTGTTGCTATCAAAGTCATTCCAAAGGATAGGTTTAACAGAGCAAATGAAATGTAGCAATACTTTATAAGTCACATGTGACTCGTTTCAGGAAACTAGGCGTGTGTCGTGCATCACTACTTCACAGGAGCGCCATTTGAACGTAAACTTTTTTAAAATCAAAATGCGTTTTTTGGCAGAAATGCCTTCTGGAACATGTGAACTTTCATGTGCCTTAATTCAAACTTGTAGGCCATCTGTAAATACGAATGAAATCGTTAAATTACGAGCCTAGTTGGTTTAGCCACAGAAAAAGATAGCAACCTTCCCGCTAGCCATGATTGGGTGGCAGGTAGCTTAGTGGTTAAGAGCCTTGCGCCAGTAACCGAAAGGTCACTGGTTCTAATCCCCAAGCCCACTAGGTGAAAAATCTGTCAATGTGCCCTTGAGCAAGGCACTTAACCCTAATTGCTCATGTAAGTCGCTCTGGATAAGAGTGTCTGCTAAATGACTAAAATGTAAAATAATGAGTGGGCTGGACATGCCGGGAGATGAGTTCGGATTGGTCTGCCATGTAGCACGCTTCTGTTTATAACATGAGCTGGTCAGTATGTGTAGGTAATCCTTTCTAACGCAGCTTTTTTGAAAGATATCATGTAGTAGAACTGCATAAGTGTTGCTCTCAGAGTTTTGAAATCAGTGGAATTAGAGTAAAGATAGCTAAGGAGATGGAGAAAATTCTGCCGTTTGATTGCAAATATGCAGACAGAGTTGAAAAGAGAACACACAGAAGGCTGCTGTATAAAACACCTGTCTCCGGATTGCATCTTCAAACTAAGGGCAACCATGCCATCTGTGACAGAGAGGGAGAAGCGTCCATCAATGTATATGGGTAAGATAGTCTAGCTAGCAAAATGTTCAGATATTACACGTTTATAATTTTGTCAGAAAGTCGTTTTCATTTCAAGTTAAAGTGTACTGATAGCTAGCTAGCTAATGTTAGCTGGCTGGCTTGCTAGCTAACATTACGTGTATGATCTGTGTAGTAATATTATTTGTATCTCAGAGCCATTTTCATTGCTAGTCGATAGACGTAGCTGGTAAATCCGCTCTGGCTATCTAGTCTGATTTCAGAGCACTCTCGTCTGAGTGTACCAGAGCACAGAATAACTGACAAATGTATGAACGCTCAACACCTGCTGAACATGGCTGTTGTCAGTAAACATTGGCAAAAAAGCGTAATTAAATTGTTGCCAGCAGCACAGTTGCAGTCACCAACACTCTGGATAACATAAAAACAGCCTAACCAACTCTGCTAGGGCGGGTAAAATGGTCAGAGTGACCTGTTCTCTCATTTGTGTCTGGAAGTAGCTAGCAAGCTAGACAAGGTTAGCCAGTTAGCTTGGGTGCTTGACTGCTGTTGTTAGGTGAGAACGCTCGGATCAACCCTAGTCCTCGGCCAGAGAGTCCAGTGTGCGCTCTGAACACTCCGAGAGTGAAACGCTCTGAATTTATGAACGGACAATCTGACAACGCTTTGAGTTTACGGATGCCAAGAGCACACTCTGGCACTCCAGATTAAATTTACGAACAAACCTGTAGTATAAACCAGCCTTTTGTCTTGAAATCTTTGGTTGTTTAGTACACAGCCTCACATGTGAATCCTTAAAGATAAGGGTGGGGCTAAAGCTTAATAGGGTGTGAACGATACTGAATGGGTGCAGACAAAGAAGAGCTCTCCAGTAGGTTTCAAAACATTCAAGGGCCATTTTTTCAAAAGTGAGGTTACAAGTTTATCAACTTTCAAAGCAGAATTACTTTCCCATTGTTCCTCAACTGTAGTGTATGACATACCATTTTCTAGATCTGAGTTTCTACTTTTATCCAATGTACAAAACAACATTTCAAATGTTGCTACATAAGACCGAATCGAGCCGGTCGGTCACATATACAGTGCATTCAGAAAGTATTCAGACCCCTTGATTTTTTCCACATTTTGTTACATTAAAGCATTATTCTAAAATTGATTAAATTTAGGTTTTTAGATTTTAGAGACTGAAATATCAAATTTATATAAGTATTCAGACCCTTTGCTCAGTACATTGTTGCTCAGTACATTACAGCCTCGAGTCTTCTTGGGTATGACACTACAAGCTTGCCACGTCTGTATTTGGGAAGTTTCTCCCATTCTTCTCTGCAGATCCTCTCAAACTCTGTCTGGTTGGATGGGGAGTGTCGCTGCACAGCTATTTTCAGGTCTCTCCAGAGAAGTTAGATCGGGTCCAAGTCTAGGCTCTGGCTGGGCTATTCAAGGACATTCAGAGACTTGTCCCGAAGCCACTCCTGCGGTGTCTTGGCTGTGTGCTTAGGGTCGTTGTCCTGTTGGAAGGTGAACCTTCGCCCCAGTCTGAGGTCCTGAGCACTCTGGAGCAGGTTTTCATTGAGGATCTCTCTGTACTTTGCTCCTTTCATCTTTCCCTCGATCCTGACTAGTCTCCCAGTCCCTGCCGCTGAAAAACATCCCTACAGCATGATGCTGCCACCACCCCATGCTTCACCGTAGGGATGGTGCCAGGTTTCCTCCAGAGGTGACGCTTGGCATTCAGGCCAAAGAGTTCAATCTTGGTTTCATCAGACCAGAGAATCTTGTTTCTCATGGTCAGAGTTCTTTAGGTGCCTCTTGGCATACTCCAAGCAGGCTGTCATGTGCCTTTTACTGAGGAGTGGCTTCCGTCTGGCCATTCTACCATAAATGCCTGATTGGTGGAGTGCTGCAGAGATGGTTGTCCTTCTGGAAGGTTCTCCCATTTCCACAGAGGAACTCTAGAGCTCTGTCAGAGTGACCATCAGGTTCTTGATCACCTCCCTGACCAAGGCCCTTCTCCCCCAATTGGCCGGGCGGCCAGCTCTAGGAAGAGTCTTGGTGGTTCCAAACTACTTCCAGTTAAGAATGATCGAGGCCACTGTGTTCTTGGGGACCTTCAATGACGCAGACATTTTTTGGCACCCTTCCCCAGATCTGTGCCTCGACACAATCCTGTTGCGGAGCTCTACGGACAATTCCTTCGACCTCAAGGCTTGGTTTTTGCTCTGACATGCACTGTCAACTGTGGAACCTTATATAAACAGGTGTGTGCCTTTACAACTCATGTCCAATCAATAGAATTTACACAGATGGACTTCAATCAAGTTGTAGAAACATCTCAATGATGATCAATGGAAACAGGATGCACCTGAGCTCAATATCGAGTCTCATAGCAAAGGGTCTGAATACTTATGTAAATAAGGTTTTTCTGTTTTTTATTTTTATTACATTTGCAAACATTTCTAAAAACCTGTTTTCGCTTTGTCATTTTTGAGTATTGTGTGTAGATTGAAGAGGACATTTTATTTATTTAATGAATTGTAGAATAAGGCTGTAATGTAACTAAATGTGAAAAAAGTCAAGGGGTCTGAATACTTTCCGAATGCCTTCAGAAAGTATTCAAACACTGTAAAACCGGATAAGTTCTGGCTACTCAAACATTTTGAGGAAATCGATTAACTAAAAAAAATCTGTTAAGAAACTTAAATAGCTGAAGTGAACAGTACTACCTTTATATGAGTAACACAAATGCAGTTTTTTTGAGTAAGGTATACTTAAATGTAACGCCCCCACTAAGCCACATCTTCAATAATTTCCCAGTGTGCCTTGCCTTATCAATTGATTTGTAGAGTTCCCATTACATTTACGTCATTTAGCAGACGCTCTTATCCAGAGCGACTTACAAATACAGTGGGGAAAAAAAGTATTTAGTCAGCCACCAATTGTGCAAGTTCTCCCACTTAAAAAGATGAGAGAGGCCTGTAATTTTCATCATAGGTACACGTCAACTATGACAGACAAATTGAGAGAAAAAAATCCAGAAAATCACATTGTAGGATTTTTTATGAATTTATTTGCAATTTATGGTGGAAAATAAGTATTTGGTCACCTACAAACAAGCAAGATTTCTGGCTCTCACAGACCTGTAACTTCTTCTTTAAGAGGCTCCTCTGTCCTCCACTCGTTACCTGTATTAATGGCACCTGTTTGAACTTGTTATCAGTATAAAAGACACCTGTCCACAACCTCAAACAGTCACACTCCAAACTCCACTATGGCCAAGACCAAAGAGCTGTCAAAGGACACCAGAAACAAAATTGTAGACCTGCACCAGGCTGGGAAGACTGAATCTGCAATAGGTAAGCAGCTTGGTTTGAAGGAAATCAACTGTGGGAGCAATTATTAGGAAATGGAAGACATACAAGACCACTGATAATCTCCCTCGATCTGGGGCTCCACGCAAGATCTCACCCCATGGGGCCAAAATGATGACAAGAACGGTGAGCAAAAATCCCAGAACCACACGGGGGGACCTAGTGAATGACCTGCAGAGAGCTGGGACCAAAGTAACAAAGCCTACCATCAGTAACACACTATGCCGCCAGGGGCTCAAATCCTGCAGTGCCAGACGTGTCCCCCTGCTTAAGCCAGTACATGTCCAGGCCCGTCTGAAGTTTGCTAGAGTGCATTTGGATAATCCAGAAGAGGATTGGGAGAATGTCATATGGTCAGATGAAACCAAAATATAACTTTTTGGTAAAAACTCAACTTGTCGTGTTTGGAGGACAAAGAATGCTGAGTTGCATCCAAAGAACACCATACCTACTGTGAAGCATGGGGGGTGGAAACATCATGCTTTGGGGCTGTTTTTCTGCAAAGGGACCAGGACGACTGATCCGTGTAAAGGAAAGAATGAATGGGGCCATGTAACGTGATATTTTGAGTGAAAACCTCCTTCCATCAGCAAGGGCATTGAAGATGAAACGTGGCTGGGTCTTTCAGCATGACAATGATCCCAAACACACCGCCTGGGCAACGAAGGAGTGGCTTCGTAAGAAGCATTTCAAGGTCCTGGAGTGGCCTAGCCAGTCTCCAGATCTCAACCCCATAGAAAATCTTTGGAGGGAGTTGAAAGTCTGTGATGCCCAGCGACAGCCCCAAAACATCACTGCTCTAGAGGAGATCTGCATGGAGGAATGGGACAAAATACCAGCAACAGTGTGTGAAAACCTTGTGAAGACTTACAGAAAACGTTTGACCTGTGTCATTGCCAACAAAGGGTATATAACAAAGTATTGAGAAACTTTTGTTATTGACCAAATACTTATTTTCCACCATAATTAGCAAATAAATTAATAAAAAATCCTACAATGTGATTTTCTGGATTTTTTTCCCTCATTTTGTCTGTCATAGTTGACGTTTACCTATGATGAAAATTAAAGGCCTCTCTCATCTTTTTAAGTGGGAGAACTTGCACAATTGGTGGCTGACTAAATACTTTTTTTCCCCACTGTAGGTGCATTCACCTTATAGCCAGTGGGATAACCACTTTACAAATTTTTTATTTTTTATTTTATTTTTGTATTTTTTTTGGGGGGGTGGGGGGGTGGGTTGGAGTAAAGGGGGGGGTAGAAGGATTACTTTATCCTATCCCAGGTATTCCTTAAAGAGGTGGGGTTTCAAATGTCTCCGGAAGGTGGTGAGTGACTCCGCTGTCCTGGCGTCGTGAGGGAGCTTGTTCCACCATTGGGGTGCCAGAGCAGCGAACAGTTTTGACTGGGCTGAGCGGGAACTATGCTTCCGCAGAGGTAGGGAAGCCAGCAGGCCAGAGGTGGATGAACGCAGTGCCCTCGTTTGGGTGTAGGGACTGATCAGAGCCTGAAGGTACGGAGGTGCCGTTCCCCTCACAGCTCCGTGACTCCCATGACTGTATTTGTTAGTAACAGAGACATGGTTGTTGAATTCATTCATTTTCAGTCCTGTGGCCTTCACCAAGTGAGTTCCAATGCTAATATTATCATTATAATTGAACCATTACATATCATAAGGCCTTATACAGTGGCCTGAAACTCATAGATTACAGGCAACATCAGGCCTGCAAGTAGGGTTGCAAAATTTCACGAACTTTCCCCCAAAATTTTCCAGTAATCTTCCAACCAGGATTTCTGGAAAACTTACAAGGCTTTCTTCTTTTCACACTGTCATTTAGGTTAGTATTGTGGAGTAACTACAATGTTGTTGATCCATCCTCAGTTTTCTCCTATCACAGCCATTCAACTCTGTAACTGTTTTGAAGTCACCATTGGCTTCATGGTGAAATCCCTGAGCAGTTTCCTTTCTCTTAGGCAACTGAGTTAGGAAGGACGCCTGTATCTTTGTATTGACTGGGTGTATTGATACGCCATCCAAAGTGTAATTAATAACTTCACCATGCTCAAAGGGATATTCAATGGCTGCTTTTTAGTTTATTTTTACACATCTACCAATAGGTGCCCTTGTTTGCGAGGCATTGGAAAACCTCCCTGGTCTTTGTGGTTGAAATTCACTGCTCAACTGAGGGAACTTACAGATCATTTTAGGTGTGTGGGGTACAGAGATGAGGTAGTCATTCAGAAATCATGTTAAACACTATTATTGCACACAGAGTCAGTCTATGCACCTTATTATGTAACTTGTTAAGCAAATATTTACTCCTGAATTTATTTAGGCTTGCCATAACAAAGGGGTTGAATACTTATTGACTCAAGACATTTCAGCTTTTCATTTTTAAAGGTACACTAGGCAGAAATCACTGCAACATTTCCTGGTTGCTAAAATTCTAATCTAGTTCGCCTAATTTCAGTTTATGTGACAAAACAACAAGTGTACTGTAGAGAATCATTGTACCATCCAAACCACTGTGAAAATATATTTTCCATAAACAAAAATATTGCATGTTCAGCGGTTTGAAGCTTGTGTACAAAACTGAAAGTAAAAGATGCAAAAACAAAACGGGAAGCATAGAAATGTGCACATAGAACAGATCTACCACTTCTTAGACTTTCTGTAAATGAAAATGACAGATTTATAACTCACATTTATATGTGAATTTGGTCTGGTAGCCCAAAAAGTTTCGAAAAACACAATTCCACTTTGACATTATGGGGTATTGTGTGTAGGCCAGTGACAAAAAAAAATCTCTATTTAATACATTTTAAATTCAGGCTGTAACACAACAAATTGTGGAATAAGTCAATTGGTATGAATACTTTCTGAAGGCACTGTATCATCAATGATACTATACTGAATAAAATTATATACGCAACATGCAACAATCTCATTGATTTTACTGAGATACAGTTCATATGAAGAAATCAGTCAATTGAAATAAATAAATTAGGCCCTAATCTATGGATTTCACATGACTGGGAATACACATATGCATCTGTTGGTCACAGATAACTATTTTTTTTAAATGGGCCTCACAATGGGCCTCAGGATCTCGCCACGGTATTTTTGTGCATTCAAATTGCCATCGATAAAATGCAATTGTTGTCATTGTCTGTAGCTTATGCCTGCCCATTCCATAACCCCACCTCTATCATGGGGCACTCTGTTCACAACGTTGCCATCAGCAAACAGCTCGCCCACACAACGCTATACATGTAGTCTGTGGCTGTGAGGCCAGTTGAACGCACTGCCACATTCTCTAAAACGGCAGTGCAAATAGACCTACTGATCAACCCTTCCTCACTCAACAGCTGGAAGGGTTTCAAACGTTGGAGCGGGAGCTGAGCGCCATGCGACAAAGCATCGATAATGTTAACACCCAACTACTGAGAATCGGCAACACCTTAACACGGCTGGTAAATGCTGTGGCACAGCGGTCCAGCACTCCCCTAGCCACCTCACTCTCCACTTCCCAAGAAAGCCGTCCCTATCCCTCACCTGCTTTCTCAGCTCTCTCCAGCGGCCATCCTCTTCGTCGTGCTGCAGCTGCAGCCTCCGAATCCCGGCGCCTGAGATTGAGAACCAGGTCAAGCTAAAATCTCTAGCCCAATGACCACTCAAAACCAGCCTAAAAGGCCTGAAAACTAGCCCAAACTTTTTTTTTCACAGCAAGAGAGGAGTTGCCATTTCTATACAATAAACCCTTTTTCCATAACGTTGTCGAGCCAATTAAGAAGGAATATCATAGTAACTTGTAATGACGTTAGAAGCAAAATCCGTGTTTCCTCAAAATAACAATCATTGCAAGCTATGACATGACATAATAAAGGAATTTGAATATGTGACAAGAGAAAATATAATTAGCCCTTATTAAACTCACCAGATCATTTTCCATCAATGGATGTCGATTTAACTCACTTGACTGCTATGATTAAGCAATAAGGCACAAGGGGGTATGGTATATGGCCAATATACCATGGCTAATGGCTGTTCTTAAGCACAATGCAACGCTGAGTGCCTGGATACAGCCGTTAGCCGTGCTATATTGGCCATATACCACAAACCCCCCGGGTGCCTTATAACTATTATAAACTGGTTACCAACATAATTAGATCAGTAAAAAGTAATGTTTTGTCATACCCTTGGTATATGGTCTGATATACCACGGCTTTCAGCCAATCAGCATTCAGGGCTCAAACCAGGTTTATAATTGTGAATAAATCCCCTTTGTGCATGTGCATAACTATAGATAAATCGGACAGGAGTTTGAGTGATGAAAGTTGGACAGAGGATCACGAAATCTCTGAGCAAGAAACACTTGGATGAACATAAAAAAACTAATGTTAGGCTATTTTCTGGCAATTGTGCTGTTATTATGTGCCAGATGTTAAGACTACAAACAGTTATAAATGGCCCATTTGCAAGATTGACTTGTCATTTCAATAGGCATAGGCTACAGACTAAAATCTAATACAATTTTGGCTTAGTTTGCTTATATAAAGGCAGGTAGCCTATAGCCCCTGATAGGCCTACATCTCATTTCAGATAGTCTACAGTAGCATAAACAAGATATAGGCAATATGTAAACTGAACGATGTAGCAGCTTGCTTAGTTCAAATTAACAGACTAATTTATTCAACATGAATAGCGAGGCAATTTCACAATAAGAAGTGCTTGTTTCCCCCATAGCCTGCTGGAATAGGCTACTGAAGATGGGGTCACTGAGTTACAGTTCACATAAGGAAACCATTCAATTTAAATAAATTCATTAGGCCCTAATCTGTGGATTTCACATGACTGGGCAGGGGTGCAGCCATGGGTGGGCCTGGGAGGGCATAGGCCCACCCACTTGGCAGCCAGGCCCACCCACTGAGGAGCCAGGCCCAGCCAATCAGAATTAGTTTTCCCCCACAAAAGTGCTTTTCCCCCCACACACGCCCTCATACGATCCCACAGGTGAAGAAGCCGGATGTGGAGGTGGTTACACGTGGTCTGCGGTTGTGTGGCCGGTTGGACATACTGTGAAATTCTCTAAAACAACGTTGGAGGCAGCTTATGGTTCAAAAATTAACATTCAATTATCTGGCAACAGCTCTGATAGACATTCCTGCAGTCAGCATGCCAACTGCAATCTCCCTCAAAACTTGAGACATCTGTGGCATTGTGTTGTGTGACAAAACAGCACATTTTAAAGTGGTATTTTATTGTCCCTAGCACAAGGTGCACCTGTGTAATAATCATGCTGCTTTATCAGCTTCTTGATATGCCACACCTGTCAGGTGGATGGATTATATTGGCAAAGGAGAAATGCTTACTAACAGGGATGTAAACACACAATTTGGAACATTTCTGGGATTTTGTATTTCAGCTCATGAAACATGGGACCAACACTTTACATGTTGTGTTTATATATTTTTTCAGTGTATTACGTTATACTCAAAGTCAATGAAAAGTAATTATTACTTAAAATGTTTATCTGGTACTGACTCAAAACTAAATTAGAAGTCACACCAATAATTAAAAAAATATATATGATAACAAATTAACTTTTTTTCCCAGCATGCACTACTGCTGGTTGATTTTTAAAAATTGTTTTTAATATCTCTGTTTTTGCATGTACATTGAGTGAGTGATTGATTAAATGTTATGCTACACAAAGATACATATATTTTTCTAAAGTAATCCAATCGTTGAATTTTTGCACCCGTTACTGAAATGGTTGTTCCAGTTTAAATGGCTTAGGTAGTTTCCTCCCACTGTTCTTAACCCTGGTAGTCATTAGGAATGCAGGTTGAAGGTGAATACAAATTTCAACTGTTGGATAGACTAACGCTGGCTAGATTCCAATAGGAATTACACATCACTTTTCAAGCCAGCATAATGTGATTTACAGTTAGGGTTGCAAAATTCTGGTAGGTTTTCCAGAAATCCTGGTCATAAGATTACTGGAAAGTTTTGGGGGAAGGTTTGTGGAATTTGGCAACCCTGCTTGTAGGCCCGATGTTGCCTGTAAACTATGAGTTTCAGGCCACTGTATAAGGCCTTATGATATGTAATGGTGTCTGAGATCCTGAAGTGCGGCATCTCGCACCGGTGCAGCAATCTTGTGCACCACGCTGCACGCCACGATGATGGCAGCTGCCCACTGGGCACACCACGTCATTTCAATGTGGAAATGTGGGTACTTTTTGGTTGAGATGTTGATCAATGATATTTCAACCTCTATTCACCCACGTTAAAAGACAGCCAGAAGTCTCTTGAATTCCCAATGTGTTATTACTATGCTTTCAACCATCTAAAAGCACAACCAAATTCCAACGGAAAACAATGTCTGACTTTTGGTTTAGTTACCATCTAAATGTGTTATCACTGCACTTTCAATCATTCAAAAGCACAACAAAGTTAAAATGGCAATACAATGTCAGATATTTTATATTTATAAAACAACTTAATGTGTTATCACTGTGCTTCATCTAATAGCACAACCAAATTACTTGGATTGTAGTTGAGATTACATTAAAAGTACATAGTGCAAGTGATCAATGCTGTTCGAGATTCTGCACAGATATTTATATTGGGAAGATCGCCACAGACCTGCAACCTTTGCATGCTACTGTATCGTGAACATGCACGCTTTCTATGATTAGATAATACCACTTTTATAGTTACAGTAACCTCAAAATGTGGACATGGATGTCTCAGGCCTACTTATTTTAAGGTTTAATAAAAACGGTTACATTAGTTTGTAATATAGCCTTAACTTGTAACGGCTTGACATGCTAAGTTTTGAACATCACCCTCTCTCTGCCATCAGGTGAGTATGAATTAAGTATCAACAATTGTCTATATGGTGTAGGTAGCTAGCTATAGGTGGCAGAGATGAAAGGAATTAAGATGGATCGTTCAATTGTTCAATCATTCAATTATTCTCAATGATAATTAGTGAGTATAGGTGAGTATGGCCACCACTACACCTGCATCACTGGGTGAGATTGAAGCTGGCAGTGTTGATAGTGACACTACACATATAGGCAGGCACAACACTTCTGCCATTCCCTTCCTTACATGGTATGGCTTTGTATTTACTGTACAGTACTAGAGCCTCAATCTACTCTCTGGACCTTGAAGTCAGTTCCACTGTGTTTTTTCATTGTTCCCCTCTAATCAGAGACTAATTTAGGTGGGTGCAATTAATTTCCAGGTAGAACAGCAAACCAGCAGGCTCCGGACCTCATAGGGTAGGAGTTGAATACCAATGTACTAGAGTATAATGGCATATTTCTCTCTGTTTTTCTAGAGGGACAGGGACCGTGTGTAATGTGCGATTAACTCAATTGAAATTTTCATTCTCCATAGAGACGTTGGATGCAGAATTACAGAACCTTACAATTCCTCACATCCTACACATGTTCTGTAGAGAATAGAATCCATAGACATGGAGCTGCTGCAGCAGCTAGACCACTTCCTACAGGTAACACACACACACACAGGAATGGAGGAGCGCACATAGACACACACATGGTCATAATTTTCCACATCAAAAAGGCTGAAAGTCTGCACCAAGAATCGTATGAGATTTATTTCAGTTTATTTGTGTCTGTGTGGTATTTGTAAGGGGGAAGAGGGCAGGTAACGGGGAAGAGTGAGTGTTTTTGTGCTTTGTTAGAGGGTACGTATCTGAATGCTCTAACCTGTGTGTGTGTGTGTCTGTGTGTTTGTGTGTGTGTGTGCGTGCGTGTGTGTGGGAAGTGAGAAGGCAGACTGTGTCATACCCTCTGTCCTCTCTGAAGGTGTTAGCGTGGGGGCTCTAGCCTGCTGCTTCTGATGCTGCTCCCTCTGCGGAACAACATCCCGAAAAACATGACTTTCCTCTCCTTTCACCAGGACACACACATCTCAACCTCCACATACAGTGCATTCGGAAAGTATTCAGACCACTTCACTTTTTCCACACTTTGTTACGTTACAGCCTTATTCTAAAATGGATTAAATAAAAAAATGTCCTCATCAATCTACATACAATACCCCATAATGACAAAGCGAAAACAGGTTTTTAGAAATGTTTGCAAATGTATAAATAATACAAAACAGAAATACCTTATGTACATAAGTATTCAGACCCTTTGCTATGAGACTCGATATTGAGCTCAGGTGCATCCTGTTTCCATTGATCATCCTTGAGATGTTTCTACAACTTGATTGGAGCCCACCTGTGGTAAATTCAACTGATTGGACATGATTTGGAAAGGCACACACCTGTCTATATAAGGTCCCACAGTTGACAGTGCATGTCAGAGCAAAAACCAAGCCATGAGGTCGAAGGAATTGTCCATAGAGCTCCATGACAGGATTGTGTCGAGGCACAGATCTGGGGAAAGGTACCAAAACATTTCTTCAGCATTGAAGGTCCCCAAGAACACAGTGGCCTCTATCATTCTTAAATGGAAGAAGTTTGGAGCCACCAAGACTCTTTCTAGAGCTGGCTGACCGGCCGGCCAAACTGTGCAATCGGGGGAGAAGGGCCTTGGTCAGGGAGGTGACCAAGAACCCGATGGTCACTCTGACAGAGCTCCAGAGTTCCTCTGTGGAGATGGGAGAACCTTCCAGAAGGACAATCATCTCTGCAGCACTCCACCAATCAAGCCTTTATGGTTGAGTGGCCAGACGGAAGCCACTCCTCAGTAAAAGGCACATGACAGCCTGCTTGGAGTTTGCCAAGAGGCACCTAAAGGAATCCCAGACCATGAGAAACAAGATTCTCTGAACCCCATCGAACATCTCTGGAGCGACCTGAAAATAGCTGTGCAGCGACGCTCCCCATCCAACCTGACAGAGCTTGAGAGGATCTGCAGAGAAGAATGGGAGAAACTCCCCAAATACAGGTGTGTCAAGCTTGTAGTGTCATACCCAAGAAGACGCAAGGCTGTAATCGCTGCCAAAGGTGCTTCAACAAAGTACTGAGTAAAGGGTCTGAATACTTATGTAAATGTGATATTTCAGGGTTATTTTTTTATACATTTGCCAACATTTCTTAAAACCTGGTTTTGCTTTGTCATTATGGGGTATTATGTGTAGATTGATGAGGGAATTTTTTTTTTGAATCCATTTTAGAATAAGGCTGTAACGTAACAAAATGTGGAAAAAATCAAGGTGTCTGAATACTTTCCGAATGCAATGTATGTGAGTGTGTCCGTGTGTGTGTCAGTTGTTTTAGTCTGCCCTAATCATAAAGGTGTGTTTTTTGTGAGAGATAAGTGTGTTCACCGTTCTATGAAGTTGATGTGTGTTCTCAATTGTGTTTGATTTAATCTAGTTCCCAGACACTATCACCCATATGCGCAAAGAGTCTTTTGGGCCAACGTGTCAAACTGTGGTCAGAGGGAGCATGGGTGCAGACGGCACACAGCAGATGGTGGGAGTGGAAGTATTTGGGGTGGAGAGGACGGTGGATCTAGTGGAGGACATCCCAGACACTTGGCAGCGTTGGCACTGCGGCTTCCTACCGGATGGGTAAGAGGACATCACTTATACAATCAATCAAGCAAAATTATATATGTCATTTTTTTTACATCAGCAGTTGTCACAAAGTGCTTTTACAGTAACCCAGCCTACACCAGGAGAACCCGGGACATACAGGGGACCACTGCTCCTGCCATCTTTCTCCCTGTGCGATGTCATATCCTGTTCCTGTTTAGGCATCTGGCCAGTCGAGTGCAGGTGGGCTCTCCCGTCAACATGAGGCTCCTGCTGGTCCCACCCCAAATACACTTACTTACACACATGCACAGGTACACAGACACACACACACACTATTAGGAATGTTCCCCTATTTACATGTTTGTGTGTTTGTGTGTCAGAGTTCAGGGATGATAAGCAAGTATTTGAGAAGAGGCATCTGGTGTGGGAGGAGGACATGCAGATGCACTCCAAGTTCCTGGTCAGAAATGTGACATATTAGTCTTTCCCTACACCCTACCATTACCCCCTACTCCCACCTTGCCCCTTACTCTTAAACCTCTAACCCCTAAGTTTCCAACCTGTTATGTGTGTGTTACAGGATGAGTTGAAGGCGGAGCATGCATCGTACCGGCAGCAGCACCCGGAGCTCCGCGCCATGATGGCCGACTTCTTGCAGTTCCTGTTACTACGAAAACCGAGCGACGTCTTCATATTCGATCACGAGGATTTATCTCCCTTCGCCTCCTGCCGAACCCCGGGGGGGAACCATTAACACCTCTCCTTGACAACTGTAGTGGAAATGTTATCAATAATGAGTAGAGACAGGGTCAATCACCAATCAGGACATTACTTTATTCAAAACGTATCAATAAGGCAATAACCGAGGCTGGTCGGCTCAACAGTCTCGACTGTTGGCTGAGAGCCCCTACACAAAGAATACAAATAACTTGTATAGCAAAGATACACCCTCTTAGTCTACATGACAAACAACATATGTATTGAATGGGTCACAAGGTGAGACTTGATATATGAGAAAGGAGTATCCCCCAGCCAGATAGCATTTGCTATGAAGACTGTTCTTATTGTACAGAAACCAGAGTTTGGCCCCCAAAACAAGCTTCCTCTCATCATTATCCATACCCGAGCCATCTCTCCCTGGTACCTCATTACACAAACACCAACTCATTCTATGGAATGCATGCTGTAGGTTTTATCACCAAAGGCATCGTAAATCTACTGTCAGTGTTAACACAGACACATGAGAGTTCTAAGAACCCTACTCTATTGCAGAAAACCCTATTTGATGCAAAAACAGTATTATAACATAATCTAGTAATTTCTGCTCTCACATGACACACACAGTGGCTGCGTCTCAATAGTCTCTAGTAGCTTCCTCTCACAGGCACTTTAGTGAGGACAATACTCTTCTGGTTAGCACTTGTCACTAGTATGTACAGAGGCCCTCGATAATCAAATATGAATGCTTTTATGGATGTTTAGTATTTTATTTTGTGATACAGTTTTTACTGTTCTACTGTTTTTGTTTGTATGTGCTGCATTGAAACAAATTCCAATAAAGCTGAAAAAGTTGACAAGGACCATCAGGCATGGCAAGGGCTTGTTGCTGCCTTATGCTCCACAGGGCGCAAAGTACTGTACTTTCTATAGTCCTTGTCTCGAATGCTGATAAACCTGTGTGTAATATGTCCTTTTGGATGTGCAAGGACTATCAGCTAAAATAAACGCAAATTACTGCTTTCAGTATGGCAGTCAGTGAGAAGGTCAGAGATCACTCACCTCCATACAGTGTAGGAAAATGTGTCCTTCAGAACCTGCCGCTGAAGGATTTGCTGGTGGTGCCTGGCTACCACTACAGGAAGGGTGCAAGAACCACTTCCTCTATCTTGCTATAAATCCTCTTGAGGGAAAAGGTGCCTTTCTCTCCATCTCTTAAAAGAGATTAAAACAAAAATAGGGCAACATCTCCTGAATATCATGTTCTTGTAAATAAACAAAACAGTAATTTACTGCCACACATCAGCTTGGCAGCAAACTTGCACCTAAACCCAACTTCTCACACAATCCACGCTTCTTACATTTAAGCGCCACTGCCTTATCCATGCCCCAACATATGAGTATTGATACAATCCAGTCTAGACCTTAGATATAACATTGTATTCATTGACCATAGGGTCATGCTTATTTGCAGATACATCCTTTTGTTATATAACATGTGTACTTACAATAACCCTACACTTTAAGGAGTCTGGACTAATTACCTACATGACGAAGTAGGTGCATTTCTATGAATAACTGATAGAAACCAGGCATATCAATGTACAGTTGAAGTTGGAAGTTTACATACACCTTAGCCAAATTCATTTAAACTCAGCTTTTCACAATTCCCGACATTTACTCCTAGTAAATATTCCCTGTCTTAGGTCAGTTAGGATCACCACTTTATTTTAAGAATGTGAAATGTCAGAATAATAGTAGAGAGAATGATTTATTTAAGCTTGTATTTCTTTCATCACATTCCCAGTGGGTCAGAAGTTTATATACACTCAATTAGTATTTGGTAGCATTGCCTTTAAATTGTTTAACTTGGGTCAAACGTTTCGGGTAGCCTTCCACAAGCTTCCCACAATAAGTTGGGTGAATTTTGGCCCATTCCTCCTGACAAAGCTGGTGTAACATATTCTATAGGATTGAGGTCAGGGCTTTGTGATGGCCACTCCAATACCTTGACTTTGTTGTCCTTAAGCCATTTTGCCACAACTTTGGAAGTATGGTTGGGGTCATTGTCCATTTGGAAGACCCATTTGCGACCAAGCTTTAACTTCCTGACTGATGTCTTGAGATGTTGCTTCAATATATCCACATAATTTTCCTTCCTCATGATGCCATCTATTTTGTGAAGTGCACCAGTCCCTCCTGCAGCAAAGCACCCCCACAGCATGATGCTGCCACCCCCGTGCTTCACGGTTGGGATGGTGTTCTTCGGCTTGCAAGCAGCCCCCTTTTTCCTCCAAACATAACGATGGTCATTATGGCCAAACAGTTTTATTTTTGTTTCATCAGACGAGAGGACATTTCTCAAAAAAGTAAGATCTTTGTCCCCATGTGCAGTTGCAAACCGTAGTCTGGCTTTTTTATGGCGGTTTTGGAGCAGTGGCTTCTTCCTTGTTGAGCGGCCTTTCAGGTTATGTCGATATAGGACTCGTTTTACTGTGGATATAGATACTTTTGTACGTGTTTCCTCCAGCATCTTCACAGGGTCCTTTGCTTTTGTTCTGGGATTGATTTGCACTTTTCGCACCAAAGTACGTTCATCTCTATGAGACAAAACGCGTCTCCTTCCTGAGCGGTATGACAGCTGCATGGTCTCATGGTGTTTATACTTGCGT
The DNA here is from genome assembly GCF_020615455.1 of Coregonus clupeaformis. Lineage (NCBI taxonomy): Eukaryota > Metazoa > Chordata > Actinopteri > Salmoniformes > Salmonidae > Coregonus > Coregonus clupeaformis. The sequence goes on along the minus strand of NC_059218.1, from coordinate 22,987,780 downwards.
ACTATTGTTTGTATAGATGAACGTGGTACCTTCAGGCGTTTGGAAATTGCTCCCAAGGATGAACCAGACTTGTGGAGGTCTACAATTTATTTTTTCTGAGGTCTTGGCTGATTTCTTTTGATTTTCCCATGATGTCAAGCAAAGAGGCACTGCGTTTGAAGGTAGGCCTTGAAATACAGTGGCTTGCGAAAGTATTCACCCCCTTGGCATTTTTCCTATTTTGTTGCTTTACAACCTGGAATTTAAATGGATTTTTGGGGGGTTTGTATCATTTGATTTACACAACATGCCTACCACTTTGAAGATGCAAAATATTTTTTCTTGTGAAACAAACAAGAAATAAGACAACAAAACATAAAACCTGAGTGTGCATAACTTTTCTGAGTGTGCATAACACCAAATGTGTTAGCTTATTTTTTTCTTTAAGCAATGTCTTTTTTCTGGCCACTCTTCCGTAAAGCCCAGCTCTGTGGAGTGTACGGCTTAAAGTGGTCCTATGGACAGATACTCCAATATCAGCTGTGGAGCTTTGCAGCTCCTTCAGGGTTATCTTTGGTCTCTTTGTTGCCTCTCTGATTAATGCCCTCCTTGCATGTTCTGTGAGTTTTGGTGGGCGGCCCTCTCTTGGCAGGTTTGTTGTGTTGCCATATTCTTTCCATTTTTTAATAATGGATTTAATGGTGCGCCGTGGGATGTTCAAAGTTTTGGATATTTTTTTATAACCCAACCCTGATCTGTACTTCTCCACAACTTTGTCCCTGACCTGTTTGGAGAGCTCCTTGGTCTTCATGGTGCCGCTTGCTTGGTGGTGCCCCTTGCTTAGTGGTGTTGCAGACTCTGGGGCCTTTCAGAACAGGTGTATATATACTGAGATCATGTGACAGATCATGTGACACTTAGATTTCACACAGGTGGACTTTATTTAACTAATTATGTGACTTCTGTAGGTAATTGGTTGCACCAGATCTTATTTAGGGGCTTCATAGCAAAGGGGGCGAATACATATGCATGCACTACTTTTCCGTTATTTATTTTTTTTGAATTTTTTGAAACAAGTTATTTTTTTCATTTCACTTCACCAATTTGGACTATTTTGTGTATGTCCATTACATGAAATACAAATAAAAATCAATGTAAATTACAGGTTGTAATGCAACAAAATAGGAAAAACGCGAAGGTGGATGAATTTTTTAGCAAGGCACTGTAAGGAAAGGAATAAATAATACACATTTATATTTTCTACAGTTGGAAAACTAGTGGACATTAGTTATCATATTGTTTGCCTCAATCTCCCCAAGTCCTGGACCATCAGAGTAGATCAGGGGGCACAGATCCTCGACATTTGCTGTTGGCTGTTTTAGCTCAGGGTCCTACTCCACCCTTTGATGCTTGGAGCTCTTTAGCTGGCTATTAATCCATAGATGGGGCAGTGGTTGGGCATTTCCGCATGCCAGTGGGCATGCACATGACACCTCTGTGGACCACTGCTGCTGCAACAAGCAGTTTAGCCTGAGTCGTAAGTTAGCTAGTTATCATATGTGATGCCATGAGGAGGCACTGCAAGGGTCTGGGTAGTGGGGAGGCAGTTAACTGGCAGTGGCAGGCTTACTACATTTAGTTTCAAGCTGTGGCCCTTACTACTGCATTTGACATACCACTTACCCTGTGGTAGAACCACCAACACAAAACTCAGAAAGTAGGGATACAAAACTTTTGTACTATGGAGTGACATTTACTTTGGAAATTATACTCACTTTTTCAGCACAAGACATGAGTAGGGATAGCAGGAGGAGGACAAGTGGTAGTATGACATTGGATGGACGAGTGCTGAGCATGTCTGTATCTTTTACACTTGCTAACTTCAAATGGTTATCTTAACATTGTGTAACAATGTACGCTGGGAGTTGGGAAGCAAGTACATGGAGTGCATTTAATGATAAATAAAACATGGAACAAAACAAGAGTAGCGCACAGACAGGAACAGAGTAACAGAATCAATAACGCCTAGGGAAGGAACCAAAGGTAGTGACATATATAGGGAAGGTAATCAGGAAGGTGATGGAGTCCAGGTGAGTCTGATGAGGTGCTGGTGCGCGTAACGATGGTGACAGGTGTGCGCAATAAAGAGCAGCCTGGTGACCTAGAGGCCAGAGGGGGAGTATACGTGACAGTACCCCCTCCCTGACGTGCGGCTCCAGCCGCAGGACGCCGACCAAAGGGACGATCCCGGGGATCAGGAGCGGACCAGTCTCCTCTGCTGAGGCGCGGGAACCTGTCGAGCCATCTGAGGCCCGGGAACCTGTCGAGCCATCTGAGGCCCGGGAGCCCGACGAGCCGGCTGAGGCATGGGAGCCTGACGAGCCGGCTGAGGCATGGGAGCCTGACGAGCCGGCTGAGGCACGGGAGCCCGACGAGCCGGCTGAGGCACGGGAGCCCGACAAGCCAACCGAGGCTTGAGAACCTGTCGAGCCAGCTGAGGCATGAGAGCCTGACGAGCTAGCTCAGGCATCCCCGGCAGCTTTGGAAACGGACGCCTGACGAGCAAAACGAGGCCTGAGAACCTGTCGAGCCAGTTGAGGCATGGAAGCCTGACGAGCCAGCTGAGGCATCCCCGGTTGCTTCGGCAGCAGCACCCGGACCTGACGTCACCAACATAAACAAACAACAACAAAAAACACTCCCTGATGCTTCCCTTCGGTGAGGCGTTATTCTGTAACAATGTACGCTGGGAGTCGGGAAGCAAGTACAGGGAATGCATTTAATGATAAATTAAACATGGAACAAAACAAGAGTAGCGTACAGACAGGAACAGAGTAACAGAATCAAAAGGAGTGACATATATAGGGAAGGAAATCAGGAAGGTGATTGAGTCCAGGTGTGTCTGCTGAGGCGCTGGTGCGCATAACGATGGTGACATGTGTGCGTAATAAAGAGCAGCCTGGGAACCTAGAGGCCAGAGGGGGAGTATACGTGACACATTGCTTATTCTTTGGTGTACCATCTTATTATTTCGCATGCAAAGGAATACCCAATCACTTGGCAGAGGATAGATGCCCAAAAAGGATTGGGGACGAGCTGGTGCCTTGCGCCACAGTAGCGGCAGACATGTATAGGGAAGATATGGAATCCCCATTGACCAGGGTATCAATCTCTGGGACTGATCCCTTCTCATCTGAAGAGGATACAGCAAGTGTGGAGTACTGTTTGATAATACAGTAAACTACAATGATGGTCCTTTTCAAGAGGCCCTGGGATACCTTGTAAACATAACAGAGAGACGTGCTGCTAGTTAGTGCTGCTGTGTGTTTTAGTGTTAACTATGTTCTATTTTTATTTTATTTTTTTTCTCATTTTTTTCTGTGAAATACAAGCAATACACCTCCATTCACTAACACTAAAGTGAAGAACATACAACATTTAAAACATTACATTTTACACAGTTTACAAAACCAAGACCTACAGTTCACATAAGACATGAACAATTAACAACAATCAACAACAATCAACAATGGGGGAGGGGTTAGAGGGGTCATCAAAACAAGGTGCCTAGGACAGACAAGCAAATAGGTAAACTTCTGAGAGAGAGAGAGAGAGAGAGAGAGAGAGAGAGAGAGAGAGAGTAGAGTGAGTATATATATATATAGAGAGAGAGAGAGAGAGAGAGAGAGAGAGAGAGAGAGAGAGAGAGAGAGAGAGAGAGAGAGAGAGAGAGAGAGAGAGAGAGAGAGAGAGAGAGATAGAGATAGAGATAGAGAGAGTCTCCCGCCTCACTTCCTACACCCACACCCACACCCACCCACACACACACACACACACACACACAGAAAATACATCTCATAAGATTCTAGGTGCAGACTTTAAGCCTTTCCATGTGGAAATTATGACCGTGTGTGTCTATGTGTGCTCATCCATTCCTGTGTGTGTGTGTTACTTGTAGGAAGTGGTCTAGCTGCTATTTTATTCTCTACTGAACATGTGTATGATGTGAGGGATTGTAAGGGACTGTAATTATGCATCCAGCATATCTATGGAGAATGAAGATTCTACACACAGAGAATCAAATACAAAGTCAATTTAGTTAATCGCACATTACACACGGTCCCTGTCCCTCTAGAAAAACAGAGAGAAATATGTCATTATACTCTAGTACAGGGGTATTCAACTCCTACCCTACGAGGTCCGGAGCCTGCTGGTTTGCTGTTCTATCTGATAATTAATTGCACCCACCTGGTGTCCCAGGTCTAAATCAGTCCCTGATTAGAGGTGAACAATGAAAAGTGTAGTTTGAGGGCTCTAGTATATACAAAGCCATACCATGTAAGGAAGGGAATGGCAGAAGTGTTGTGCCTGCCTATATGTGTAGTGTCACTGTCAACACTGCCAGCTTCAATCTCACCCAGTGATGCAGGTGTAGTGGTGGCCATACTCACCTATACTCACTATTTATCATTGAGAATAATTGAATGATTGAACAATTGAACGATCCATCTTAATTCCTGACCGCAAGCGCACTGGACCCCGCTTCAGAAGGGACGTTATGGGAGCTGCCACCTGTCCAAAACCCCGGATAAACCTCCGGTAGTAATTCGCAAAACCCAAGAACTGCTGCACCTCTTTAACCGTGGTTGGGGTTTGCCAATTACGCACGGCTGACACACGGTCAACCTCCATCCTCACCCCTGACGCAGACAACTGATAACCCAAAAAGGAGACCGACTCCTGGAAGAACAGACATTTCTCGGCTTTGACATACAGGTCATGCTCCAACAATCTCCTCAATACTCTGCGCACCAGGGCTACATGCTCGGCCCGGGTAGAACTGTACACCAGAATATCGTCTATGTACACCACTACTCCCTGCGCCTGCATGTCCCAGAAAATCTCATCTACAAAGGATTGGAAGACTGATGGAGCATTCATTAACCCGTATGGCATGACGAGATACTCGTAATGACCGGAGGTAGTACTAAATGCTGTCTTCCATTCATCGCCCTCTCTAATGCGCACCAAGTTATATGCGCTCCTGAGGTCCAATTTTGTGAAGAACCGTGCCCCGTGTAATGACTCCGTCATAGTCGCAATCAGCGGGAGTGGATAACTATATTTCACAGTCACCTGATTGAGACCGCGGTAATCAATACACGGACGCAAACCTCCATCCTTTTTCTTCACAAAAAGAAGCTCGAGGACGCGGGTGAAGTGGAGGGCCGTATGTATCCCTGTCTCAGAGACTCGGCAATGTATGTCTCCATTGCCCTCTTCTCCTCCTGTGACAACGGATACACATGGCTCCGCGGGAGCGCAGCTCCTGCCTGGAGGTCTATCGCACAATCCCCCTGTCTATGAGGCGGCAACCGTGCCGCTCTTGTCTTGCTAAACACGAGTGCCAAATCCTCATACTCAGGTGGAATGTGCAGTGCGGGCATCTGGTTCGGACTCTCCACCGAGGTCGCCCCTACGGAAACACCCAGACATAGCCCCTCACACTGAGCAGACCACCCTTTAAGAGCCTTCTCTCGCCACGAAATAGTAGGATCATGGGTAATCAACCAGGGAAGCCCCAGTACCACCGGATACGCAGGAGAGTCGATCAGATAGAGCTGAATCGTCTCCTCATGACCCCCCTGCGTCTCCATCCTAAGTGGCGCTGTGACCTCCCTAATCAACCCGGATCCTAACGGACGACTATCTAGGGCATGTACAGGGAAAGGATTATCAACCGGAAGGAGGGGGAATCCCTAACTCTACACAGAATTTGCGATCTACAAAATTCCCAGCTGCGCCTGAATCTACTAGCGCCTTATGCTGGGAACGAGGTGCAACCTGTGGAAAACAAACAGGTATAGTTATGTGTACGACAGAAAGCTCTGGGTAAGTGGGGCGCCTACTCACCTGGGAGGACTCCCCAATGTGTGGTCTGCCGTCTCCTCCACCAGGGGACCCTCCCCAGCACCTAGCCGCGGTGTGCCCTCCACGGCCACAGTTGGTGCAGGGGACGGCCCCCCTCGGGCTCCTTCTTCTCCTTCCTCTAGCGCCAGCACCTCCGAGCTCCATCGGGCTCGGCTCGGAGGCGCTGGAGGGTGGAATGGGCGACCCCCACCTGGGACGTCCGCGGGTAGCGAGCAGGGTGTCCAGCCGAATGGCCATGTCAACCAACTGGTCAAATGAGAGTGTAGTATCCCTGCACGCCAACTCTCTGCGGACGTCCTCCCGGAGGCTGCAACGGAAGTGGTCTATGAGGGCCCGCTCATTCCACCCTGCATCTGCCGCTAGAGTCCGAACTCCAGCGCAAATTCCTGAGCGCTCCTCATCCCCTGCCGGAGGTAGAATAGACGCTCCGCATAGGTGATAGTGGCGGCATCTATTCTCCTCCATTCGGCGTTGGCCCACTCCAACGCCTTGCCGGTGAGACAGGAGATGAGGGCGGAAACGCTCTCGTGTCCCGAGGGCGCCGGGTGTACGGTGGCAAGGTAGAGTTCAACTTGTAACAGGAACCCCTGACACCCGGCAGCGGTGCCGTCGTACGCCCTCGGGAGCGAGAGCCGAATCCCACTGGGTTCCGGTAGTTGGACGGGCGGGCTGACCGATGGTGATGGTGCGGTAGGTGGGGTTGTGGGTACCCCGCTGGTCTCCCAACGATGGAGAGTGTTCATCACTCGGTCCAGGGCGTGCCCGATTTGGTTGATACGATCCTCCTGACCACGAAGGCGCTCCTCCATGATCTCGGTGGGTGCGGGTGCTCCTGCTGATTCCATAAGATGGTGTGTAATTCTGTCAGGGTTGAGTGTAGTGGGAACGTGGAATCACATGCAGGACACAGAGATTCAAAAAACAGATGTCTTTAGTGAAGTCCGTAGTACACGCCAAACACGGCAACAGGCCACAGGCGAAACAAGACGCACACTAGACTGTCCAAAGTAAGAACGCACAACGTGCGGGACTCTCTTAAACAACACGAAATAAAGAGAGCACAAAACAGAGGACCAAACAACAACACGTGACAAAAGAACAATTACACACAACACCTGACCAAACACAAGAGAACTAAATAGGGTGTCTAATGAACACTTAACAATAAACAGGTGTAACAAACAGTCAAAACCAATCAAACATGAAACATCGAACGGTGGCAGCTAGTACTCCGGAGACGACGACCGCCGAAGCCTGCCCGAACAAGGAGAAGGAGTCGCCTCGGCCGAAACCGTGACAGCGAGTTGATGTTAGACAGGTAAATTGCCAAACCAGGCATTAAGGCTGGAAAGTGTCAGTGCCCCAGTTTTTACATGATGAAATTGTAAACTAACGTGCGCTTGACACTTGCGCTTCCTTACCGCCAGCCGAAAATATAGCCCTCTATCTCAATGCAACCACTACCATATGACGAATAACTCAGATTATTATATCACTTATATATTTTGATATTAACTCAATGTATATTTTTGTATTCAGATATCATGTCCGTGTCGTGTGCTATGCATCATAGGTTTCCTGTCTGTCTGTCAAGCCAAACAATGTTTACAGTCTAAGCAGTTGACAGAAATGATCCCTCAAGTACACAAGCAAAGTGTGCATTCCATAACCGGATGCCATTTTGGCTCAAGAGAAAAAAACACAAGCTTCTATTCTCATTTGACTCAAGGACTTGAAGATGTGACCTCATTCTCTGCAGGGAGAGATCATGGGAGAGGTATTTGCTGAGGCTGAGGCTGTTGACAGTTGCTATTCACGCACACACAAGATTCACTATTCAGGTCTGTGTGAGAAACACTAATCTGGAGCTCAACCCACGTTCTCAACACGACCTGCCGTAGGAATAAACATATCAATTCACCACATGCTATGCTGTGAAAATCTCCCAGACAATACAGCATTTTCACACACACCTCTCATCTTTTACCTTACAAAGTGGTTTCTGGTTGCTTCAGCCTCACAACATACTAATCCTATGGCTTACAGAGACCTGCATCGGTGCAGCAGGGTAAGATCTTCTCTAAGATGACATGGTGAATGGATTTGAAACAGCATTTGGGAGAACGGCGGGCTGTAAAATTGGATGTGTCAGCTCGCCCACCTCCCCTCATGGCCTAACTCTGGCTCTGTGAGGAAGTGTAGCAGAGATGAGCAGCAGGTATTCATGCAACTCCAAATCTGGACATAGTGACAGCCTGAGCAGGAAAGGCTCAGCTACATGAACTGAACTGTTTCTTTTTTTTAAGGGGTATATCAGCTTTAATATTGCAGATAGATTGTAGCTTCCATCAATGTAATTGTCTGCATCACTTCCAATCCCCCATATATTTATTTGCAAATATATATACACTACCAGTAAAAAGTTTGGACACACCTACTCATTCAAGGGTTTTTCAATAATAGTGAAGACATCAACACTATGAAATAACGCATATGGAATCATGTAGTAGCCAAAAAAGTGTTAAACAAATCAAAACATATTTTTCAAAGTAGCCACCCTTTGCCTTGATGACAGCTTTGCACAATCTTGGCATTCTCTCAACCAGCTTCACCTGGAATGCTTTTCCAACAGTCTTGAAGGAGTTCCCACATACAGTTGAAGTTGGAAGTTTACATACACCTTAGCCAAATACATTTAAACTCAGTTTTTCACAATTTCTGATATTTAATCCTAGTAAAAATTCCATGTCTTAGGTCAGTTAGGATCACCACTTTATTTTAAGAATGTGAAATGTCAGAATAATAGTAGAGAGAATGATTTATTTCAGCTTGTATTTCTTTCATCACATTCCCAGTGGGTCAGAAGTTTATATACACTCAATTCGTATTTGGTAGCATTGCCTTTAGAATGTTTAACTTGGGTCAAACGTTTCGAGTAGCTTCCCACAATAAGTTGGGTGAATTTTGGCCAATTCCTCCTGACAGAGCTGGTGTAACTGAGTCAGGTTTATAGGCCTCCTTGCTCGCACACACTTTTTCAGTTCTGCCCACACATTTTCTATAGGATTGAGGTCAGGGCTTTGTGATGGCCACTCCAATACCTTGACTTTGTTGTCCTTAAGCCATTTTGCCACAACTTTTGGCTCAATTATTAGAAAATGGAAGAAGTTCAAGATGACGGTCAATCACCCTCGGTCTGGGGCTCCATGCAAGATCTCACCTCGTGGGGCATCAATGATCATGAGGAAGGTGAGGGATCAGCCCAGAATTACACGGAAGGACCTGGTTAATGACCTGAAGAGAGCTGTGACCACAGTCTCAAAGAAAACCATTAATAACACATTACGCCGTCATGGATTAAAATCCTGCAGCGCACGCAAGGTCCCCCTGCTCAAGCCAGCGCATGTCCAGGCCCGTCTGAAGTTTGCCAATGACCATCTGGATGATCCAGAGGAGGAATGGGAGAAGGTCATGTGGTCTGATGAGACAAAAATAGAGCTTTTTGGTCTAAACTCCACTCGCCGTGTTTGGAGGAAGAAGAAGGATGAGTACAACCCCAAGAACACCATCCCAACCGTGAAGCATGGAGGTGGAAACATCATTCTTTGGGGATGCTTTTCTGTAAAGGGGACAGGACGACTGCACCGCATTGAGGGGAGGATGGATGGGGCCATGTATTGCGAGATCTTGGCCAACAACCTCCTTCCCTCAGTAAGAGCATTGAAGATGGGTCGTGGCTGGGTCTTCCAGCATGACAACGACCCGGAACACACAGCCAGGGCAACTAAGGAGTGGCTCCGTAAGAAGCATCTCAAGGTCCTGGAGTGGCCTAGCCAGTCTCCAGACCTGAACCCAATAGAAAATCTTTGGAGGGAGCTGAAAGTCCGTATTGCCCAGCGACAGCCCCGAAACCTGAAGGATCTGGAGAAGGTCTGTATGGAGGAGTGGGCCAAAATCCCTGCTGAAGTGTGTGCAAGCCTGGTCAAGACCTACAGGAAACGTATGATCTCTGTAATTGCAAACAAAGGTTTCTGTACCAAATATTAAGTTCTGCTTTTCTGATGTATCAAATACTTGTGTCATGCAATAAAATGCAAATGAATTACTTAAAAATCATACAATGTGATTTTCTGGATTTTTGTTTTAGATTCCGTCTCTCACAGTTGAAGTGTACCTATGATAAAAATGACAGACCTCTACATGCTTTGTAAGTAGGAAAACCTGCAGAATCGGCAGTGTATCAAATACTTGTTCTCCCCACTGTATATACATATCCTTTCTAAAAATATATTTTTCCTTTATTATTTTTTAACCCTACCACCCCTCCCCTAATTGGAGTAAACTAGTGAACAACAACGCTTAGGCCTCTACTTCCAGCTTATACATACTATATACATTTTATGGACACAGTCTATTTTACAATAGTTCTATTTTGTTTGTTTTTACTCCTGTCCTTCCTCTATTCTCAACCTCTCCCATCTATTTCTGATGTCCATCTGGTCTGATTTCTATTTGCCATATCTTTCAAACTGTGCTCTTTCACAACAGTTCTTAACCAATAACCTATATACGTTTTACGGACACAGTACATTTTACATTAGTTATCTTGTTGTTATTTGTTGTTATTAGTCCCAACCTTCAGCTCCATTCAACCCCTCCCATCTATCTCTTAACACCATCCATATTGGATTTCTATTTGCCATATATTTTTAAACTGTGCTTTGATGTTTAACAAATGTTCTGAACCTTTCTATTCTCATTGTTTCTACAGATTATAAATTGAAAATAAACATTTTTGCCAAAAGTATTATTTTATTATTGATCAATTGACTATGTCTTTTCAGATCACCCAGTAGTGCTATCTGCAGGGTTAGCTCCAGGTAAATGTTGTAATTCGTCAGCCATTCCTGGACCTGTGACCAAAAACAAGCTACATATGGACAGGACCAAAACATATGATCTAATGATTCTGTCTCTTCGTAGCAAAATCTGCAGAGCTGGGAAGGTAGTATCTACCATTTAAGTAACATTCTACCGGTTGAAAGAATTTTGTATAATAATTTAAATAGATAAATTCTAAGTTTTGAATCCGGCGTCGTTTTGCGTATCAGTTCATAAAACATGTGCCATGGAATCGGTAAGTCAAAAATCTCTTCCCAATTATTTTCTAATCTATTTTTTAATTTTTTTTATTTCACCTTTATTTAACCAGGTAAGCCAGTTGAGAACAAGTTCTCATTTACAACTGCGACCTGGCCAATATAAAGTAAAGCAGTGCGATAAAAACAACAACACAGAGTTACATATGGGGTAAAAAAAACATAAAGTCAAAAAATACAACAGAAAATATATATACAGTGTGTGCAAATGTAGCAAGTTATGGAGGTAAGGCAATAAATAGGCTATAGTGCAAAACTATTCGTTCCAGTCATTGGCAGCAGAGAACTGGAAGGAATGGCGGCCAAAGGAGGTGTTGGCTTTGGGGATGACCAGTGAGATATACCTGCTGGAGCGCAGACTATGGGTGGGTGCTGCTATGGTGACCAATGAGCTAAGATAAGGCGGGGATTTGCCTAGCAGTGATTTATAGATGGCCTGGAGCCAGTGGGTTTGACGACGAACAAGAGCGTACAGGTCACAGTGGTGGGTAGTGTATGGGGCTTTGGAGACAAAACGGATGGCACTGTGATAGACTACATCCAATTTGCTGAGTAGAGTTTTGGAGGCTATTTTGTAAATGACATCGCCGAAGTCAAGGATCGGTAGGATAGTCAGTTTTACGAGGGCATGTTTGGCAGCATGAGTGAAGGAGGCTTTGTTGCGAAATAGGAAGCCGATTCTAGATTTAACTTTGGATTGGAGATTCTTAATGTGAGTCTGGAAAGAGAGTTTACAGTCTAACCAGACACCTAGGTATTTGTAGTTGTCCACATACTCTAGGTCAGACCCGTAGAGAGTAGTGATTCTAGTCGGGTGGGCGGGTGCCAGCAGCGTTCGATTGAAGAGCATGCATTTAGTTTTACTAGTGTTTAAGAGCAGTTGGAGGCTACTTATACTTATTTTCCACCATAATTTGCAAATAAATTCATAAAAAATCCTACAATGTGATTTTCTGGATTTTGTTTTCTCATTTTGTCTGTCATAGTTGACGTGTACCTATGATGAAAATTACAGGCCTCTCTCATCTTTTTAAGTGGGAGAACTTGCACAATTGGTGGCTGACTAAATACTTTTTTCCCCCACTGTATACAAAATGGTGTCGTCTGCGTAGAGGTGGATCTGAGAGTCACCAGCAGCAAGAGCGACATCATTGATATACACGGAGAAAAGAGTCGGCCCAAGAATTGAACCCTGTGGCACCCCCATAGAGACTGCCATAGGTCCAGACAACAGGTCCTCCGATTTGACACATTGAACTCTATCTGAGAAGTAGTTGGTGAACCAGGCGAGGCAGTCATTTGAGAAACCAAGGCTTTTTAGTCTGCCAATAAGAATGCGGTGGTTGACAGAGTCGAAAGCCTTGGCCAGGTCGATGAAGACGGCTGCACAGTACTGTCTATTATCGATCGCGGTTATAATATCATTTAGGACCTTGAGCGTGGCTGAAGTGCACCCATGACCAGCTCAGAAACCGGATTGCATAGCGGAGAAGGTACTGTGGGATTCGAAATGGTCGGTGATCTGTTTGTTAACTTGGCTTTCAAATACTTTCGAAAGGCAGGGCAGGATGGATATAGGTCTATAACAGTTTGGATCTAGAGTGTCACCCCCTTTGAAGAGGGCACAGCTGTCAATATGGCATGGCTGTCAATTTTTTGGTTCTTAAATTAAACTGGTATACTTTTTTATTCATCACAATTTTCTTTAACCAATTATGGTCTTTAATGCAGGGCCGACAGATAAGTTCCTTACTTTTTCCACTTTCCTCTTCCATTTTTGCGGTAATGCTGTAATTAGTTGGTTGTAATTTTTGGAAAAGCAGACATTTCCATATGTATTTGTTAGCTGCATGTGCGACATAACTCCACTTAAAGCATCACATTCATGAGTCTCACAACTATTCCAACAAGAACTTAAAAAGATCAAACTCTCGCTAGTATACACAGGAGACGCAAGAGCTAGAAAATACTTAAATAATTGAATGTCATTATGTAGCCTTCTATAAACAGCAAGTGAGTATAAAGTTATATACATAATTTTCCTGTAGTGCTGAGCGATTGTCGGTTATTTTTTGGTTGAGCTCAATGCACACATTGCACGGTTTCTCCAGAGATAGATCAGATCAATCCTGAACTGTGCAATGTAGTAGAGAGTTGTAGTTTCCAACAGGTCAATATTCTACGTAGTTGAGCACAGAAAACTTGGTAATTAACTACAATAATAATAATAATCCATTGCGTGCCTACTTGTCTGGTCTGTGTTTCTTTTACGCTTGCTACATAAAAGAGAGCCGAATGCGCGATCGAGAGGGATAGAGAGCAGTTGCTTCGTGAGGTAGCCTATCTCTACCTGAAAATAAATGATCTAAGTGATTCATAGTTGGTATTCAGCAGTCATAAAAGTATGCCTTATTTACTTTGAAGAACTACTAAAATAGTGATTTTGTCAGACAGCATAGGCAGCAGCTCTATAGAGATGAGATGACGACTTCGAATGAAATAATAAAGTAATCAAATGAAATAAATGTAATATACAACAACTGAAATATTTATTAAAGTAATGTGAATAAATGATGGTTAATAAGTGATAAGCAATAATGGCAGTCAATACCATCAATACCGAACCGACCTCAAAAAGCACTACTCGCTCAGCACTATTTACCTGATACCAGCCATTAAGCGCCTTTGGGTCCTTGAAAAGCACTATATACTGTAAGTCCCATGTATTATTATTATTATTATTATTATTATTATTACATATTTCATAAAGACAGACCACTCTTTTCCACACAACATGGAAAAGCTCCTGGCAGTGCTACTACTCAGTATTCAGTGGAACAGATTAGCCTCTAAACCCCATGTAATGAAGTGTTAACATTTGCATCCTGACATCCTTTTAATTCTTAAACACCGCCCCTTCCATGTGAGAACCTGGACATGCATATTCAGTAAATATTCTGACAGGGTGAAATATGCTTTGAGTAACCATGGAAAAAATGAGAAGAAGGGTACATGTGTCCCTAAAAGACATGGAAAGCAACGTTCAGAATCTAGGCCAAGTGGGAGAGAAGAGAGTAATACTGTGATGAGATTACATGTAATATGTAGTTCTAAGGAAACATACAGGTAACTGCCACAATAATGGAAACACTTGAGTAATGAGGGATGCAAAGTGTATTGAAAGCATATGCTTCCACACAGGTGTGCTTCCTGAGTTAATTAAGCAATAACCATCCCATCATGCTTAGGGCAATGTATAGAAATGCTGGGCAGTCCGTTATTTTGGCTACCATGGCTATGCCCCCATAGGATGACAATTCCCCCATCGATAGGGCACGAGTGGTCACTGAATGGTTTGATGAACATGAAAATGATGTAAACCATATGCCATGACCGTCTCAGTCACCAGATCTCAACCCAATTCAACACTTATGGCAGATTCTATAGCGGAGTTCGAGACAGCGTTTTCCACCACCATCAACAAAACACCAAATGATGGAATTTCTCGAGGAAGAATGGTATCGCATCCCTCCAATAGAGTTCCAGACACTTGTAGAATCTATGCCAAGGTGCATTGAAGCTGTTCTGGCTCATGGTGGCCCAACGCCCTATTAAGACACTTTATGTTGGTGTTTCCTTTATTTTGGCACTTATCTGTATGTTGGAAATACCATTAGGCCATTTAAGAGCATTTAACCGTGGGATGGGCTGATGGCTGTGGGTGTGACAGCAACACTGTAGGTGGTTATGAATGTGCCAAGACTATAACCACACAGTCAGCCTGAAGACCTAAACACAGTACTGAGCTACCATAGTTACCGTAACAACAAAGTCAAGTACCGTGGTCTCACATGGAAAGGAGACTATGAGAAGCAAGAGCACTGGAGAAAAGGAGCCAGTGCAAGTGAGTGCGATGCATTGCCCATTGGGCCCTTTATGCCAAGGCAGAGAAATGTCTATTTTTCCAGCAGTCCGTCTCCTTCCTCGGATACCGCATTACCACCTCAGGGGTGGAGATGGAGGGAAATCGCATTTCAGCCGTGCGTAATTGGCCGACTCCAACCACGGTTAAGGAGATGCAGCACTTTCTTGGCTTTGCCAACTACTATCGGAGGTTTATCCAGGGCTTTGGCAAGGTCGCAGCTCCCATTACATCTCTGTTGAAGGTTGGGCCGTCCCAGCTCCGCTGGTCTGCTGAGGCTGACAGGGCCTTCAGTAACCTGAGGGGTCTGTTCACCTCAGCCCCGGTACTGGCCCACCCCAATCCATCACTACCATTCGTAGTGGAGGTGGATGCGTCCAAAGTAGGGATAGGCGCTGTCCTATCTCAACGCTTGGGCATGCCACCCAAGCTCCGCCCCTGTGCCTTCTTCTCTAAGAAGCTCAGCCCGGCGGAGCAGAACTACGACGTTGGTGATCGGGAGCTGTTGGCTGTTGTCCGAGCCCTGACCATGTGGAGGCATTGGCTCAAAGGGGCGAAACACCCTTTCCTCGTCTGGACGGACCACTGTAACCTAGAGTACATCCGGGCAGCGAGGAGGCTGAATCCTCGCCAGGCCAGGTGGGCCCTATTCTTCACCCGGTTTGATTTCACACTATCATACATCCCAGGTACGAAGAACGTGAAGGCAGACGCATTGTCACGGCTGTATGACACAGAGGAGAGGCCCAGAGACAACACCCCCATACTCCCGGCCTCCTGCATTGTGGCGCCGGTAGTATGGGCGATGGACACGGATATAGAGCAGGCGTTATGCACAGAGCCATCTCCACCTCAGTGTCCAGCTGGGCTGCAGTACGTGCCTGCTCTTATCTGTGATCGTCTGATCTACTGGGCACACATGTCACCCTCCTCTGGTCACTCAGGTATCGGTCGTACAGTGCGCTGCCTGACCGGAAAGTACTGGTGGCCTACCTTGGCTAAGGACGTGAGGGTGTATGTCTCCTCCTGCTCGGTGTGCGCCTAGAGTAAGGCACCTAGGCACCTCCCAGAGGGTAAGTTACAAACTTTACCAGTTCCACAACGACCAAGGTCTCACCTGAGTGTTGATTTCCTTACCGATCTTCCCCTCTCCCAAGGTAACACCACCATCCTGGTCGTTGTGGACTGCTTTTCCAAGGCCTGCCACCTCCTTCCTCTGCCCGGTCTCCCCACGGCCCTGCAAACTGCGGAGGCCCTGTTTACACACGTCTTCCGGCACTACGGGCTACCAGAGGATATAGTGTCTGACCGAGGTCCGCAGTTCACATCCAAGGTCTGGAAGGCGTTCATGGAACGTCTGGGGGTCTCGGTCAGCCTGACCTCTGGTTTCCACCCCGAGTCTAATGGGCAGGTGGAACGGGTAAATCAGGATGTGGGTGGGTTCCTGCTGTCCTACTTCCAGGACCGGCTGGGGGAGTGGTCGGTGTTGTTGCCATGAGCCGAATATGCCCAGAACTCTCTCCGTCACTCCTCCACTAACCTAACGCCATTCCAATGTGTTTTAGGTTACCAACCGCTTCTGGCACCATGGCACCAGAGCCAGACCGAGGCTCCTGCGGTGGATGACTGGTTTCAGCGCGCGGAGGAGACATGGGACGCTGCCCACGTCCACCTTCAACGCGCCGTGCGTCGTCAGAAGGCCAACGCTGACCGCCACCGCAGTGAGGCCCCGGTCTTCGTACCGGGTGATCACAGGTCTGGCTCTCGACCCGGATTCTGCCCCTACGCCTGCCCTGCCGGAAGCTGAGCCCGCGGTTTGTGGGGCCGTTCAAAGTGCTGAGGAGAATCAACAAGGTTACCTATAGGTTATTACTCCCCCATGATTATCGTATTAACCCCTCGTTTCATGTGTCTCTCCTCAGGCCGGTGGTGGCTGGTCCGCTCCAGGAGTCTGAGGTGTGGGAGGTCCCTCCGCTTCCTCTGAACATCGAGGGGGCCCCGGCGTACTCCGTCCGTTCCATCCTGGATTGGAGGCGTCGGGTGGGGGGCCTTCAGTACCTCGTAGAGTGAGAGGGTATGGTCCGGAGGAACGGTGCTGGGTCCCGGTGAGGGATATCCTCGATCCCTCCCTTTTGTGGGCTTTCCACCGTCGCCATCCGGCTCGCCCTGCTCCGCGTCCTCCTGGCCGTCCCCGAAGCCGGGGTCGGCGCGCTGCTGGAGCTGCGCGTCAAGGGGGGGTACTGTCACGACTTCCTCCGAAGCTGCCTCCCCTCCTTGTTCGGGCAAACTTCAGCGTTCGTCGTCACCAGCCTTGTAGCCACTGCCGCTTCATCTCTCATCATTCCATTTGTCTTGTCTTGTCAATTACACACACCTGGTTCATATTCCCCTCATTAGTATGTGTTTAAGTGTTCCCTCTGCCCCCTTGTCCCTGTGGGTGATTGTTGCATGTGAGATGAGTGTAGTTCGGTGGAGCTACCTGTACTTTGTATTGCCGGTGTCACGCCCTGGCTCTGGGGACTCTTTAATGTTGAGCCAGGGTGTTAGTTTCTATGTTTAGTTTTCTAGGTTTATGTTCTAGATCGTGTGGATCTATGTTGGCCAGGGTGGTTCCCAATCAGAGGCAGCTGATTCTCGTTGTCTCTGATTGGGAACTATACTTAGGCAGCCTGTTTGGCACAGTTAATTGTGGGATCTTGTTCTTTATAGGTTTGTGTTTGTAAACCTTTAGACTTCACGTATCGTTTTGTTGTTTTGTTCATGTATTAAGTACTCATTAAAAGATGTACGCCTATCACGCTGCGCCTTGGTCCGGTTCTTACGACGATCGTGACAGAAGATCCCACCAAAGAAGGACCAAGCAGTGTGTTCAGGAGCAGACACCGGGAAAGGAACTGGAGAAGTTGGCAATGTCCCAGGTGGGCGAATGGTGGTCTTGGGAGGACATGTTCGCGGGCAAAGGGCCATGGGCAAAAGTTAAAGCCCTGGCGAGAGAGGAGGTACGGCGCCAACTGTGCCGTCGTCGGACAGGCGAGAGGCAACCCCAATACATTTTTTGGGGGGGGCACACGGCATGGACGACGGGGCTGCTGGAGGCAGCTACAGGGCGAGTTTGTGGACTAGGAGAGGAGGCCACCAGGTTACGGGGGCCATTGGTCATGAGGGGGAAGGAGAGTGTAGAGGCACGGCGAGAGGTACTGGGGTGTGTTACCAGTCCGGTCCGGCCCGTTCCTGATCCCCGCACAAGGCCAGTGGTGTGTGTTCCCAGTACGGTCCGGCCTGTTCCTGTCCCTCGCACCAAGCCTGTGGTGCGCGTCGCCGGCCCGGCCCATTCCTGCTCCCCACACCAAGCCAGTGGTGCGCGTCGCCAGCCCGGCCCGGCCTGTTCCTGTCCCTCGCACCAAGCCTGTGGTGCGCGTCGCCATTCCGGTCCGGCCTGTTCCTGCTCCCCGCACCAAGCCTGTGGTGCGCGTCGCCAGCCCAGCCCGGCCCGTTCCTGCTCCCCGCACCAAGCCAGTGGTGCGCGTCGTCAGCCCGGTCCGGCCCGTTCCCGCTCCCCGCACCAAGACAGTGGTGCGCGTCATCAGTCCGGCACGGTCCGTGCCTGTTCCACCTGTGCCTGGTCCGGCACCGGTCAGCTACTCCACGCCGGAGCCAGAGCAATCCGCTCCACCGGTGTTCAGTCCAGCTCCGGCCAGCAGGGCCAGACCACGAGGGCGAGAGAGAGAGTGGTGGTCGCGCCCGGAGCCGGATCCGCCTCCGAGGCGGAATGCCCACCCGGCCCCTCCCCTGTGGTGTTTGGTTGGCGCGGTCGCAGTCCGCGCCTTTGGGGGGGGGGTACTGTCACGCCCTGGCTCTGGGGACTCTTTAATGTTGAGCCAGGGTGTTAGTTTCTATGTTTAGTTTTCTAGGTTTATGTTCTAGATCGTGTGGATCTATGTTGGCCAGGGTGGTTCCCAATCAGAGGCAGCTGATTCTCGTTGTCTCTGATTGGGAACCATACTTAGGCAGCCTGTTTGGCACAGTTAATTGTGGGATCTTGTTCTTTATAGGTTTGTGTTTGTGAACCTTTAGACTTCACGTATCGTTTTGTTGTTTTGTTCATGTATTAAGTACTCATTAAAAGATGTACGCCTATCACTCTGCGCCTTGGTCCGGTTCTTACGACGATTGTGACAGCCGGGGTATATTTTCCCTGGTTGCCTGTATTTGTTTCCGGTGCGCCTGTTTTGCTCACCGGACTGTTGACGCTAATATAAACTCTGTATTCTGTGATTCATCCTGCGCCTGACTCCTTCAAATCACACTCTCACAGCTATTTTTGTTTATTTATAACCCTTTTAATTGAAAACAATCACAGTAAGGTACTTAATTGTTACCCATAAATGATTGGATATTGAGATAAAACAAAAGGCTGCATTGGACCTTTAAATATTCTAAACTTGGATTCAAGTCTCTGTAGTTATGTTTTCAACTATCTTCATACCATATCAATTGTTAGATCCCTTCGATCGACAGACAGGCAGATTAAGATGGTAAAAAAAGAAAACAAAGAAAAGGAAGAAAAAAGGAAGGTTGATTATGAGGATGCAAGAGGGAGGTTCGACGCCTTAATAACAAATGCTAGATGAATGGCTCATCATCAGGACAGAATAAAGATTGCTACGGAGAGAGTACAGAGCAAAGCATAAAGCACTCCATAAAACAATACAATGAAATCAACACGTTGTTGTAGGATGGATACACAGCACAACAGAAACGTATGGCCCGATTGTGTCAATTTTTTCGATCTTTCTTTGTAAATGATAGAGGAAGGAGATTGTACACAGACATTTTTTACTGAAACTGGTATATACCTGGTAATACCACAGAGACTTCCCATCAATCCAAAAGTGCAGTCTGGGGAAAGATTCAAAAGGCTCATGTGTATTTTATGGGTTTCTAGATAATATTTCTTAATGTTGGGAGGTGACAGGGTGGATCAGTTTGTTCCTTTGTCTTGTCTGGGAAGATTCAGCAGATGGCCTTTTTTTGAAAGTCAGAGATATGCCATCTCACCACCTCTAGCACTGATATAATTAACACTCCAAGCTCAAGTTTGTACTAATAACAAAAATTTCCCCAAACACCCCAAAAATACCCTAAAACACCACAGAATACCACAAACTACTTCAAAATGTCCATAACTACCATAATATACCTGAACTTGTCTTTGAGTGAGTGACATTTTGTAAGTGGCTGAAAAAGACAAAGTGATATCATTGTGAAAGGCTGTCTGTGTCCTGGTGAGGAAAGGGAAACTCATTTTCCCTGAGATGAGAAAGTAACAAGAGAATGATGACTTATATCTCTTTCACTGTGGTGTAATTCAAATTGTTGACACTTCAGTGAGCTCTGATGAGTTTGAAGAGCTGCCAGACTGCAATGGCTGCCAGTTGACTGCGATGGCTACAATGGACAGTATTCATTGATGATTCCTGTGAGTCTGATTGCAGTGCTTTTCTGGTGTAACACCCACAGGCACTCACCTACTCTTATCATTACACTGCCTGATAATTAGGCTGTCATCACAACCGACAGCTCCTGTCACTGATCTGAGACTGACAATCATAACACCTGTATATACACACACACAGACACAGACACAGACACACACACACACACACACACACACACCAGCATCAACTTAGTTTAAAAAAGCATGAAAATGAAATTTGTATTAATCAGGCTGTGCCTTTTATTACTCTTTCTAGGGTGTGGGGTGTGGGGTGTGGGGTGTGTGTGTGTTTTTGTGTGTGTGTGTGTGTGTGTCACAGTAACTTCGCAAAAATAGAGCTGGCAGCTGCAGTTGTTCACTTGTAACACACACACACACACGTCCACCTTATACTCTTCCTCCTCTTCCTCCACCAAAGAGATACTGCCTAAAACACCTTTGTCCTCAGACTAAACTCTCACCCCCTGGACACATGCCAGCCATCATCTTCAAAACGCTCATCCCACTGAACCTGACTTCTCCAGACAACTATCCTTTCTTTACATTTTACTACCATAAACTTAGACATCTGAAACAAGTTCATTCTAATTCTTGTTCTCATTACTTTTATCTTCAGATATGCTATAACAAAATGCAGGAGCAAAGCTGTTTCTGTTAGAAGATAAACCCAGGTAAATGCTCATTTGAGAGATAAGAGTCGGGTAGCTCACCCACACACCACCCAGCATGATAGCTGCAATCAGGAGAAGGAGGAAGAGGAGACTGAAGAGGCTGATTGTTGTGTCTGATATGGCCTTTTACTGCTCGCCAACACTGATTGAGTCTGGCTACGTACTGAAATGATAGTGTTCTGAGATAATGTGTGTGTGTGTGTGTGTGTGTGTGTGTGTGTGTGTGTGTGTGTGTGTGTGTGTGTGTGTGTGTGTAAGAGCGAGAGAAAGGTGTGGGGGGTGGGAGTGTGTATTGCAAACTCACAGAATCTTAAGACAATCCCTCACAGCTTCTTCATTGAGCAAATGCACATAACATCAATACACAACAGTAACAAATCTACAATCTGTTACCTCAATTAAATCAATGTGTGAAACGTTATGCTCCATTCTCACCCAATAATTCATTTTTTTTGTCCACACCACATTCTCATCTCTGTGACAGTGAGAGACAGAGAGACTGAGAGAGACGGGGAAGCTTGTTCTATTTTAGAAAGGTGCTGAGGAGCTGGGAAAATATTATCTGCTGACTGAAAGTGGATCATGGTGTACACAAGTTGTGACATGCGTTTGGCAGCGGAGCAGTTTGTGAGAAACTTCTCTGGCATCAGGAGCTGTCAACATGGAGAAGATCAGAAACACTTCAGCACGCTGCTAGCAAAGCTGCGACGCTGTTAAATATTAATTCGACATGCGAAGAGGTTTGTTTGGCATTATATTCCAATCATTAGCAGAGTTGCATAATGAAGTTTTTGGCTTGGCTAAGCACCTATCAGTATATACAGTATACACTGAGTGTACAAAACATTAAGGGCATCTGCTCTTTCCATGACATAGACTGACCAGGTGAGTCCAGGTGAAAACTATGATCCCTTATTGATGTCACTTGTTAAATCCACTTCAATCCGTGTAGATGAAGGGGAGGAGACAGGTTAAAGAAGGATTTTTAAGCCTTGAGACAATTGAGACATGGATTGTGTATGTGTGCCATTGAGAGGGTGAATGGGCAAGACAAAATATTTAAGTGCCTTTGAACGGGGAATGGTAGTAGGTGCCAGGCACACCGGTTTGTGTCAAGAACTGCAACACTGCAGGGTTTTTCCACACTCAACAGTTTCCCGGGTGTATCAAGAATGGTCCACCACCCAAAGGAAATCCAGCCAACTTGAGAAAACTATGGAATGCACTGGAGTCAACATGGGCCCGCATCCCTGTGGAATGCTTTCGACACCTTGTAGAGTCCATGCCCCAACGAATTGAGGCTGTTCTGAGGGCAAAAGGGAGGAGGGAGGGGGGGGTTGTCACTCAATATTAGGAAAGTGTTCCTAATGTTTGTTATACTCAGGTGTACACATGCATAAACAATGTATTCACTTTTAATTTTCCTTTTCCCAGTGGTAATGGTCAAAACAGACTGAACCTGTTCAAACAACCAGACCAATGTTCTCACCAGTCAGATTGGTGAACCACCTTACTGTACGACCAGTGTTGATCACCTTAAGTTAGACTGATGGACACCTTGACACATCAGTTCCTAATATTGACCATATTAAAAGTCTAATGAAATGTCTCACCAATGGGTTGTATTGATTGTGAACAGCAAATACGGTTGAAATTGCCTCCTTGAAAGATGTCCATAATCATAGAACACTTAACAATAGTCATATCCTTACTGCAAATTAATTTGAGTCGCATTCGATACGTAAGCAATTAATAAAGCCTATGACAACCGGCCGTGATTGGGAGTCCCATAGGGCGGCGCACAATTGGCCCAGCGTCGTCCGGGTTTGGCCGGTGTAGGCCGTCATTGTAAATAAGAATTTGTTCTTGACTGACTTGCCTAGTTAAATAAAGGTAAAATAAAAAATTAAATTAAATAGGAACAGAGTACAGACAATCACATAACTCAGCGAATGAAGATACACAAAGAGAGATAGAACCGGTTCAAGGCAGAGTGAATGGGTATATTGAGAACTGTACAGCCGAGCGTCAACCAAGCCCAAGGTCAGTGGTAGACAGAGTCTGTCTGACAGGCAACCGCTAGAAATAGGGACAATGGCCAACTTTCTTTGTGAGTAGTGCTTTTTAAATTCAGCATGTCTAATCCAGATTTTTTTGGTCCTCCAGATACATTTGGACAGGACATTTTCTCCACACTTCCCTCTCAAAGTCACCCAAGTCACTTGATAGTTCTCCTCTGCTCGGGAAATGGAAATGAAGGGGTGTTAGAATAATTGTATACACTCACTAGCAATCCTAAAATATTTTACAGGTCTGTGGAGATGATAATGCATTTAAAACACTGAAAAATACACAATTAATGTGTGTGATCATTCCCCACACAGTATCCACCTCTTTTTAACTGCATGTTTTAAGTCATTATTATCAGGCTTGCCATCTATTATATAAAATCCCATGAGATGACACAAACAATGAGATGACAAACAAAAATCCAATGTAAATAATATTTATATCCTCACTCTGGAATTGTGTCATGATATGCTGGCACAGCGGCTGGTCATTGTATTGAGGGACAAAGCTCTATGGGGATCTCTCTCGTACACACACACACACACACACACACACACACACACACACACACACACACACTACAACAGGGCTGTAGTGGAGCAGGTCGAGAGCTTCAAGTTCCTCAGTGTCCACATGCATCACTAAGGAATTATCATGGTCCACACACACCAACACAGTCGTGAAGAAGGCACGACAACACCTCAACGCCTCTTCTCTCTCATGAGCCCTCAGATCCTCAAAAAGTTATACAGCTGCACCATTAAGAGCATCTGGACTGGCTGAATCACCGCTTGGTATGGCAACGGCTTGGCATCCGACCGCAAGGTGCTACAGAGGGTAATGCATACGGCCCAGTACATCACTGGGGCTGAGCTCCGTGCCATCCAGGACCTCTATACTAGGCGGTGTCAGAGGAAGGCCCTAAAAATTGTCAAAGACTCCAGCCACCCAAGTCATAGATTGTTATTTCTGCTACCGCATGGCAAGCGGTACCGATGCACCAAGTCTGGAACCAATAGGACCCTGAACAGCTTCTAACCCAAAGCAAGACTTCTAAATAGTTAGTTAAATAGTTAACCAGTAAGCTACACGGACTATCTGCATTGACCCTTTTTGCACTAACTCTTTTGACTCATCACATACGCTGCTGTTACTGTTAATTATCTATCCTGTTGCAAAGTCACTTTATCCCTATCTATATGTACATATCTACTACCTCAATTACCTCGTACCCCTGCATATTGACTCGGTACTGGTACCCTATGTATATAGGTAAGTGTTCGTTACTCATTGTGGATTTATTCCTCGTGTTATTATTTTTCTATTATTTCTCTTTTTTTCTTTCTGCATTGTTGGGAAGGGCCCGTAAGGAAGCATTTCACTGTTAGTCTACACCTGTTGTTTACAAAGCATGTGACAAATAAACATTTGATTTGACACACACGTTTGCTGATATGTATTCAAAATGTACAAAAGGGAATGTTTTTTCAGAAGGAAGTTTCCCTATTTGGGATGGGTAGTGTTGGAATGAAAGGCCACTCTCTTTGATCTTGAAATAGGCTGGGTCCTTTCATCTTTGGAAGCTCAGAGGAGGGTAGAACTTTAATAGTATATGTTTGCTCCATCCACACTTCAAGTGGCACTCTTCAGATACAAACACCTTTGACATCAGGTGGGAAGTGATAATTCATCTGAACAAAGGAGAAACACAACAAACATTACACCTGGCACTCTAGATGTTGCACCTATCCCTCTCACTACAGAGTCCATTCATGCAGTAGTGTACTTAGTCTTATCTAGCATATCTTTTGTGTTTCGAAAAGTACACCATGCATTTGTCTACACTTTAAATGCACTGAAGTTGGGTAGTCATCCTTGTCTAACCTAAAAATATTGTGTAATGGACCTGTCTTGAGACATAACCAAGATTGAAATACACAGAAAAACTTTCAACAACACTTCCAGACATTCCCACCAAGGACCCCTTTTCAGCTGACAGCAAACAATCTTTTCAACCTTGGTGTGCGAAGTTCCTCGCTCGGAGATCACATACCTTTTTGCCTTTTTGAGCGACTGAAAAATAGATGAGTGGAGGTGGTGAGATCCTCCATCCTCATCATCGCAAATGTCATAGTGCTGACATTTTTTATTCATGCTCATCTGTTACCCCTTGGCGATGTCTCTGAAAAAGGCCTGTATCACTGTCAGCCTGTTCTATCAGTTACATGAAAATAACTCTACATCACATATTTAACAGGAAAGACACCTTGAGGAGTTCAGCAAAGTTCTTAAAGGTGTGGAAAAAGATGAAACTAAGAAAACTAAGATCCTCCTAAAATCACGATGACTTATTGGTCCATATGACACAGCGAACAGCACACAGCGATCCATTGGCAAACTGCTCAAGTGATTCAGGGTTCAACAAGAGTCATCTGCAAAGCTCCTGCTGAGAATCAGGAATCAGATAGTACTTATAACTAGAAAGTC
Source organism: Coregonus clupeaformis (assembly GCF_020615455.1). Lineage (NCBI taxonomy): Eukaryota > Metazoa > Chordata > Actinopteri > Salmoniformes > Salmonidae > Coregonus > Coregonus clupeaformis. The sequence goes on along the minus strand of NC_059218.1, from coordinate 22,962,064 downwards.
AGCTCAGAGCGATTCAAAGAGGGATCCCCAGGGAGTGTGGGTGCTTGTTTACCAGGGTGACTATATATTGTGCTGTCTGGGAGGCCAACTGCACTTAAAAAGAGACAGAAAACACAGACACATGGGAAACACTCCCATTCTGTCAATCAGCCCCATACTACAAGAGACTGCAATGGCCTGTAGGGAGGTGGGATGGTGTCACTCACAGAGAGAAGAGGGAGAGATATCATTATCAAAAGGAAAGAAATAGGACAAATGCATGATGTGACAGCTTGCGTAAGAGGGAAAGGGGCCATAAGCTCCAAATGCACTGAACACTACTATGCACTACTCTCTCCTAAGAGACAGCCTAAACTCTGCTTAGCTAGGAAACAGAAGCATTTCAACATGTACATTTCATGGAAATGGAAGATGTAGCTACATTTCATGTTGAAAGTAAACCTGAAGGACTCTAGAGGATGTTGAGCTAAACCATAATGGCTGTGTGGTTGTTTTTTAAACATTTTTAGTCATTTAGCAGACACTCTTATCCAGCACAACTTACAGTTAGTGCATACATTATTTAATTTTTCATACTGGCCCCCCGTGGGAATCGAACCCATAATCCTGGCGTTGCAAACGCCATGCTCTACCAACTGAGCTACATCCCTGGACCTGGTTGTCCTGGGTTAACTGGCCTGATGCAGTTGTCATGTTTGCTGGGTTGCTGAAAGTGTGTGTGTTTAGGGACATCCATCACTGTGATAAGCAGAGAGAGGAGAGGAGGGGCCAGGCGTGCTGGCTGTAGTGGGGCTGGAGGGATGGGCAGCTGTGGTCAGAGGAGAGGAGGAGAGGAAGAGAGGAGGGGCCAGGCGTGCTGGCTGTGGTGGGGCTGGAGGGATGGGCAGCTGTGGTCAGAGGAGAGGAGGAGAGGAGGAGAGGAGGGGCCAGGCGTGCTGGCTGTGGTGGGGGCTGGAGGGATGGGCAGCTGTGGTCAGAGGAGAGGAGGAGAGGAGGAGAGGAGGGGCCAGGCGTGCTGGCTGTGGTGGGGGCTGGAGGGATGGGCAGCTGTGGTCAGAGGAGAGGAGGAGAGGAGGAGAGGAGGGGCCAGGCGTGCTGGCTGTGGTGGGGCTGGAGGGATGGGCAGCTGTGGTCAGAGGAGAGGAGGAGAGGAGGAGAGGAGGGGCCAGGCGTGCTGGCTGTGGTGGGGCTGGAGGGATGGGCAGCTGTGGTCAGAGGAGAGGAGGAGAGGAGGAGAGGAGGGGCCAGGCGTGCTGGCTGTGGTGGGGCTGGAGGGATGGGCAGCTGTGGTCAGATCAGAGTTCACAGTGTGAGAGATTAAAACCTACTGGAGTGAGACCTGCAGCTGAGATGCACACATACTGTACATACAAACTCATGTGCACCCGCACATATGCTTGTACACACAAAAGCCCTAAAAGATGCACGCACGCACGCACAAACAAACACACCTATCACATTTCATCAAATCATACAGTCCTTCAAATCCCTCTCGTAACCAACCATTCGAACAGTCTCCATCACCTGTCCCCTCAACTGGCATCCTGAGAGCCTCAGGGTGTGAGAGAGGACCCTCTCATGGTCACTGTTACAGGAATTATAAGAGGCAGCCATCACCCGGGCCAGTACCTCCCAGCAGCACACTCATCAGGAGTTGACAGGGCTTGAGGTGCCCCTGCTCCACTCGGCTGGAACCTGTGGCTCCACATCAGAACATTGTTTAATGCAGGTATTAATGATCCATGTGATGACCTTGACTGATACTGCCAGGGAGACTAGTACTTCTCTGCACAGATGAGACCGCTTTATCGAAAATGCCAGCCTGATCTCAGACTAGACGTAAGATCGTAAATGTAAATCCAGTACACTCAAATTAGAATGATATGTTACGTTTGGTATGGTTACGTAAGACAGAAGGTTACTTAACCCTTTAACTGGCACACCAAGAAATACATATCAGAAAAAGTATACTTTTTTAAAATATGTGTGTTTAGCCTTAATATAGGCCATCTTTTTTATTTACATGACTTAAAATGTTATAGATAACGCATCGCAAACATCTCAACCAGGCTGTTGAGTTGCCCAATTAGGGTAAACTAATTTTGTATTGGAATTTGCATAGACTTTTTAAATCATCAAAAAAATGAAACATTAATTAACATTAGGTCTGCTTCAGTTACTTATAATGGAAGCCTAGTTAAATGAGGACTGATATAAAAAATGATACATTTGTGTGTCAAAATATGAATATTCAAATATATGTAAATAAGGTGTTTACTGTTTATATGCTCATAATACCTGTAGAATGACATGTACTGAATAATATTGTGAAACATATTGAAGATAACAGGCAGACAGTAAATACTGATATGAATATTAAAATATTTTTCTATTTGCACAGACACAAAAAACATTCAAATATTTATCCATTGTCCATAATAGCTAGCTTTGGCTAAATTGCATTCCTATAATGGGCAACTCAACCGCCTGGTATTTTTCAAGAGTTCCTAAAATTATAATACAACAACATTTTAAAAATGTCATCATTCCAAAATGATGTTTTAGAGGTCAACAACATTTAAATGAAAATGTGATTAATGAGGTTCAATTTTGCTAACGTTCACTTCCTGGTTTTCAACCATCTTTGAATGTGTGCTTAAAAAAATACAGGAGTGCGATAATGAAAACCACATGATCATTTTACTAAATGGCATTGGTTGGGATGTTAAAATATGCCAAATAAAATTCATATGTTTAATCACAATCTCTATAGACAAACATTGGCAGTAGAATGGCCTTACTGAAGAGCTCAGTGACTTTCAACGTGGCACCGTCATAGGATGCCACCTTTCCAATAAGTCAGTTCATCAAATTTCTGCCCTGCTAGAGCTGCCCCGGTCAACTGTAAGAGCTGTTATTGTGAAGTGGAAATGTCTAGGAGCAACGACGGCTCAGCCGCAAAGTGGTAGGCCACACAAGATCACAGAACGAGACCGCTGAGTGCTGAAGCGTGTAGCGTGTAAAAATTGTCTGTCCTCGGTAGCATCACTCACTACCAAGTTCCAAACTGCCTCTGGAAGCAACTTCAGCACAATAACTGTTCATCGGGAGCTTCATGAAATGGGTTTCCATGGCCAAGCAGCCTACACAAGCCTAAGACCACCATGCGCAATGCCAAGGGTCGGCTGGTGTGGTGTAAAGCTTGCAGCCATTGGAATCTGGAGCAGTGGAAACGCGTTCTCTGGAGTGATGAATTATGCTTCACCATCTGGCAGTCCGACGGACAAAAATGCGCAATGCCAAGGGTCGGCTGGTGTGGTGTAAAGCTTGCAGCCATTGGACTCTGGAGCAGTGGAAACGCGTTCTCTGGAGTGATGAATCATGCTTCACCATCTGGCAGTCCGACGGACAAATCTGAGTTTGGCAGATGCCAGGAGAACGCTACCTGCCCCAAAGCATACTGCCAACTGTAAAGTTCGGTGGAGGAGGAATAATGGTCTGGGGCTGTTTTTCATGGATCGGGCTAGGCCCCTTAGTTCCAGTGAAGGGAAATCTTAACGCTACAGCATACAATGACATTCTAGATGATTCTGTGCTTCCAACTTTGTGGCAACAGTTTGGGGAAGGCCCTTTCCTGTTTCAGCATGACAATGCCCCTTTACACAATGCGAGGTCCATACAGAAATTGTTTGTTTTACATCGATGTGGAAGAACTTGACTGGCATTCACAGTGCCCTGACCTCAACCTCATCGAACACCTTTGGGATGAAACGGAACGCTGACTGCGAGCCAGGCCTTATCGCCCAACATCAGTGCCCGACCTCACTAATGCTCTTGTGGCTGAATGGAAGCAAGTCCCCGCAGCAATGTTCCAACATCTAGTGGAAAGCCTTCCCATAAGAGTGGAGGCTGTTATAGCAGGAAAGGGGGGACCAACTCCATATTAATGCCCATGAATTTGGAATGAGATGTTCGACGAGCAGGTGTCCACATACTTTTGGTCATGTAGTGTACTACTTAGAATGTTAGCTAACCCTTCCCCTAACCCTAACCTTAACCCTTTAACCTAAGTCCTAATCATAACCTTAACCCTAAACCCTAGCCTAGCTAACGTTAGCCACCTAGCTAATGTTAGCATTAGCCACCTAGCCAACATAAGCCAAAACAAATTGGAATTCATAACATATCATACGTTTTGCAAATTTTTAAACATATTGTACGAATTGCAATTCGTAAGATATTGTACGAATTGCAATTGGTAACATATCATACAGATTTTAATTCGTAACATATCATACGAAATGGGTGATGGACATCCACAAATGAATACATACCATAAGAAACATAACATATGTTGGCCCGGATTTACGTTTATTATGTTACGTCTACCCTTGAGTCCAGGTTGAAAATGCATAGATCTACTATGATCAACTTCTAACATGCAGTAGTTTGGAGAGCAGCGTGACATACAAAGGCTCATTTTCATCAATTTTGTTTTTGAAATATATTAAAAGAGAGTACAAAGAAAATAATACCACGGCCTTACAATACCATCTGTCAATACTTGTAATAACCCATACTTATGGTCCCTAGGATTCCGGATGTACTGAAGGAGAAGAAAGCCTATTTCTCATGCCTATTATTTCCCTGCAATTTCCTCCCTAAGATTGCCGCATTCCTGCTGTGTTTCTCTGTTCTCTAGGGAACATAATGGAAAAAAATGTATAATGTCCAATCCACCTAGACAATTACAATGCACCAGAGGTGGGACCAAGTCACTATTATTAGAGTCACAAGCAAGAATCAAGTCAAAAGGTCAGAGTCTCAAGTCGAGTCTCAAGTAGAACGGGTCGAGTCCAAGTCGTACATTCTAAGAGCAAGTCAAGTTGAGGCCAGTCACAAGTTCTCAAGTTAAGTCTCAAGTCAAGTAAAAAACATAATCTATACATGCAATGAGTTGTTCAACTACAACTACTCTTTGTATATTTATTGAGGCTACCAGACAATATTTTTCATTATTTTGTCTACAACACATATTGATTATGTAATTGTAAAATAGGTCCTTGTAGCAGTCATATGGGCATGAAATCAGCAGAAGGCAGGTTGACGTGCTCAGAGTGTAGATTTATTTACTGGTCTTGGTGAGCCAATAATGAAAGTGCCATATCATACAAAATATACAAGTAGATTTACCAAATATACAAGGGCAATAGCCCAAAAGAAATAGCCTCTGTATCAGGCTTAACCTGTTCTATCTGAACAGACACAGGTAGAGGGCAAGACTGCACAGTCTCCCCTTGAGAAACCAAATTGAATGTGTCTAACAGGAGCTCAAACAGGTACTTATACACTACATTACCAAAAGTATGTTGACACCTGCTCGTCGAACATCTCATTCCAAAATCATGGGCATTAATATGGAGTTGGCAGAAGTAGACATGCTCATGTTATTTATGTTAGTGTATGGTGAGCTGCACACAGTGGACTTCCTACTAGGGCACACCGCCTCAGTGCTAACAGTATAACTCTGGTTCATAGGCACATGATTACTGCATACAATAGCTATAGGATCAGCAGAGGAATTCAGGGCAGTTAAAGGGACATAAATTAGGTTACTTACATTGCGTCTGCCAACGCGCCTGGGATAATGTACATTTGCTGAAGCATTATGACAACTCAGCGACACAATGGTAGGGATTAATTGAGCTGGGCTTGGGTCATTGATAAGTCATTGTCTCAATGCAGCCTTAAAATGCTGTGAAAGGATCCAGGAACCCAAATTATTCGGGTGGATCCCATCCTCCTTATAATATGGAGTTGGTCCCCCTTTGCTGCTATAACATCCTCCACTCTTCTGGGAAGGCTTTCCACTAGATGTTGGAACATTGCTGCAGGGACTTGCTTCCATTCAGCCACAAGAGCATTAGTGAAGTCGGACACTGATGTTGGGCGATTAGGCCTGGCTCGCAGTCGGCATTCCAATTCTTCCCAAAGGTGCTCGATGGGGTTGAGGTCAGGGCTCTGTGCAGGCCAGTCAAGTTCTTCCACACCGATCTCGACAAACCATTTCTGTATGGACCTTGCTTTGTGCAAGGGCGCATTGTCATGCTGAAACAGGAAAGGGCCTTCCCCAAACTGTTGCCACAAAGTTGGAAGCACATAATTGTCTAGAATATCATTGTTTTTTGTAGCGTTAAGATTTCCCTTTACTGGAACTAAGGGGCCTAGACCATTGTTCCTCCTCCACCAAACTTTGCAATTGGCACTATGCATTGGGGTAGGTAGCGTTCTCCTGGCATCCGCCAAACCCAGATTCGTCCGTCGGACTGCTAGATGGTGAAGCATGAGTCATCTCTCCAGAGAATGCATTTCCACTGCTCCACAGTCCAATAGCGGCGAGCTTTACACAACTCCAGCCGACGCTTGGCATTGAGCATTGTGATCTTAGGTTTGTGTGTGGCTGCTCGGCCATGGAAACCCCTTTCATGAAGCTCCCGACAAACAGTTATTGTGCTGACGTTGCTTCCAGAGGCAGTTTGGAACTCGGTAGTGAGTGTTGCAACTGAAGACAGATTATTTTTACGCGCTACGCAGTTCAGCGGTCCCCTTCTGTGAGCTTGTGTGGAGTACCACTTTGCGGCTGAGCCGTTGTTGCACCTATACGTTTCCACTTCACAATAACAGCATTTACAGTTGACTGGGGAAGCTCTAGCAGGGCAGAAATTTGTTGAACTAACTTGTTGGAAAGGTGGCATCCTATGACGGTGCCACGTTGAAAGTCACTGAGCTCTTCAGTAAGGACAATATACTGCCAATGTTTGTCTCTGGAGATTGCATGGCTGTGTGCTCGATTTTATACACCTATACATTTTATACACCTGGGTGTGGCTGAAATAGCAGAATCCCCTAATTTGAAGAGGTGTCCACATATTTTAGTATATATAGTGTAAGCACTTAGCCCCTCACAGGACCATACAATTACCCAATTGGCAATTACAACCTATAAACTGGTTCTACAATGTAAAAGCCAATTTCCACATCCATTGTTACATTGGTAAATTCGTCATAATCAGACTTAATGATTATAAATGATATTTTATCACCATTCAAACATGGAACAATCATTTTATCACGTAGACTATTTCGATGCACCCTGAGGCTTGCACGCTCCTATTACGCACAACCAGAATGACAGAGGCATAGGACACATGCGGTGTTCAACCCAGCTGGGAACTCGGAAAAAACTAGCAAACTCTGGGAAAAATCGTTTTGAACGGTCATCCAACTCGGAATTCCCACTCGGGAAATCGGGCCTCCTTCTAGAGCTCCTACTTTCCGACCTGAAGATCACTGACGTCATAATTTGACTTAGTATTTTTCCGAGTTCCCAGTTGTCATGAACGCACCAATAGACACACTGAACTCCCGACATAACCATGGAAATATGAATAAAGGAAACCATACATTTAATTAAATAAACAGAACGTTCATGTTCACAATAAACATCCGCCCACTCAGAGGCTAAGAAATTGTAGGCTTAATTAAAATGTATTGTATCAAACATAAGTGTAAGGAATAAACGTTACGGGGATGTAATGATTGAACGCTAGCAATTAGGATTATATGGTATATATGTACCACGTAGCCTATGCATTTAGACGCGTGAAAGAAAGCAACCACAAGCATTTTGTGATGCGTGATTAGAAGGAGTCAGGCGCAGGAGGGTAAATCACAGAATACAGAGTTTATTCCGTAATACAGTGTTACGCAGAATAGCGTCAACCAGAACAGGCACACGGGGAAATTATACCCGGCAATACAATATACACTGAGCACAACCAAGCTACTCTCTCCTCACAATAAACAATCACCCACAAGGACAAGGGGGCAGAGGGAACACTTATACATGTACTAAATGAGGGGATATGAACTAGGTGTGTGTAATAGACAAAACCGTTGCGCCTGGCACCTACTACCATACCCCATTCAAAGGCACTTAAATATTTTGTCTTCCCCATTCACCCTCTGAATGGCACACATACACAATCCATGTCTCAATTGTCTCAAGGCTTAAAAATCATTATTTAACCTGTCCCCTCCCCTTCTTCTACACTGATTGAAGTGGATTTAACAAGTGACATCAATAAGGGATCATAGCTTTCACCTGGATTCTCCCGGTCAATCTGTCATGGAAAGAATAGGTGTCCTTAATGTTTTGTATACTCAGTATATATTATCACCAATCAGGGTTGGGATCATTTATTTGATCTTATTCACTTCGGAATTAACTCAAATGTAATTCATGACTGGAGATGGTATTGACAACAACTCTGTCTTGTGGACAAGGAGTCTGTGAGGTCACAGATATGCAGACATAATGTAATATCATGTAACATCTGGGGGCCTGGGTATGACTAAAGTAAGCATAAATGAGATTGGCATAACTTGACTCATGTCAGATTAGTTTGTTCAGAATATTGTTAGCCTATCTAGAAAGAGCTACACTAACCACACGGCTGAGTGTGGTTGCTCTAATGGCCGTGAGATTTTCATCAAAAGCCCTCCAGGCAGATCGAGTAGTTTCGATTCTGACCAGTGTCTCAAAGAAGCACCAGACACTCCAAACACCACTTATCAGACTTAGGCCAGACTATCAGCTACTGCTACAATCATCATATTGTAAATTGTGCGGTCTGGGGGCTGTAGATTATGGGTTATAGACTGTGTGTGATGCTGTAAAACGTTGTTGACTCATTAAAAGTGAGGGTGATTGGCAGGACTGTCAAGACTGGGAATGGGCACACTGGGCATAGAGAAGAGTGGGTACTATCTGAGGAATGGGCACACTGGGCATAGAGAAGAGTGGGTACTATCTGAGGAATGGGCACACTGGGCATAGAGAAGAGTGGGTACTATCTGAGGAATGGGCACACTGGGCATAGAGAAGAGTGGGTACTATCTGAGGAATGGGCACACTGGGCATAGAGAAGAGTGGGTACTATCTGAGGAATGGGCACACTGGGCATAGAGAAGAGTGGGTACTATCTGAGGAATGGGCACACTGGGCATAGAGAAGAGTGGGTACTATCTGAGGAATGGGCACACTGGGCATAGAGAAGAGTGGGTACTATCTGAGGAATGGGCACACTGGGCATAGAGAAGAGTGGGTACTATCTGAGGAATGGGCACACTGGGCATAGAGAAGAGTGGGTACTATCTGAGTCACTAAAGTAAAGGGCCCAAACACAGTATGGACATATTGGATTTCAGAAGTTCAGAAACATTGATGGGAGCCTCGCAAAGTGTTTGCAAACTACATACAGAGAAACCTGTAGCCTTGTAACTGTTCTAAGGCAAAGAAAGACACTATGTTCTCTGGGGTCGAGGACAGACATGTAGTGAAATGTGTCTCAGCTCTTGAATCTCAGCTCTCTACAGAGTCGTGACATGGGGCACCTAGTGATAATAGCTCAGTTAATAACTAGAGGAACCATTAGTGATGATAATTAATATTGTATGTCTGCTTCAACGTTAGAATGAAATATATTACATGAACTATGTACAGTTTACATTTAGACTACACATTGACCCTTGACCTTGGATAATTGAACAGAGTATGTTAATCATAAATCTCATAGAAATTCTGTATTTTAAAACTGTCAGCTTCCTGCCTCCTGTTTGTCTCCGGGCCTCTAGAGGTCATCTGTGTTCCCCTCTGCCTTAGTTCTTCCTCGTGTGTCCTTATTTGCTTTATCCAGGTCACCTGTGCCTTGTTTCCCCTAGAGTATTTTAGCTGTGTTTTTTCCCCTTGTTCCTCACTTGGTTTTTGAGTCCTGGCTATGTGTCTCCTGCTGTGTCCCACAGAGTCTTTCCGAGTAAGCTTTTCTAAGTTATCTTTATTTGGTTTTTCTCCCCTCGTGGAGTTATTTTGTTTTGTCCTCCTGTTTTGTTTACTGTACCTCTGTTAGTATACCTCTTTCTGAGAAGAACTTTTGTTGGATTATTTTTGAAGTGCAAAGAAATACATTTTTTTCTAATTAAATCTACTTTGCCTGGAGTATTGCCTTGGGTGTTTCGTTTGGGTCCTACTATACCTCCTCGGTGGCTAAGGGGTAGAACACCCTACTCTCCACATCTGAGACCTGAGTTCAAGCCCAGCTTGTGACAGAAAAACCAAGTCAATCATGGACCCAGAAACACTCAGTTCCAAGGACCTGTTGGAGGTGATCGCTCGACATGAGGCATCTTTCCAGCGCCATGAAGCCGTTCTCAGCCGACAGGAAGAGCTGATGGCTAGTCATTCTCAACTCCTGGCCGATATGATGAGTTCCCTCCGCCAGCTCTTTGAACGCCTCCCTGGTCCTTCCCCTTACTCCAGGTCACCCCCAGTGACGACAGGCCTTCTCCATCGGCGGAGCCCCGACTACCACCTCCCAAGCCCTTTTCTGGGGATCCAAGCTCTTGCCAGGGTTTCCTCACCCAATGCTCCCTCACCTTCGAGCTCCAACCCTCAAGTTTTCCCACAGACCGTTCCAAGATTGCCTACATCATTACCCTTCTTTCAGACAAGGCGCTCTCCTGGGCCTCTGCGGTGTGGCAGTCCCAGGAGGCCTGTTGTGACTCCTACGCTGCATTTGTAGAAGAGTTCAAGCGGGTGTTCGATCATCCTGTCAGTGGGCGGGAAGCTTCCAAGCGCCTACTGTCTCTCCGTCAGGGTCCCCAGAGCACGGCAGATTTTGCCATTGAATTCCGGACCATAGCAGCAAGGAGCGGATGGAATGATGAAGCGCTGAGGGTCTGTTTTCAGGGAGGGTTATCTGAGCCCCTTCAAGATGAGTTAGCCACCCGAGAACCAGCTGGGGATCTCGAGTCCCTCATAGCCTTGGCCATCCGCCTGGACAATCGTCTAAGAGAGCGGAGAACGGCTCGCCGCCAGGGGTCTCAGTCCCAAGTTCCTCTGAGCAGCTCTGTTTCTCCTGTTTGGGCTCCGTCATTCAGAGCTTCCCCGGCTCCTGAACTGCTCCAGGATTCCCCGGAGAACATGCAGTTAGGCCGTTCCAGGCTTTCTCCCAACGAAAGGGAACGTCGCATGAGGGAGCGTCGGTGCCTCTACTGCGGGGTCGCCGGCCACTTCCGCTCCACTTGCCCCGAGCTGGGAAACGCCTGTCCCCGCCTAGCTACAGGAGGGCTGTGATGGGGAAAATTAGAGCTCCTCCTACTAACGCTGTCTTAGCTATCCCAGCCACTCTGTCCTGGAAGGGCCACCAGCATCGGGTCCAGGCTATGATTGATTCCGGTGCCGCAGGTGATTTCCTGGATTTAACCTTGGCTAAGGAACTTAAGATCCCTACCCAACTACTTCCTCAACCCCAGGCAGTTACAGCCTTAGATGGCAGACCTCTGGAACCAGGAAAGGTTACAGAGGCGACTCAGTCCCTGCGACTTACCATCTTTCAACACCAGCAGGAGGAGACCTTCTATCTCATTGACTCCCCCGAGTATCCTATTATCCTGGGTCACCCTTGGCTATGCAGACATAATCCCCAGATCGACTGGCCTACTGGCACCATTCTAAGCTGGGGTCCCACTTGCCAACTCACCTGCATGCTTCAGAGTCCCTCAGCCCCTAGTACCCAGTTTCAAGAGTCTGTTGACGTCTCCCGAGTCCCCAGTGTTTACCATCGGTTCAAGGCAGTGTTCAGCAAGTCCCGGGCTACTTCCTTACCGCCTCACCGCACGTATGACTGTGCCATTGATCTACTCCCTGGTTGCTGCCCTCCTAGAGGTCGGATCTTTTCCTTATCCTCCCCGAGCACTCAGCTATGGACACCTACATTAAGGAGTCCTTGGCAGCCGGCCTCATCTGTGCCTCTACTTCCCCGGCTGGGGCGGGCTTCTTTTTGTTGAAAAGAAAGACGGGGGTCTTAGGCCTTGTATTGATTACCGGGGACTCAACAAGATCACGGTTCGGAATCGATACCCCCTTCCTCTCATGGCCACTGCTTTTGAGCGGCTTCAAGGGGGCTTCCATTTTTACTAAACTGGATCTCCGCAATGCTTACCATCTCGTGCGGATCCGGCCAGGAGACGAATGGAAGACGGCCTTCAACACGCCCACGGGGCACTATGAATATCGGGTGATGCCGTTCGGGCTCACCAATGCCCCCGCAGTATTCCAAGCCCTGATTAATGATGTTCTCCGGGATATGCTTAATCTGTTCGTCTTCGTGTACCTGGACGATATCCTCATCTTCTCGAGGTCACTGAAGGAGCATGAGGGGCATGTTAGCAGGGTTCTCCAGAGGCTCCTTGACAATCACCTCTACGTTAAACCTGAGAAGTGTGAATTTCATGTTTCCCAGACTCAGTTTCTCGGGTTTATTGTCACTCCCGGCCACCTAGAGATGGATCCCAAGAAGGTCAAAGCGGTCCACAGCTGGCCCACACCTGCCACGGTCAAGGAGGTTCAACGGTTCATTGGCTTTTCTAACTTCTATCGGAAGTTCATTAAGAATTTCAGCTCTGTGGTAGCCCCCTTGACGACGCTTACCAAGGGAGGAGGGACCAAGATTCACTGGGGTCCGGAAGCAGCAGGGGCCTTCGAGGATCTCAAGCGCCGCTTCACTTCTGCTCCGATTCTGGTGATCCCTGACCCAGAAAGACCTTTCGTGGTGGAGGTGGACGCCTCAGAGGTGGGGGTGGGAGCCGTCCTGTCACAGAGGGGTGAGGATGGGAGATTACACCCTTGTGCCTTCATGTGTCGCCGCCTGTCTGAGGCCGAGCGCAACTACCACGTGGGGGATCGAGAGTTGCTGGCGGTAAAACTGGCCTTGGAAGAGTGGCGCCATTGGCTTGAGGGGGCTCAGCATCCTTTCCAGGTTCTCACAGACCACAAGAACCTGGAATATCTCCAACAGGCTGAGCGGATGAACCCTCGGCAAGCACGATGGTCCCTTTTTTTTAATCGATTCCAGTTTCTCCTGTCTTACAGACCTGGCACCAAGAACGTCAAGCCGGATGCCCTGTCTCGAGCCTATTCTCCCGAGATACAAGAGAAGCCCTTGGCATCGATTATTCCGAGGTCTAGGATCGTCGCACCTCTTCAGTGGGAACTAGAAAGAGGGGTACGAGAGGCCCTTGTCCATGAGCCCGATCCAGGCGGTGGTCCTGCCGGACGCCTGTACGTTCCTCTCTCTGTTCGGGCCCGCGTCTTGCAGTGGGGTCATGAGTCGCCCTTGACATGCCATCCGGGTAGTGCTCGCACACTGGAATTCCTCCAGCGGCGGTTTTGGTGGCCGTCCATCAAGAAGGACGTGCAGGTCTATGTTGGGGCCTGCCCTGTGTGCAACCAGGGAAAGTCGACACGTCAGCGACCCCAGGGACTGCTCCATCCCTTACCTGTTCCTCGCAGGCCATGGTCACACCTTTCTCTGGATTTTGTTACGGGACTTCCTCCATCCCAGGGCAACACAGTCATCCTAGTGGTTGTTGACCGGTTCTCTAAGGCTGCCCGGTTTATTCCCCTGCCCAAGCTGCCCTCGGCCAAGGAGACTGCTGAGCTCCTCATGAACCATGTCTTCCGGATATTTGGAATTCCCCTGGACGTTGTCTCCGACCGAGGTCCCCAATTCTCGTCCCGGTTTTGGGGGGCCTTCTGCAGGCTTGTTGGGGCCACAGCCAGCCTATCGTCTGGGTTCCATCCAGAGTCTAATGGCCAAACGGAACGGATTAATTAGGATCTGGAGACCACCCTGCGGTGTATGGTGGCCAGTAATCCCACGTCTTGGGCCACCTATATCATTTGGGCTGAATATGCCCACAACACCCTCCAGTCCTCAGCCACCGGATTGTCCCCCTTCGAATGCCAGTTCGGATACACCCCTCCATTATTTCCAGAGGAAGAGGCGCAAGTTGGTGTTCCCTCGGCCCAGCGCTTTGTCCAACGCTGTAGGCGGACCTGGAAGAAGGCCAGGCGTACCCTCCTTCGGACCTCCCAGAGATACCAAAGTCAGGCTAATCGCCGCCACCGGACGGCCCCCTAGTTTCCGAGCTGGTCAGAGAGTTTGGTTGGCCACCAAGAACCTGCCCCTCCGGGTCGAATCCAAGAAGCTTTCCCAGAAATACATCGGCCCTTTCCGCATAGCAAGAAAAGTTAACCCTGTTTCTTATCGTTTGGTTCTCCCTCGCTCCCTTAGAATTAACCCCACTTTCCATGTTTCACTACTAAAACCTGTCTTGTCTTCTCCCCTTTGCCCCCCCACGCAGACCCCCGCCACCTCCCAGGATCATTGACGGCCAGCCAGCCTACACAGTGCGCCGGATACTGGACTCCCGGAGGGTCCAGAACTCTCTGCAGTATCTGGTGGACTGGGAGGGCTACGGGCCAGAGGAGCGCTCCTGGGTTCCAGCCAAGGACATCCTGGACCCAGGTTTGATCCGAGAGTTTCGCACCCTGAGGCCAGGGTGTTCTGGAAGGAACGTCAGGAGTCGTTCCTAGAGGAGGGGGTCCTGTCAGCTTCCTGCCTCCTGTTTGTCTCCGGGCCTCTAGAGGTCATCTGTGTTCCCCTCTGCCTTAGTTCTTCCTCGTGTGTCCTTATTAGCTTTATCCAGGTCACCTGTGCCTTGTTTCCCCTAGAGTATTTTAGCTGTGTTTTTTCCCCTTGTTCCTCACTTGGTTTTTGAGTCCTGGCTATGTGTCTCCTGCTGTGTCCCACAGAGTCTTTCCGAGTAAGCTTTTCTAAGTTATCTTTATTTGGTTTTTCTCCCTCGTGGAGTTATTTTGTTTTGTCCTCCTGTTTTGTTTACTGTACCTCTGTTAGTATACCTCTTTCTGAGAAGAACTTTTGTTGGATTATTTTTGAAGTGCAAAGAAATACCTTTTTTTCTTATTAAATCTACTTTGCCTGGAGTATTGCCTTGGGTGTTTCGTTTGGGTCCTACTATACCTCCTCGGTGGCTAAGGGGTAGAACACCCTACTCTCCACATCTGAGACCTGAGTTCAAGCCCAGCTTGTGACAAAAACATGCATATTTCTGTCTATTAAATGCATTCAGGTGAGCAACAGTAACGTAGCAGGGATTATTTTAATAGGACCTAAAGACTGGGACTGACACCCACACACACACAAACACACACACACAAACACTGCTCCATCCCGACTGAATCTTCATAAAACAGCGGCCGAACTGAATTTAAGTTCCTATCAAAGGGCCCTGTTTCAATTGCCGTCTCTCCTCTGCTCCAGCGATAATTATCTCCATTATTCTATTGACGCAGGGGCCACTGGAAAGCCCTTTAATATTTGACAGGCTCTTTGTTTCCTAGCCGGCTCTAGCACAGACACACACGCTTCTTTTCTCCTTAGAAGCACAAAAGTCTGGGCCTGTTCCCCCCTCCCCAAACACACACTCCCAGACCCCCATATGGGTTTCATTGCTGTTGCTCGGGGCTCATCTATTTTGCTAACTAATTCACAGTGCTCAACATCCCTGCCGATTAATTAGGCAATCAGTCTGGAGCCCAAGTCACTGTCACAGAATGAAGTGTCCCTCTCTGCCTCACGTTGCCTTTACATTTCCAATATGAGACCTTCATGGAGCTGATGGTAATGGACTCCTAGAGGCCACAACCCCAAGCTCTTTCAGCCATAGTAGGCCTATAGAAACACACTACTGCACACTCACCAACTACAGTACTAATGCTGCACACAATTGGTCCTGTCGATGGTAATCTAACACATTTTAAATAAGTGTTGGTCAGTTCACCAGCGCACATTATAGCACTGTAGCAGTTTTCATAATCCCCCTGACTCCCTCACTACTACCAGTAAACACACACACACATCTCTTTCTCTCTCTCTCTAAATTAACTCACGTCATCAGAGAGGATTAGTAATGCTTAGTAAAAACTCAGCAAGATTCCAATATGAACAGAACTGTTATTTCAGTTTAGGGACAATAGGTTGCAAAATGAGAGAACATCACACACAGGCTGCGACTGACTGCTCATTAGATTGTTGATTCATAGCCACACATTTCCCCCTGCTGGATAGATCCGATAATGAATTAATCCAAAGACAAACCCTTCAGATCAGGGTGTTGGCTACATGTGCTGGCCTGTGCATGAGGTGGGCCTATGTTGAAACAATAGGCTCATGGTAGATGACATGCCTAAACATGATTTATTGAGCTCATTTTATCACTTTATTATAGCCTTGGCTCAGTCTATACCAGTATCACAATTAGGCCTACAATCTGTTTTTATTGACCATGATTGAATAATTGGTTTCACTTCAATTCGAAATGTCCACTGAACAGTAGTAGCCTAGCAAATATTGCAGATTGTTCATTGCCCAGAAATATAATTTATTTGATATAGTCCAACAGAAGACAAGCAATACAAAATACATTTATAATCTTAATTAATGTTTTATCTGGTCTATATGACAGATGTTAATAAAGAACATAATTTTCAAAGGCTACATTTATTTCCATAAAATTCTAAGGTACAAATAAAATATGTAGCCTAACAAGCTATTGAATACACTAGCTAATACATTGTTAATAGCTAATATATTGTTCATTGTATGAATTGTTCATTGGTAGTTGTATTGAATTCAATAGCTAATACATTCTTAATTGTATTAATTGTTCATTGTTAGTTGTATTGAAAACAATAGCTAATACATTGTTAATTGTATTAATTGTTAATACATTGTTAATAGCTAATACTTTGTACTAATACATTGTAAGCTATTGAATACAATAGCTAATATATTGTTAATTAATGTTTTATCTGGTCTATATGCCAGATGTTAATAAAAAACACAATTTTCAAAGGCTACATTTATTTCCATAAAATGCCTATATCGGATATAATAGGTGCAAATAAAATATGTAGCCTAACACGCTATTGAAGCCTACTTCTGTTTTCCCAATTAGTGCTGCACAATTAGCATATTATGTAGAGTTGTTGCAATGACTTTACTTTCGTTCCAAGAAAAAACTTTCCATGGGAATAATGAATTTATTGTTTATGGGTAGAGTTCAAATATCTTTGAAGATGACTCTTCAAAGCATTTAAAAGTGCAGGCTCCACCAAATATCGTGCAACGTCATCATAAACTCTCTTTCACACCTTTTTGACATCAAATAGTTCCTATAGACCTACTTTGTTGTGTCTTTCTTCAGATTCTTCTAAGAAAGAAGTAGGCTAGTTAATAGTCTATGAAGATTTCTGTACAGTCAATGTAAATCCCTGTAGCCTAGCTAGTCTCTCTTCAGAGGATATCCATCATATAGCAAATAATATCTAGCCTACGCCTATAAAGATAATATCCAAGAGATGCTTAACACAAGAAGAATGCATAGGTCTACTAAAAATAAATAGGCCAATTCCATTTCGTCACTAGCATGTCATTGCAATGTAAAAGGAACAAACAGAAAGCTATAATAAATGTGTGTGATTATAAGGTTGAAAAGACTGTCTCATTGTCATGCCAGAAGGCTCATACAAGTATGTGTTATCTGTGATGGGATAAAATAGGTTATAAATACTGTGATTATAAATAATTATCATATTGTAGACCTATACAATCTGAGCACTGACATTGTATTTTCGTAAAGAGAAGTTGGGTCAACTTTCTAGATTTCTTAGGTGATAAAGAGATTACTTCCTCTTTTTATGACGACCCATCTAATAAAAAGGGCATTGGAGTGATTAACTCGTGTGTTGTTCAGTCCCCATTCCCATTCATCAAAGCGCAATGTTCAGCTACTAATCTACTTAACTAATATTATCGTGATTCCTTATCAAAGAGATCTCTGATAAATAACATTCAATGCAGAGGTACTAAAGTTTTAACACCTTGCCCACTCCAAAGAGCCGTTGGTTTCGATAGCCTACACAACGACCTTGGCCTTTGAACTCTCTGTTCTCCAGCGGATCACACCGTCACTTCAAAAGGCCGAGGTACGACAGAACTCGTCAAGAAAGACACAGGGTTGTTATAAGTGTTCTCACTCCAGCAGACAGCATCTCACCTGAGGTATTCACAACGGGACGAGCTGGGAGAAGGAGCTCTACCCTACCTATCTGTCTCTTACTACAAGAGCTTCACTGACTTGAATTTTACAGGAAAATAATACCTTAAAATAACTTACTTGGAAATATGGAAGGACTCGCTCTGGCTTTCTTATTTGCGCTTCTGGTGGACTTGATCAGTGTGGTTGGAGCGGAGAATTTCCCCGGGAACCGTGAGGCTTTCTTCCACGGCATTCGTGGGTTTCCCCGGCCAAGCAGAGGTCACAGGCACCCTGTTCATCACTCGAACAGGTTCCCACTCTACATGATGCAGCTCTACCGGACTCTACTCGAGGGAGACACCGCCAGGGCGCCAACTGTCAGCACCGCCCGGACCAACAGCGATGACAACCCCCGCCTTCACGACTCTGACTCGGTACTCAGTCTGGTTGCCAAAAGTGAGTATTGTTATTTTACATTTTAGTCATTTAGCTGACGTTCTAATCCAGAGAGATTTACAGTTAGTGAGTGCATAAATTTTTCATACTTGCCCCCCATGGGAATCGAACCCACAAACCTGGCGTTGCAAGCGCCATGCTCTACCAACTGAGCCACATGAGACTTACAAAACACTTACTTCACTTAGTTTATATCGTGGATTTTTTTCTGTTTAAAATTAATTACATTATGTTTTGGAGATGTTTGAAAGCACTTTTATGCACCATAATTGGACACACTAATTCAATGTGAAGTCATATTTGAACTATTATGATTGCATAATTCAATGTACCCTCAGTAAACAGTAAATAAACAGTGATTTGAATTTAGGCTACATGCCTACTGCGCGTTTTGATTACTTTGCGCTTCTCAATTATTTTAGCACTTGGAAATCTTATACAATGCTGCTTATTGTGAAGAGCCTAGCCAATGCATAATTTCAGCGCGTATTATTTAAAAGTGTGTATACTAGCCCCAGGCTGTCTGTTATAACAGTGTCAGGCGCGGAGCAATACACGCTGCGACAGTAACAACATTCTACTTAATCAACTGCTTATCGCATGTCAAAAGAGGACGTGTGAAAGCTGTCTTGTGGCACGCATTTTTCTTGCTCACTGTGGGCAACAATAAAATGCATGTGACACTATCTGGGCAACAATAAAAGGCATGTGACACTATCTGTGATTGTAATGAATGGGACATAATCTGATAGTCAAAGAGGTGAAAGAGAGAGGATTGCACACTTTCATAATCATAGTCTGCATCATGCATTGCTAACTGATATTCTATGTTATCTCTCCAGGTTGTCACCAGAGCGGTGGGAGGTGGTCTGTCACCTTTGACATGTCCTCCATCTCTGCAAGTGACAATGTCCAGCGCTCCGAGCTGCGGATCCGCCTGCCTGCCTTCTCTGCCTCTGAGCGTGTCACTGTGGACATGTACCACTCCCAGAGATGCTCCTACTCCAGCCCGCCATGCCCAAAGGAGAGCCTCTTCCTGGGCTACCTGAAGGCAGAGCCAAGCTCCCTGACCTCCACATCCAACTGGAGGGTGTTTAACGTCACCGCCCTGCTCCACTACTACTGGCTGCACCAGAAAGGCTCCGCAACTGGCCAGGAAGAGAGAAGGCCAGTGGAGAGAGAGGAGGAGGAGGGTCAGGAGAGGGTCCTGCACCCCACAGCCGACCGGGTCATGGTGGTGGTCTTCTCCAAGCACCAGGCGGAGAAGCGGGCTCCCACCCTCATCCACACCGCTGAGCACTCCAAGTACGTCACTCTGGACTGGGAGCAAGCTGTAGCTGGGGCCGATCCTGCTGTCAGCGTAGAGGTAGAGGGCGGAAAGGGAGCCAGTCGCAGGAAGAGGCACGGGCACCACCAAAGAGCAGGAGTGGCTGGGGTGGCCCCTGGCGTGGCCCCCATGGAGGAGAGGAAGGACCCATTGTGCAGGAAGGTGGACATGTGGGTGGACTTTGACCAGATTGGCTGGAAGGAGTGGATTGTTTACCCCAAGCGCTACAACGCCTACCGCTGTGAAGGCAGCTGCCCTACCCCAGTAGACGAGACCTTCACCCCCACCAACCATGCTTACATGCAGGTAAGACTGCCAACATTACATGATCACTGCTGAAAACTAACATGTTTGAAATAGAGCCTTTGATTTGTTTCCTATTACAATATTGCATTTTCAAATTAGTTTATGATTTCACTTGCACTAACATCTCTCTCTCTCTTCTCTCTCCAGAGTCTGCTGAAACTTCACCACCCAGACAGGGTCCCATGCCCGTCCTGTGTGCCCACCCGCCTGGCCCCTCTGTCCATGCTGTATTACGAGAACAGCGAGGTGGTGACGCGGCACTTTGAGGGCATGGTGGTGGAGGAGTGTGGCTGCCACTGAGCAGCCTGTGTGCCAACATGGACACCCCATAGGCACTTTCCATCCCAGAAAACACCACTCTGTCCCAGCTTCTGCTCTCAATGTGCAGGCCTCAGGAAGAAAGTTGAGGTGCAAAGGTGTGGGCTTACTATGTGAGTGTAGCCTCAAAGCTCAAGGCTTTTCTACAAGGACAGCTGCTGCTTTCAGCCATGCTAAACAATGGATATACTGGACACTGAAGCAGACTGAACACAAGCACTGAAAAAGATCAATAGAATCACTGATAATACCTGCATACATATATAATGTATAGGGACTAATGATTAAGGCAAAAGCCGATACAAGGACAATGCAGCCCCCTAAAGTGCTTTAATTCCTCTGTATGACCCAGTGTTGATACAGATACAGTATTATTTTAAAATGTAAATATTTCATATGAGAAATGTATTTTTTTTAAGGACCGAAATAAGTTTAAAATGTCACATGAACTATTGTTCAATAAATCCTCAAATTACTTCAGTTTGCTTCTATGGTTTACTTTCTGAAAGTTTTATAATATTGTAACACACTTAATAGTAGAGAGAACACACAAGGATGAAATGTAAATGGCACAAAAGTATTTATTTATTTTATTAGTGAGCTTCAATTCCTCTAGAAAAAATATGAAGCAGAATGCAGCCTTAGTTTTTCAATCAACACATTAGCCTACACCAGGGATGGGCAACTGGCCCTTTTGTAGGCCTACGGATAGATTTTTAGGAACTAAGTCAGGTTCTCGACTTACTGTTGAGAGTTAGAATAGTAGAATACACAAGGTCAAATTTTGAAATTTGGTTGTGCATCAGCGGTTTTTCTCATTATGTCAGTCACTCAATTAGCCCATGTCAGCAAACATTTTGATTGTTAAGTTAGCTGGCCGCTAGACTATCTAAACTCGTAGTAATCACGGTCGAATTACCGACCAGGTAATGATCATCAGATATCATATGAAAAACTGCAAACATTTGTCTATGGCAAAATGTGTAGAATTGCAGCAAAGTTGCTTTAAAACTGCTCCAATTTTTTTATTTGGAAGGTGGGAAAGGAGGCAACAAAATCTGCTAGGGCTGGCTCTGACTGCATGTTGTGAGAGAAAAATTATGTATTTACCTGATTTGTTTAATATTAACAGTTAACAATTATATTCTTAACAATAGTAAGACATTTCTATTCTACCAATGCTGTGCTTCTGAGAAAGGATGGTTCCTCTCTTTCACGTTCACTCCCCGCAGCTGGTCTGGGCGTATTGTCAAGGACAAGGTGCGACGACCTGTTATTGTTTCCAACCATCTGGACTTCTGTTCAACTTCGTCACACGGTCAAGAGAAAGAGCCTCTGAGAGTGACCACAGTGTCTCAGTCTATCCTGTTCTTCTCATATCTTTCAAGGGCACAGCTGTGTGGGGATATGAGGTGAACAGAGGCTGGCTTGAACAGAGAGGAGTAACGGAACTAACATTATCACTTGTTTGTTCACTATGACCCGATACACATAGCCACAAGAAGAAAACAAGGTAGCTTATGATGCCCTGAGCTGCCGGGGAGGGGTGGAACCAGCCATGACTAAGCATTTATAGGTCTACTATATAAGATCTCTGTCTCTTTCTGTATGTCGGAGCTCTCGGTCCAACACTCAAGAGTGTGGAGTCGACCAGCCTCATCATTGCAATAATTAATCAATATTAAATAAAGATGATTGTTTGAAGAAATGACAAAGTCTCTCTCACTTGATTAGATTTTCCACCACAATGTGTGGGTATGGATGTGTGTATGCAGAGCCGCGAGCCACTGCGTCCCCTCATGATGAGTTCCTCAAAGTTGTCCATCCCTGGCCTACACCAACAGTACTTAACCACAACAACAAATCCTGAGAATGCCATTGGTGTTTACTAAATTCTATTGGAGAACACTAAAACATAATTCAAAGGCTTCATCCTTCAGACAGGACAATTAGTAAATAATATCAAATCAATGGACGAAGGAGTGAGGAGATGTTGCATGTCACTGTTTTTTTCCCTGAGAGATTCGATTTATGACTGCAGATAAATAATGGAGCACCAGGGGGCAGTCTCTTCATTCATTTTATAATGCTGTGTTCATCAAACAAAGGAGACAGCTTAAACACAGTAAAAAACATGAGTCATTCTTTCCTTGTTATCCTCAAGGCTGCAATACTCCAGCAGATCCATCAAATGGCTAAATGTCCATTTCAAATTGAGCATCCTCCCCTGCAAAAACAAGACGAAAACAGTGCAGTAAAATAGCAAAAATGATAGACACTAATATATAACATGCGCGCACACACACACACCAGACCTTTACCTGCACTCTTGTCTGCTGGGGGACTGAGGTTGTTGGGGGTTTGTTTAGGGTGGGCTGTGTCAGTGGTAGTGTTGTCTGAGAGGGGGCTGGTTACCCCTGGGATATCAGGGAGACAGGGAGGGGTGCGGGTCAGAGGGGAGGTTCGACACTCCAGGAGGAACTTCCTGTCGTAGATGATTCGGGTGCCTGGGTGGGTTTGGTGGAGGTCGATTGGCAGTAAGAGAGATCACAAACAGGGTAGATGAAGGCAAATAAGCACCAGATATTAATAATAGTAATGATGAGGATGGTCAACATGTTAAATTGGGCCTATTATTATTGTAGCGATCCTTGCTATATGAGCCATGTTACATTTCCAAACAAGTGAGTTGTATTGGCATAATGTGTAGGGTGTTTGTCTTTCACTCCAGCAACCTGGGTTCGCTACGCTGGTGTCAGATGTGGGATGGCGGCCGTGAGGCCATTAGACCGTTGAGTAGTTGAAGCACGGGGACATGCCTTCCCATTATATGAGGCACCCCACTGGGTGGGCACACACTGGTTGAATCAACGTTGTTTCCACTTCATTTCAATTAAAATTCCCACCAAGTGAGTAAACCCTATTGATACGATGCATAGGGTATTTGTCTTTCACCCAATCACCCAGGGTTCACTTCCCTGCCCCTACATTATTATGATGATTATTATTAAAATAATATATTATTGTATTTACTATTAGGCTATTATGATTGAGTTTCACATACCTCCAGGGGTCGTACTGAAGAGTGTCCCTTCTGGTGTTGTAGAATACTCTTGAGGCATGAGGGCCACATCGTTGATTATGACAGGGTGGGAGGTCGGGATAGCCCGACTAGTCGTATGACTCCCAGTGCCCGAAGACATCCTTCAAACTACGAATAAAACTACTAAACAGCTGTAAACCATGCAATTCGAAAAAGACCAAACGTATAGCTGACGACAGACTGCGCGCAAATTTCACATCTAAATGTCACTGTTTTTCTCGTCATTCAATCTTTTCGGATCGGTCGGAAGACCAACTCTACCTCCACGTGCCTCCAATCCTACCACAAAAACATTCAGCGGAAGTGCTCCTCAAAACAACATTGAAAGTAGCGCCAGTTTTAATTGGCAGAAAAACTGGACGTCGTTCCTGCATTAGCCAAAGAAGGGAGAGCTTACAGGGAGTTGTAGTTTTAGTCTAAATAACTTTATGTAAACTGCATGATAGACGTATGATTGTTAAAATAAATAAGGTTTTACATATTCCTGTGAGAGTACATCATTAATATGTAGGCCTAAGTCTTTGAGACAAGGATAAGAACCACTCTCTGCCCGATAACTGTTTTGCACCAATGTACTTACCTTTATACACATACATATAGATTTACAATTTACATTTACAAACGTACATCAATTTACATTTGATTCTCAAACACATCAAAATGTGTAAGAGAACACATCAGGTATGTCCACATCTTTCTTTATTAATTTCTGTAAATGGTTGGAGCTGGTGTACAGAGTAGATGATCTATACATATCTTCATGTCAGAATGAATCTGATTGAAACAAAGGCTTGTATACATATTCACGTTTGTTTTTCCTCTCTCCATGACAATTAAAAAGAAAATAAAACAAATTGAAATACCTACAAAGCCTCTACATTCCCCATGATGTGGGCGTTTGCCTATACTATAGTCTAGTTAATATGCTTAAAGAACATCCATAACAACTCTATAAGGGTGCATAGCATTCTAATTAAATATATTTTGTAATATATTTATACATAGATTTCCATAAAAACATTTTCTGTGCATGTGCGCAGTTGCATTCCTTAGTATAGAGTAATATGATATTGCGTTAATATTGTCATGTTTCCATTCTAAATGAGTATAGGCGATCTCTATTCTTTGCAACAGTAATTTTACAATATTCTTTAAAATACATTATAATTTCCATGTCCTCATGTTGTGTGCCTAGTTTTAAAACTGTGTCCCTCTCCTCTCCTTCTCCCATCAACCATTTGAACACCACACGCACACACACACACACACACACACTCACACACACGCACACTCGCACACACGCACACACATTGGTGGAGTCTACAGTTCCCACAGTGCAAAGGCTTGTGGACCGGCTCTATTTTCTGTTTGATCTTGTCAACTTAAAAAATCCAAAACCTCTAAACCCACATGCACAGATCCCCTTCATCTGAGACTCATCAAACATGCTGTACATTCATTTTAAATACCTTTTAGGACTGTGGTCTCTATATCTCATCCATATCAGGTCTCAGTGTCTGTAGGCTACCCTTTTATAATCACACTTCACCTGTTACCAATGACCCTTCCACCACATTCTCTCTCTCTCTCTCTCTCTCTCTCTCTCTCTCTCTCTCTCTCTCTCTCTCTCTCTCTCTCTCTCTCTCTCTCTCTCTCTCTCACACACACACACACACACACACAGCTCCCTACCCTACAACCCAAACCGATTCCGCAGCACTCATGTTGACACCCATGCTTCTCTTTCTATAGAGGGCTCTGAACTCAAAAACAGGGCAAAGCTTGGATCCTGCTAGAACTGAAACCTGAGTGGAATAAGAGTGAACGGTTAAGTGATATGTGATATATGTGGCATAACAGATGAGGTTTTAATGTGCACTGATGGGCAGGGAATACGTGTCAGTGATGTGTTACTAATCTATTCACTCAATCATTCAGTCTCATTCACTCCAACTACAGTACATACAAATACAGTAAATAAGTGCTACCATGAGAGATTCATTAATAAGATTCAATGGGTGAAGTTAGCATATCCTGGGTAATATCTGCTACGTTAAGTGCTGGACCAAATCCTTTTCCGAAACCTTTACTATATTGCCCCCCTGCTGCTGCTACGATCCAGTTATCTAGTCTGTGATACCTCTTAATGACACCAGGTGGCATTGCCACCACGCTAATACAACAACATCAAGGTCAGTGGAACAGAGGAGATACCATTGTTGAATGTCAATCGTGAATGCATTGAAAGGATCACATTTGTGAGGGGAAAACCGTTTGCATACCGTCTTGGATTGTACCTTTTGTATACATGCATGCTTCTGATTTGTGTGAACCAATTTCAGACAAAGAAATGCTTTAAATGCTACCATAATGTGCATATACAGAACACCCACCCACTGTACACACACACACACACACACACATATATATATACACTGTATATATCCCTCCTTGTCTGATATTATTGCTGTGGCAGATACCAAAGTACATAATCTGAGTCTGACCAGGCTTCTCATAACAACTAGAGCACAATAAATACATGACTGTATGTGTGTGTGTGCATGTGTGTATTAGGGATATGTGCAAGTGTGTCTGATATATGTGTGTGTATGCATCTATGAGGTGTTTGTGTCTATGTGTGTGTAAGTTCACAGTACAGGGTACATGGGCTCAGGGGTCAGTGTTAAATGGGGCGATCACAGTGCTATCTGTCAGTCTGTCCTTACTTGCTTAGCTATGCTAATCTCTAGCATCTAATCTAAACCTCCACATATACCTCCATCTCTTTCCCATAAATATGATTATCCACACTGATCATTATTCGCCTATCTGCTTCACCCCCTCAAATCAAAAGCACAATTGAATGTGAACCATAAAAGGACAATGCCATGAGGTGCTACAGCCATAGCAAACAGAGAGAATGAGAGAGAGAGAAAGCGAGAGAGCAGTGCATGAAGATGATTGGGTAGAGATTTAAGTTGGAGCTACAGGAGGTGATGGAGAGGAGTGTGGCGTCAACATGGCAGAGGGGAGGGGGACCCCATGCTACCGTAAATCTGGGATGTGTTGGGCATAAACGTTAGAATACACTGGATGCCACGCAACGCTATCAAGCAACAAACTTTTTTTTTTCCTATCTGGAAAAACATTCCCTTTGTCTGAATAAAGCACACCCTCCTAAAACAGGGGGAGAAAGTTAGTCCCTATCAAAGCCAGACAAAGTGGAACTGGGGTGGTCAGTGCTAAAGAAACACGAGAAGCGCGTTCACAAACGAAAGACAGCACACGCAGACAGACGCTCACGAGTAGGGGAGCACAGTGGCTTTCTCATTCCCACACTGAGCACACCGTGACATCACAGGAGCACTGACCAACCAGGACACGGCTCAGTGCTAAGCCAGAAGCGAGAGAACACATGCGGTAGAAATACACACACATACACACATACACACAGACACACATCCACAGAGCATAGTGCATATATCACATAGAATAACAGGGAAATAGGGTCCAAGTGAGTGAAGCATTGGTAAACTCAGCATTGGATTGACTGTTTCATAACAATCTGTAGAGGGAAAAAAGACTGTTGCTTTTTTGGCTGTAGTGTTACCAGACTCAACTTGCTAACACCAACCCATCCTTTTTTTTTTGGGGGGGTCCATAAACTTGCCCCTGACCCAGTCAGTCCTGGGACGACCCCATACCTTGTACCAATTCAGTTTGTAGATAATGACAGTTCAAAGGTCAAAGGTCATGCACCAGCAGTCAATCATGCAATTACAGTTGACAGGAAGCACTTTTTTGTATTTTTTTTTCTGGTTGGATTTTATGAAGTTTTTATAGAAAAAAATCATGCCCTACTCTAGTTAAGTATCTTTTTCTTTTTTTTTTATGTTACAAAACTACAAGTAGATCTCCGTCTCGTTTCCTCTTGTTGTGGCGATCCAGGGTCGTTCTGCAGATGATTTTGTGTTTGTATTTGTTGTTTGCAGATCTTAGTCTTTCTTTCAGTCTTCTTTCCCTCTCCTCATCTCTCCTCTCCTCTCAATCTTTTCCCCGTTTTCCTCTGTCACCTGGCTTTGTGTTTGTGGAGGATGGTTTGGCAGTGGATGTCCGGTTCTACGGTACAGAGAAAAAAATGATTTCAGTAAAAAGGGAATTATTTTTAACTACTACAATCTCATCACATTTAAAGAAAGGGACAGAGGTAGCCAGACAAGATGAGGAAGAAACAATATATTAAATAATTTTTTCAGTTGATGAAATAAAAAATTAACGACACTTAAAGATAACCAGAGATTTATTCCCATTCAAAAGTGATGAAATGTAATGTACGCATCCATGCTCTGATGAGAGCTGGCAAACAAATATTATTTAATCTTTCACTTTATAACATTATTGCAAGGGAGTAGTGTGCAGGGGTTGTCATTTACAATAGCCAGTTTAACTTCAACCCTCTCTGGTTGACCAGGGTCTGACAGATACTTCTAAAAACATCTATCAAAGCACTGGAATATGTATATGAGTGCTTATGTGTCCCGTACCTTGAGGACTGGGTATGTGTGTTTCAGTGTTTTACTCTCCGCAGACTGGTGCGCTTCACTGACTGAGCACCCTTCCTTACATCCATCCCCACCTACAGTCCAGCAAGGAGGGAGGGAGCAGGGAAGAAGAAGAGACTCTGAGGAGTTAACACTGATCTACGCGATGTGTATTTGTGAGCGTGTGTGTGCATGTGTGTTTGCATGTGTCTATTTGTGAGTGTGTGAATCTATTTTGGGGAGAAATAGTTGTGCAGAAGAGGACAAACTAACCTTCCTAGTGACAACGTTTCCATGTTCGTCTACCAACTGCTCCTCAGCCAGAAACTCAACAGCATAGTCCTCTTTATCAACATCAATCTGTGTCAAAACATCAGGATATAAGACATGAAATTACCAAATGACATTAGTACACAGGTTAACAAACCACATGTTACAGATACAGGTATCCTGTGTGTGTTTTTGTGTTTTTCCTCTCCTTCTGCCCTAATCACAGGTGTCCTTTATGTTCCTGATTGGTGGTCGTTGGGGTGTCCCACCTGTCCGACATCCGTTTGGCTGCTGATTGCTGAGGTGGACCAATCAGTGGACATTCCTCTGTATTGCACCACCTGTTTCTGGTTTTTCACTTACACCTCCCATTGTTTTAAAAGCCAGTCAGTTGTGTTTGTAGAGAGAGACTATTTTCTGTATGTGAGTATGGATACTGTGGTGTCCTGTGTTTTATGTACTCACTCATTTGCTGGCTACTCTGTTTGGTAACTTTGTTGTGTGTTTCTGGGAAAAGGGGGATTTAAGCAAGTTGCCCTTGGGCATACATTACCCGTAGGAAGAAAAATGTCTAAAAACACTAGTTAGACCTGAGCGGACCACCCCACTGTAATTTTTGTATGATTAGCAGTAGCTTAGCGGTTCTTGAGGCAGGCAAGATCAGTTTAGTTTTTTTTTTACACTATTGTTTCATTTCTTGGGTCCTGCTCAGCCCTTTTTCCCAAACCTTTACCGTGTGTTCAAAATAAACATTTTATGTTTGACGGTAGCTTATGGTTGTCGGTGTATTTTTTGTTCTCACTGTTTCCATGTCACGATTCTAATTTGCATGAATTATGTTACGGGTCTCTTGTCCATCCACCCTAGACGTTTAAAGCCACAGGGTTCGTAACACCACACAACACATCTTTGCCCCATTAAGCCAATTTCATATGATGATGTGACATAACATCAACATTTGGGTTTTGATGGTTGGAAGTTTTATGATTGAAACCAAATTAAAAGATTGTCCTATTTATCGCAGGCATGGACAGGAAGTCCCTCCTCCAGGCACAGGAAGCGGCAGGTGGTCGGTCGGTGTGACAACCTGGAGCCCTGCCTCTTGGTGTGAGAAGCCCAACCCCTTGTCGAAGGGCTGCGTCCCAAACAGGTGCCTGCACAGCACCTCCGAGTGCCCCATGTCACACACCGGCATCAGCAGAGCCTCCTCGGTAACACACGACCTTGGTGACATCATCAGCGTCTCCACACTCTGTCGGGGCAGCCTGGGTGTCTGCGACCCCGCCCAGCAGCGCAGGGAGTCCTTGTCGGGTAAGTACGGCTGGAATGCACCGCCCCCAACCACCCTGAGAGAGAGGGGGCGAGGGAGACGGGGACAGAGAGACGAAGAAGAAAGAGGAGCAGAGAGACAGAGGTGCGAGTAGGAAAGAGAACAAGACAGACAGACAAAAGACACAAAAAGAGAATGCCATAATGGATTGAGTTTTGAATATGGATTCAGTACACACATACAGAGAATAAGGTCTGTCTGGCTAGACCAGTCTGAACCCCTGACTGAGTCTCACCTGTTGTCTCCGTTGTGCTCCATGGCTCGGCTCAGTCCTGACATCTCACACAGCTGGGCGTAAACCTGCTGCCCTGCAACAACAGAAAGCCCTTCCTCTGAACTCTGTCTTAGTCCTCCTCCTCCCCTCGCTCCTCCTCCAGTCACACTGCTGCCCGCCACTGATGCTGCTACCTCCACCTTCCTGCCCTCCGACCTCTGACCTCCCAGCTGGCCATTCAGGTTGACCTTTGGCACGGCACCACTGGCCCTCACCCTGTCCCTGTCCGCCAGCGCCGGCTCCTGCCGCACCTCCTCCACCTCCTCTACTTCCCCTTCCTCCTCTTCCTCCTCCTCCAGCTCCATGATGGAGCCACTGGCCCCACTGCTGGGCCGCCCCAGGCTGCAGGGCAGGGACAGGGTGGCCCCCTCCGAGTCATCAGCTCGGCTGCTGCCATCCAGGGACGAGTCCTCCACTGTGACCAGGGAGGGGCTGACCCCCGAAGGCCACACCTGCACGTCCGACATCTCCATCAGGGTGTCTTCTTCGGTGGTGGCGATTGGGGCACACTCCATGCTGGAGACCTCCTGCCAGTAGGGCTCAGCTCCCAGTGGAGAGGGCAGACTGTACTGCATGGAGGCTGGGGAGAGCAGCTCCTCCTGCACAAGCCCGTAACCTGGGAAGGAGGCGAGATAAAGAGAGAGGGAGACTAACACCACGCAGGTGCAGTGGTGGGGGAGTTAGGGGAGGGTTAGACAGGGATGTGGGTGTAGTGGGACTGTTTCTCTGCAGGAAACAGAGGGGCTCTATCCAGTGTCACAATATGCTGGGAAAGAGAAAGTGACTAGATTTGTTTTCAATACTTCCAGTTCCAAGGAGGCACACATACTCACTGGCACCTTCTTGGAATCGGTTGTAGTGAAAAAATCTAATCACTTTCCAAATGTTTAGTCTTGTCTCACTTTCCATGAAAAACAGTGATTTTGAAGACCACTGATCTATTGATGATCCATCAGTGGTTCTGATGGAGAGAATGTGTGGAAAGGAAGCAGTTTTACAGTATTGGGAAACAGCTTGATGTTCACCCTGAGAGTAGCAGGTGTTATATTAGGGAATAGGGGGATAGAAGTGGAGTCTCGTCCATTGTCTGTGGGAAAGGGGTAGTGGTTGAAAATGTCATCCAAGATAGGAAGAGAGTGGGGTGTTTGGGGTCAGTTGGGTTGGCACGATAATCGATACTAACAATTTACCACGATAAACGTGTTCAACGATACCTATGATACTGAATTTCATTATGTCCTTGTTATCGCAATATAATTTTCAATTGTTCTAAATTGGCTATTGGCAACAACATTTAGATTAAAATACATCCACCTTCCTCAAAAAGGGTTTATTGTCTGATAAAGTGTCCCTTCAATGTCTATTATCGTGATAAAAACTGATTATCGTGATACTATTATCATTGAGATATCAGGATACAAAATTCCATTATCGTTCCAAACCTGATCACAAGTGAGAGGGTCAGGAGGATGTCGATTCTGCTGAGAAAATTGGAAGTTGCTTGCACTTGCTCTCACCTCCACACAAACATATACACAAGCGCGCACACACACACACACACATTACACACTCAAACAGGACACACAAATTCAACACACACTCACAGAACTCACACTCACACACACACATTCACAAACACAATTTTACTTCCAAAAATAGGTTTATGTTGTGAAATTGATTTGATTTGTTGATCTATATTTCAGTGTAAATATGCTTTTATGTGAGTTTCTAATTGTAGGCAAAGCTGTAAATAGAGCCCGCATTTCTGCTTGTAAGTTCATCTCTGTCTGGCTGTCCATCCATCTGCCCATCCGTCTGTCCGTCCATCTGTCTGTCCGTCTCCCATCATCATCGACTTTCTCTGTTCTGTCTATCTTAAAGGTAGACTCAGCGATATGACGTAGATGAAGAAAGTAAACGGCATAGTGGGTCAATTTCCATAACAACTAAGAGCGTTGACGCACAAGGCTCAACTTCTCTGCTGTTTTGGTCACATGGCTACCACGCTGTAGCAGCGTGAAGCGAACCCGTGCACATGCGCAGATACGGTGTGTGACTGTGTGAGAGCAAAGTCTTGCATCTCGCTCATCTCAATACCTGCGGTGCTGCTCGTGGCAACATCAGTTTGCTAAGTCTACCTTTAAAAAGCCTTTCACTGTCTCTCCTTTGTATATCTCTCTCTTGAGAGTCTGTGTTGTAGGTGATAATGAGTATGTTGTAATGTGGTAATAAGGTGAAGAAGGAACTGAAGTGTTCATGGACACTGGAATATTGAATGAAGTTTGGCTTCATTTCTTTCAGTGTTTATGCCTACGGCCAATAGTATAACTGTAAAAGTGTGTTAGTCTGTGTGTGTGTGTGTTTCTGGGATGGTATAGAGATGGTACAGTATAGAGACGGTAGAGGTGAGGATAATGAGGGGTAGAGATGCACTTTGAATGAAGCAGATTATGGGGAAATGAGTTTGAATTATGATGGTTTATCTGGGTTAGTCCTTAATGTACCTCCCAATTTAAAGACACTTACGATACAACACATAGTGAAGCACAACAACTCCACATAGATTGTAAATCTGCAAACACACAAACACACACACACACAACACAATGCACAGCACTATCCACTTATGTACAACACACACGCAAACGAGACACATGAAAACACACCCACAGTTCACAGGTCACTGTACTCGTGAACACACACACACACCCAGGCACACACACTCCACCACACCACACCATAGAACACAGCAGCTAGCACATAACATTCTAACAATGTATCTGTAACATTATGACAACGTTGTCTTAATGACAAAGCTGTCATGTCACAGCTACATTATTTTGAGAATATTATGTGCTGTGCAGTCAACCATGGGTTACAGCCTAGCATAAAATCAACACCATAGAGTTAACAGAAAACTACTGAGATTGAAGGTGTTAATACAGCATTTAAAACAAGTTTGACAATACAGAGAAACAAGAGAAAGTAAAATACACATAGAGAAATAGTCATACAGAAAGCATGCCATGCAAATACACAGTTCTTATTCCAAAACAGCAAACCTTTATTTTGACACCCCTCCACCCCACATCAACACTGACCCTCCCAGAACCTAGAGAAATACACTTTTCCCTGATGCGAGACACAGAGAGAGGCAGGCAGCATGCACATGCATCGACACAGCGCTACTTCGAGAGAGGAGGTGAGGGTCCCGCTGGACTGAACACGAGAACGCGGGAAAATAAGATGACAGGAGAGAGGAGAGGCCCAGGAGGTCAACATGAGGTCGATATGAGGTCAGAGGTCGAAGTGGAAGAGCTGTGAGGAGGAGGAAGAGGAGGGCGGCTGGGCAGCAGATATGACATGTCACAGACACAGAGAGAAAGAGAGAGAGAGGGACAGATCTAGGAGAGACAGAGGGGAGTAACAAAGGAACAAGGTATGGAGGCCCAGAGCACACAAACTGTGTACTAGTGCCACTTAGGAAGGGAGTGTTCATCCCAGCAACACACACACACACACACACACACACACACACACACACACACAAACACATATACGCATCCATGCATATCTGACTCATCCATATGCCAGACTTAAACCCCAAACACAGTTAAGATGTATGTTTTAGTCTGTCCTAATTAACTGAATGTGTAGAACTGTGCCATTTCAAATTACATTTGTCTTCAAGTTTTATCTTCATATCCCATATAATGTCATGTGAGACCTTTATGTTCAGGCCTAAAGCATGAACAATGAGGGTGGAACAGTGAAACTGAAACGATGGCTGTCAGCAAAATGCAGTAAGGAAATGCTTACATGCTGACATACAGTGGGGAAAAAAAGTATTTAGTCAGCCACCAATTGTGCAAGTTCTCCCACTTAAAAAGATGAGAGAGGCCTGTAATTTTCATCATAGGTACACGTCAACTATGACAGACAAATTGAGAAAAAAAAATCAAGAAAATCACATTGTAGGATTTTTAATGCATTTATTTGCAAATTATGGTGGAAAATAAGTATTTGGTCACCTACAAACAAGCAAGATTTCTGGCTCTCACAGACCTGTAACTTCTTTAAGAGGCTCCTCTGTCCTCCACTCGTTACCTGTATTAATGGCACCTGTTTGAACTTGTTATCAGTATAAAAGACACCTGTCCACAACCTCAAACAGTCACACTCCAAACTCCACTATGGCCAAGACCAAAGAGCTGTCAAAGGACACCAGAAACAAAATTGTAGACCTGCACCAGGCTGGGAAGACTGAATCTGCAATAGGTAAGCAGCTTGGTTTGAAGAAATCAACTGTGGGAGCAATTATTAGGAAATGGAAGACATACAAGACCACTGATAATCTCCCTCGATCTGGGGCTCCACGCAAGATCTCACCCCGTGGGGTCAAAATGATCACAAGAACGGTGAGCAAAAATCCCAGAACCACACGGGGGGACCTAGTGAATGACCTGCAGAGAGCTGGGACCAAAGTAACAAAGCCTACCATCAGTAACACACTAGGCCGCCAGGGACTCAAATCCTGCAGTGCCAGACGTGTCCCCCTGCTTAAGCCAGTACATGTCCAGGCCCGTCTGAAGTTTGCTAGAGTGCATTTGGATGATCCAGAAGAGGATTGGGAGAATGTCATATGGTCAGATGAAACCAAAATAGAACTTTTCGGGTAAAAACTCAACTCGTCGTGTTTGGAGGACAAAGAATGCTGAGTTGCATCCAAAGAACACCATACCTACTGTGAAGCATGGGGGTGGAAACATCATGCTTTGGGGCTGTTTTTTCTGCAAAGGGACCAGGACGACTGATCCGTGTAAAGGAAAGAATGAATGGGGCCATGTATCGTGAGATTTTGAGAGAAAACCTCCTTCCATCAGCAAGGGCATTGAAGATGAAACGTGGCTGGGTCTTTCAGCATGACAATGATCCCAAACACACCGCCCGGGCAACGAAGGAGTGGCTTCGTAAGAAGCATTTCAAGGTCCTGGAGTGGCCTAGCCAGTCTCCAGATCTCAACCCCATAGGAAATCTTTGGAGGGAGTTGAAAGTCTGTGTTGCCCAGCGACAGCCCCAAAACATCACTGCTCTAGAGGAGATCTGCATGGAGGAATGGGCCAAAATACCAGCAACAGTGTGTGAAAACCTTGTGAAGACTTACAGAAAATGTTTGACATGTGTCATTGCCAACGAAGGGTATATAACAAAGTATTGAGAAACTTTTGTTATTGACCAAATACTTATTTTCCACCATAATTTGCAAATAAATTCATTAAAAAATCCTACAATGTGATTTTCTGGAAATTTTTCCCTCATTTTGTCTGTCATAGTTGACATGTACCTATGATGAAAATTACAGGCCTCTCTCATCTTTTTAAGTGGGAGAACTTGCACAATTGGTGGCTGACTAAATACTTTTTTTCCCCACTGTATCACTGGGTTATGATGGAAATCGCATCATTCCTCAGCCGTTAATCAAAATCCCTTGAGAATCATCAGCAGCGATCAACCATGCAGCCCAATATCCACTTACCCCTTCTGAAAAATGGATGCCTAATAACTTGTGGCTTGTAGACTACAGGTGGACAACCTGTGTCCATGATCTCTTGTAGAGCAACAGAGATATGGTTCAATCTGTGTTACCCATACACCTTAGAAGAGTAATGGTCTTCTCATTGATCTTGTTTTAACCACTGACATTACTAGAGGCAAGTGTGGTATATGCATACTATTGATTACATTGGTTGGTGGAATGTGGGGTGCATTCTTACCCTTAATGACAGTAAGTTAGATCAGAATATGAGGATTGTTGCTCTTACTATTGCTGACACTGGAGTCGGAGTCATGGAGAATGGTGTGTATGCAGGGGCGCAACTTTCACTGGGGACGGGGGGACATGCCCCCCCCCACATTCTGAAATTGCATTTTTGTCCCCCCAAGTTTTATCATTGGAATGTGATACAAAATGAGGCAACGGTGTGCTTTAGGACCATGCGGATGCCTCTGAGCGGTCGGGTAGGCTGTTTGGAGTGTTTATCCGACTGGATAAAAAAATTAAAAAAGATATGTCCCCCCACTTCTAAAACCAAAGTTGCGCCCATGTGTGTATGTGTGTGTGTGTGCGCGCGCACACACCTCTCTGTATGTGTCTCTTACCATTGATAACACTGGGGGAGAGCAGGGTGGAGTCACGGTCAGCCAGTCTGCAGGCCCCCTCCTCTGAGGCCCCGGCCCCGGCCTGTGGCTGGCCCTCCACAGAACTCACAATGTCTGAACGGTCAATATTCTTCAAAGCCCCATATAGACTCTCCACTGACAGAGGGAAAGAAGGAAGGAAAGGAGAGAGAGGGGTCGGAAAATAAGTTAAGGAAGGAAGAGGTGGGGGACTGTAGTAACACAGACAGACAGACAGAGAGAGAGAGCGAGCGAGCGAGCGAGAGACAGACAGAAAGAGAGACACAGACAGACAGACAGACTCACTCTTGGCCCTCTTGCCCTCCCGGCCAGCCCACAGGTTGAGCAGGGCTGAACTCTGGTCCAGGAGGGAGTTAGGATTCTCCACCCTGATTCTGTTAATGTCATCCACACCAAAATGCAGCTCCCGTGCCAACTCTGAGAGAGAGAAAAATTAATTCAGTATATCATATACGTATCTAAGTTTATCTTATCACATATAGTAGACTATACATACAGTATTACATTTCAGTATACGCTCTTTTCCAGAGTGACTTACAGTAGTGAGTGCATACATTTTCGTAATGGTCCCCCGTGGGAATCAAACTCACAACCCTGGCGTTGCAAGCGCCATGCTCTACCAACTGAGCCACACGGGAGTATCACCCATGTATAGGAGCACTGACCTGCCCAGCTCAATCCCAGCTGTTCAGATATGAGGGAGATCTTGAGCTCGGTCCTCTCCATGGCGTTCACTGTAGCTGAGGAAAAAAAGATAACTTCAGAACATCTACTTTAAATGTAGGACTCAATCACAACTACACGACTTAACACTGTGTAAGGGGTGCAAACAGTATGGCAAAAAATAAGATATCATTTTTACAGATATTTTCAAGTTACTCAATACAGGAGATTACCCAACATATCAAACCCACTAAAATCAGTTGCTATTAAAAGAGATAACAGCAAACTTACCTTGACAGAAAGCACTGGTCTGTTGAAGGGAATAAGTATTACCCGCAGAGTATAGTGTTTTTGCCCATACAATCTTTATGTGTTAGCAGACTATAGGCAGGGTAGGTTAGAGGTAGGTAGAGAAGAAATTCATTCAGACACCATTCCCTTCTGTTAGCGCAACATAACCATAGGGAACTGAGGTGCAAGGTAGCAGCGCTGTGCTCAGATAGACAGAAAAGGCCCTGCTCTCATCTTCACCATGTAACCAACGAGCACTCCTTCCTATCTCGGCTCGTCTACCATGGGCCAATCAGAGGGCTCCTCTGTCTGGCTCCACTGCAAGGACCCGCCCATTCCCAGCGCTGAGCTAAATGCTAAATATCCGCCATGCTAACAGGACTCGCAGTGGAGCGACCAGCACCAGCGCCATGCAAACCATAACAGGTCATTCAGTACTAATGTTACCAGGACTCTGGAATGGCTTTAGTTTTCCATAGAGCTGTTTGGATGTGTAGGTATTAGCTCATCTTTGGCACATAATCAATATGGCGCCATCATCGCACTGCTGTGTATTCTGGGGCTCAGTAGAGCAGTGCGTTGCATCCAAGGCTCATGCGTAATAGACTGGGAAGCAGGGGAGTAGGGGTGAAACATTCAGGCCCTGTCTCCTTCTGTATATTAGGGAGAGGGCTTCTGGACAGGCATGGCAAGACTTACCCAGACCGGGCTCGTTCAGCGTGTTGTAGCGCTCCCTCAGGGCCAATGGGGTCAGTGTTCGCCTCCGCTCCTCACTCCCCACAACCTGGACCACAAACAAGGGACACAGTAACAAAAGCAAATACATATCACTGACTAGATATGGGTACTGCTATCTCTAAAATATACTGAATAAAAATATGAACGTAACATGTAAAGTGTTGGTCCCATGTTTCATGAGCTGAAATAAAAGATCCCATCAATTTTCCATATGCACAAAAAGCTTATTTCTCTGAACTGTGGTGCTGAAATTTGTTTACATCCCTGGTAGTAAGCATTGTCCCCTTTGACAAGATAATCCACCTGACAGGTGTGGCATATCAAGAAGCTGAAGGCCACTCTAAAATGTGCAGTTTTGTCACACAACACAATGCCACAGATGTCTCAAGTTTTGAGGGAGTATGCAATTGGCATGCTGACTGCAGGAATGTCCACCAGAGCAGTTGCCAGAAAATTGAATGTTCATTTCTCTACCATAAGCCATGTCCAATGTCATTTTAGAGAATTTGGCAGCACGTCCAACCGGCCTCACAACCGCAGACCACATGTAACCACACCAGCCCAGGACCTCCACATCCAGCTTCACCTGTGGGATGTCTAAGACCAGCCACCTGGACAGCTGATGAAACCGTGGGTTTGCACAACCGAAGCATTTCTGCACAAACTGTCAGAAACCGTCTCAGGGAAGCTCATCTGCGTGCTCGTCGTCCTCACCAGGTTCTTGACCTGACTGCAGTTCGACGTCGTAACCGACTTCAGTGGGCAAATGCTCACCTTCGATGGCCACTGGCACGCTGGAATAGTGTGCTCTTCATGAATGAATCCCGGTTTCAACTGTACTGGGCAGATGGCGTGTATGGCG
Organism: Coregonus clupeaformis; assembly: GCF_020615455.1. Taxonomy (NCBI): domain Eukaryota; kingdom Metazoa; phylum Chordata; class Actinopteri; order Salmoniformes; family Salmonidae; genus Coregonus; species Coregonus clupeaformis. Next base: position 22,923,363 of record NC_059218.1, on the reverse strand, counting down.
TCATGTGGGCGAGCGGTTTGCTGATGTCAACGTTGTGAACAGACTGCCCCATGGTGGCGGTGGGGTTATGGCATGGGCTGGCATAAGCTACGGACAACGAACACAATTGCATTTTATCGATGGCAATTTGAATTCACAGAGATACCGTGACGAGCTCCTGAGGCCCATTGTCGTGCCATTCATTCGCCGCCATCACCTCATGTTTCAACATGATAATGCATGGCCCCATGTCGCAAGGATCTGTACACAATTCCTGGAAGCTGAAAATGTTCCAGTTCTTCCATGGCCTACATACTCACCAGACATGTCACCCATTGAGCATGTTTGGGATGCTCTGGATCAACCTGTAAGACAGCGTGTTCCAGTTGCCGCCGATATCCAGCAACTCCGCACAGCCATTGAAGAGGAATGGGACAACATTCCAGAGGCCACAATCAACAGCCTGATCAACTCTATGCGAAGGAGATGTGTCGCGCTGCATGAAGCAAATGGTATTCACACCAAATACTGACTGGTTTTCTGATCCACGCCCCTACCTTTTTTAAAGGTATCTGTGACCCACAGATGCATATCTGTATTCCCAGTCATGTGATATCCATCGATTAGGGCCTAATTTATTTATTTCAATTGACTGGTTTCCTTATACAAACTATAACTCAATTAAATCTTAGAAATTGTTGCATGTTGCGTTTATATTTTTGTTCAGTGTACATGCAATTTCTCCCAAGGTTGTCGAAGAAAATTTTTGCATGTGGTTTCTTGCGCTGCTTAGTGGCAACAAAACTGCATTTGAGATAAAAAAAAAAAGCTTAAATTAGCAATGGCACATAAAAATATTCAGTTCATCTTTGCTTTTGAACTGCCAATCAATAGTCTGACTAGTCTCTTTTTAGATACGGTATCTTTTACAGTCTGTATTTAATTATTGTCTTTTTTAAGCCTTCAAAGTTCAACTGATCATGCATCAGCTGAGGAAGATGCAGACAGAGCTTCCCATGAGATATTGCAACATCCTTTGTTGACTGAGAACCAACAAATCAATCAACAGCAACATTAAAGCAGAAAAACACCCCATTCATAATTTCCATAAAATGAATGACTCTACACTCTTAGAAAAAGGGGTATGGTCAGTGTATATTGCATTGTTCCCAGTATTGTTCCCAGTGGTACAAAAATATAAAAATACACATAATGTACCTTCAGAGATACACATATGATCTGAAATGGTATTGTTTGGTACCTTTTAGGGTACATGTGCAGATAATCTAGTATAATGGTACATTTTTGTACACAATATTCTGAATATAAAGGAACAATAATCACACACTCTCAGAAACCACACCCATCATTATCATATTTCCCTGTATGCTTTTTGCAGGTAGATTTCTTTGAATTGTTTGCTTCAATATGTGTGTTTTTGCATGCACATTGATTGATTGATCTTATGCTACACAAAGATAAATAACATACAGTTTTCTAAACAAATCCAATATGTTAGCAGTTGGACTTATTGCACCTTTTACTGAGATGGTTGTTCCGGTTTAGATGGTTTAGGTCAGTGGTTCTCTAACCTCTCCTTGGGGACCCCCTTAGACGTTTCACAATTTTGTTTTAGCCCTGAACAAGTTCACCTGATTCACGTAGTCCAGGGCTTGATGATTAGTTGACAAGTTGAATCAGGTGTGCTAGTTCTGGAATAGATCAAATACATGAACTGGCTGGGGGTCCCTGAGGAGAGGTTTGAGAACCACTGGTGTAGGTAGTCTCATTTGTAACCTTACAAAAAACAACATGAAAAAATCACGTGTTTTTTCGTCATGTGAAAAAAAGAATCCCCACATGTGACATATCTTTTTCACACGTTTATTTTTCACAGCTTCCAGCTATATCTGGTGTCCCATCCAGGGACTAACCAGGACAGACCCTGCTTAGCTTCAGAGGCAAACCAGCAGTGGGATATAGGGAGCTATGTTTCTGGAATGAATGTTCCAAAACGTGCAACTGTAAAAAAGGCAGCGAAAGCAAAGGCCAGGGTAACATAAACAAACACAATTGCAGGAAAGAGGGAGGTGTTCCATTTCATTGCATCTATTTGCAATTTGCTCTCGCATTTGAAATGTTATTTTTATATCAATACTTTTGGGTTTATGTTTTGCTTTAAATATCATTATTTTTGTTTACAATACTAAGAATTTTGTTCTCAACTTCAGAAGTGTTGCTTGATATTAATGGCACAAAAGTAACTCACTCACTAGAGGATGGCACCATATAATAACACTATTACTCTATTAAAGGTGCTTAAAGCATAAATCATTAATTCAGTGTTTCCCAAACTCGGTGCACGTTTTGGTTTTTGCCCTAGCACTACACACCTGATTGAAATAATCAACTATTCATATAGCTTTAATTATTTGAATCAGCTGTGTAGTGCTAGGACAAAAAATGAAAGGAGCACCCCTTGGGGTCCTGAGTTTAGGAAACATTGCCGTAATTGAAACGTTAACAAAGTGTTTTCCCAGCCACAGGGCTGGAGAAATGCAACCAATCTCAAATCCATATACTATGTTATGGATGCAAGGACTGACCATCCATGGTATCAAAATTATATTTGTAACAATGTTTTCAGGCTATACAGCGTTTGTATACCTTTACTTTGTTTACAAACATTGCCGTAAATTTGGAGTTTTCTTACATGTGAAACTGCAAATTTGATATCACTTTCACATGTGAAATTACAAGTTCACATGTGAAAAACAAATCACGTGAAAGTATTTCACATGAAACTGCGAATTTTACATGTGATTGTTTTTCACATGTGAAAGTTAGGTTTTCACATGTGGAGTTTTCTGTTACAGGCATTGGTTTTTCCATTTATGTTTTGAGGTTAGACTTTAACAACCGATTGGTGTCACCTCGGTAGTCAGTATACACCTGTGCTGGTTGCCATCTCGTTAGTGGGTGTTTCACCTGTGCTGGTGCAGGTGCTATTTAAGAGTTGCTAGCCCAGTGCTTCAGTGGTCATGATAGATGTAGAGGGTTAACGCCTTTAGTTGGCGCTCCCTAATTTGATTTCTAGACAAACAATCCTTTGTCTGATCTTCCCTGTTTTCCTTTCACTCACCTTTTTGGTTTGCTCCTGTATTTAAGTTTGGTGTGGGTTCTTCTTTTGTTTGCATCTTCTTGGGCATATTTAGTGGGTGCTCATGGTGGGTGTCTTTTAGGTTCCAGTTGTTGTTGCTAGTCAACTTTCAGTGGACACCCCCATGAGTGTCTTTCAGAACCCCTTCTAAAACCCCACCTGTTTTGTTTTGGTTGGTCAGTGACTCTGTTAATTCCCCCTTCTGTTTGAGCAACATTCTTGGTTTTCTAGCTGGGGAACAAAATGGTGGCTCATCTGGGATCGTGTTTCCCATGAGTATGGTAGTTGCTCTAATCACCTAATCGGAAGCTCTGCTGTGCCCAGATATTTGAGTGTTCAAAATATACTTTTGTGGTAGAGTTTATGTCACTGACATCCACCCTGAGGGGTTATAAGATTGGTGGAATCATTTTGAAAGTTGCATAAACACACAGGCTAATAAAGTAAAAATAAAGCCATGGACATTAAGTTGGAAGCATTTTTTTGAAAACCCTATATGGGAGATGCTAGATAAATGTACAAAGGTGAATCTGCTCGTAATTGCAAAGCATTATGACATCAAGGTGGCATCTGGAGACGCAAAAGCAGTAGTCAAAGATTTGATCGGTACTGCTTTGGTGGAAGAGGAAATCCTTCCAGAGAGGGAGGATGATGAAGAGGGTCCTATGGGTGGTAGAGTACACCCCATAGATGTGCAACTGTGAGAGGTTGCACTAAAGGCAAAATGGGAGCAACAGAAATTAGAGCACAAGGAAAGACAAGATGAGCGTGCAGCCAAAGAACAAGAACAAGAACGGGCAGCCAGACTAGAACAAGAACAAGAAGAACATGCGCATGCCATTCGATTGAAAGAGATGGCGCTGGAAGCGCGACAAAGGGAGATAGATCTGGAAGTACTTCGAATCCAGTCAGAGTTTGATCTTGGTCAGAACAGCCGACTTGTACCGCCTTTCAACAAAAAGGAGGTGGATGTATATTTTACTCTGTTTGAGCGGATTGCCACATCCTTAAAATGGCCACGAGATATTTGGTCACTGCTCCTCCAAAGTGTTCTTGTGGGAAAAGCTCAGAAAGTGTATGCCGCTTTACCTCTTGACCAGAGTTCAGATTATGACACTGTTAAAGCTATCTTCGGGCTTACGAGTTGGTCCCAGAGGCATACAGACAACAGTTCCGTAAATTACGAAAGAAAGAATCATAAAGCCATGTTGAGTTCCTGAGTTGACCTCTCATTTGAAAACCCCAAAGGTGAGCGAGTTTGTAGGAGCACTGAAGGAAGAGAGGGTTCCTACAGTTGACACTTCGATGTCTAGGAAGCAGCTGATTGCTGTACAGAGTAAAGATGTTTCCCTCTCCCCTCTTTATGCTGAGATGCGTCCAGAGTAGTATGATGAAATTCGTGTGGGTTACTTTGACAGAGATGGTGTTCTGATGAGGAAAACAAAACAATTGGCCCAGTGTATCTCAAATTGTCGTTCCAGTTACACTTTGATGACAGATACTGAGGTTGGCTCACAATGGTAGTATGGCAGGCCATCTTGGGGTCAACAAGACGTACGACCGTATCTTGCGAAACTTCTCATGGCCTGGTCTGAAACAGGATGGTGTGTTTTACTGTAAATCCTGTCGCGTTAGCCAGTGGACGGGTAAACCGAACCAAGCTGTACCAGTTGCACCTTTGCAGCCTATTCCTGCTTTTGATGAACCTTTCAGCAGGGTTCTGGTGGACTGTGTAGGTCCTTTGCCCAAAGCCAAGAGTGGTAACCAATTTCTCTTAACCATCATGTGTGCTGCCACTCATTTCCCTGAGGCCATTCCACTGAGGAAAATCACAGCTCCAAGTATTGTTAAGGCCATGGTGAAATTATTTTCAATGTTTGGACTTCCGTAGGTAGTCAAAGGCCTTCCAGCAAGTGCTACAACAGTTGAGTGTAACCCATTGCCCCTCTAGTGCCTACCAACCAGAGTCTCAAGGTGCTCTTGAGAGATTTCATCAGACTTTTTATTTTTATTTTTTATTTTTTATTTCACCTTTTATTTAACCAGCTAAGCCAGTTGAGAACAAGTTCTCATTTACAACTGCGACCTGGCCAAGATAAAGCAAAGCAGTGCGATAAAAACAACAACAACACAGAGCTACATATGGAATAAACAAAAACGTACAGTCAATAACACAATAGAAAATAGAAAATCTATATACAGTGTGTGCAAATGTAGTAAGTTATGGAGGTAAGGCAATAAATAGGCCATAGTGCAAAATAATTACAATTTAGTATTAACACTGTAATGATAGATGTGCAGAAGATGATGTGCAAATAGAGATACTGGGGTGCAAATTAGCAAAATAAAAAACAATGTAAATAACAATATGGGGATGAGGTAGTTGGGTGGGCTAATTACAGATGGGCTGTGTACAGGTACATTGATCGGTAAGCTGCTCTGACAACTGATGATAAGTGTATGAGCGAGTAAGTTCACGAGATTTTTGTAGTTCGTTCCAGTCATTTGCAGCAGAGAACTGGAAGGAATGGCGGCCAAAGGAGGTGTTGGCTTTGGGGATGACCAGTGAGATATACCTGCTGGAGCGCATACTACGGGTGGGTGTTGCTATGGTGACCAATGAGCTAAGATAAGGCAGGGATTTGCCTAGAAGTGATTTATAGATGACCTGGAGCCAGTGGGTTTGGCGACGAATATGTAGTGAGGGCCAGCCAACAAGAGCGTACAGGTCACAATGGTGGGTAGTATATGGGGCTTTGGTGACAAAACGGATGGCACTGTGATAGACTACATCCAATTTGCTGAGTAGAGTGTTGGAAGCTATTTTGTAAATGACATCGCCGAAGTCAAGGATCGATAGGATAGTCAGTTTTACGAGGGCATGTTTAGCAGCATGAGTGAAGGAAGCTTTGTTGCGAAACAGGAAGCCGATTCTAGATTTAACTTTGCATTGGAGATGCTTAATGTGAGTCTGAAAGGAGAGTTTACGTTCTAACCAGACACCTAGGTATTTGTTGTTGTCCACATATTCTAAGTCAGACTCCCCGAGAGTAGTGATTCTAGTCGGGCGGGCGGGTGCAAGCAGTGTTCGATTGAAGAGCATGCATTTAGTTTTACTAGCGTTTAAGAGCAGTTGGAGGCCACGGAAGGAGTGTTGTATGGCATTGAAGCTTGTTTGGAAGTTTGATAACACAGTGTCCAATGAAGGGCCAGATGTATACAAAATGGTGTCGTCTGCGTAGAGGTGGATCTGAGAGTCACAAGCAGCAAGAGCGACATCATTGATATACACAGAGAATAGAGTCGGCCCGAGAATTGAACCCTGTGGCATCCCCATAGAGACTGCCAGAGGTCCAGACAACAGGTCCTCTGATTTGACACATTGAACTCTATCTGAAAAGTAGTTGGTGAACCAGGCGAGGCAGTGAGTTGAGAAACCAAGGTTATTTAGTCTGCCAATAAAAATGTGGTGATTGACAGAGTCAAAAGCCTTGGCTAGGTTGATGAAGACGGCTGCACAGTACTGTCTTTTATCAATCGCGGTTATTATATCGTTTAGGACCTTGAGCGTGGCTGAGGTGCACCCATGACCAGCTCGGAAACCAGATTGCATAGCGAAGGTACGGTGGGATTCAAAGTGGTTGGTGATCTGTTTGTTAACTTGGCTTTCAAATACTTTTGAAAGGCAGGGTAGGATGGATATAGGTCTGTAACAGTTTGGATCTAGAGTGTCACCCCCTTTGAAGAGGGGGATGACCACGGCAGCTTTCCAATCTCTGGGGATCTCAGACGATACGAAAGAGAGGTTGAACAGGCTAGTAATAGGGGTTACGACAATTTCGGCGGCTAATTTTAGAAAGAAAGGGTCCAGATTGTCTAGCCCAGCTGATTTGTAGGGGTCCAGATTTTGCAGCTCTTTCAGGACATCAGCTATCTGAATTTGGGTGAAGGAGAAGCGGGGGGGAGTGGGCATGGGCATGTTGCAGCAGGATACCCGGGCCAGGTCAATTAGAAAGGCCTGCTCGCTGAAGTGTTTTAGGGAGCGTTTGACAGTGATGAGGGGTGGTCATTTGACCGCAGACCCATTACGGATGCAGGCAATGAGGCAGTGATCGCTGAGATCCTGGTTGAAGACAGCGGAGGTGTATTTAGAGGGTAAATTAGTCAGGATGATATCTATGAGGGTGCCCATGTTTACGGATTTAGGGTTGTACCTGGTAGGTTCCTTGATAATTTGTGTGAGATTGAGGGCATCTAGTTTAGATTGTAGGACGGCCGGGGTGTTAAGCATATCCCAGTTTAGGTCACCAAGCAGTACGAACTCTGAGGATAGATGGGGGGCAAGCAATTCACATATGGTGTCCAGGGCACAACTGGGGGCTGAGGGGGGTCTGTAGCAAGCGGCAACAGTGAAATACTTATTTCTGGAAAGGTGGATTTTTAGAAGTAGAAGCTCAAACTGTTTGCGCACAGACCTGGATAGTATGATAGAGCTCTGCAAGCTATCTCTACAGTAGATTGCAACTCCGCCCCCTTTGGCAGTTCTATCTAGACGGAAAATGTTGTAGTTCGGGATGGACATTTTTGAATTTTTGGTGGACTTCCTAAGCCAGGATTCAGACACTGCTAGAACATCAGGGTTGGCAGAGTGTGCTAACGCAGTGAATAACTCAAACTTGGGGAGGAGGCTTCTGATGTTAACATGCAAGAAACCAAGGCTTTTACGGTTACAGAAGTCAACAAATGATAGCGCCTGGGGAGTAGAAGTGATACTGGGGGCTACAGGGCCTGGGTTAACCTCTACATCACCAGAGGAACAGAGGAGGAATAGAATAAGTATACGGCAAAAGGATTTAAGAACTGGTCTTCTAGTGCGTTGGGTACAGAGAATAAACAGGGTAGATTTCCGGGCGTTGTAGAATAGATTCAGGGCATTATGTACAGACAAGGATATGGAAGGATATGAGTACAGTGGAGGTACACCTAAGCATTGGGTAACGATGAAAGAGATAGCATCACTGGAGGTACCGATTGAGCCGGTCTCCGCGTGTATGGGGGGTGGGACAAAGAAGCTATCTGAGGCAGGTTGAGCGGGACTGGGGGCTTTACAGTGAAATAGTACAATAACAACTAACCCAAACAGCAATAGGCTAGGCATATTGACATGGGAGAGAGGCATAACGCAATCACAGGTGTTATTCGAGAGGGCTAAGACAACAACTGGTAATGGCGACGAAAGTTTGGGCTGAGGCTAAACAGGATGGGGTACCGTGTAAAGGAACAGTCCAGCTGGCATCAGATGTGTAGCTGAGTGATCATAAGGTCCAGTGAACAGCAATAGGTAAGTCCGGGAGCAGTTCGTAGGCTGCTACAGCACAGGCGAGCAGGAGGCATGGCTGTTGATTGCGCGTGCTAGTGGGCCGGTGCTAGCAGATGGATCTTTGTGGTCGTCGCAACGGGAAGCCTGTTGAAACCTCATCAGACGATTACGTCAGCAGACCAGTCGTGATGGATCGGCGGGGCTCCATGTCGACACTAGGAGGTTCCGTCCGGTTGACAGAGAGGTGGATAGCTGGGAGATGGGCCTGGCTCGAGGCTAGCTCAAGGCTAACTGGTGCTAGCTTTGGGACAAGTGGTGATTAGCCAACAACAACATCCATTCGGAAGTCTATGTTGAGCGCTTACTGCTTTGAGTTTGCGAAAGACTGGGATGAAGAGGTCCCTCTTGTGCTATTTGCAGCTCGGGAGGTTGTAGTCCCGTATAGCTCAGTTGGTAAAGCATGGCGCTTGCAACGCCAGGGTTGTGGGTTCGATTCCCACGGGGGACCAGTATGAAAAAATGTATGCACTCACTAACTGTAAGTCGCTCTGGATAAGAGCGTCTGCTAAATGACTAAAAATGTTCAGGAATCTCTTTGTTTTAGTCCTAATGAACTCGTGCTTGGACATCATGTCAGAGGTCCTTTGAGTTTGCTGAGAGAGGGTTGTTGCAGGGTGACACGTTAGTGTGGGTGACCAAGTCCTGGTTTTGTTGCCTGTTCTGGGGTCACCGTTGCAAGCTCACTTTTCAGGCCCTTACCTCATAGTGAAAAAAATTGGTAATCTGGATTACATCATCGCCACACAGGAGAGCAGGTATGGTGTGTCATGTCAACATGTTGAAACCATACTTCACCCGCCATGATCGGGCGGTGAAGTCGGGGGAAACCGGTAGTTATGTTCTGCCTGTGGCCACTGCTGTCACCGTTGACTATTGTCTTCCTCAAGAGTACGAAGAAAGCCCAATACACACTATGCCGATTGGACGGTTGAGTAACTCAGAGAATCTAGAAAACCTTTGTCTTTTTGGCACACTCTTCTCTGGAGGAAAAAGGCGACATTGTTGCACTACTGTTGGAATATCAGGGTTTATTCTCAGATGTGTCAACTCAGACAAATGTACTAGAGCATGACATTGACTTTGGGGACTTTGGGGGCCCCAATCAAACAAATTAAACTGAGGAAAAAAATGAGAGGAAAGTTCCTACAGACTTTGCAGGAGTTTTCTCTTGAAATTAGACATGTCCGTGGTAAGGACAAGTTGGTTGCTGATTGTCTCTCAACGGTGGGCAGTCAATACGTTTTGTGCTTTGGGTTTAGCCAGTGTGTTGCCCTGGCTCACAATTTACTTTGACTGTACGTTTTTCTCTGTTGGAGATGAGTATTGTTTTGGTTGTGCTCATTCCAGGGGGATGAGAGTTTTAGAAACATACTTTATTTTACCCCTGTTTCTCAAAACGTGTGCGTTTTAGGCAACTATGAAGGGAAAAAAAGAGAAAGAAAAACTATAACAAAATTATAAAATAGTACCAGTCAAAAGTTTGGACACACATACTCATTCAAGGGTTTTTCTTTATTTTTACTATTTTTTACATTGTAGAATAATAGTGAAGACATCAAAACTATGAAATAACACATATGGAATCATGTAGTAACTAAAAAAGTGTTAAACAAATCAAAATATATTTTATATTTTAGATTCTTCAAATAGCCACCCTTTGCCTTGATGACAGCTTTGCACACTATCGGCATTCAATCAACCAGCTTCACCCGGAATGCTTTTCCAATGGTCTTGAAGGAGTTCCCACATATGCTGAGCACTTGTTGGCTGCTTTTCCTTCACTCTGCCGTCCAACTCACCCCAAACCATCTCAATTGGGTTGAGTTCGGGGGATTGTGGAGGACAGGTCATCTGATACAGCACTCCACCACTCTCCTTCTTGGTAAAATAGCCCTTACACAGCCTGGAGGTGTGTTAGGTCATTGTCCTGTTGAAAAACAAATGATAGTCCAACTAAGCCCAAACCAGATGGGATGGCGTATCTCTGCAGAATGCTGTGGTAGCCATGCTGGTTAAGTGTGCCTTGAATCTAAATAAATCCCCCAAAAAAGCACCCCCACACCATAACACCTTCTCCTCCATGCTTTACGGTGGGAACTACACATGCATTAATCAGTTCACCCACACCACGTCTCACAAAGACATGGCGGTTAGAACCAAAAATCTCAAATTTGGACTCCAGACCAAAGGACACATTTCCACCGGTATAATGTCCATTGCTCATGTTTCTTGGCCCAAGCAAGTCTCTTCTTATTGGTGTCCTGTAGTAGTGGTTTCTTTGCAACAATTCGACCATGAAGGCCTGATTCACACAGTCTCCTCTGAACAGTTGATGTTGATATGTGTCTGTTACTTGAACTCTGTGAAGCATTTATTTGGGCTGCAATTTCTGAGGCTGGTAACTCTAATGAACGTATCCTCTGCATCAGAGGTAACTCTGGGTCTTATTTTCCTGTGGCAGTCCTCATGAGAGCCAGTTTCATCATAGCGCTTGATGATTTTTGAGACTGCACTTGAAGAAACTTTCAAAGTTCTTGAAATTTTCCGGATTGACTAACCTTCATGTCTTAAAGTAATGATGGACTGTCATTTCTCTTTGCTTATTTGAGCTGTTCTTGCCATAATATGGACTTAGTCTTTAACCAAGTAGGGCTATCTTCTGTATACCCCCCCTACCTTGTCACGACACAACTGATTGGCTCAAACACTGTCACGATCGTTTACGGACGAGAAGGACCAAGGCGCAGCGTGATATGCATTCATATTTATTTACGTACTGAACACACGACAAAACAACAAGGTAGACAAATAACATACCTTACACGGAACAAGATCCCACAACTAACAGGTGCCAAAAGGCTGCCTAAGTATTGTCCCCAATCAGAGACAACGAGCAACAGCTGCCTCTGATTGGGAACCACACAGGCCAACATAGATCTATAAATACTAGATCTAACCATAGACAATAAACATAGCACAACACGACACAGAAAATAAACACCCTGACTCAACAAATATGAGTCCTAGAGTCAGGGCGTGACAGTACCCCCCAAAGGTGTGGACTCCGACCGCGCCACATAAACATAACAGGGTAGGGGCAGTGTGGGCATTCCGCCTCGGAGGCGGATCCGGCTCCGGGCGTGACCACCACCTACTCTCCACCTCCCTGTTGCGCCCCTGGTCTGGTCTGGACCTCGGCGCGCTGCTTCCCCTCTCCTTCCTCCCACGACGTACCAAGCCCTGTCTGGACCCTGGTGTGGGAGACCCCGAACCTGGAGAGGGGCTGACGTCTGGGTCTGGACTGGAACCGCTGACTGGAGCTGGACCCGACGACGGTGGATCGAACTGCTCTGGCTCCGGAGTGGAGCCGCTGACCGGAGCTGGATCAAGCACCGGTGGAGCGGACTACTCTGGCTCCGGAGTGGAGCGGCTGACCGGAGCTGGACTGGACCCTGGTGAAGCGGATTGCTCTGGCTCCGGAGTGGATCCGCTGACCGGAGTAGGACTGGACCCCGGTGGAGCGGATTGCTCTGGCTCCGGAGTGGAGCAGCTGACCGGTGCCGGACCAGGCTCCGGTGGGACAGGCACGGGCCGTGCCGTACTGGGAACACACACCACTGGCCTTGTGCAGGGAGCAGGAACGGGCCGGACCGGGCTGACGACGCGCACCACTGGTTTGGTGCGGGGAGCAGGAACGGGCCGTACCGGACTGGCGACGCGCACCACTGGCTTGGTGCGAGGGGCAGGAACAGGCCGGACCGGGCTGGCGACGCGCACCACTGGTTTGGTGCGAGGGACAGGAACAGGCCGGACCGGGCTGGCGACGCGCACCACTGGCTTGGTGCGAGGGTCAGAACAGGCCGGACCGGGCTGGCGACGCGCACCACTGGTTTGGTGCGAGGGACAGGAACAGGCCGGACCGGGCTGGCGACGCGCACCACTGGCTTGGTGCGAGGGGCAGGAACAGGCCGGACCGGGCTGGCGACGCGCACCACTGGCTTGGTGCGAGGGGCAGGAACAGGCCGGACCGGGCTGGCGACACACACCACTTGCTTGGTGCGAGGAGCGGGACTGGGTTCCCTTATAAACCCCCGCTCCTTCTGCTGCCTAACCAGCTCCTCTCGCCGTGCCTCTACACTCTCCTTCTCCCTTATAGCCTCCTGTAGCTCCTCCCTCTGACCAAGTAACTCCTGCTCCCTCTGGACCAATAGCCCCCGTAACCTGGTGGCCTCCTCTCCTAACCTGCAGATTCGCCCTGTCGCTGCCTCCTGCTGCCTCGTCGTCCACACCGTGTGCCCCCCCCAAAAAAAAATGTCTTGGGGTTGCCTCTCGGGTCTCCGTCGTCGGCACTGTTGGCGCCGTTTCTCCTCTCCTACCTGGGCATCCTCATTCATCGCCCTCCGGTAACAGACGGCCTCCTCCTCCGTGATTCTCCCCCAACCGAGGAGGACATCTTCTAACGTAACCTCCTGTTTAATTCATTTGAGTAACACAACATGCCTACCACTTTGAAGATGCAAAATATTTTTTGTGTGAAACAAACAAGAAATAAGACAAAAAAACTGAACTTGAGCGTGCATAACTGACACCTTGGTGTCACCTCGTTAGTCAGTATGTGTTTCACCTGTGCTGGTTGCCATCTCGTTAGTGGGAAGGTATTTCACCTGTGTTGGCCCTGGTGCTATTTAAGAGAAGCTGGCCCAGTGCTCCAGTGGTCTTGATAGATGCGGAGGGTTAACACCTTTAGTTGGCTCGCCCTATTTTGAGTTCTAGACAAACAATCCTTTGTCTGATCTTCCCTGTTTTTGTTTTGCTCACCTTTTTGGTTTGCTTCCTGTTTTTGAGTTTGTTGTGGGTTTTTATTTTGGTTGCCTCTTCTTCAGTGGTGGAAAAAGTACACAATTGTCATACTTGAGTAAAAGTAAAGATACCTTAATAGAAAATGACTCAAGTAAAATTGAAAGTCACCCAGTAAAATACTACTTCAGTAAAAGTCTAAAATAATTTGTTTTAAATATACTTTATCAAAGGTAAATGTAATTGCTAAAATATACTTAAGTATCAATTGTAATAATAAAAGTACACATAATTTCAAATTCCTTATATTAAGCAAACCAGACGGCACCATTTTCATGTTTTTTTAATTTACGGATAGCCAGGGGCACACCAACACTCAAACATAATTTACAAACAAATCACTTGTGTTTAGTAAGTCCGCCAGATCAGAGGCAGTAGAGATGACCAGGGATGTTCTCTTGATAAGTGTGTGAATTGGACCATTTTCCTGTCCTGCTAAGCATAAAAAATGTAACGAGTACTTTTGGGTGTCAGAGAAAATCTATGGAGTAAATACATTTTCTTTAGGAATGTAGTGAAGTAAAAGTAAAAGTTGTCAAAAATATAAATAGTAAAGTAAAGTACAGATACCCCCAAAAACGACTTAAGTAAAAATAGTTTGAAGTACTTCACACCACTGCACTTCTTGGGCAAATTTTGTGGCCGCTCATGGTGGGTGTCTTTTAGGTTCCAGTTGTTGTTGATAGTTAACTTTCAGTGGACACCCCATGAGTGTCTTTCAGAACCCCTCTTAAAACCCCACCCGTTTTGTTTTTGTTGGTCAGTGACTCTTTGTTACTTCCCCCTTCTGTTTGTTAGTTCCCCGTTCTGTTTGAGCTACATTTTTGTTTTTTTAGCTGGGGATTGTAAAATGTCTTACATGTGAAACGCAAATGTGATTTTCACGTGAATGTTTTCCACATGTGAAAATGCAATTCCACATGTGAAAGTGAGATTTTGTGAAACTGCATATCTGATTGTCACATGAATGTTTTTAACATGTGAAACCGCAAATTTCACATGTAAAACTGCAATTCACATGTGAGGTGAAACATGTTATTCTCCTCACATGTGAAAAGGTGGTGTTAACATGTGAACTCTAAATTTAATACATGTAAAAATATGGTTTCACTACGTGGGACTTATGAATGTGAGAGAGTGGGTTGGAGTGTGTGTTTGTGTGTGTTTGCATTCATGAGTGTGTACCTTGACACAGGGTGGCATGGTGATGTTGAGGTTACAAAGCACGTGCTGTGCATCCTCATACTTGGTAGACTTCCGCAGGAAAGAAAGGAACCCAGAGGCTTCCTTATTGCTGTCTCTGACCTGATAGACACAGAGAGAGAGAAAGAGAGCGCGAGAGAGGAGATTCAAGAGAAAGAGAGAAAGACAGCCGAAAAAGAGGAACAGGAAGACCAGAAGAGGTGGACTCGAAGAAGAGAGACGAGAGAATGACAGAGGTAAGAAGAGGTAAGCAGAACAGATATGAAGGATAAAGAGAAGGATGGGCAAAAGGATAGGGTGAAATGTTATGAAAAAGAGAGCGAGGGAAGAAGAACAGAGCAAAGGGAGAATTAGACAACCTGCAGTGTGGTGGTCTGTCCAGCAGAAACACAGAGGGAAGAGATGGAAGCAGTCCATAGGCAGGCGAGAGAGAGAGAGAGATTTACCTGCACATTTACCTGGGCATCTGTCAGATCAGACAGTAACAGAGTGACCGTGAGAGAGAGAAAGAGAGACAGTGAGACAGACATACAGACAGGCAGGCCACAAGATTGGCAGGCAGGCAAGAAGGTGAAAGCGTTAAAGGATGTGCACACAGTTACAGCTATGTAGAGAGTCGGCAGGTACACCACAATGGAGAATACTTCACAAGGCACTCGTCTGAGACTGACTAAGACAGAAGCGCACGTCACACACACTCAAAGCCACACAGACAGACAGAAAACACAAACAGATATGGGTAGACAAACAGACAGACATATGGGTAGACAGACAAGATGTAAAGACAGACACGCACAGACAGATAGACAGGTGGTCTGTGAAAGAGAAGTGTTGGTTGGAACTCAGGTATGCACACACAGGTAAACAAGGATAGAAAGATAGACTGAAAATATATAAAAAAATTGCAAGATTTGAAACAGATGGAGATGGAGTGATAGAGATGGGAGAAGATACACAACAATTGTAATTAACATATATAAAAGGTAAAGCGATAGATGTACAGACAGATGGACACACAGACATGTCTGAAAGACAATGACAGACACACTGACATATATCAGAAACACTGATAGTCTGTCAGACACACAGACATGTAGACTGGATCGAAAGACCAACCGACTGTCGACTGACCGACTGTCAATTCAAACGCAAAACCTGCCTGAATAACATTTAAAAATTCACCAACAGACAGTTTGACATGTCCTGGAAGGAACAAAACAGACTGACTGACAGACAGACATTTCAATTCAATCAACTGAATCACAATTCCTGTGCAAAAATAGAGATAGACAATGAGTGGGAGACAGACCTTGACAGAGACGGGCAGTCTGTTATCTCTGAAGGCTTGGAAGCTGAAGCTGCGTGTTTGCTGAGTGGCCTTCCTCACAGGCACCAGGTTCCCAGAGCACTCCAGGTGCAGCGGCATGCCCTCCATCACCTGAGGGAGGCGATGGAGAGTCAGGAGAAAAAAATCCTCCATTGACTTCCATGGATTATTCACACAAATGTCTGAGTTATGTGAACATATTTAAAGACAGTAGAACCTACTGACATACACACTAAACCCCTCACCCCTGACCCCTGACCCCCCTGCTGACCTCTATATCCCTGCTCCGGGCCACCTCGCTGAAGTTCTCGTGCAGCTCCAGGGTTTTGTCCATCTTGTCGTCGGTCATGCAGTAGCAGCGAAGGCGGCCCTCGCGTGCCTCGTTCATTTTGGCGAATATTACAAACTTGGCCATGTAGGGCACGGCCATCAGCTCCCGGTACAGCAGGTTAGCGAAGGTCACCACCTCGGCTGTGCGCGGGCAGTCTGCCAGCCAGAACCTGGGGAGAGGACGAGAGGAGAGGAGGAGAGATGACGCACAGAGAAGGGTGAGGGATAGTCAATAGAGATGGTGGCTGTTTTGTGTGTGTGCATCTGTTTTATGTGTTGAAGTGTACAGTTAATGGATTAAAGGCTGTAGCATAGTGTAAGCAGATTGAACTCAATATGGTTTGGCACAGGATGATGTTGTAAATGGCTATTATGCACAGGTGTATACTGGTGTTCTTCTTCATACATTTTGTATAACATCTAAAGGAGGGTGTGAATTAGGACTCACCTTGCAGAGACGTTGGTTGTGAAGTTGGCGCAGTTGTTGGTGTACATCAGCTTGGTGGTGCCAGTGATGTCCTCCCACTGGGCAGGTGCTGTTCCACCTGGGAGACAAAGGACTGTTTCATCTCTCTTTTTATACACCTCCACTTTCTCAATCTCTCTCTTTCCCCTCAGAGGCCTGTTACTTTCCCCAACTCTCATTCATAAAAGATTGTCTGGGCTCGTGATGCTATCGCCCCGTAGCACTCACTTCGGTCATCATGAAGTGCTTTGAGAGGCTAGTTAAGGACCATATCACCTCCACCTTACCCGACACCCTAGACCCTCTACAATTTGCATACTGCCCCAACAGATCCACAGATGATGAATCGCCATTGCACTACACACCATGGTATTCCACTTGGGCAAGAAGAATACCTATGTGAGAATCAGTGTTGGGGAGTAGTGAACTCCATGTAGTTCAACTAGTAATGTAACTACATTTTGCAGTAGTTTAGTGGTAGTTGAACTAAATTCAAATCTAAGTAGTGTTTTCAGTAGTTAATAACTTTTTTTTACCATGTAACTTACTACTGGAACTACACACTACTTTTTTGCTAAAATAAAATATGGGTGAAGTAGGCAATCATTTCCTTTCTTTTTCGGTATCAGACCTGCCTAATTCTCACTTGAAACATAATTGTTGTGTTTAATAGGCTAAATTACACACAGTGGCTGATTTACCATTAGGCAGAAGAGGCAGTTGCTTCAGGCCTCACATCATCAAGGGGCCTCGTGAGCTGGGCATAATTAAAAAAAGAATAATACTAGTAATAATTTCTCTGCTTGAGCCCCCCCCCTGTGCTCCGGTCTAGGCCGGTGAGGGTATGGAACAACACCTCCACACGGGGTCCCCCCAGGGGTGTGTGATTAGCCCCCTCCTGTACTACCAGTTTACCCATGACTGTGTGGAGCTTTCTGTTGGTCAGCACTAGTTCTGTCCCCATCACCCCTGTCCTAAAACTCACTTCTGTTGACAATCAATGCTATTGGCCATGAACCAGATGTTAAGGGCATAAAGTAAACTCCATGCTGGACCATACCAATGACACTGCAGAGGAGGCGCAGGCTGGTGGTGTCCCCCTCCCCAGCGTCACGTGGACTCTCCCTCCAAGAGGGGGGCAGCGGGATGCGTAATCCGATTGGCCGGTGGAATTTGCGTCGTCGTGGCTCGACGGTGACCACTGGGCTGAAGGTCGCTTGGTTACCAAGCTGTTGAGTCAGCAGCTCGTCTGGGATAGGCTGAGCCTGAAGAGGGAGAGGAAAGAGATGAGAAAGAGTGAGAGAAAAGAGAAAGGGACAGAGAGAAGAAAGGACAAGTGATGTATTAAAAGGGGAGACAAAAATAAGAACAATAACATAGGGTAAAAATATAACAGAAAACACTTCAAACTTTCTGTCTCACATTACTCGCCCTCCGGAGCATAGTCAACAAACTAGTTTTAAGACAAACTCACACATATTATTACAACGTAATACATAGGCCTACCTGAACATACATCTAACCGATGGATAAAAATCATACACGTAAAACCAAGCGTCATGCACATTTGAATATCAGTTCATTTAGCTCAGGGAACTGAAGTGTGATGAAAGGCTGGATAAAGGAAAAACTAAAAAGACAATGAACCAAAGCAAACACATTCATACATGCAAAAATTCAATATCACAAATACAGTACACAAAACATCTAAAGCAAAGGACAACAGACACACACAAAACATTTGAATTAAGAGATATGGGACAAATGGACGCAGTAATAAGTAAAACAACACAATCTTTGGTCATGGAAAAATAAAAGGAATCCAGCACTCCTGAGTGCCAGTTTCTATGTGTATGCTGTAGTCAGTTTTATGCATTAGCCAGCTCCATTGTTTTTTTGTAAAGTTTTTTTTTAGGGGAAGATCAGCTTTAATATTGCAGATAGATTGTAACTTCCATCAATGTAATTGTCTGCATCACTTCCAATCCCCCATAAGATTTTTTTTCTCACATATATATATATATATATACAGTGGGGAGAACAAGTATTTGATACACTGCCGATTTTGCAGGTTTTCCTACTTACAAAGCATGTAGAGGTCTGTAATTTTTATCATAGGTACACGTCAACTGTGAGAGACGGAATCTAAAACAAAAATCCAGAAAATCACATTGTATGATTTTTAAGTAATTAATTTGCATTTTATTGCATGACATAAGTATTTGATACATCAGAAAAGCAGAACTTAATATTTGGTACAGAAACCTTTGTTTGCAATTACAGAGATCATACGTTTCCTGTAGGTCTTGACCAGGTTTGCACACACTGCAGCAGGGATTTTGCCCCACTCCTCCATACAGACCTTCTCCAGATCCTTCAGTTTCGGGGCTGTCGCTGGGCAATACGGACTTTCAGCTCCCTCCAAAGATTTTCTATTCGGTTCAAGTCTGGAGACTGGCTAGGCCACTCCAGGACCTTGAAATGCTTCTTACGGAGCCACTCCTTAGTTGCCCTGGCTGTGTGTTTCGGATCGTTGTCATGCTGGAAGACCCAGCCATGACCCATCTTCAATGCTCTTACTGAGGGAAGGAGGTTGTTGGCCAAGATCCCGCGATACATGGCCCCATCCATCCTCCCCTCAATACGGTGCAGTCGTCCTGTTCCCTTTGCAGAAAAGCATCCCCAAAGAATGATGTTTCCACCTCCATGCTTCACGGTTGGGATGGTGTTCTTGGGGTTGTACTCATCCTTCTTCTTCCTCCAAACACGGCGAGTGGAGTTTAGTATTTTTGTCTCATCAGACCACATGACCTTCTCCCATTCCTCCTCTGGATCATCCAGATGGTCATTGGCAAACTTCAGATGGGCCTGGACATGCGCTGGCTTGAGCAGGGGGACCTTGCGTGCGCTGCAGGATTTTAATCCAAGATGGCGTAGTGTGTTACTAATGGTTTTCTTTGAGACTGTGGTCCCAGCTCTCTTCAGGTCATTGACCAGGTCCTGCCGTGTAGTCCTGGGCTGATCCCTCACCTTCCTCATGATCATTGATGCCCCACGAGGTGAGATCTTGCATGGAGCCCCAGGGTGATTGACCGTCATCTTGACCTTCTTCAATTTTCTAATAATTGCGCCAACAGTTGTTGCCTTCTCACCAAGCTGCTTGCCTATTGTCCTGAAAGCCCATCCCAGCCTTGTGCAGGTCTACAATTTTATCCCTGATGTCCTTACACAGCTTCTGGTCTTGGCCATTGTGGAGAGGTTGGAGTCTGTTTGATTGAGTGTGTGGACAGGTGTCTTTTATACAGGTAACGAGTTCAAACAGGTGCAGTTAATACAGGTAATGAGTGGAGAACAGGAGGGCTTCTTAAAGAAAAAACTAACAGGTCTGTGAAAGCCGGAATTCTTACTGGTTGGTAGGTGATCAAATATGTATGTCATGCAATAAAATGCAAATTAATTACTTAAAAATCATACAATGTGATTTTCTGTATTTTTGTTTTAGATTCCGTCTCTCACAGTTGAAGTGTACCTATGATAAAAATTACAGACCTCTACATGCTTTGTAAGTAGGAAAACCTGCAAAATCGGCAGTGTATCAAATACTTGTTCTCCCCACTGTGTATATATATATATATATATATATATATATATATATATACATATATATATATATATATATATATATATATATATATATATATATATATACATATACATATCCTTTTTTTAAATATATTTCCCTTTATTACTTTCCAACCCCACCACCCCTTCCCTAATTGGAGTAAACTAGTAAACAACAATGCTTAGGCCTCTACTTCCAGCTTATACATACTATATACATTTTATGGACACAGTCAATTTTAAAATAATTGTATTTTGTTTGTTTTTACTCATGAACTTCCTCTACCCTCAACCGCTCCGATCATTTTCATGATGTCCATCCGGTTTGCTTCTATATGCCATTGTCACGCCCTGGCTCTGGGGACTATGTTATGTTGAGCCAGGGTGTGTAAGTCTATGTTTAATTTTCTATGTTGGTCTGAGTGACTCCCAATCAGAGGCAACGAGTGTCAGCTGGGTGTCTCTGATTGGGAGCCATATTTAACTGCTTGTCTTGCACTTTGTGTTTTGTGGTTTCTTGTTCCTTTTGGTTTGGTATCGAAGGACTTCACATTTCGTTCTTTGTTTTGATCGTGTGATCTAGTAATAAATATAAATATGTTCACCCGCAACGCTGCGCCTTGGTCTTCCTCATTAGGCTCTCGGGACAGAAGAAACCACCTTAACCAGACCAAGCAGCGTGTTCAGGAGCCATCGCTGGCAGATCTCCGTGGCAACCTCGACTGGATCAAGCAGCGTGACGAGGAGAGAGGATGGACGTGGGAGGAGATGATTGCGAGTCTGGCAAGAGGGAGGAGAGACCCCCAGGAAATTTTTAGGGGGGCTCACGACGTCGGGCCAGCAGGTGTACGGGTTAGAGCGGTGCAAAGCGTTGGCAGAGAAGGCCGCCAGGTTAGGGGGCCACTGGGCACAGAGGAGAGGGAAAGTGTGGAGGCACGGCGAGAGGTACTGGGGTGTGTTACCAGTACGGTCCGGCCTGTTCCTGCCATTCCCACCAAGTCAGTGGTGCGCGTCGTCAGCCCAGCCCGGCCTGTTCCCGCCATTCCCACCAAGTCAGTGGTGCGCGTCGTCAGCCCGGCCCGGCCTGTTCCTGCCATTCCCACCAAGTCAGTGGTGCGCGTCGTCAGCCCAGCCCGGCCTGTTCCTGCCATTCCCACCAAGTCAGTGGTGCGCGTCGTCAGCCCGGCCCGGCCTGTTCCTGCCATTCCCACCAAGTCAGTGGTGCGCGTCGTCAGCCCAGCCCGGCCTGTTCCTGCCATTCCCACCAAGTCAGTGGTGTGCGTCGACAGCCCAGCCCGGCCTGTCCCTGCTCCACGCACAAAGCCTACGGTGTGCGTCGACAGCCCAGCCCGGCCCGTTCCTGCTCTCCGCACCAAGTCTGTGGTGCGCGTCGCCGCCCAGTCCGGCCCATCCAAGCTTCCCGCACCAAGCCAGTGGTGTGCGTCGTCAGCCCTGTCCGGCCCGTTCCTGCTCTCCGCACCAAGTCTGTGGTGCGCGTCGCCAGCCCGGTCCGGCCCGGTCCAAGCTCCCCGCGATCGGGTCAGTGGTGCGCGTCGTCAGCCCGGTCCGGCTCATTCCTGCTCCCCGCACAGTCAGGGGTGCGCTTCGTCAGCCCGTCCGGCCCGTTCCTCCTCCACGCATCAAGCCAGGGGTGTGCGTCGTCAGTCCAGCACAACCCGTGCCTGGGTCATGTCCGGAGCGGATCCGCCGCCGAGGCGGAGTGCCCACCCGGTCCCTCCCCTGTTGTGGTTGTTTGCGCGGCCGGAGTCCGCGCCTTTGGGGGTACTGTCACGCCCTGGCTCTGGGGACTATGTTATGTTGAGCCAGGGTGTGTAAGTCTATGTTTAATTTTCTATGTTGGTCTGAGTGACTCCCAATCAGAGGCAACGAGTGTCAGCTGGGTGTCTCTGATTGGGAGCCATATTTAACTGCTTGTCTTGCACTTTGTGTTTTGTG
Source organism: Coregonus clupeaformis (assembly GCF_020615455.1). Classification (NCBI taxonomy): domain Eukaryota; kingdom Metazoa; phylum Chordata; class Actinopteri; order Salmoniformes; family Salmonidae; genus Coregonus; species Coregonus clupeaformis. Next base: position 22,901,084 of record NC_059218.1, on the reverse strand, counting down.
GTTTCTTGTTCCTTTTGGTTTGGTATCGAAGGACTTCACGTTTCGTTCTTTGTTTTGATCGTGTGATCTAGTAATAAATATAAATATGTTCACCCGCAACGCTGCGCCTTGGTCTCCCTCATTAGACGATCGTGACAGCCATATCTTTCTAACTGTGCTCTTTCACAAAAGCTCTCAACCTATAACCTATATACTTATTATGGACACAGTATGCTTTACATTAGTTATCTTGTTGTTATTAGTTGTTGTTAGTTGTTATTAGTCCCAACCTTCAGCTCCATTCAACCCCGCCCATCTATCTCTTAACACCATCCATATTGGATTTCTATTTGCCATATATTTTTCAACTGTACTGTGATGTTTTACAAAAGTTCTGAACCCTTCTATTCTCATTGTTTCTACAGATTGTAAATTGAAAATAAACATTTTTGCTAAAAGTATTATTATATTATTGATCGATTGACTATGTCTTTTCAGATCTCCCAGTAGGGTTAGCTCCAGGTAAATATTGCAATCCTTTAGCCATTCCTGGACCTGTGTCCAAAAACAAGCTACAAATGGACAGTACCAAAACTAATGATTCTGTCTCTTCGCAGCATAATCTGCAGAGCTGGGAAGATTGTTTCCCCCATATAAATAACATTCTATTGGTAGCAAGAATTTTTATAATAATTTAAATTGAAAAATTATACGTTTTGAATCCGGCGTCGTTTTGCGCATCAGTTCATAAACACTATGCCATGGAATCGATACGTCAAAAATCTCTTCCCAACTATTTTGCAATTTATATGGGATGGTTTTCAATCCTTTGGTTCTTAAATTAAACTGGTATAATTTTTATTTATCACAATTTTCTTTAACCAATTATGGTCTTTAATGCAGGGCCGACAGACAAGTTCCTTACTTTTTCCCCCTTCCACTTTCCTCTTACATTTTTGTGGTAATGCTGCAATTATTTGGTTGTAATTTTGGGTAGAGCAGATATTTCCATATGTTTTTGTTAGCTGCATGTGCGACATAACTCCACCAGTCCTACCTATGATATCATTTACGAAGATTATACCTTTTTTTTATTGCAATTTATTTTTATCAATTATTATATTTGAGTTTAACCACAATATTTGTTGCATTATTAGTTCTGTCGTTTCCAGAGGATTGAATTGAAATTGCAACCAACTTTCTATGGCTTGTTTTTTTTTAGAAATAGTGATATTTGGGAGATTATTTCCTTTTCAAATAACTGAAAGTGAGAGGTTGTAATCTGAATAAAGGGGAAAAGGCCATTCTTGAACATTGGGTGAGACAATCTGACTAATTTGGTAAAGAACCAGTTCGGATTTAAGTATAACTTTTGTATGACTGAAGCTTTTAGTGATAGGTCTAATGCTTTAATATTTAATAATTTCTGTCCTCCGAATTCATATTCATTATATAAATAGGCCAGTTTAATTTTGTCTGGCTTGCCGTTCCAAATAAAATGGAATATTTTTCTCTCATATAATTTAAAAAACTGTTCGCTAGACGTAGGCAAGACCATAAGCAATTAGGTAAACTGGGATAATACTAAAGAGTTATTTAGGGTGATCTTTCCACAAATTGACAGGTATTTACCTTTCCAGCGCCATTGTTGCTGTGGTGCCAACCTTGCTTGTTTGGTAGGGCAGACAGCACTGATTGAGTAAGCTGAACAGAGCAGCTACCTGATAAGATGTCCCACTCAATCAAAGTTGACTGAATACAGCCCTAGGTCTTTGGAAGAGCAGTGCAGAAAGCATGACATAGCCTATTCACTCCTAGGGAGCCAGCATGCCTTTCTATTCACATAACCCAGTAGGGAAGGTAAGGTATATCTCGGCATGTATCTCTTCCTCGTCCTTCTCCTCTTCCTCACCTGCAGCCCCAGTCGAACTTTCTTGGTGACCGCTGTCTCAGGGAAGATGGCTTGGACATGAGGGACCAGCATGCTGGCCAGCTGACCGCCCTCTGGGCCAATCAGGTCGCTCTCCTGCTGGACGCGGGACACCACAGCGAAGTAGAGGGGGAAGTCAGTGGAGATGATGCGGCGGATTCTCTTCTTCTCCAAGTCCTCGTGACTCTCCAGGTCTGAGGGAGGAGAGGGGCGGCAGAGAGAATGGGGCTTGGATTATGTTAATGGTTTCACATATGTTATTGTGTGTATAACATTGCTGTTACAGTAAAATGATATACTGTTGCTTACATACGAGGCCCATATGAATGGACCTGTCCTTAGACATAACAGTACATAAAGATGGCTCTACTGTAGAGAGGTGATATTTATCATTGTTTCACTGACCTTCATCCATGCCATTCAAAATGGTCTCCAGCACCTCGTCGCCATAGCGATTGCGATGCTCCTTCCATACAGAGCCGTTCTCACTGCGCAGAACAACCAGCTCCCGGTCCCCTCGACCCAGAGAAGCGAAATGGGGAATCTCCACTATCACTGGCCTATAGAGATATTAGCGCTCTACATCAGAATACTAAACATGCTATTACTATTGGAATCTATTATGATTACTGTACGATTGCTCCTACACTGTTACAATCACTACTATCACTGTCCACTGGGTAATAAGAGAAATACAAGGTCCTCACTGCCCAATCAAATACAGGTTGACAAACAAGCAGACATACAGAGATGCAGACACACACACACGTACGCACTCACCCGAGGAACTGCATACTGGAGGGCCCCAGGGAGATGATACGACTGGCCAGGCCCTCTCCCTCTACCAACGGGGGTGGGGTGGTGAGTTTCTGGGGTTTGACCAGACGACAGGTGATGCGGGTGGGGGCAGCACAGGTCCGCGGGGGGATGATGACACGCAGCCCGTGGTGTCTGCTGCCACGCATGGAGCCCCCTCGGGCATCTACCATGAAACTGACCAGGAACCTGACCAGCAACCAATGAGAACCACCATTAATTATTGAGAGAAGAACTATCCAACCGTATTTCATTCAAGTTCATTCTGATCAAATTAAATCATAAACGGTCATAATGACCTTGTAAAAGGAATGTAATCACACTGAATGGAAGAAATATGAAATAAACTGCCGATTCATTATGCTTGTAATGTGTTGGTATTGTGTATAATAGGGTGTGCAGGTCTTGTGCAACCCTGTTCCTGGAGCGCTACCGTCCTGTAGGTTTTCACTCCAACCCTAATCTAACACAACTGATTCTAATAATTAGCTGGTTAGGAAGCTGAACCAGGTTAGTTACAACTGAGGTTGGAGCGAAAACCTACAGGAGGGTAGCTCTCCAGGAACAGGGTTGGAGACCCCTGTTATAGAGGGAGTAAACTGACCCTGTGTGTATGGGGCTGGCCACTGGGCTGACATTGTCGGAGGTCTCTGTAGCAGGACTGCTGGGGATCAGAGAGTCCTCATCATACTCCTTAGGCAAGGGGACAGGGGTGTGCTGTTGAGACAGAGGGAGAGGGAGAAAGAGAGAGCACAATCTAATCATCAGCATTAACAATTGCATTTGATGAGATAAATGAATAAATCCTTTAACATTACCCCCTCAAGCAGGACAGTTTCAGGGGACACGCACGGGATTCTGGGAATAGCAGGAGAGTAGGGCCTACACCCCAAAAAGAAAGAGAAAAAGGTGAGTTGGCCAAAGAGTAATGTGGTGGAAAATAATTTCCCTCACATTATCCTCAGATGACTGGACTCTGACGCACAAAGTGTTCATTTCGACCCTGGCGCTGTCACTTACGTGGTGCCCAGGCCACCCTCAAAGTCTCTCAGGGTCTTCTTGGGGGACAGGAAATCATCATCCTGGTCCTTGAGGTCGTCAAGCTTCAGGTAGCGAGCGCCATCCATCCCCAGCAACTCATCACCTGCAGAGCACAGAGAGACGTCAGAGAAACAAAAACCAAAGGTGCAGAAAGAGAGAGAGAAGAGAGAGAAATTACTTGATAGGTCTAGACCAGGGGTGTCAAACTCATTCCATGGAGGGCCTAGTGTCTGCTGGTTTTAGTTTTTTCCTTTCAATTAAGACCTAGGCAACCAGGTGAGGAGAGTTCCTTACCAATCAGTGACCTTAATTCATCAATCAAGTCCAAGGGAGGAGTGAAAACCCGCAGACAATCAGCCCTCCGTGGAATGAGTTTGTCTAGACTGTTACATGTGTCAAAATACCACTCCCCACTGCCGCCCACCATCCTAGTATTACCATATATAGTAACATCACCAAGCTATTTCAGATCGGAATAGAGTCAAACCGACAACAACCACAGCCAATGGAGACCAATGGAAAAAACAATACGATTGACAACACAGAATAGAACACACACTGCATGGTACACAGCATGGCACCCGGTTACAGCTTTAGTGAGCATGCCCGTTAGAGATTTCTGTATGGGAGAGAATGCCTTTGTTACTGAAAAAGGTTATTATAACTACGAGCAGTTATATATGGGTATACACAGTCACTATGTTCATGCTGATCCTTGAGTGCTTCTCAGCTGGAGTTGTATCTGTGTAATTAGTCTGTTGATCAATTAAGCACTGCAGGACTGGATCCCTCAGTGACAGAATGGTGTTCGTTCTATTTTTCTCTTGTTATATTTCTACTTTCTAAATTCTGATGTAGTCATGTCAATGAAGAATCCATGGACAGGTGTTGTTAACACTGGTAAAGGAAAATATCATGACCACATCACATGCAAATGAAACGCTGACATTGTCGTTACATTGAGCATAGACGAAGAGAGAGAGAGAGAGAGAGATAGGAAAGGGAAATAGAGAGAAAAAGAGAAAGATAGCTAGGGGGTGGAGGTAGAGAAGAGGATAGCAGGAAAAAGTTTTGACAGAGAGACGGTTATGAAGAGAGATTGATAGGGATTAGAGAATGAGAAAGTTCTTGCAATGGAGGCACATACGAGCCACCGAACGACCGGACAAAGCAGAGATAAGGACAGTCCTACCTAATGTTAGCGCTGCAACACCTACAAATCAAATGGAAAAAGGCATTGTTTAGGCTAGTCATTTAGGTTCAGAGATAGACTTCAGTCCTCTGCCATGACACTGAACCTGGGCTGACTATCACAACCAAAACACAAGACACGCAGAAGTACTATTTTTGACAGAAATCTTACACGCAAACAAGGGACGTGTCTTGAGTGCCCCAACCTACCCTCATCCTCTGAAACATCCAATATCTCATCTACTGTCTCAGGGAAACTCATCCGATGTTTCTCTGTGGTGATCTGTGAAAAACGTCAAGAAAAGGAGAGAGAAATTAATGATATCAACTGACATGCTCAGATATGTAATTCCAGTCAACATGTTTCTGTACTGTAGCTCAGAGTTTCACACCACACACAAATACACTAGTAACCATGTGAATTAGAAGTGCTGCTTACCACGGAAACGGCCTCATCGGTGACCAATTTCAGCACATCAATGACAGAGATGTAACCCAGTCGTTTGGCAATACCCAGAGGAGAGGTCCCATTCTACCACAGAGAACAGAGACAGATAGGAGATACACAGATCAGACACCAGACGAAGGCTGTAAATGTGAGCATGATGGAAGAAATGAGTAGAGGAAAGCAAATAAGGGAAAAAGATGAAGAAGTGAAGAGAAGATAAGAAAAGAGAATAGAGTAAGGGAAGAGCAGATCTACAGGAGAAGGGTGTATATGAGGGATGAGGAAAGAGGAGGAAGGATGTGCTTACGGTGGTGATCTCGTTGGGCAGGGCTCCGTGTTTGAGCAGCAGGGTGACTATGTCAGTATGACCCTGCTGGGCAGCCTGGTGCAGGGGAGTGTAGCCCACCTATAGAGGGGGTGGAGAGAGAGAGAGAGAGAGAGAGAGAGAGAGAGAGAGAGAGAGAGAGAGAGAGAGAGAGAGAGAGAGAGAGAGAGAGAGAGAGAGAGAGAGAGAGAGAGAGAGAGAGAGAGAGAGAGAGAGAGAGAGAGAGAGAGAGAGAGAGAGAGAGAGAGAGAGAGAGAGAGAGAGAGAGAGAGAGAGAGAGAGAGAAAGGGTGTTAAATTCAATGCAATCCTCTTACCAAGACTGCTGACATTGACATGCCATTATTCAACAGAAATTCCATGTCCAATCTAATGTAATGGGAGTGATGTGACAGCAGCCTGAAGGTGGTAGTGACGTGAGACAGGGCAGAGCCACACTAATAGAGGCCACGTGTAAGGAGGAGTGTAGCAGCAGCTTCTCACTCTGGTCTTGCAGTTCACATGAGCCTGCTGCTGCAGGAGGAATTTCACCATCTTGATGTTGCCATAGTGACAGGCCACATGAAGCGCTGTGTAGCCCATCTAAAAGAGAGATGGCGAGAGAGAGGGGGGGACCTTAGTGAGGGTTGGCTGTGTTTCAGTGGCCTCATTATTGCCTCATTATAAACAGCTTGGTTGCTCTGATATACCTTGAACAGTCCTGCCAGTAAAATATTATTGGAATTTGAGAGAGTGTGCATAATGTATGAAAGTATTGGAAATGGCATGCCATCATAGCATGTGGTGCATTATGCTGCTTATACTGAACCCCACTCTACTGAATATAAGAAAAAGTGTACATTACACTATATATTGTACACTGTGTTACGAGGTTTGTGGTTGATTTCATGCAGCATGTCTTACCCGTGAGGCTGCGTAGACTGATGCCCCCTGTTTGACCAGGGTGTCTGCTATCCCCACGTGACCTTCCTGGGCCACCAGGTGCAGAGGGGTCAGTCCATTCTGAGAGACACAGGGGGAACAGGAGGAATACAGTAGGCTGCTGGTCAGTCTGTTCACTAACCAGCTCTGAGTCAGTCTGAGTCACAGTGCACCATCAAATCTCTACCACAATATGCATGCCATACTAGAAGGTAATTACAGTAACCGCTTTGACCCAGTGATCGAAACATCATGCCCTGTGGCCCTCAACACTTTATCTTACCATGAGTCCATCAAACCCTGTACAACTTCGCTAGCTATCCCTGAAAGCTTGCCTCAAACCCTCCTGAGCTCAGATATGTACAGTCCAGTACCTTGTTCCCGAGGTTGACATTGGCCAGTTTGGAGATGAGAAGGGCCACCATGTCTGGCTGGCCCTCCTGGGAGGCCAGGTGGAGGGGCGTGACCCCCTGGAGGGACTCAGCGTTGGCCAAGGCTCCATACTGCAGCAGGCAGCCAGCCGCCTCCATCTGGTTCTGCTTGGCTGCAATGTGCAGGGGAGTGTAGCCGTTCTATAGACAGACACAGGGAGTCAGCAGGGTTGGGGTAATACACTGGATCATCAATTGGTGGGTCGTATTCATCATACTGTACAGTAGTTACCAATGAACCTGAAAGGGGGGATATACTAGTACTGCTATGTGTGAGTGGTGTGTGTGTTACATCGTTCCTCTTACCCGGGCAGTGCTGTGTGCATTGCCTCCCTTGCTGACCAGCAGCTTGACCACGTCCAGGTTGTTGTGATGGACGGCCACGTGTAGAGGAGTCAGGCCGTTCTGCTTGGACACACATACACACACTTACTGTCACTAGCTATCTAAACAACAGAATATCAGTCTGCCTTTGTGGGCGCATGTTTAAATGAGAAATAATGTCTAAAATGGTGGAACACGCTGATTCCTTTTGGGCTGTGATAAATGACGGTCAGTACATAGAATATGGGGTTTATTTGTTAGTTGGGTCACAGGAAAGTTCCATAAGCTTTAGGTGGGTCACAGCACTGAGAAGTATGCTTAACACTGCTAAAAAGCACAGGACAGTCCGTGCTGTGTTGCTGTGTGTTTCTATACCTTTCCAGCCGCATTGGGGTTGGCTCCTCTCTCCAGCAGCAGCTCGACCACGTCCACTTTGCCGTACTTACAGGCAACATGGAGAGGAGTGAATCCTTTCTGCTTGGACACACAAACACAGATTCAGCATGAGCAGAATAACTAAAAGAGGTAAGGTGTGAAGGGATTAGGAGTGAGAGGTATGAGCTTGAGAGAAAAATGGGGTTAGAGGGAGAGAGATAGAAAGAGAGAGAGGGTGAGGGAAAGAGAGAGAGAAAGAGAGAAAGAGAGAAAAAGAAAAGTCAGTAAATTAAAGGAGAACCTTTGTCATCTTGGTTTGTTGGGCCGACCCGTCCAGGAGGATGCGGGTGGTGTGGGCGTGTCCCTCACGGGCGGCAATGTGTAAGGGGGTGTGGCCAGCGGTGGTAGCCGAATCAGGATTGGCCTTGTGCTCCAGGAGCAGCTTGACCAGCTCCTTATGTCCCATCCGGGCCGCACAGTGCAGAGGGGTCTGGTCATCCTAGAGAGAGAGAGAGAGAGAGATGGAGAGAGAGAGTGAGGAGAAACAGAGGTTGGAATGATATACGTGTAAGCAATTGTATTTAGCTAGCAGTAACATTAAGGTATTTGTGCAATGTATGCTGTTGTAAAGATAGTAACTGAAGAAAATAAAATATATACAGTACCAGTCAAAAGATTGGACACCTACTCATTCAAGGGTTTTTCTTTATTTTTACTATTTTCTACATAATAGTGAAGACATCAAAACTATGAAATAACACATATGGAATTATGAAGTAACCAAAAAAGTGTTAAACAAATCCAAATATATTTTATATTTTAGATTCTTCAAAGTAGTCACCCTTGGCCTTGATGACAGCTTTGCACACTCTTGGCATTCCCTCAACCAGCTTCACCTGGAATTCTGTTCCAACAGTCTTGAAGGAGTTCCCACATATGCTGAGCACTTGTTGGCTGCTTTTCCTTCACTCTGCGGTCCAACTCATCCCAAACCATCTCAATTGGGTTGAGGTTGGGTGATTGTGGAGGCCAGGTCATCTGATGCAGCACTACATCACTCTCCTTCTTGGTCAAATAGCCCTTACACAGCCTGGAGGTGTGTTGGGTCATTGTCCTGTTGAAAAACAAATGATAGTCCCACTAAGGCCAAACCAGATAGGATGGCGTATCTCTGCAGAATGCTGAGGTAGCCATGCTGGTTAAGTGTGCCTTGAATTCTAAATAAATCACAGACCGTGTCACCAGCAAAGCACCCCCACACCATCACATCTCCTCCTCCATGTTTCACGGTGGGAACCACACATAAAGAGATCATCCGTTCACCTACTCTGCATCTCATTGGAACCAAAAATCTCAAATTTGGATTCATCAGACCAAAGAACAGATTTCCACCGGTCTAATGTCCATTAGTCGTGTTTCTTGCCCCAACAAGTATCTTCTTATTGGTGTCCTGTAGTAGTGGTTTCTTTGCAGTAATTCGACCATGAAGGCCTGTTTCACACAGTCTCCTCTGAAAGTTGATGTTGAGATGTGTCTGTTACATGAACTCTGTGAAGCATTTATTTGGGCTGCAATTTCTGAGGCTGGTAACTCTAATGAACTTATCCTCTGCAGCAGAGGTAACTCTGGGTCTAACTTTCCTGTGAAGGTCCTCATGAGAGCCAGTTTCATCATAGCGCTTGATGGTTTTTGCGACTGCGCTTGAAGAATCTTCCGTATTGACTGACCTTCATGTCTTAAAGTAATGATGGACTGTCGTTTCGCTTTGCTTATTTGAGCTGTTCTTGCTATAATATGGACTTGGTCTTTTACCAAATAGGGCTATCTTCTGTATACCACCCCTACCTTGTCAAACACAACTGATTGGCTCAAATGCATTAAGAAGGAAAGAAATTCCACAAATTAACTTTTAACAAGACACACCTGTTAATTGAAATGCATTCCAGGTGACTACCTCATGAAGCTGGTTGAGAGAATGCCAAGAGTGTGCAAAGCTATCATCAAGGCAAATGGTGGCTACTTTGAAGAATCTAAAATCTAAAATATATTTTGATTTGTTTAACACTTATTTGTTTACTACATGATTCCATATGTGTTATTTCATAGTTTGGATGTCTTCACTATTATTCTACAATGTAGAAAATAGTAAAAATAAAGAAAAACCCTGGAATGAGTAGGTGTCTCCAAACATTTGACTGGTACTGTGTATATGTGCCAGGGGCGCAACTTTCACATTCAGCATTTCTGTCCCACCCAGTTCTATCATTGGAATGTGATACAAAACGAGGCAACGGTGTGCTCTAAGACCATGCGGACGCCTCCGAGCTGTCGGGTAGGCTGTTTGGAGTGTTTATCCGAATGGATAATTGTAAAAAATATATTATTATATTATTTTGTCCCCCCCACTTCTAAAACCATAGTTGTGCCCCTGATATGTGCCATGTGTTGGTGGTTTTGAATGTGTATGTCACGCCCTGACCTGGAGAGACTGTTATTCTCTAGGTAGTTAAACTCTAGGTTTTGTATTTCTATGTTTGGCCGGGTGTGGTTCCCAATCAGAGGCAGCTGTCACTCGTTGTCTCTGATTGGGGATCATACTTAGGCAGCCAGTTTTCCTGCCTGGGTTGTGGGATCTTGTTTGTGTTCCTGTTAGGCTTGTATGTGTATAGCCCTTTGGTCTTCATGTTACGTTGTTTCTTGTTTTGTTGTATGTTTATTGAGGTAATAAACATGTACGCTTTTCACGCTGCACCTTGGTCCGACCCGTCTCTCAACGATCGTGACAGTGTATTCCAACCAGGTCAGAGTTTGTAGCAAAACATTATGAATGCTCATAGATGTGTATGGCTGCATGACAGTGTGTACAGTACCTTAGCCTTGGCGTCCACCTGGGCTGTGTTCTGCAGCAGGAACAGAGCCACCTCACAGTGGCCCGCCCTGGATGCCATGTGGAGGGGCGTCTCCACTTTCTGTCACACAAACACAGGTCAGAGGTCACATAGCCTGTCACAACTACTCTGACATTAAACACATGACTATGCTATGCAATATCAATAACACACATCAACTAAAATATCACATTATACACACAGAGAACAGGCTTTAGTCATCCAATCCTTACCAATGCATGGACCAGATACCAATCCATCTATCATAACCTTTGCTGGTGTTCATTTCAACATAGGAATAAGATAAGTTACTACGAGTCCATCAGAGAGCGATGGATATTTCTCCCGTGTCAGTAATAAAGGTTATAAAGGGGCTGCCTCTCACCACGTTGGAGGCGTTGGGAGAAGCTCCTCTGTGGAGCAGGTTCTTCACAATGTTCAGGTGGCCCATGAAGGCTGCTACATGCAGGGGAGTCAGACCAGACTATGTAAGGGGGGGGGGGGGGCATATGAAGAGAGAGAAGGGTTAAGGTATTATATAAATCCATCTCCATCAGGCCTACATTCTCACTTTCAGACCTTTTGTAATGGCACAATTGGCACTAAACGATTGCAACAATTACAAACAGTAGTACACCATATCCTGCAAACCCATTGCTCTTCAAAATAGTGTTATCTCACCTCTGTGACGGCCTCCAGGGAGGCAGAGTGTTTCAGAAGCAGGTCCATGGAGCGCATGTGGTTCTTCTTACAGGCAATGTGGAGGGGAGTGAACCCATTCTGTACAAAGTCACAACATTTTGCTAATTCAGCATAGGGTTATGATAGGTATGCACAAAATGGGAGAAAGCATTTAGATATGGAGAAGGTCCTGCCTGAAATTGTCCAATAACAACCCTCATTCATACTTCATAATGTTTTCTACTGTTTGTGCCTACTGAACGTGACCCACTTATAAAAGCTCAGTATACCTGACCAATTGACAGCTACAGTACACCTCACCCTAAGCACCAGTATAGAGAATTAGAAGGACACTTAAGAGCTGCTGACCAGTGCACGTGCGTTGGCCTTGGCCCCCTTGTCCAGCAGCACTTTGGCCATGCGGTGGTGACCACAGTGGGCCGCCACGTGTAGAGGGGTCAGGTGGTCCAGCGTGATGTCATCGATCTCAGCGTTGTACTGGAGGAGCTGCCTCACACAGTCCATGTGGTCTCCCTGGGCCGCCATGTGGATGGGGGACAGGCCATTCTGGAGGGGAGACAGGGAGGATAGGGAGATAGAAGAGAAAGATAGAGGGAATGAAAGAGAAACAGAGAGAAGAGCAGTGTAAGACATTTGAGAGGGAAAAAAATAGATACATTAATAATACTGAAATAAGTCACGGGTCAGTGTTGTTTGCAGAGAATCATTTGGCATTGGTTACTGCTGAAAATGCTTTAATAGTGATGTTAATGGTGTGATATTGCGCCAAGGTGATCATAAAGTAGGGCCCTTTATTTTCCCCATAGTGGACCCCGAGAGGCCTGTGGCTGACCTTGGTCTTGGCCTGGATGGGAGCCCCCTGGTCCAGCAGGAGATCGATGATCCTCACGTGACCGTTCCTGGCCGCACAGTGCAAAGGGGTCAGCTCATCCTAAAGAGAGTGAAGAAGCCAGGTAGGGTTAAACAGTTTTCAAGTCAAATGGCAGAAAGGGGAGGATAAGGAGGAGGAAGAGGAGAAAGTGTGGGGTTACAGTACCTTGGTCATGGCGTCTATCTGGGCCCCTCTGTCCAGCAAAAGCCGAACCATGATCGCATTACCCCTCCTGGAGGCTATGTGCAGGGGGGTGATACCATTCTGAGAGGGGGAGAACAATTTCTAAATCAATTGAATCAAAGACTCTTCTGTTAGGAAATGCGGTCTTTGAGGGACTATGATATCTATGTCATGATTAAGGCTGATACAGTAGCTACAGTAGAGGTGAGGGTTAATGGACTGACCTTGGGAGTATAGTTGACATTGGCGCCTCTGTTTATTAGCAGTTGGGCCACACTCAGGTTCTCATAGTGAGCTGCGATGTGGAGAGGAGTGAAGCCAGTCTAGAGAGAGAGCGAGAGAGAGCGAGAGAGCGAGAGAGCGAGATAGCGAGAGAGCGAGAGAGCGAGAGAGCGAGAGAGCGAGAGAGAGAGAGAGAGAGAGAGAGAGAGAGAGAGAGAGAGAGAGAGAGAGAGAGAGAGAGAGAGAGAGAGAGAGAGAGAGAGAGAGAGAGAGAGAGAGAGAGAGAGAGAGAGAGAGAGAGAGAGAGAGAGTCCCCTAAGTAAGCTGGTCCTGGGGCTCTGTTCACAAACAGAGCCCCAGGACAACAACAACACAATTAGACTCAACCAAATCATGAGAAAACAAAAAGAGAATTACTTGACACATTGGAAAGAACAAACAAAAAAACAGAGCAAACTAGAATGCTATTTTGCCCTAAACAGAGAGTACACAGTGGCAGAATAACTGACCACTGTGACTGACCCAAACTTAAGGAAAGCTTTGACTATGTACAGACTCAGTGAGCATAGCCTTGCTATTGAGAAAGGCCGCCGTAGGCAGACCTGGCTCTCAAGAGAAGACAGGCTATGTGCACACTGCCCACAAAATGAGGTGGAAACTGAGCTGCACTTCCTAACCTCCTGCCAAATGTATGACCATATTAGACACACATATTTCCCTCAGATTACAGCGATCCACAAAGAATTCGAAAACAAACCCAATTTTGATAAACTCCCTTATCTACTGGGTGAAAAACCACAGTGTGCCATCACAGCTGCAAGATTTGTGACCTGTTGCCACAAGAAAAGGGCAACCAGTGAAGAACAAACACCATTGTAAATACAACCCATATTTATGTTTATTTATTTTCCCATTTGTACTTTAACTATTTGCACATTGTTACAACACTGTATATATACATAATATGACATTTGAAATGTCTATTCTTTTGGAACTTCTGAGTGTAATGTTTACTGTTAATATTTATTGTTTATTTCACTTTTGTTTACTATCTACTTCACTTGCTTTGGCAATGTTAACATACGTTTCCCATGCCAATAAAGCCCTTAAATTGAAATTGAATTGAATTGAGAGAGAGAGAGAGAGAGAGAGAGAGAGAGAGAGAGAGAGAGAGATATTATTATCATCCATGTTTGCAGGCAGCTTTTTTGTTAATCAATCAATCAAATGTCTTCATAAAGCCCTTTTTACATCAGCAGATGTCACAAAGTGCTATTCAGAAACCCAGCCTAAAACCCCAAACAGCAAGCAATGCAGATAATCACCTTTGTTGCTATTGTTTATCTGCAATTCAACACAACAGTGTTTTGACTGATGACATCAGCTAATGACATCAGCATATTAAGGCTTAACAAGTCATCAGTCACACCCGCACACACACACAGTGAGTAGTACCTTGCTGAGGACGTCGGGGTTAGGGTCATTCTGCAGCAGCACTGCGGCAGTGCGTGTGTCGTCGTTGCGTGCAGCGATGTGTAGGGCAGGAAGACGGACCTTGCCCTTGGTGCCATAGTTGATGAGCAGGGCCACCATGTTCTCATGACCCTGCTGGAGAGCCACCGCCAGCGGCGTGAACCCATCCTGACAGACAGGGGAAGAGAGAGGGAGGGAGAAGGTTGGATAGAGGGAGGGGTGGCCAGGGAGTAAGGTCAAAAGGGAGAAAGGAGGAGAGGGAAGGACAGAGGGAGAGGTAGCGAGGCAGTAAGGTAAGAAGGGAGAAAGAGGAGGAAAGGAGGGAGAAGGAGGTAAGGAAGGTCAACATAGGGTGCAAGGGGGTGGGAGGAAAAGAGGGAGGGGAGGGAGGGGAGGGAGGAAAAGGGAGACAAGCCAAGTGATAATGGAAGGGTTGAGAAGGGTAAGTAGAAGGAGAGGAAGAGAGAGCGAAAGAAAATGAAGATGGGGCGGAGGACAAGAGGAAAGGAAAATGTGATACATTATAAATTAAGATTACTGTAATGGAAAGAGGAGAGATTGTCTAGTGGACTAAAGCCAATACACATCTGAGAAGAATGACTCTGTAGGCCTTTACTCACCTCTGTTGGAAGGCTCTGATTTGCTCCATTCTCTAACAGGAACTTCACTACCTCTAAATGGTTCTCTTGTGCTGCCATGTAGAGGGGACTGAAGCCTTTCTGTAAGGAAGAGGCACATGATGCATGGTTACCAGTAGGGCTGTGGCGGTCATGACATTTTGTCAGCCGGTGATTGTCAAGAAAAAAATTGCCGGTCTCACAGTAACTGACCGTTAATTAACATAAACACGTTTAGCATCTCCTTGCTTCCACGCATAGCCTAAAAGCCACTGATCCAGACCTTTGGAACATCTACATTTCATATAGCCTAAACCATCACAATAAATCCATTATTTATTTTAGACAGGTCTAAAGAAACATGATATAAAGAAACTGTAGTCTATTTCAGAAGAATAGAATAGCATATTCTGAGTTGTCCTTATGTTAGGCCCTGATTCTCATCGATGGGGCTGTAATGGAACAGGTTGAGAGCTTCAATTTCCTTGGTGTCCACATCACCAACAAACTATCATGGTCCAAACACACCAAGACAGTCGTGAAGAGGGCACGACAACACCTATTCCCCCTCAGGAGACTGAAAAGATTTGGCATGGGTCCTCAGATCCTCAAAAAGTTATACAGCTGCACCATCGAGAGCATCCTGCCTGGTATGGCAACTGCTCAGCCTCCGACCGCAAGACACTACAGAGGGTAGTGCGTACGGCCCAGTACATCACTGGGGCCAAGCTTCCTGCCATCCAGGACCTCTATACCAGGCGGTGTCAGAGGAAGGCCCAGAAAATGGTCAAAGACTCCAGCCACCTTAGTCATAGACTGTTCTCTCTGCTACCGCACAGCAAGGGGTACCGGAGCGCCAAGTCTAGGTCCAAAAGGCTTCTTAACAGCTTCTACCCTCAAGCCATAAGACTCCTGAACAGCTAATCATGGCTACCCAGACTATTTGAGGTGTCCCCCCATCCCACCCCACCCCCTCTTTTACGCTGCTGCTTCTCTCTGTTTATTATCTATGCATAGTCACTTTAACTCTACCCACATGTACATATTACCTTTATTTTACTGCTGCTCTTTAATATATATATATATATATATATATATATATAATTTCTATATATTTTTTATATATTTTTTTACTTATCAATTTTTTACTTAACACTTATTTTTCTTAAAACTGCATTGCTGGTTAAGGGCTTGTAAGTAAGCATTTCACTGTAAGGTCTACACCTGTTGTATTCGGCGCATGTAGCAAATACAATTTGATTTGATTTGATCTGGCTACGCCATATGGCTGTGGGCTACACTAGTTCATTTAGCAGACAAGATAAGCTTAGAATTCCGTGGCATTATTTTATATTATTTTATAGTATGAAGAATACACTTGAACATAGCTGAATAAAGTATAACGGATATTTTCTACAAACGATCTCCAGGGAGTGTGCACATGCTGCTATTCTGTGTTGAGTGGTTAACAAAGAAACAGGTCCTACTATATGCTTAATTTAGAATTATTTATGCAACTTTAGTTTGGGCTATATGTTTTTGTTTGTAATACATTCTAAGGCTGGCTGCATGATGCCTCAAATTTCAAGGTGGCATCCCCCTTGTGTGGCCGTAATGCCCCCTACAAAATCCATTCCTTTTGCGGCCAGCGGCTGCCAATCGCCGTGCTTCTTAGCACCTCTCACTCACATGGCTCTCTCAGATATCTCAATTGGTATTAGTCAATGCCCGTCATGTGATTGGGTTCTTCTCACAGGCATCTCAGCTCCGAAGTAGGCTACAAGTGAAGACAGACACATCGGGGACGCAACTGCCCGCGTCCCTCTTAGCGAATTCTGAGGCGCATATTGAAGATGTTAGAAGATTTGAAAAAGTTGAAAAAAATATGCATGCATTGTTTATTTTCTTACTGCACACGCTGGGCATCATTCACAAATGATAATACATAATTCACAAGTGATAGGCTAATATTGTCACCCATCAGACTATTCTTAATTTAATCTTGTATTTACATATAGTAAATAATATAGAGTACCAGTCAAAAGTTTGGACACACCTACTCATTCAAGGGTTTTTCTTTATATTTGCTATTTTCTACATTGTAGAATAATAGTGAAGACATCAAAACTATGAAATAACACATATGGGATCATGTAGTAACCAAAAAAGTGTTAAACAAATCAAAATATATTTCAGATTCTTCAAAGTAGCCACCCTTTGCCTTGATGACAGCTTTGCATACTCTTGGCATTCTCTCAACCAGCTTCATGAGGAATGCTTTTCCAACAGTTTTGAAGGAGTTCCCACATATGCTGAACACTTGTTGGCTGCCTTTCCTTCACTCTGCGGTCCAACTCATCCCAAACCATCTCAGTTGGGTTGAGGTATAGTGACTGTGGAGGCCAGGTCATCTGATGCAGCACTCCATCACTCTCCTTGGTCAAAAAGCCCTTACACAGCCTGGAGGTGTGTTTTGGGTCACATTCCTGTTGAAAAACAAATGATAGTCCCACAAAGCGCAAACCAGATGGGATGGTGTGGTAGCCATTCTGTCTAAGTGTGCCTTGAATTCTAAATAAATCACTGACAGTGTCACCAGCAAAGCACCCCCACACCATCACACCATCTCCTCCATGCTTCACGGTGGGAACACACATGTGGAGATCATCCGTTCACCTACTCTGCGTCTCACAAAGACACGGCGATTGGAACCAAAAATCTCAAATTTGGACTCATCAGACCAAAGGACAGATTTCCACCGGTCTAATGTCCATTGCTCGTATTTCTTGGCCCAAGCAAGTCTCTTCTTCTTATTGGTGTCCTTTAGTAGTGCACACCTGTTAATTGAAATGCATTCCAGGTGACTACCTTATGAAGCTGGTTGAGAGAATGCCAAGAGTGTGCAAAGCTGTCATCAAGGCAAAGGGTGGCTACTTTGAAGAATCTCAAATATAAAATATATTTTGATTTGTTTAACACTTCTTTGGTTACTACATGATTTTATATGTGTTATTTCATAGTTTTGATGTCTTCACTGTTATTCTACAATGTAGAAAATAGTAAAAATAAAGAAATACCCTTGAATGAGTTGTTAGGCCTACTGCTGATAGGTAGCTCTCTCTGCTCTCTCCCTCCCCTCTGTCTGTCCTTGATTGCAGGAGTGAAGTCTGGTGTGCGGGAGTCAGGGTTCCAGCTGCAGCTCATTCACCATATCACCTCAGCCTTTAAGACCCGGTCAAACTTACCACTCATCGTCAGATCATAGTCAAGACGACCATGTTAGTCTCGCTGCCGACTCAACCTGGTTATTTTTGCTCTTTGTGTTTTTGGTCTGTTCTATTTACTTTTTCTCCTGTGCCACAGATATTTGGAACCTGACTCCTGCCTCCGCTTCACTCCTGCCACCACCATCCTGCTCTCCATTACCGGACCTCTCTTTTGGACTCACCACGGACACTAGGACATTACGGTACCACACCTGCCCTGATCTGGATCTGTTACCCTCCCTGTACCTGGACTTGCTCTTCCCATATATTTGGAAACCTGGACTTTGAACATTGTAAATAAACCTGTTAAAACTTCTCTGGCTTGGTGTACTTGTCTGCATTTGGGTTCTTATCCAGTTAAATCATAACAGTATGATCTGACCCTGATGAACCCAGCAGACAGTAGCTCGGAGACCACCCCAGAGTGCACTCAAATTTGGACTGCCATAGCCAATCAGGGCATTTTACTTGGCCAACATGATACCCTGTTTAAAACGATTGCTGAGGACAGTCAGGTGCTGCTTAATCAGGTTCAATTACTCTCCAATCAAGTATCTGCCCTTACTACCCCTTCAGCCCAGATCAGAGAGCCTTTTGTTCCTGCTCCAGAGCGCTATGACGGGAACATGGGAACCTGTGGTGATTTTTTGACTCAATGCTCGTTAGTGTTTGAACAACAGCCCCTCACCTACGCCTCAGAAAGAGCCCGTATTGCCTACCTTATCAACTCTACTAGCGGTTCCGCTCGTGCCTGGGGATCCGCGGTCTGGGAGAGTCAGTCGGACATTTGCAACGCTACGTTGCCTTCACCACGGAGATGAGGAAGGTTTTTGACCACCCCGTACGAGGCAAGGAGGCTGCGAAACGGCTGTTTTCTCTTCGGCAGGGGGCTCGTAGTGTGGCGGAGATGGCAGTGGAGTTTCGGACTTTAGCAGCAGTGAGTGGTTGGAATGACGAGGCATTACAAGGAGTGTTCATCAATGCTTTGTCTGAGACCTTAAAAGATGAATTGGTGTCATATGATGAATCGCCTACGCTGGATAATCTTATTTCACTCACTATCAGGTTGGATAATCGGATTCGGGAGCGCCGCCGGGAGAGGAGTGTTAGTTCCAAGCAACCTGTCTGTCATCAACAAACTCCTCCCTGCATCGTCCCTACGGAGAGAGCCGTGTCTTCCCGAGTCGATACGAGGAGCACTGAACCCGAAGCCATGGAGGTGGGTCGTGCACGGTTGTCCTCAGAGGAGCGTGCACGTCGTATTCAGGCTCGGGTCTGCCTGTATTGTGGAGAAGCTGGTCATTTCGTTCCTTCCTGCCCAGTTCGTCCGGGGAAAAGGGCCGGCTCATCATTAATGGGAGAAGTTTTGGTGAGCCGAGCAGCGGATTCTTCCTCTTCTCCCCGCATTCTGCTCCAGGCATCCCTCCAGTGGCAGTTCCAGAATTTCTCTGTTAGTGCGCTGATTGACTCTGGTGCCGACGAAAGCTTTTTGGATAGAGAGTGGGCTCAACAAATGGATTTGGAGACTGTTCCTATGGACTGTCCGCTGCAGGCTAAGGGTCTAAATGGACAATTGTTGACCCGCATTACCCATCAGACTGTTCCTGTTTGTCTTAGAGTGTCGGGAAATCATCAGGAGAACATTCAATTCCATATTATCGACTGCCCACAGACTCCCCTGGTCCTTGGTATCCCCTGGCTCATAAAACACAATCCACACATTGATTGGGTGACAGGTAGCATTGTTTCATGGAGCACATTTTGTCATGTGAATTGTTTGTGTTCTGCTCAGACTCCTGCCAGTACTGTGCCTCAACCTCCACTGGAGTCCATGGATCTTTCTGCTGTTCCTGACGTGTATCATGACCTGGCATCCGTTTTCTGCAAACACAGAGCTACTTCTCTTCCTCCTCACCGGCCTTACGACTGCGCCATTGACCTCCAGCCAGGAGCCCCGCTCCCCAGCAGTCGCCTGTACAATCTCTCCCGGCCGGAGACGGAGGCTATGGAGAACTACATTCGGGACTCCTTGGCGGCAGGTATTATGCGTCCTTCCTCGTCACCTGTAGGAGCGGGATTATTTTTTGTTGCTAAGAAGGATAAGACCCTCAGACCCTGTATTGATTACCGTGGACTTAACAACATCACCATTAAGAACAAGTATTCTCTGCCTTTGATTAATTCTGCTTTTTCCCCTCCTTCATGGTGCTACCATCTTTACGAAACTGGATCTACGAAATGCGTATCACCTGGTGCGCATTCGTAAGGGTGATGAATGGAAGACTGCCTTCAACACACCCTTGGGACATTTTGAGTATCGGGTTATGCCTTTTGGGTTGTCTAATGCCCCTGCTGTTTTTCAGGCACTAGTCAATGATGTCCTTCGGGACATGTTGAATCGGTTTGTTTTTGTCTATCTGGATGATATCTTGATTTTCTCAGAGTCCTCCCAGGAACATGAACTGCATGTGCGCCAGGTGTTGCAAAGGTTGTTGGAGAACAAACTGTTTGTGAAGATGGAGAAATGTGAATTTCATGTGTCTGAGACCTCTTTTTTGGGTTACATCATAGCTCAGGGGGAGCTGCGGATGGACCCAGCTAAGATCTCTGCTGTCACGGACTGGCCAGCTCCCTCTACCCGCAAACAACTTCAACGATTCCTGGGGTTTGCGAACTTCTATAGGAGGTTCATCAAGGACTACAGCCGCATTGCGGCGCCACTCACCGCTCTCACCTCCATCTCACGACCGTTCGCTTGGAATGAAGGGGCCGAATCAGCGTTCGAAGAACTGAAACATCGCTTCGCCTCGGCTCCCATTCTGATGCAGCCGGACCCCGACCGCCAGTTTGTCGTGGAGGTGGATGCATCCGACACTGGGGTAGGTGCAGTGTTGTCACAACGTTCTCCTGAAGATAACAAACTGCATCCCTGTGCTTTTCTCTCAAGGAAACTTTCTCAGGCAGAGAGGAATTATGATGTTGGAAATCGTGAACTGCTCGCCGTTAAGCTGGCTCTCGAGGAGTGGCGACATTGGTTGGAGGGGGCGGAACAACCCTTCATCGTTTGGACGGATCATAAGAATCTGGCTTACCTCCAGTCAGCGAAGCAGCTCAACCCCCGTCAAGCCAGGTGGGCACTATTTTTTGGGAGATTCAATTTTTCTCTGTCTTACCGTCCTGGGTCACGCAACGTCAAGCCTGACGCCCTGTCTCGTGTTCATTCGGCTGTTGATACTGGTAGTAACCCTGAACCCATTTTGCCTCCTACCTGCAGTATTGCAGTCATCACATGTGACATCGAGGGGATTGTTAGACAGGCTCAACATCATCAAGCTGACCCTGGGAGGGGTCCTCCTAACCGGATGTTTGTCCCTGAGTCTGCTCGCTCCCAGGTACTTCAGTGGGCTCACTCGTCTCCCCTTACCTGTCACCCTGGAGTTTCGCGGACCCTTGACTTTGTGCGACGGAAGTTCTGGTGGGCCACGATGGAGGCGGACACTCGAGCCTTCATTGCTGCTTGTACGGTATGTGCACGAAGTAAAAACTCCACCCAGGCCAGCGCTGGTCATCTACGACCTCTACCTATACCCAGCCGGCCCTGGTCGCATATCGCTATGGATTTTGTCACTGGACTTCCCCCCTCATCTGGTAAGACTGTCATTCTTACGGTGATTGATCGTTTTTCTAAGTTCGCTCATTTTTTGGCCCTACCTAAACTGCCCACTGCCAGAGAGACGGCTGATATTTTGGTTGAACATGTGTTCCGCTCTCATGGTCTACCCACGGATATTGTCTCTGACAGGGGTCCCCAGTTTGTCTCCCAGGTGTGGAAAGCTTTCTGTAAAGCTTTGGGCATTACATCCAGCCTGTCCTCTGGATATCACCCCCAGACCAACGGGCAAGCCGAGAGAGCGAACCAGGAGATGGAGACCGCACTTCGCTGTGTCACTGGGTCTAACCCTGGGTCATGGAGCTCCATGCTCCCCTGGGTGGAATATGCTCATAACACCTTGACTAACGCTTCCTCTGGTTTGTCTCCTTTTCTGTGTGCTCTGGGTTATCAACCTCCCCTGTTCCCTTCCCAAGAGAGGGAACTTGCGGTACCCTCGGTGCAGTCCCACATGCGCCGCTGCTTCAAGGTCTGGAGGAAGGCCAGGGTAGCTCTGTCCCGAGCTTCGGCGTACATGCAGAGGCAAGCCAACCGTCACCGGTCCCAGGCTCCCGGTTACTCTCCTGGTCAAGAGGTATGGCTGAAGTCACGGGACCTTCCATTGAAGGTGGAGTCTAAGAAGATGGCGCCTCGTTTTATAGGACCGTTCAAGATACTGTCTATTGTTAACCCCTGCGCGGTTAAGCTACAGCTTCCTGCCTCCCTACGGGTTCATTCCACCTTTCATGTTTCCCAGATTAAGCCTGTGTCGGTTAGCCCTTTGTGCCCGCCCTCTCGTCCCCCTCCTCCGCCCAAGATCGTGGGTGGGGGTCCGGTCTACACTGTCCGGCGACTTCTGGATGTTCGCCGCCGAGGTCGTGGTTTCCAGTACCTGGTGGATTGGGAGGGTTATGGTCCCGAGGAACGTTCCTGGGTGCCCAGGAGCTTCATTGTGGATCCTGATCTGGTCCGAGAGTTTCATAGGTTACATCCCGATAAACCCCGTCGGCCGCCAGGTGGCGTCCGTAGAGGGGGGGTACTGTTAGGCCTACTGCTGATAGGTAGCTCTCTCTGCTCTCTCCCTCCCCTCTGTCTGTCCTTGATTGCAGGAGTGAAGTCTGGTGTGCGGGAGTCAGGGTTCCAGCTGCAGCTCATTCACCATATCACCTCAGCCTTTAAGACCCGGTCAAACTTACCACTCATCGTCAGATCATAGTCAAGACGACCATGTTAGTCTCGCTGCCGACTCAACCTGGTTATTTTTGCTCTTTGTGTTTTTGGTCTGTTCTATTTACTTTTTCTCCTGTGCCACAGATATTTGGAACCTGACTCCTGCCTCCGCTTCACTCCTGCCACCACCATCCTGCTCTCCATTACCGGACCTCTCTTTTGGACTCACCACGGACACTAGGACATTACGGTACCACACCTGCCCTGATCTGGATCTGTTACCCTCCCTGTACCTGGACTTGCTCTTCCCATATATTTGGAAACCTGGACTTTGAACATTGTAAATAAACCTGTTAAAACTTCTCTGGCTTGGTGTACTTGTCTGCATTTGGGTTCTTATCCAGTTAAATCATAACATGAGTAGGTGTGTCCAAACTTTTGACTGGTATTGTATGTGTGAAATTAGTTTTGATTTATAATTGACCATTATCATGCACCTGTCTCGTAACAGGGGCAGAAAAAAAACATGTCATCTATGCACTTAAATAGCGAATGGAGGACGCTTTTCCCATGGTTCATTTTCATGCCAGCCAGGTAGGCTATATTCCTGTTGTAAATCGAAGCAATGTGCTTAATATTCGGAAAGTTGAGAAATAAATATAGTAGGCCTAGCCTATAGAAAGCTGATGGGATCCTGCTCTTTTTAATAGAGGCCATCAAAACTCTGTTTTCTCACGCAATTGCATAGCCTATAGAAACGTTGTGCAACAAGAGTTCATGTGCTCTCATGAAGTGTTTGATTTGATTTTCGATTACATTTACATTGATGTCAGAGTGATTTGAGAGACAATCGAGTGCTGAGTACCAGGCAGTTAGCAAGTTTGGTAGGCTACTAATTACCATCAGCAGCATCAGAGCTTGGAGAAGCCTGATTACCATGACTAAACGGTTACATGGAATTTGCTGTGGTCATGACTCGTGACCGCCGGTGTGGCGGTAATATGGTCACCGTAACAGCCCTAGTTACCAGCAACACACACGCACATACACACGCACACACATATAAACCAACACACACGTGCACACACACACACATACACACACAAAGAGACACACCCACCCACAGAGAGACGCACACAGTACACTCACCCCGGACCCACATACACCCCCCAGATAACAGTAAGGAGCAGTATAATGTCACTGATGACTCACCTGGGACTGGGAATTGACGTTGGCTCCATAGTTGACGAGCTCAGCCACCACTTTCTCCTGGCCTGCCAACGCAGCGATATGAAGGGCAGTGTTCCCTTTCTGGAGGTGACACACACACACAGACACAGACAGAGAGAGAGGGAGCAGAGAGCAGTCTGAGTTCAGCCTTATGACCCAAATCTCTATTTAAAAAGCTTTGATAATGATACAGTGCTCAGAAATAATTAGTTATGACTTATCAGTCCCTTCAGGATTTCGTGGGGATTTTTTGTGATATTTGCGGCAAAAGGCTTGATTTTGCTGCGGCAATTCTGACATTTTGCATGGCAATATGCAATGTTTTTGTCCAATTTGTTGCGAAAATGTGCTGACGAGGGAAGAAGTTTGTTGACGCGTGGATTGATTCAAACATATGCGGTAAATGTGATTAGTTGAAATTGCGAGTCCTCTTTTTGTACTGTGGTGATGGATCAGTTTTATGCAATAATATTGCAATGATTTGACTGTTTTATGTGGAAATAGTGCAGTGATTGGTCAAATTTGCAAGCCCTTGCATAATATGCAGAGAATTGTTGATTTTGCTAAAATCGTTGTGATCGCAGAATCGCGGAATCCTGGAGGGACTGATCTATGACTTAATAGGTTGATATTGGATAGATTAAATTAGATACATACGTTTATAGGCCTATCAAATTAGGTGAATAAGTGAATAAGCTTATAATATACAGTGCCTTCAGAAAGTATTCACACCCCATGACTTTTTCCACATTTTGTTGTTACAAAGTGGGATTAAGATTGATTGAATTGTCATTTTTTTATCAACGATCTACACAAAATACTCTGTAAGATCAAAGTGGAAGAAAGATGCTAACATTTGTAAAACATTCATGAAAAATAAAACACTAATATATCTTGACTAGATAAGCATTCAACCCCCTGATTCAATACATGTTAGAATCACCTTTGGCAGCGATTACAGCTGTGAGTCTTTCTGGATAAGTCTCTAAGAGCTTTCCAAACCTGGATTGTGCAACATTTGTCCATTATTCTTAAAAAAATTCTACAAGCTCTGTCAAGTTGGTTGTTGATCATTGCTAGACAACCATTTTCAGGTTTTGCCATAGTTTTTCAAGCAGATTTAAGTCAAAACTGTAACTTGGCCACTCTGGAACATTCACTGTCTTCTTGGTAAGCAACTCTTGGCCTTGAGTTTTAGGTTATTGTCCTGCTGAAAGGTGAATTCATCTCCCAGTGTCTGGTGGAAAGCAGACTGAACCAGGTTTTCCTCTAGGATTTTGCCTGTGCTTAGCTCCATTCTGTTTATCTTTTATCCTGAAAAAATCCCCAGTCCTTAACGATTACAAGCAATACCCATAACATGATGCAGCCACCACTATGCTTGAAAATGTGGAGTGTGGTAGTCAGTAATGTGTTGGAATATTTTTATTCTGTACAGGCTTACTTCTTTTCACTCTGTCAAATCAGTTAGTATTCTGGAGTAACTACAAAGTTGTTGATCCATCCTCAGTTTTCTCCTATCACGCCCAATAAACTCTGTAACTGTTTAAAAGTCACCATTGGCCTCATGGTGAAATCCCTGACCGGTTTCCTTCCTCTCCGGCAATTGAGTTAGGAAGGATGCCTGTATCTTTGTAGTGACTGGGTGTATTGATACACCATCCAAAGTGTAATTAATAACTTCACCATGCGCAAAGGGATATTCAATGTCTGCTTTTTTAAAGCAGACATTGTGGTTGAATCTGTGTTTGAAATTCACTACTCGACTCAGGGACCGTACAGATAATTGTGTGTGGGGTACAGAGTTGAGGTAGTCATTCAAAAATCATGTTAAACACTATTACTGCACACAGAGTGAGTCCTTGCAACTTATTATGTGACTTGCAAGCACATTTTTACTCCTGAACTTATTTAGGCTTGCCATATCAAAGGGGTTGAATACTTATTGACTCAAGACATTTCAGCTTTTCATTTTTAATGAATTTGTAAAAGAAAAAAGTTAACATAATTCCACTTTGACATTATGGGGCATTGTGTGTAGGCCAGTAAAACAATCTCAATGTAAACCATTTAAAATTCTGGCTGTAACACAACAACATGTGGAAAAGGTCAAGGGGTGTGAATACTTTCTGAAGGCACTGTATATAGGGGCTTCAGTCTGTAAACAGTCTGTTATAGCTGGTGAATATCTCAATCATAAGGCAGAGGTAGGTCTTATGCATCTGTGGTATGTGAGTATAGTCATGGTAAGCAGTGAGTAGTGTGTGAGTAGTACCTTAGTGGTGGTCTCCAGGACAATTCCTGCGTGTAGTAGCTCCAGCACCATCTTGACGTGGCCTTCTTTAGAGGCCAGATGCAAACCGTTGAGCCCATTCTACAGAGACAGCAATGGAAATCAGCAGTGACCACACAGAACCATCAGACAAAATCATCAGCCGACAGAACGAGCCCCAATATAATCTGTTTGCCTTTTATTCCATCCATCACATGGATTCCTAAACAGTAGACAAAAATAACAAGCAGAGAAACTCAAAACCCACAGTGGCTACGAAGCAGAACAAAAAGATTTCTGAAGATAAACAACCTTAAGTCTATTTTAGTCGGGTCTCAAAGGAAGCAGACAGCCTGGATTTGTCTCAGGCTGTCAGGGCGTACAGCTGCAGAATCAGACAGACTAAGAGTACAGTCAGTGCCTGTCTCTGCTCTGCCAGCCTGCAGTACCGTGACTGGCCACAGGGAGACTCTGTAAACCGCACTGGTCCCTCCCCCGCCCTCGTACTGCAGTGTCACCCAATTCACATGGATAATGTGCTGCATCTGCAGTGCATGCACACACTGAGGGGAGACACACATGCACACACACACACACACGGGGGAGACACACGCGTGTACTGTATGTGTGAGCTGGCAGGAGATCGGGCAGGGGCAGGTTGACAGACTGACTTCACATTTAAAACCCTGACTCATAGTATTTTCTAGAACAGCAGCAGTAGCTCCAACAATGATCATAGATATATGCTCTACTTCGACCCCAATCCTAATTTGAACACATATAGAAAACATATATAAAATGTATATGTTTTACAACGTCACATACCCACATATCCACACGTGCAGCATGTGCATTGAAGGCACACTAAAGCATACATCCTCATTTGTATCACAGCTCTACCTCTGATCCTTAGCCAGTAGTGACATTATTATAGTGGCAGTATTATCTGGTGTAGAGATAGTGGTATTAGTTTCACAATATTGACAGCTTGGTGCCATGGTTGTTTCTGTGAATGGTGCTGAGGGGTTGCAGTAGCAGATTGTAGGCTTACAGAGTGGGTGTGCATTCCCCAAGCTGTCCAGAGCATGGGCTCCCTGCCAGTGCTTGTGTACAAACTGAACTACCTTCCATTAACTAAACTACTGATGAAAAATACACAACAGAGTCCCTTCCACTTGAGCTTCCACTCATAAATAGGCTGGTATACATGTTGATACGTTCCGTATGTGTTACAAAACTTGCCACTTGAGATAATTCAGAAACCAAAAATAGATGCACCTCAGCTAATATTTACATGTGAATTTGATGATATTTAAAGCTGCAATATGTAACTTTTTGGGCGACCTGACCAAATGTACATAGAAATGTGAGTTAAAGATCTGTCATTCTCATTGAAAGCAAGTCTAGGAAGCGGTAGATCTGTTCTATGTGCACTATTTCTATGCTTTCCGTTCTTAAGTTTCATTTTTGCATCTTTTACTTTCAATTTTGTACACCAGCTTCAAACAGCTGAAAATGCATTTGTTTTGGTTAAGGAAAATATATTTCACAGCGGTTTAGATGGTACAATGATTCTCTATACTATACTTGGTGGTTTTGTCACATAAACTGAAATTAGGCAAACTATTAGAATTTTAGCAACCAGGAAATGGCAAAGCGATTTCTGCATAACGCACCTTTAAGCTTTGTGCTTCTGTCATGATGCAACAAGGTGCAATGTAACAGATAAAGGGAAGGATAGGAGAGTAGCAGGGAGGAAAAGAGAGAGGGTCTGGCAGTATTGCTAATTATGAACATTTTCTCATTAAGGTTGTGAATGACTGGCATTAGTGCGCAGTAAACACAGCTAGAGTGGCAGGACACAGGAACACAGGGGGCAATGTGGGAACATTGTTATGCATCCATATCCCAACCAGAAGCCATGGATTAGAGGCAACATCCGCACCGAGCTACTGGCTAGAGCTGCCGCTTTCAAGGAGCGGGACACTAATATGGACGCTTATAAGAAATCCCGCTATGCCCTCAGACGAACCATCAATTAGGCAAAGCGTTAATACAGGACTAAGATTGAATCCTACTACACTGACTCTGACGCTTGTCGGATGTGGCAGGGCTTGCAAACTATTACGGACTACAAAGGGAAACCCAGCCGCGAGCTGCCCAGTGATGCGAGCCTACCAGACGAGCTGAATGCCATTTATGCTCGCTTCGAGGCAAGCAACACTGAAGCATGCATGAGAGCACCAGCTGTTCCAGACGACTGTGTGATCATGCTCTCCGTAGCCGATGTGAGCAAGACCTTTAAACAGGTCAACATTCACAAGGCAGTGGGACCAGACGGATTACCAGGACGTGTACTCAGAGCATGCGCGGACCAACTGGCAAGTGTCTTCACTGACATTTTCTACCTCTCCCTGACTGAGTCTGTAATACCTACATGTTTCAAGCAGACCACCATAGTCCCTGTGCCCAAGAAAGCGAAGGTAACCTGCCTAAATTACTACCGCCCCGTAGCACTCACGTCGGTAGCCATGAAATGCTTTGAAAGGCTGGTCATGACTCACATCAACACCATCATCCCAGAAATCCTAGACCCACTCCAATTTGCATACCACCCCAACAGATCCACAGATGACGCAATCTCAATCGCACTCTCCACTGCCCTTTCCCACCTGGACAAAAGGAACACCTATGTGAGAATGCTGTTCACTGACTACAGCTCAGCGTTGAACACCATAGTGCCTACAAAGCTCATCACTAAGCTAAGGACCCTGGGACTAAACACCTCCCTCTGCAAATGGATACTGGACTTCCTGACGGGCCGCCCCCAGGTGGTAAGGGTAGGCAACAACACATCTGCCACGCTGATCCTCAACACTGGGGCCCCTCAGGGGTGCGTGCTTAGTCCCCTCCTGTACTCCCTGTTCACCCACGACTGCTTGGCCAAGCACGACTCCAACACCATCATTAAGTTTACTGACGACAGTAGTAGGCCTGATCACCGACAACGATGAGACAGCCTGTAGGGAGAAGGTCAGAGACCTGGCAGTGTGGTGCCAGGACAACAACCTCTTCCTCAATGTGAGCAAGACAAAGGAGCTGATCCTGGACTACAGGAAAGGCGCAACAGAGGGTAGAGCGTACAGCCCAGTACATCACTAGGGCCAAGCTTCCTGCCATCCAGAACCTACAGTTGAAGTCAGAAGTTTACATACACTTAGGTTGGAGTCATTAAAACTCATTTTTCAACCACTCCACAAATTTCTCGTTAACAAACTATAGTTTTGGCAGACAGATTGTTTGCAGACAGATTATTTCACTTATATTCACTGTATCACAATTCCAGTGGGTCAGAAGTTTACAAACACTAAGTTGACTGGGCCTTTAAACAGCTTGGAAAATTCCAGAAAATGATGTCATGGCTTTAGAAGCTTCTGATAGACTAATTGACATCATTTGAGTCAATTTGAGGTGTACCTGTGGATGTATTTCAAGGCCTACCTTCAGACTCTCTTTGCTTGACATCATGGGAAAATCAAAAGAAATCAGCCAAGACCTCAGAAAGAAAAATTGTAGACCTCCACAAGTCTGGTTCATCCTTGGGAGAAATTTCCAAATGCCTGAAGCTACCACGTTCATCTGTACAAACAATAGTATGCAAGTATAAACACCATGGGACCACGCAGCCGTCATACCGCTCAGGAAGGAGACGCGTTCTGTCTCCTAGAGATTAACGTACTTTGGTGCGAAAAGTGCAAATCAATCCCAGAACAACAGCAAAGGACCTTGTGAAGATGCTGGAGGAAACAGGTACAAAAGTATCTATATCCACAGTAAAACGAGTCCTATATCGACATAACCTGAAAGGCCGCTCAGCAAGGAAGAAGCCACTGCTCCAAAACCGCCATAAAAAAGCCAGACTACTGCACATGGGGACAAAGATCTTACTTTTTGGAGAAATGTCCTCTGGTCTGATGAAACAAAAATAGAACTGTTTGGCCTTAATGACCATCGTTATGTTTGGAGGAAAAAGGGGGCAGCTTGCAAGCCAAAGAACACCATCCCAACCTTGAAGCACGGGAGTGGCAGCATCATGCTGTGGGGGTGCTTTGCTGCAGGAGGGACTGGTGCACTTCACAAAATAGATGGTATCATGAGGAAGGGAAATTAGGTGGATATATTGAAGCAACATATCAAGACATCAGTCAGGAAGTTAAAGCTTGGTCGCAAATGTGTCTTCCAAATGGACAATGACCCCAAGCATACTTCCCAAGTTGTGGCAAAATGGCTTAAGGACAACAAAGTCAAGGTATTGGAGTGGCCATCACAAAGCCCTGACCTCAATCCTATAGAAAATGTGTGGGCAGAACTGAAAAAGCGTGTGCGAGCAAGGAGGCCTGCAAACCTGACTCAGTTACAACAGCTCTGTCAGGAGGAATGGGCCAAAACTCGCCCAACTTTATGTGGGAAGCTTGTGGAAGGCTACCCGAAACGTTTGACCCAAGTTAAACAATTTAAAGGCAATGCTACCATATACTAATTGAGTGTATGTAAACTTCTGACCCACTGGGAATGTGATGAAAGAAATAAAAGCTGAAATAAATCTCTCTCTACTATTATTCTGACATTTCACATTCTTAAAATAAAGTGGTTATCCTAACTGACCTAAGACAGGGAGTGTTTACTAGGATTAAATGTCAGGAATTGTGAAAAACTGAGTTTAAATGAATTTGGCTAAAGTGTATGTAAACTTGGCAGTGTCAGAGGAAGAAATTGAAAAAATTGTCAAAAACTCCAGTCACCCAAGTCATAGACTGTTCTCTCTGCTACCGCACGGCAAGCGGTACCGGAGCGCCAAGTCTAGGTCCAAAAGGCTCCTTAACAGCTTCTACCCCCAAGCCATAAGACTGCTGAACAATTAATCAAATGGCCACCCGGACTGTTTACATTGACCCCCCCACTTTGTTTTTACACTGTTGCTATTTGCTTTTTATTGTATATGCATAGTCACTTTACCCATACCTACATGTATAAATTACCTCGACTAACCTGTACGCCCACATATTGACTCGGTACCGGTACCCCCTCTATATAGCCTCATTATTGTTATTTTATTGTGTTACTTTTAATTGTAGTTTTTACTTTAGTTTATTTAGTAAATATTTTCTTAACTCTGTTTCTTGAACTGCAATGTTGGTTAAGGGCTTGTAAGTAAGCATTTCACGGTAAGGTTGTTCACCTGTTGTATTCGGCACATGTGACAAATACAATTTGATTTGATCCTTGAAACTACAGTTTATCTAGGTTAGACTTGACTGTTAATAGATCTGATTGGCCGAAGTCAAATAATGTAATCTATAAAAACCACATCTTTAATTACATCTTAATAAAGTCTGATGTAATAAATGTTTTACGAGACACAAATTCTCTGGTCCAGAGGCAGTGTACCAGACTGTGACCTTGGGCAGTGTGAGGAATCTCTGATATACCTGATTAGATGTGTTGATGTCTATTCCATTCTTGATGTGGTCAAGAGCTTTGTCCAGGTTCCCTGAACGGGCCGCACGGAGGAAACTGGTGACAGCATCCGCCTGGAGGGAAGGAGAGCACAGACAGAGATAGAGACAAAGACAGAGATAGAGGCACAGACAGACAGACAGAGAGAGAGACAGAGCGAGACAGAGAGAGAGAGAGACAGAGAGAGAGAGAGAGAGAGAGAGAGAGAGAGAGAGAGAGAGAGAGAGAGAGAGAGAGAGAGAGAGAGAGAGAGAGAGAGAGAGAGAGAGATATTTTTTCAGTTAGAATAGATCCCACTGAAATGTCTATTATAGTCTGGTTGTCATTCTTCAACATCAGCATACTCTTCAAAACTACTCACTATTCCACTGTCTGATAGTCAAAAAATGTCTGACAGTACAAACTGGTGAGCCTCCCCCTCACTAGGAGTTTGGCAGCTATCCATAGCAGAGCACACACTGGCTCCATCCCTGCATGCTGACTGACTTCTGAGGCCTCTGTGAAAGCAGTGTTCACTTCTGCCACCATGATCAGACTGAAAGGGAGATTGTAACATGGCTGCCTAGTACTGTAGTCCAGCATGCAGGCTCTGCCTTGAGGACAGATTTTATAATGATTCCATACAGTATGCCTACTCACCTCCACCCACACACTAGTCATATGCAATGATACATATTCTGTAGGAGGTGTATTCTCATGTGAGATTGCTATATTAAACTGATACAGTATGACCTTTTTCTTACAGTACGGGATGTCTCGTACAATTTAGACTCGACAGACCTGCGGGTTTATCTTCTCCCATTTCCTTTTTGTATGGTGTATTCTCACAAACTAATGTCCCTCAGATTTGATCAGATAGGCCTAGAACTCTTATATTTGCTTCCCACAAAGAATATATTTTCCTCTGCTCTCTGCTTCTCTTTCCAATCAATATTCCCCAAGGGCCTAAATGTACCTTTTGCCTACCCCCTCTATCTCTCTCTTTCTACCTCTATACCACTCCCCCCTCTCTCTCTCTTTCTACCTCTATACTACTCCCCCTCTATACCTCTCTCTATATATATACACCTCTCTATATATATATATATATATACCTCTCTCTATATATATACACCTCTCTCTATATATATACACACCTCTCTCTATATTTACACCTCTCTCTATATATATACACCTCTCTCTATATATACACACATCTCTATATATATACACATCTCTCTCTCTCTCTCTCCTCTCTCTCTCTCTCTGGTCTTAACTCCATATTTTTCTTCCTCTCTCATTTCCTCCATCTTTCTCTCTCTCTCCTTCTCTCACTCTTTCTCCCAGGGTCTCTCCCTCTCTCATTTGATCTCCTGCAGTGGGAAGGGGTGTAAGCTGCTCCTTTCTCCCACTCCCTCTCTCCATCTCTTCCTCAGTGATGTATGGCTGATGTATCCAGGCTGAGGTCTCGCCAGCCTAATGCTAACACTATGCGGTGTGTGTATTTGTATTCAGTCTCAGGCAATGTGTTAGATAAGCTGTTATTACCGAGATGTCATTTCTCTCCCTCATACAAAATCTTTGCATGACGCACACGAGTGCTGAAAAATATCTCTGATTCATGTCAAACAGGAAGTATACATATATATTGGATTCACATCTGATACACATGAACAGAACCAGTTCCACCTTTGTAGGGATCCCTGTAATATGTTTCTATTATCTCATTCTGACCTACAGTAACTAAGGGGGAGCCTGAGAGGTAATATGATCTATTTATTTTTCACCTTGTCTGTCTCAGTTTCCTTCTCATCTTAGACCCCACCCTCTTTTCTGTGAGTTGACGGAGGACATTTGGAAGACTGATGCCACGGAGTCAATGTTCCCCTGTAAGAAACCAATATTATACTACTTGTAGGATGTTTTCACATGCGAAGCCTCATGCTGCAGCTCTGAGTTCCCGTGCCGACTTGTCAGGGAGTGTTCAGCATGTTTATGCTCCTATTTTCATTCTGCGGCCTTCAGCCATTTTGTTATAGGATTTCACAGCTGTTTGTTGACACGTTGGATATCGTGGGCCATATATGAGCAGAATACTGAGAATAACGTCTCCAGCCGCCGACTCCCCCCCAGTCTCCATCAGTCTCTGAAATGGATTGATAAGTGCATCTATGATCTTCAATGTGTGTTTCTTAACGTGATTGTCTGAGAGGGGGGGTAGAGGGGGTCGATCAACGTTCGTGATTGTGCTTGTGTGTGTGTGTGTGTATGTCCTATCCTATGTTTTCATATCTTCCTAGAAATGGAAATGACTGCAGAACATCTTTGAAATCACATTTTATGTCAGCTTCTGCTGACTCGCTGCACAAGCTTCTCATGACCTCCCTCTCTCTCTGTCTGTAATATGTGGTCAGTTTAAAGCAATGCATCCCAGCCATGTCTGTTCATTAGTAACCATCATGTGCAGTCAGTGCGTCAATTTCACCCAGTAATCAGATCCTCAAGCCAAGCATGGCCCCTTCCCCTCACTCACGTGCCCCCGGCCCTCTCTCTCTTTATCTCATTATCCTTCTTGCAATCTCTCTCTTTCTCCCTCTCCAGATCCCCTCTTCTTCCCTTGCATGGCCGGCACCCGTCTCATTCTCTCACACCCTCCGTCTGGTGCGTGTTCATCTCTCTCTTCCCTCCCTCCTTCTCCCCATTCCTTCCCTGCCTTTACTCATATCAGTGTGTGTATCTGTCCCTCTTGTGTCATATTGATGTGATGCTGTGTAATCAGGGTATGCTGTAGTATGGCGTGACATACATGTATCACAAGCATTCCTCCATTGACACGGCCAGTGGAAGAGATCAGAGAGAGGACACGTCCCTGTGTTAACGCAGAATAAATTAAAGCCTTTAATCTCATACCTGAGGAGGAATCTAATACTGTATCATATGGCTCTGTTTATCTGCTTGCTTCTCTCTATAGAGGACAGGAGCACACCGTGCTATCCCAGTGCTCTGTAATATGTATGGGTGAGGCTGTGTGTGTGCATGTGTAGAATATACACATGCAGTACATAAAATCTGTCTGCCCTCCCAAGGCCATTTATTTTCCTTCTAAAAGCTACATTTGTTTCCAGAGGGTGTGTGCATACACAGGCCTCTACTGGATTTTAATGGATTACGTCCATTCGGAAGGAAATATATTATGTGATTCAAGGTGAGTGGATGGAAAGATGTGTACACTGCAGTGAGTGGGGTTCTTAAAATAAATAAAGATATCTTACCCTAAAAGGACCAGTCAATGTCAGATATTGATACATTCTTCACTTTTACTCAAACACACTCATACATATTATAGACAGACATAAAAACACACACAGAGTGGTAGACAGGACAGCACACACTCATAAACAGTTCATAAACAGACATACAAACAGAGTTGCCACGTACAGTGAAGAATGCACAAATATGCACCAATAAAGACACCACGTTACTCTTGCACACTCACAGTGACAAATATTGTCCACCAAACACACAAAGACAAACAAGTACTACATAGAAGTAGGTAAAGAGAGGAAAGTGGTGAAAATAGATACACGGTATTGCAAAACACCACCAAACCTAATTATACTGACTTGCCACATCACAACGACGACAGCACAGAAGTCGTACAGAGAGCTCAAGAAGCCACAAGAGGAAGATCCCCAAGAAGATGCAACGACATAAACCACCACTACATAGAGCTGCCATAGAGACATATAGAGAGAAAGTGTTGAAGTACACGGCATGGGTATCAGATGATATTTACTCTGTCGTCATAGTGCCATATTCCCCGGCCTCGATCGGTCGACCTCTCAGAGCTCACACTACTGTCCTGAAGGCCAAGCCAGCGCTGAACCACATGAGCCTAGAAGACACATCAACACGAAGACAAGGCCTGTTAATGTGACACAGATACAGTATGCAGACGCACACATGCAGACTGCATGACAGACTGTATTAGTCTTGAACACACTAGATGATGGGCACGGACAGACACACACACACAAATATATACATAGACATGCACACACATGCACACGGTCAGACAGTCAGACAGACAGACAGACAGACAGACACCCAGCTGACAAACAGTCAGACAGACACCCAGCAGACAGTCAGACAGACAGACATACACCCAGCAGACAGACAGTCAGACAGACACCCAGCAGATAGACAGACAGACATACATACACCCAGCAGACAGACAGACAGACACCCAGCCTGTTACTGTAATGTGATTTACTGACAAACACAAACACACATGCATAAGAACTAACAAACCCATAAACCCAAGTTTAAAGTACAAATGCACCATACCGGCCGACACAAGTGTGAGTCTGAGGACATATCGACGAAGCTTGTATGGAAATATAAATAAACACACACACATACATCCTTGTGCATCTAAATCTAAAGGATAAAAGTGCATACTTTTTGTACTCAAATTGTGTTGTTGTAAAAGGCAGACGCTTCCAAATACAGTGTACAGTACACACACAATCCTAGAACAAGACCACCTATTATGTAACACAAACACAAATAAAGACACTTATACACATTCATAAGCCTGGAAGAGTCCTTATAACGAGACACAAAGTCTGCTAATGTAACCCATCCACCTAGGCAAAGAAAAAACGCACAACCAAAATACATGTGCAAGCAATAATGAACACACAGTCCCACATACAATATGCAGCCACATTAAGGGTGGCTTTAGAAGGAAATTAATGCACGCTCAAAGGCAAGTAGCCTAAGATGAGTATGAAAATAAACAAACACTGGAATACCCCTGATGCGGCATATCCAATGGACCAGGACTACAACAGCACACAGGTATGACACACACCATCAAAACAGGACAGTTACTAATAAGAGGAAAATGGTGGCTCCAGCTCCAATATGGAGCCGTGTCTAACGTGACAAAGACAGGCAGTAGACACCACAGCCCATGAGGACCGGAGCTCTGCTCCACTAAGCTACAGCCAACCGAGTGAAAACAGAGCCAAACACACATGGAGACTGCACGCTAACACTCATTTCAATTAAAGACCTCACTAAACACACACAGCCACATTTAAGCCAAAACACACGAATACAAAAACAAAGTGCTATATCCAAATAAAAGCTATGCTACAATAAATCAACAGAAATTATGCGTTCCGCATAACACAAAATGGCAAAAAAATGACAACTGCAATTACACACTTATTAAACACATTACATTCAAAGACAAAATATTCCACAAAATGTAAATATAGACATTATGAGCAACAAGCTCCATGACATACAATCATATGAGGGTAACGGAAGAAGAGGAGGAGATGGAAAATGAGATGTTACAGAATCTGGAATACGATTTTGTATACTGTAAATATATTTGGTAATTGTAGTCATTATTTATTTTTCTAAAAGTAAGAGTCATGTGTTTCCTTGGCCAGTCGTTGGAGCCATTCCAGTGTGGAGCATCCCCACTGCTATACAATCTCCCCTGGGGGAATAAAAACTATCCATACAGCGAGCTTAGCCTAGTAATCATAACAGTCAAGATTATAGGAAAGGTTCAGCAATTTGATAGCGTGAAACACTGTCTCGGTCTGGGATGACAAAACTCATTGACAGAAGAGCAGTCAGAAGTCGTTACTGTAGGGACAGCATCTGTCACTGGTGATTTAGACTGTGTCCTCACATCACTTAGAAATACTTCCTTAACGCAAGTTAGAGCTCCACTTTATATTTAAACTTCAGGTACTGTACACTCTCAGAAAAAAGGGTACAGTTAGGGTACAGTATTGTTCCCTGGGGTACAAAAATATCAAAATACATATAATGTACCTTCAGAGGTACACATGATTTCACATGGTATAGTTCGGTACCTTTTAGGATGTGCAAATAATCTAGTATAATGGTAAATTTTTGTACCCAATATTTTGAATATAAAGGTACAATCATTGGAGGCGTAGCTCAGTCGGGGTGTGGCTTTCAGTTAGTTCTGTAACAGTTTAAGTTGAAGTGGTCTATTGTTATTTTTGTTCAAGTTTGAGCATGTGCGCTGCCAGTTCTGAAGTCTTTATACAAGT
Source organism: Coregonus clupeaformis (assembly GCF_020615455.1). Classification (NCBI taxonomy): domain Eukaryota; kingdom Metazoa; phylum Chordata; class Actinopteri; order Salmoniformes; family Salmonidae; genus Coregonus; species Coregonus clupeaformis. The sequence continues at coordinate 22,863,158 of NC_059218.1, read as the reverse complement.
TTACATAAGAGCATATGACAATAAAGTGCTGTAATTAATATTGTATCGACCTTAACCCAAGACTGAGCGACCTTTTCAAGACCTCTTGGCGTAATGGTTAAGGTGTTAGCTTGGGTCCAGGGTCGAGTCCCGGTCGGGGCTACCCCTGAATTGGGAAGAAGACGTAGGAAGGTGGGGAGGCGTGTACACATGAGGGACTTGGTATAGAGAAGAGGTACATTTATGCCACTTAAAAGGAACAAACGGCTTTGTCAATGTGGTGGTACCCTAAAAAGGCACATTTGTACCTTTTGGCTCAAACTGCAAGGGTACAATTGTGTACCTATAACAAATGGTACAATGGACGTACCTTACAGGGCAAGCGTGATAAGCGCTTGTACCCCTTTAAGTACAATTCGGTACCTTTGTTTCTGAGAGTGTAGAATGAGTTAAGAAAAGGTACGATTGAGATAAATAGATTGACTTTCAGCATCTGAGACAGATATTTTATATGTATTCCAATCACAGCTGACCTATTGTCAGCAAATCTTCAACTGGAAAAAAAGAACATGAAACTAAGAGCAGCCTTCTACGACAACATCGCTTAGAGAAGAACACATACAGCAGTGAACATGTCTTTGGAATGAAGTAACAGAGGTAACTGGTTATCAGGTCAAGAATTCAGATGGACATACTTCAGCTTCTCTCAGCTCAGTTCCACTTACACAGCAGAGAGAGTGGGACAGACATGCAGACAGACAGACAGACAAAGCATTTAGGGCAGATGCCACTGCACCTAAATCTCCACAGAAGAGAGCAGAGTGGAGAGGGCCAGTCAATTAGAGAATCAACCAAACCCATAATGATTTAAGGATGAAGGGCTTGTGGCTGGAGGTACGGTTCTTGACTGGGATTTGTTACAGTATATGATTGATGTATAGTAGTAGTAGTAGTAGTAGTAAGTTGTCCCTGCTCCAACCCAGGTATGGCACATTTGGCAGAAACTGTGAAAGCTGTGGATGTTCTGACATGTAGTAACATGGATGCACACATTCACACACAAATACCTTCCCCTGAAGACACACACACACACACAACACGCACCTATACCAACACAGGCACACATAAAAACACAAAAAATAGCCACACAGATGTCATGCGGTTTTAGCGTAAGCACCAGTAGGATCAGAGAGGGATGGATCACAGTAATGAACCCTCCTGGGTTTACTCAAAGACCCACTTCTACCGCACACACGCACACACACACACACATTATGATGAGGCTCAGTTAGCAGTAGACAGGGCGATGGGGTTTTGAGTGGTGGCAGTCTCACCGGTCGCTGGACAGTCAGGCTTAGTTACAGCACAGAAGCCAATGGGAGCTCAGCAGTAGAAGAAGGAAACAGAGATACACTCTGCTAAACAATTGCTGGATCTGGAAGGTCATTGTGCTCAGTTATAAATATACTAGACTCCATCTATAATTATCAGCACTATTCTTATCATCTCTGGTCTGGTTCCTCCAGTCATTCTTCACTCCTTCCATTCAGCACATTTCTATTTCCTTTCATCATGAGACTTCGAATTGAAAAACATTCCCTTGGAAGTAATAGTTTCCTCTCTGCATCTCTCTCCATTCCTATGCTGGTAAATCTGGCATGGAGATGGGTATTTACTGCAAATGGTGTGCTGTGTTGTGTAGAGATAGATTAACCTCTGATCTGTTTCTTCCTATATTTTTGTTTTGGGAGCTAATTTCCATGAAAGCATTGCATCCCATCTGCATGACTGGCAAGATGGAGTCATGGCCTAGAGAATGAGAAATCAATAACTAGCCCAGGAGGCGCTCAAGAGTGGGAGTTGATCAACTATGGATAGATGGCCAGAGTATCAAAGGGCACGTACGTGTGTTGGAATGATGCACTCAAACACACACACACACACACACACCAGACACGTATGCATGCACACACACACACGGTCATACATATGCACTTACACGGACAGACACACTAACATGCTATACACACACAGACTTCCATATGTTCCCTCTCCATATTCCAACTATTTGAAGATGAAGAGGAGCATGCCAAAAAGCCACAAAATTACTCCCTTCTCATGAATATGTAATGAACCACATCAAAATAAGGAGCTTCCTGTTGTCTCTTCTCCCTCGTGCTAAAACGGAAGCCCTGAAATATTTATAGTCTCTGTCAGGCCACTGCCTATGCACTCCATTACAATCAAAGCATACTTACATTTTTTAAAATCTCACTCTCTTTCTCAACACACTCAGATGCATGCACATACTGTGTACTGCTGTTCACATATTACATTGTGCGTATAAACACATTTATACAGATTAATAATGCCAATAGACACACACAAATACACAAGCATTTCTCACAGCAGGAAAAGAATCCTGCAGCTATAGGAAATGTGAATTATATTGTGGATTATAATTAATGGACATTTTTGTAGGGGTTGATACATTTCTAGTGAGGGCAAATCAAGTCTGACATTTTAAAATGTACAAAAAATGTATCAACCCTTACAAAAATTTCCATTAATTATAATCCACATAATAATTCACATTTCCTGTTGATGCAGGATTATTTTCCTGCTGTAGCAAACTGGCTCAAATTAAGATCCTACATCTGTACCCATGTCTAGTTACTGTGCACTGTATAAATCAAAACCATTGTATTCTCTCAGCTTCCCTAACCTCCACTCAGACTGTATCATATTCACTCTCCCTCTTTAACCATCCCATATTCCCCTAATGGCTTCATGGAAGAAACCTGCAGATCACATTCCTTCTCTCATTTCTTTATCACTCTGTCTCCTTCAATCTCTCTCCCTCTCTCTGTGAGGGGCTGCAGCTGTCATTCAAGACCCCAGAACTGGGGGAGTTCAAGACATTTGGGAAGAAGGTGATGCACACAACATGTGTCTAGGTGTCGCATGTGCACTCTCTGGAAGGGGCGAAGTCAACGAGGTGGGCCGAGTTGCTTGGTCCTGGTGCACCCGGTTCCTAGCATTAGGGAGGTTTGTTCATTTTGTGCTTAGTCTGAGTCACTAGCTCATCTCTGAATGTAATGTCCAAGACTGATAGGGCTGTTTACGCTACCAACCAGCTGGTTTTCAGCCTTGAGGGAGGGTTTCTAATCCAGGCTTTTCATTCTAGGGCCGAAATATAGTTTCAGGAATAGAGGCATGGTATTTTGTATTTGTATTTGTATTTATTATGGATCCCCATTATCTGCTGCCAAGGCAACAGCTACTTTTCTGGGATCCAGCAAAATTAAGGCGGTTATACAAATTTAAACACATTAAAATACACTCTCAACAGATTTCAAAACACATTAAGTGTGTGCCCTCAGGCCCCTACTCTACTACCACATATCTACAACACAAAATCCATGTGTGCGTGTGTGTATAGTGCGTATGTTATCGTGTGTGTGTATGCATGTGTCTGTGCCTATGTTTGTGTTGCTTCACAGTCCCCGCTGTTCCATAAGGTGTATTTTTATCTGTTTTGTAAATCTAATTTCACTGCTTGTGTTACAGGAGGAGATCGCAGTTCCGGAGCGACCCACTAGGTGTCATTCTCCGACAACCTTAGCCACCTTCTCACTCACAGTCTGGACTAATCATTATCCTATTGGTGTCACCTGTGTCTACCTGTTCACCTATGTATTTATGCCCTCACTTCCCTGTGTTCCCTTGCTCAGTTTTCTCTGCTAGTTTCTCTATGTCCAGCAGTACTACTCAGTGTCTGATCGGAGACCTATGTACAGGTACTTGAGATGTGTTCTCCCTGTTTCGTTATTTGTTTCAGTCTTAGGTAGTATTTTGTATTTTGGCTGTCAGCCGGTTTTTGGAGACTTACTTGTTCCGCCTTTGTTTTATCGTGATAAGTCCGTTATTTTGTATTCTGGCTTCGGGACCACCAGTAAAGATCCTTATTTCACCATCTCTGCCCACTGCCTACTGTATATCCTGCATCGTATCTGGGTCACACCTCACACCAACCCTTACATGCTTGCATGAGTTACTTGATGTGGAATAGAGTTCCATGTAGTCATGGCTCTGTGTAGTACTGTGTGCCTCCCATAGTCTGTTCTGGACTTGGGGACTGTGAAGAGACTTCTGGTGGCATGTCTTGTGGGGTATGCATGGGTGTCCGAGCTGTGCGCCAGTAGTTCAAACAGACAGCTCGGTGCATTAAACATGTCAATACCTCTCACAAATACAAGTAGTGAAGAAGTCAATCTCTCCTCCACTTTGAGCCAGGAGAGATTGACATGCATATTATTAATGTTAGCTCCCTGTATATATCCAAGGGCCAGTCGTGCTGCCCTGTTCTGAGTCAATTGCAATTTTCCTAAGTCCCTCTTTGTGGCACCTGACCACACAACTGAACAGTAGTCCATTTGCGACAAAACTAGGGCTTGTAGGACCTGCCTTGTTGATAGTGCGGTTAAGAAGGTAGAGCAGCGCTTTATTATGGACAGACTTTTCCCCATCTTAGCTACTGTTGTATCAATATGTTTTGACCATGACAGTTTACAATCCAGGGTTACTCCAAACAGTTCACTCACCTCAACTTGCTCAATTTTCACATTATTCATTACAATATTTAGTTGAGGTTTAGGGTTTAGTGAATGATTTGTCCCAAATACAATTGCTTTTAGTTTTTGAAATCTTTAGGACTAACTTATTCCTTTCCACCCATTCTGAAACTAACTGCAGCTCTTTGTTAAGTGTTGCAGTCATTTCAATCGCTGTAGTAGCTGACGTGTATAGTGTTGAGTCATCCGCATACATAGACAGGCCAGTGGCATGTCGTTAGTAAAGATTGAAAAAAGTAAGGGGCCTAGACAGCTGCCCTGGGGAATTCCTGATTCTACCTGGATTTTGTTGGAGAGGCTTCCATTAAATAACACCCTCTGTGTTCTGATCGACAGGTAACTCTTTATCCACAATATAGCAGGGGGTGTAAAGCCATAACACATACATTTTTCCAGCAGCAGACTATGATTGATAATGTCAAAAGATGCACTGAAGTCTAACAAAACAGCCGCCACAATCTTTCTATTATCAACTTCTCTCAGCCAATCATCAGTCATTTGTGTAAGTGCTGTGCTTGTTGAATGTCCTTCACTATAAGCGTCCTGAAAGTCTGTTGTCGATTTGTTTACTGTAAAATAGCATTGTATCTTGTCAAACACCATTTTTTCCAAAAGTTGGTAACAGGCTGATTGTTTGGCTATTTGAGCCAGTAAAGGGGGCTTTACTATTCTTGGGTAGCGGAATTACTTTTGCTTCCCTCCAGGCCTGAAGGCACACACTTCCTAGTAGGCTTAGATTTAAGATATGGCAAATAGGAGTGGAAATATCGTCCGCTATCTTTCTCAGTAACTTTCCATCCAAGTTGTCAGACCCCGGTGGCTTGTCATTGTGGATAGACAACAATACTTGTTTCAGCTCTTCCACACTCATATGGCTACTATATTGTGGTCACTACATCCGATGGATTTGGATACTGCTTTAAAGCAAATTTCTGCAGCATTAGTAAAGATGTGATCAATACATGTTGATGATTTCATTCCTGTGCTGTTTGGTAGGTTGACTGATAACCTGAACCAGGTTGCAGGCAGTAGTTACAGTTTGAAGCTTTTTCTTGAGTGGGCAGCCTGATGAAAGCCAGTCAATATTTGAATCTCCCAGTAAATATACAGTGGGGAGAACAAGTATTTGATACACTGCCGATTTTGCAGGTTTTCCTACTTACAAAGCATGTAGAGGTCTGTAATTTTTTTTTTAATCCAGAAAATCACATTGTATGATTTTTAAGTAATTCTTTTGCATTTTATTGCATGACATAAGTATTTGATACATCAGAAAAGCAGATCTTAATATTTGGTACAGAAACCTTTGTTTGCAATTACAGAGATCATACGTTTCCTGTAGGTCTTGACCAGGTTTGCACACACTGCAGGAGGGATTTTGGCCCACTACTCCATACAGACCTTCTCCAGATCCTTCAGGTTATGGGGCTGTCACTGGGCAATACAGACTTTCAGTTCCCTCCAAAGATTTTCTATTGGGTTCAGGTCTGGAGACTGGCTAGTCCACTCCAGGACCTTGAGATGCTCTTACGGAGCCACTCCTTAGTTGCCCTGGCTGTGTGTTTCGGGTCGTTGTCATGCTGGAAGACCCAGCCACGACCCATCTTCAATGCTCTTACTGAGGGAAGGAGGTTGTTGGCCAAGATCTTGCGATACATGGCCCCATCCATCCTCTCCTCAATACGGTGCAGTCGTCCTGTCACCTTTGCAGAAAAGCATCCCCAAAGAATGATGTTTCCACCTCCATGCTTCACGGTTGGGATGGTGTTCTTGGAGTTGTACTCATCCTTCTTCTTCCTCCAAACACGGCGAGTGGAATTTTGACCAAAAAGCTCTATTTTTGTCTCATCAGACCACATGACCTTCTCCCATTCCTCCTCTGGATCATCCAGATGGTCATTGGAAAACTTCAGACGGGCCTGGACATGTGCTGGCTTGAGCAGGGGGACCTTGCGTGCGCTGCAGGATTTTAATCCATGACGGCGTAGTGTGTTACTAATGGTTTTCGTTGAGACTGTGGTCCCAGCTCTCTTCAGGTCATTGACCAGGTCCTGCCGTGTAGTTCTGGGCTGATCCCTCACCTTCCTCATGATCATTGATGCCCCACGAGGTGAGATCTTGCATGGAGCCCCAGACCGAAGGTGATTGACCGTCATCTTGAACTTCTTCCATTTTCTAATAATTGCGCCAACAGTTGTTGCCTTCTCACCAAGCTGCTTGCCTATTGTCCTGTAGCCCATCCCAGCCTTGTGCAGGTCTACAATTTTATCCCTGATGTCCTTACACAGCTCTCTGGTCTTGGCCATTGTGGAGAGGTTGGAGTCTGTTTGATTGAGTGTGTGGACAGGTGTCTTTTATACAGGTAACGAGTTCAAACAGGTGCAGTTAATACAGTTAATGAGTGGAGAACAGGAGGGCTTCTTAAAGAAAAACTAACAGGTCTGTGAGAGTCGGAATTCTTACTGGTTGGTAGGTGATCAAATACTTATGTCATGCAATAAAATGCAAATTCATTACTTAAAAATCATACAATGGGGTTTTCTGGATTTTTGTTTTAGATTCCGTCTCTCACAGTTGAAGTGTACCTATGATAAAAATTACAGACCTCTACATGCTATGTAAGTAGGAAATCCTGCAAAATCGGCAGTGTATCAAATACTTGTTCTCCCCACTGTACCTCTCTGTTAATATCACATACATTATCAAGCATTTCACACATGTTATCAAGATACTGACTGTTAGCACTTGGTGTTCTATAGCAGCTTCCCACCAGAATGGGCTTCAGGTGAGGCAGATGAACCTGTAGCCATATTACTAAAACAGTATTTAACATGAGGTCCTCTCTAAGCTTTACAGGAATGTGGTTCTGAACATAAACGGCCACACCTCCACCTTTGGCATTTCTGTCTTTTCTTATAACCATGTATTGCTACCACTGCATCATCAAAGGTATTATCTAAGTACGTTTCAGAGATTGTCAGAATATGAATGTCAGCTGTTACTAGCAAATTACTGATTTCATTAACCTTGTTTCTTAAGCTACATATGTTAACGTGGGTTATTTTTAGCACTTTTCTGGGATGCTTGATTGTTTTTATTTCTTCACTGGGAAGCTTAGCAGAGGTAGACATGCTCATGTTATTTATGGTAGTGCAGGGTGAGCTGCACACAGTGGACTTCCTACTAGGGCACACCGCCTCAGTGCTAACAGTATCACTCTGGTTCATAGGCACATGATTACTGCATACAATATCTGTGGGATCAGCAGAAGCATTCAGGGCAGTAAGAGGGACATGAATTAGGTTACTTACATTGTGTCTTCCAACACCCCTGGGATAACGTACATTTGCTGAAGCATTATGACAACTCAGCAACACAATGGTAGGGATTAAATGAGCTGGGCTTGGGTCATTCATAAGTCATTGTCTCAACGCAGCCTTATAATGCTGTGAAAGGATCCTGCTAAACTAGCCATCTGGAAGAGCAGGAAGAACTGCATACAGGGGCAGGGGTCAGTGGATGTGGTGGGCACACTCAAGGGGTTAGTGGCAGCAAGAATGAAGGTTGAGTATGCCTACTATAGACTGGTGGCAAGCCTAAATAAGTTCAGGAGTAAATATGTGCCCAAAACAATTGCATAATAAGTTGCATGGACTCATTCCGTGTTCAATAATAGTGGTTAACATGATTTTTGAATAACTTCCCCATCTCTGTACCCCACACATACAATTATCTGTAAGGTCCCTCAATCGAGTAGTGAATATCAAGCAGATTTAAACACAAAGACCAGGGAGGTTTTTCAATGCCTCGTAAAGAACGGCACTGATTGGTAGATGTGTAAAAAAAAACGCTGATCCCTTTGAGCATGGTGAAGTTATTAATTAGGCTTTGGGTGGTGTATCAATACACCCAGTCACTGCAAAGATACAGGCATCCTTCCTAACTCAGTGACCTGAGAGGAAGGACACTACTCAGGGATTTCACCATGAGGCCAATGGTGACTTTACAGAGTTTAATGACTGTGATAGGAGAAAACTGAGGATGGATCAACAACATTGTAGTTACTCAACAATACTAACCTAAATGACAGAGTGAATAGAAGGAAGCCTGTACAGAATAAACATATTCCAAAACATGCATCCTGTTTGCAACAAGGCACTTAATACTGCAAAACATTTGGAAAAGAAATGAACTTTTTGTCCTGAATACAAAGCATTATGGAAAACAGTCTTCTGGTAGTTGAAAATACTTTCCCAAAAACCTTCACAATTAAATTATTTTAATTTTGAAGGTAAAAACCTGAAAAACATAGGAAAAACTGAAACCTCATCCAAAATGGATAAAATGGAATTTGGGAAAGAACAAAACGGATTCAGGCAAAAATGTCAAATATTTTATAGGGCCATACCTAATAATAATTTTTAATTACAATCTGAAAGATGTAATACTTAAGATATAATACTTAAGGCTGATAATGTAGGCCATTTGCTAGACTTTTCAGTTTTAATAAAATACATAATTGTGGCAATTGATGACAGGTTAAATGTTAAAAAATTTTTAATGTTCTCTTAGAAAATAGTCTTGATCATACATGACTTGAACTAGACAATATCCAAAACAAGTAACTATACACTGAATTCATACATTTTCAGTAATTTAAATTCATGTCTTTCTACACAATACCACAACAATTTCTTCCAATCTGTGAGGTAAACTCCATAAAGTATTCAATAATTTCGCTGTGTATTTCAGATGGAATCAAGGCATTAGAATGTACCAAAGTCCACCAAAATAGAGCTCCTTCGGCCAAAAAAATCGCCCCAGGGGCGCCTGGCTGGCTACTTTTCTATTTGGCTAGCTATTCTACAGTATGTACTTGTGGAAAACACTGGTACTGTAGTATAGGGTGTTGATAAAATAAAAGTGATTTTAAAATGTAACTTCTCTCTGCTCTTCTCTTGGTGATCAGCACCAGCTCTTCTCATTCTCATCACATTGCAGCAGTCTGAGTTCCACTTCAACATTCATATTTTTTGTCCCCCCTTCTCTCCCTCTACCTCAGTCTATGCCACTCCCTGTCTCTCTCTCTCTTTCACTCTCTATATTGCCTTGTTCTCTCTCCCCATTGTTCCTTCCCCCTCCCATCCTCCTCTATCCCCCCCGCCCGCCCCGCCATTTCTCCCTCTCCCTGACTCTTTTTGACCCTACCCATCTCCCTTTCTCTCCCTGTCTCTCCCCATCTCTCTCTTCCTCCATCTCCCCGCTCCCTCTCTCTTCATATCCTTTCAATATTCATGAGTACTGCAGGAGCTTCGGTCGCTGAGCATGCTGGGTAGAGCTCCTTTGAGTCTTTATGACATCACTCTATGATGATGCTTGGCTCCCTCACCTCTCTGGCGATTAGTGCAGGGCATGATCCAGCATTTCAGTACATAGCTTATCTTCACTGACAGATACTACACAAACCCTGGGATTTGTCTCCTTTATAATGGCTACATGTGAAATTCTGGCAATTCAACAAATATCTTAGAATCCTCCTCTGTTTATAGGCAAAGGTAAAATAACAAAACATATCAACAGATGGTTTAACAACATGAGGCCATCAATAGTTGTATATTGTGTACAGCTATGCATAAACTCTGGCACACTGTAATAAAAAAACACTATAAAATGTAATGTGCATGTAGTCTGAGTCTCTGTCGGCTCTAAAGTAAGACTAGTTAAGCTGTGCTGAAGCAGGTGCTAGGAGTAGAGGAGATGGAGTCTGTGTGTATGAGAGTCGCGTGGCAGCAGGTCCTACGGAGCACTCAGCACCACACGGTCAATGACTCCACCAACTCCCACAGAGCCAACACATCATCACTGTGACAGGGAGAGGAGAGAGGGAGTGAGGGAGGGAGGTAAAGAGAAAATATATGGAGAAAGGGGGAGATATACAGTTGGAGATGGGGGAGAATGGGAAAGAGAGAGGTAGAGGTCAGGTGCAAGTGCAGAGGAGGAAACTAAAGGAGAGGAAAATAGGAGACAAGAACGAGATAGGTGTCTGGTAGCCTAGCGGTTAAGAGCATTGGGCCAGTAACTGAAAGGTTGCTAGTTTGAATCCCCAAGCCGACTAGGTAAAAAGTCTGTTGATGTCCACTTGAGCAAGGCACTTAACCCTAATTGCTCTGGATAAGAGCATTTGCTAAATGGCTAAAATGTAGATAGAGGGACAAAGAGAGGAACTTTTGATGTGTATATGAAAGGGGCAGAGGACACAAGGTAAGGGCAAGGTAATTTCTTAAATACAAACTAAAGAGGACAGCCAGGGCCAATTGTGACTTCCCTTATATAAATGAAATTGGGACAAGTTATAATAAGGTTTCTTTCTTTGCCATCATTGGGAGTGGGAACAACTACACACACTTATCTCTACCAGTTTGGGCTGGTGAGGAGGCGTTAACAGCACTTTGCCTGACATAAGGTAAGATGGCATAGCAGTGCGGTCGTGTTTTCTGTAGTGTCCTCATGTAAATAGCCTGTTTTTAGTTTTTTGTCTTTTTCGTGTATATTTCTCAATCTCACTTTCCATCCTTTAACTAAATATACTTTCCTGCAACCCGCCTCACCCAATGTGGAACGGATTCTATTATTTCTTCATACATTTTTATCCAGAACCTCTGGCTGAAACTAGCCAGCTAGCCAGCTAACTAGCTACTTGCTATTAGCCACCATTAGAGGTCTTCACAATTGTCTGTGGCCGTGGCCTGGCCAGCTCTAGCCTGGACAATTATCGGCCAGTCTGCACATAGCGCTATCGAGTCAGAGCATATCGGATTTTCTGCCGGAATCACTGAATCACTGGATCTTAACACCGGATCATCGCAACTAGCTAGCTGCAACCGAATGGATGTTCTCGTTGTTGGCTAATCACCACTGTCCTGAAGCTAACCCCAGTTAGCCTTGAGCTAGCCTCGAGCCAGGCCCATCTACCGGCTATCTACCTCTCTGTGTGGAACGGATTCTATTATTTCTTCATACATTTTTATTCAGAACCTCTGGCTGAAACTAGCCAGCTAGCCAGCTAACTAGCTACTTGCTATTAGCCACCGTTAGCGGTCTTCACCATTATCTGTGGCCTGCACTACCTACCAGCCAGCTCTAGCCTGGACAATTATCGGCCAGCCTGCACAGTCTGCACATCGCTCTCGAGCCAGAGCATATCGGAATTTCTGCCGGAATCACTGAATCACTGGATCTTAACACCGGATCATAGCAACTAGCTAGCTGCAACCGAATGGCTGTTGTCGTTGTTGGCTAATCACCACTGTCCTGAAGCTAACCCCAGTTAGCCTTGAGCTAGCCTCGAGCCAGGCCCATCTACCGGCTATCTACCTCTCTGTGTGGAACGGATTCTATTATTTCTTCATACATTTTTATTCAGAACCTCTGGCTGAAACTAGCCAGCTAGCCAGCTAACTAGCGACTTGCTATTAGCCACCATTAGAGGTCTTCACAATTGTCTGTGGCCGTGGCCTGGCCAGCTCTAGCCTGGACAATTATCGGCCAGTCTGCACATAGCACTATCGAGTCAGAGCATATCGGATTTACTGCCGGAATCACTGAATCACTGGATCTTAACACCGGATCATCGCAACTAGCTAGCTGCAACCGAATGGATGTTCTCGTTGTTGGCTAATCACCACTGTCCTGAAGCTAACCCCAGTTAGCCTTGAGCTAGCCTCGAGCCAGGCCCATCTACCGGCTATCTACCTCTCTGTGTGGAACGGATTCTATTATTTCTTCATACATTTTTATTCAGAACCTCTGGCTGAAACTAGCCAGCTAACTAGCTACTTGCTATTAGCCACCGTTAGCGGTCTTCACCATTATCTGTGGCCTGCACTACCTACCAGCCAGCTCTAGCCTGGACAATTATCGGCCAGCCTGCACAGTCTGCACATCGCTCTCGAGCCAGAGCATATCGGAATTTCTGCCGGAATCACTGAATCACTGGATCTTAACACCGGATCATAGCAACTAGCTAGCTGCAACCGAATGGCTGTTGTCGTTGTTGGCTAATCACCACTGTCCTGAAGCTAACCCCAGTTAGCCTTGAGCTAGCCTCGAGCCAGGCCCATCTCCCGACTATCTACCTCTCTGTCAACCGGACGGGACCTCCTAGTGTTGACACGGAGCCCCGCCAATCCATCACGACTGGTCTGCCGACGTAAACATCTGATGTGGTTTCAACAGGCTTCCCGTTGCGACGACCACAAAGATCCATCTGCTAGCCCAAGCCCGCTAGCACACGCAATCAACAGCCGTGCCTCCAGCACGCCTGTAGCGTAGCAGCCACTGAACTGCTCCCGGACTTACTTATTGCTGTTAACTGGACCTTATGATCACTCAGCTGCACAGCTGATGCCTGCTGGACGGTTCCTTTATACGGTACCCCATCCTGTTTATCTGTTTAGCCTCAGCTCAAACTTTCGTCGCTATTACCAGCTGTTGTCTTAGCTCTCTCGAATAACACCTGTGTCTGCTTTATGCATGAATCTAATCTGTTTTTTTCTCGGTACCCAACGCACTAGAAGACCAGTTCTTAAAGCCTTTAGCCGTATCCTTATTCTACTCCTCCTCTGTTCCTCTGGTGATGTAGAGGTTAACCCAGGCCCTGTAGCCCCCAGTATCATTCCTGCTCCCCAGGCACTATCATTTGTTGACTTCTGTAATCGCAAAAGCCTTGGTTTCTTGCATGTTAACATCAGAAGCCTCCTCCCTAAGTTTAAGTTATTCACTGCGTTAGCACACTCCGCCAACCCTGATGTTCTAGCAGTGTCTGAATCCTGGCTTAGAAAGGCCACCAAAGATTCTGAAATGTCCATTCCCAGCTACAACATTTTCCGTCTAGATAGAACTGCCAAAGGGGGCGGAGTTGCAATCTACTGTAGAGAGAGCCTGCAGAGCTCTATCATACTATCCAGGTCTGTGCCCAAACAGTTTGAGCTTCTACTTTTAAAAATGCTCCTTTCCAGAAACAAGTCTCTCACTGTTGCCGCTTGCTACAGACCCCCCTCAGCCCCCAGCTGTGCCCTGAACACCATATGTAAATTGATTGCCCCCCATCTATCCTCATAGTTCGTATTGCATGGTGACCTAAACTGGGATATGCTTAACACCCCGGCCGTCCTACAATCTAAACTAGATGCCCTCAATCTCACACAAATTATCAAGGAACCTACCAGGTACAACCCTAAATCCGTAAAAATGGGCACCCTCATAGATATCATCCTGACTAATTTACCCTCTAAATACACCTCTGCTGTCTTCAACCAGGATCTCAGCGATCACTGCCTCATTGCCTGCATCCGTAATGGGTCCGCGGTCAAATGACCACCCCTCATCACTGTCAAACGCTCCCTAAAACACTTCAGCGAGCAGGCCTTTCTAATTGAACTGGCCCGGGTATCCTGGATGGATATTGACGTCATTCCGTCAGTAGAGGATGCCTGGTTGTTCTTTAAAAGTGCTTTCCTCTCCATCTTAAATAAGCATGCCCCATTCGAAAAATACAGAACTAAGAACAGATATAGCCACTGGTTCACCCCAGACTTGACTGCCCTTGACCAGCACAAAAACATCCTGTGGCGTATGGCATTAGCATCGAACAGCCCCCGCGATATGCAACTTTTCAGGGAAGTCAGGAACCAATATACACAATCAGTTAGGAAAGCAAAGGCTAACCTTTTCAAACAGAAATGTGCATCCTGTAGCACTAACTCCAAAAAGTTTTGGGACACTGTAAAGTCCATGGAGAATAAGAGCACCTCCTCCGAGCTGCCCACTACCGATAAATCTACGATAATCGAAAATTTCAACAAGCATTTTGCTACGGCTGGCCATGCTTTCCACCTGGCTACCCCTACCCCGGCCACCAGCTCTGCACCCTCCGCTGCAACTTGCCCATACCCCCCCCCAGCTTCTCCTTCACCCAAATTCAGATAGCTGATGTTCTGAAAGAGCTGCAAAATCTGGACCCCTAGAAATCAGCTGGCCTAGACAATCTGGACCCTTTCTTTCTAAAATTAGCCGCCGAAATTGTCGCAACCCCTATCACCAGCCTGTTCAACCTCTCTTTCGTATCGTCTGAGATTGGAAAGCTGCAGCGGTCATCCCCCTCTTCAAAGAGGGTGACACTCTAGATCCAAACTGTTCCAGACTTATATCCATCTGTCACGAACGTTGAGAGACGGGTCAGACCAAGGTGCAGCGTGAAAAGCGTACATGTTTATTTAACTCAATAAACATAAACAAAACAAGAACCAACGTGAAGTCCTCAGGCTATACACATACAAGCCTAACACGGAGCATAAACAAGATCCCACAACCCAGGCAGGAAAACTGGCTGCCTAAGTATGATCCACAATCAGAGACAACGAGCGACAGCTGCCTCTGATTGGGAACCACACCCGGCCAAACATAGAAATACAAACACTAGAATGTCCACATAGAAATTCCCACACAAAATATCCACACCCTGACTCACCAACTAGCCAACTCTATATCAGGGCGTGACACCATCCTGCCCTGCCTTTCGGAAGTATTTGAAAGCCAAGTTAACAAACAGATCACCGACCATTTAGAATCCCACTGTACCTTCTCCGCTATGCAATCTGGTTTCCGAGCTGGTCATGGGTGTACCTCAGCCACGCTCAAGGTCCTAAACGATATAATAACCGCAATCGATAAAAGACAGTACTGTGCAGCCGTCTTCATTGACCTGGCCAAGGCTTTTGACTCTGTCAATCACCGCATTCTTATTGGCAGACTAAATAGCCTTGGTTTCTCATATGACTGCCTCGCCTGGTTCACCAACTACTTCTCAGATAGAGTTCAATGTGTCAAATCGGAGGGCCTGTTGTCTGGACCTCTGGCAGTCTCTATGGGGGTGCCACAGGGTTCAATTCTCGGGCCGACTCTATTCTCTGTGTATATCAATGATGTCGCTCTTGCTGCTGGTGACTCTCAGATTCACCTCTATGCAGACGACACCATTTTGTATACATCTGGCCCTTCATTGGACACTGTGTTAACAAACCTCCAAACGAGCTTCAATGCCATACAACACTCCTTCCGTGGCCTCCAACTGCTCTTAAACGCTAGTAAAACTAAATGCATGCTCTTCAATCGAACGCTGCTTGCACCCGCCTACCCGACTAGAATCACTACTATCGGCGGCTCTGACTTAGAATATGTGGACAACTACAAACACCTAGGTGTCTGGTTAGACTGTAAACTCTCCTTTCAGACTCACATTAAGCATCTCCAATCCAAAGTTAAATCTAGAATCGGCTTCCTATTTCGCAACAAAGCCTCCTTCACTCATGCTGCTAAACATGCCCTCGTAAAACTGACTATCCTACCAATCCTTGACTTCGGCGATGTCATTTACAAAATAGCTTCCAACACTCTACTCAGAAAATTGGATGTAGTTTATCACAGTGCCATCTGTTTTGTCACCAAAGCCACATATTCTACCCAACATTGTGAACTGTACGCTCTCGTTGACTGGCCCTCACTACATATTCGTCGCCAAACCCACTGGCTCCAGGTCATCTATAAATCCCTTCTAGGCAAATCCCCGCCTTATCTTAGCTCATTGGTCACCATAGCAACACCCACCCGTAGTATGCGTTCCAGCAGGTATATCTCACTCGTCATCCCCAAAGCCAACACCTCCTTTGGTCGCCATTCCTTCTAGTTCTCTACTGCCAATGACTGGAAATCTCTGAAGCTGGAGACACTTATCTCCCTCACTATCTTTAAGCATCAATTGTCAGAGCAGCTTACCGATCACTGCACCTGTACACAGCCCATCTGTAATTAGCCCACCCAACTACCTCATCCCCATATTGTTATTTACATTGTTATTTATTTTGCTCATTTGCACCCCAGTATCTCTATTTGCACATCATCTTCTGCACATCTATCATTCCAGTGTTAATACTAAATTATAATTGTAATTATTTTGCACTATGGCCTATTTATTGCCTTACCTCCATAACTTACTACATTTGCACACACTGTATATAGATTTTCTATTGTGTTATTGACTGTACGTTGTCCTTACACTGAATCATTCAGCTCTGATTTAGACCCAGACACACTTTAACAGCAGAGAGGGGCTGACTTGTAAAAGGATAGGACATCAAAATAAATAGGCCCACTTAATATCACAATTTTATGTCAATCTGTGTACTTCATTGACATTTGTTAGTAGTGTAGCACATGCTCCCACCCAG
Organism: Coregonus clupeaformis; assembly: GCF_020615455.1. Taxonomy (NCBI): domain Eukaryota; kingdom Metazoa; phylum Chordata; class Actinopteri; order Salmoniformes; family Salmonidae; genus Coregonus; species Coregonus clupeaformis. The sequence goes on along the minus strand of NC_059218.1, from coordinate 22,846,261 downwards.
GGCAGGCTCCTGTAGAAGCCTCAGTGCGTTCTGAACGATTAACTACAACATGGTTGTTATCAAGCTACAACTAGGGCTGTGACGATCATGGAATTTTGGGTAGCGATTTATTGTCTTGCAAATGGCCATGGTTATTGTCATAATTGTCATTTTTGGTGAAAAATGTTTGGAGCTTGTAATGTATCATAATGCATCTTTGAAAATTAGCTACGACATACCTAATGAATACAACACGGCTTTGGGGACATCCCTGTCTCAAAAACGTTGGAATTTTGGGAAATGAAGCTTGTCCTCCCGACCATGCCATTCTGTCACACCCTGATCTGTTTCACCTGTCTTTGTGATTGTCTCCACCCCCCTCCAGGTGTCGCCCATCTTCCCCATTATCCCCAGTGTATTTATACCTGTTTTCTCTGTTTGTCTGTTGCCAGTTCGTTTTGTTTCGTCAAGCCTACCAGCATTTTTCCCCTTGCTCCTGTCTTTCTCAAGTTCCTGTTTCCTAGTTTTTCCGGTTTTGACCATTCTGCCTGCCCTGACCCTGACCTTGCCTGCCGTTCTGTACCTTGTCCCACCACACTGGATTTTTGACCTCTGCCTGCCCTGACCCTGAGACTGCTTGCCGTTCTTTACCTTTTGGACTCTGATCTGGATTACTGACCTCTGCCTGCCCTGACCCTGAGACTGCTTGCCGTTCTGTACCTTTTGGACTCTGATCTGGATTACTGACCTCTGCCTACCCTGACCCTGAGACTGCTTGCCGTTCTGTACCTTTTGGACTCTGATCTGGATTACTGACCTCTGCCTGCCCTGACCCTGAGACTGCTTGCCGTTCTGTACCTTTTGGACTCAGATCTGGATTACTGACCTCTGCCTGCCCTTGACCTGTCGTTTTGCCTGCCCCCTATTCTAGTATTACACTTTTTTAACTCCGACACTGTCTGCATCTGGGACTTTCCTAAAACGTGATACATTCTGAACGTAAAATGATTACCCAGTAGCAGTTTCTAATTTTTATATGAGGAGGGTAAAGTTGGTAAATGTATTCAGTGTTTTTTCAATCACTTCAATCACATTTTCCAAACTCTAAGTACAACACTTTAAACTGCCCCCTATCTTACGTTCATAACCTTTGACTGTGCATTCATTGGGGTTTCACACATCTGTCACCCCTGAGTCATCCATGCAAAATCTAAGTTTTCTGTGCAATACCATGAGAACATTTTGTTTAGTCACCAATACATCAGATAATAACAGGCTCACTATTTAGTCATTTTAACTACCATTTAATCCAATAGCAAAAAACACAAGATGCACATTTCGGAAGTGCTGAATGGTGAGAATAGTAGATGGTAAATATCATTTTTCATACAGTATTTTACTATAACTTCACATGCACAACTTTTTATAATTTATATATGTCAGTCTTACAGTTTCATTACCCTACACTATAATTCAAAATGTTAGCACATGCAGTAGTGACTCTTTGCACTTCCTTTTGAAGCACACTGGCTGATGGAGAATGATGAAGTAGTATTTACTGCCACATCCATTTATGATTTGGTTTTACCTTCCAACATAAATTGATGTCACATTGATACATTTATGAGGTAAAAATGTACAGTGTTTAGCAGTTATCAAGCTATATACATTAACTAGGCACTACATAATTTTGGTTCAGTAGTTATCCGTTTTGAGCAGTTTGATGAAGTGATAGTTAATTGTATTGTTCACAAATGCAAGAAAATCATAAGTAAAGTGAATATTGCATATTGAAAAGCAGACAGACTGAATATGTATCCAAATTGAAAGAGTGATTTGGTACAGTGAACAAGAGATTTGATAATTTGTTTGTTGTACTCAGTCAATTGAAAATGTGCTCAGAGTTTTGAAAGATGAGCCATTTTGGTTATCAGTTTAGATTTTTGTGCTTAGAGTTGTGAAAATGTACCGCATACATGCTGATTATTTCTCTCAATATCGGCCATGTCGGTTACACGATTATACGATTATTGTCCCAGCCCTAGAAACAACTACAACATACTCATAGCGGTAAGCTGACATACTGTTAGAAGGCAGAAGAGAAAACATAGTCAATCTATATTACTGTTTAGCAGCGAGCCTGTACCAGGGGAAGGTCAGTTGTAAGACATGCCGTTGGTAAGTCATCCTGGTCCTCTTTAATGAAAACTCAGGAGAGAAAGCCAAGTTGGTAGAAAAAAGGTCCAGTACTGGATTACTTTGTTTGGTAAGGTCACTGTGGGATGGTACATGTCACTGTTGCTTCGGTACAAGCCAAGGGAAAGAGGCAGAACAGTGGGGCACGCGCTCCTGTCCTGTCCTGTCCTGTACTGACGTTGACTGACTGACTACCAAATCATCCCAGTCAGAAGCCAAGACCGCAGAGTGCTCTAAAGCTGACACAGTCACACACATACCCATAAAATACACACACATGCACATACACACACACACACACACACACACACACACACACACACACACACACACTGCAGTCTTAACACATATATTCAAAAGACAGACACAACACACACATCACACAGTCAGCACACGCACTCACACACTACACTACATCACCCTAACCCTGCTGCCAACAGGCACTCCCAGGACATGAAATATGTTCTTCACTGCAGGAAATACGGACTTCCAATCACACACATGCACACACGTGTCATCCCACCACACTAGACCTACACAACGCACTACACATACACCACATACAACCAATCTCTCACACAATTGCATCACGCACACAAAGTACACACTACCCATCCTCCCTTCCTCTACACACATTGTCTGTTCCCTTCCCTTAACCCCCATCTCCCTGAAGCCTTTGCAGCTCCGCTCTTGCTGCAGGGCCCAGGATGAGGAATAGCCTTGTTAACGCCTTCACAAACGAGGTGGAAGAAGGGATCGCAGGGAGGAGTGATCGATGGAGCACATATGGGGGCAGGGCAGGAGGAGTGAGGGAGTGTGGAGGAAAAGAAGTGCAGGGCAATGAGTTGGCCAACCTGCAGCATATAGAGAGAAACACAGTGTCATATTAAAGAGAGGAATAAGTCCCAGGGGGTGGAATGAGAAGAGGGTGAGAGGGAGAGGGGGAGCGAGGGAGTGACAGATGTGTAATGAGAACCCTGCAGAGTGAATATTCACTCACTGAGACCAAGGCTCTGAAAGCTTTGATCACATATGACAGCAAGAGACTGGAGCACTCCTAGGAATATGCCTATGGTTTGTGTGTGTGTGTGTGTGTGTGTGTGTGTGTGTGTGTAGCTGATCCCACTACATCTGTCTGTGTTTGTGACAGCAGGTCATCACTAATCACTCAGTTGGTGTTGTCTTACGGCTCAGGGCCATGCTGAGAGAGGGAAAGGGGAGGTGGGGGTTGGGGTTGGGGTGGAGGGGAGGGGAGACCGGAGGAGACCGCAAGGTGGGGCAGAGGACAAGATCAGTACAGAAAGCCAATATCCACCCCACCCCCACAATCTGCAACCCCCTCCCAAATGACACTACAAAAGCATACAAACCAGTAAGTAAACCATGTCACTTTCCACATAGAATTATATATTATCTACTGCCCAAATCCCTCCTGCTTTATGGGATTCCAGCAGACTTTTAATAAGATTATGACCACTCCCTGTTGCCCGTCGATAGCCGTTCTGAATCAGCATTATCCTCAGGTCCGGAGGGAGGTATTTAGCGTCCCATTCATCAGATAGATTGCTGATGCCAGGGTCAACGATAAGCCTTAAGGTCCAAGGGGTTAACACATTCTGTGTCGCTTTCTAAGCTGCTGTAAGAGATCACTAGTGGTCTTCCCTGGGGCTGCATGGGGCAATTTCCATAAACGTGGTCTAGCAGCAGTGAGTCAGAGAGGCACAGTGGAATACTAAATAAGGGTTTGATCTAAACTCATTAAACTAGTGTTTAAAGCAGCCAAACACCCCCAGGCCTAACCAGCCACTGAGACAATCACAGTGACACGCATATTATCATAATCCAGCCAAAAAATGGTATGGTAATCCAACTCTCTCGCTGTAGTCTGCAGCATAGCAAACACAGAATCACAGCCAAGACATTGGTAATATTTGTGTATGACAAAATCATGCAATCCATTTAACAAAAGAGCAACATTATTATGACATATACAGTATCATATGATGGCATGTTGAGAACTCAGCACACCCAACCTTCATGACAAATGCTGTAATAAACTGGATACACAAGGGAGTCTTAAGAATATAGGCCAGACAGACATCCTGACATATCATGCCCCAGAATATAGTCTTCTCATTCAGTTGCCATAAATCATTTAATACATCAACATCAACTGACACTGATATACTGTACAGAATTAAACAGATTTTTGTGATTTGTAGATGCTACAAATACACTTAAAACATGTAGAAATCTTGTCTTTCCAGTCAGTTCGTTCACTCTCATGCACTGCTAGCCGGTGGGCATTGCTGGTCAATGGACAGGTGTGGTGTCATGTTAGGAAAGGACAGCCAATGGTGGTGTTTGTCCTTCTGTGTGTGTTTGTTCCTCTCACCTTGCTCCCGCCTCCTCAAGGGCTACTGGTGCCGAGCCAGCACTGCCCTGTCACCCTGTCACTGACCCAAACCAACTGTCAGACGTCATGATTCACTATTACAGTATGTGTCCATCTACGAAAATAAATGAACGTGTGTCCACATGTGTTCGTGTGAATAACATTGAAACTGAGCAAGAGCGAGAATCTTCCAGTTGTTTGTCATAATGAATCAACAACTGTAACGAGAAGAGGTCCGAGACAAGTTCCTTCTTGGGCTAAGCGAGCGTGATGTTTACATAGAGAGAGAGAGGAGCTGGGGGCAGAAACAGAGAGATACAGAGGGAGGGAGATGGTGAGGAACTGAGACGATTGAAATCACAGAGTCACGCGAAAAAGAAGACGTTGACCTTAGTGGGAAGGAGGGCACATCAACACTGACAACCCGTGATATACAACTCCTCAACCTCCGAACCCCCAGTACCTTCACCACTCCTTCTTCACATGGTCACTTTCCTGACCCAACCTCCCCTACACTTCACACTACCAAGTTGTCAGATTTTTTATTTCTACCACCCCACAATTAAACTCCCTCTAGCCCGCTGACTCCCTAATTTTGTCTATCCTCTCAGAGATCCAGACACTACTGTTAATGTGACTCATGAAAGGATGAATCTTATTTCTTATCAGCTTTACCATTTACAGTGGGGGAAAAAAGTATTTAGTCAGCCACCAATTGTGCAAGTTCTCCCACTTAAAAAGATGAGAGAGGCCTGTAATTTTCATCATAGGTACACGTCAACTATGACAGACAAATTGAGATTTTTTTTCTCCAGAAAATCACATTGTAGGATTTTTTATGAATTTATTTGCAAATTATGTGGAAAATAAGTATTTGGTCTCCTACAAACAAGCAAGATTTCTGGCTCTCAGACCTGTAACTTCTTCTTTAGAGGCTCCTCTGTCCTCCACTCGTTACCTGTTTAATGGCACCTGTTTGAACTTGTTATCAGTAAAAAGACACCTGTCCACAACCTCAAAGCAGTCACACTCCAAACTCCACTATGGCCAAGACCAAAAGAGCTGTCCAAAGGACACCAGAAACAAAATTGTAGACCTGCACCAGGCTGGGAAGACTGAATCTGCAATAGGGTAAGCAGCTTGGTTTGAAGAAATCAACTGTGGGGAGCAATTATTAGGAAATGGAAGACATACAAGACCACTGATAATCTCCCTCGATCTGGGGCTCCAAGATCTCACCCCGTGGGGTCAAAATGATCACAAGAACGGTGAGCAAAAATCCCCAGAACCACACGGGGGACCTAGTGAATGACCTGCAGAGAGCTGGGACCAAAGTAACAAAGCCTACCATCAGTAAACACTGGGCCGCCAGGGACTCAAATCCTGTAGTGCCAGACGTGTCCCCTGCTTAAGCCAGTACATGTCCAGGCCCGTCTGAAGTTTGCTAGAGTGCATTTGGATGAATCCAGAAGAGGATTGGGAGAATGTCATATGGTCAGATGAAACCAAAATATTACTTTTTGGTAAAAACTCAACTCGTCGTGTTTGGAGGACAAAGAATGCTGAGTTGCATCCAAAGAACACCATACCTACTGTGAAGCATGGGGGTGGAAACATCATGCTTTGGGGCTGTTTTTCTGCAAAGGGGACCAGGACGACTGATCTGTGTAAAGGAAAGAATGAATGGGGCCATGTATCGTGAGATTTTGAGTGAAAACCTCCTTCCATCAGCAAGGGCATTGAAGATGAACGTGGCTGGGTCTTTCAGCATGACAATGATCCCAAACACACCGCCCGAAGCACGAAGGAGTGGCTTCGTAAGAAGCATTTCAAGGTCTTGGAGTGGCCTAGCCAGTCTCCAGATCTCAACCCCATAGAAAATCTTTGGAGGGAGTTGAAAGTCCGTGTTGCCCAGCGACAGCCCCAAAACATCACTGCTCTAGAGGAGATCTGCATGGAGGAATGGGCCAAGAGTGTGTGAAAACCTTGTGAAGACTTACAGAAAATGTTTGACCTGTGTCATTGCCAACAAAGGTTATATAACAAAGTATTGAGGAACTTTTGTTTTACCAAATACTTATTTTCCACCATCATTTGCAAATAAATTCATAAAAAATCCTACAATGTGATTTTCAGGATTTTTTTTTCTCATTTTGTCTGTCATAGTTGACGTGTACCTATGATGAAAATTACAGGCCTCTCTCATCTTTTTAAGTGTGAGAACTTGCACAATTGGTGGCTGACTAAATACTTTTTTTCCCCGCTGTACACTCTAAGAATTAGGGGTTCAACAAGGGTTATTCTTAGATCCTCAAAGTTCTTTGAAGAACCTTAGGGTTCTTGGCACTGAAAATTGCCCCCAAAAGGTTCTTCCAAGAAACCCATAGGAGGTGGGGTTCATCGAGGAACCTCATTAGTTGGTGGGGGTTCTTGCAGGAACCCAACTGAAACATTTGGATTTGAATTTGAAAGGACAGCAGGTGCAGGCACTTAACTGAAAAATGTAAAGATCTCCACAATTTAAGGTAAGGTTTGTCCCTTGTATGATCTGAATTGATATTGTTTTATGATGATACCATCTATTTTTTCATATTTGTGCAAATCTTTCTAAAACTGAAAATGGATACAATTCAGTGGATATCAATCAACAAAGAGTATGCTATAAGAATATGTTGAAGGCTAGCTGTATTGGGTGCAGATGACTGAACTGCTCACTTTTGTGTCTGTGTCTGTAGGTTTACAGACGAGGAGGCATACAAAGGTATGTCAATTGGTATTAGTATGTTATGCAGATCACATGTACAATCCTCTTCCCTTACCTCTTCAAGGAAAATCCCATAGGCCTCTACATTAAGGACAAGGTACGTGTATGAAAACCATTATCAAAATAGTTTTATTCATCCACATTTACCACAATGTTAAACATCTGTATAATATTTTTTGGGGATTCACAGACTTCACCCTCCCTACACTTCTGATGAATATAACAGGAAACCTGTTTCATCACCATGCACTGCAAAATCATTCTGGCTATGGATACAGAGAACATCAACACATTAACATCAACATGCCAAAGGATATACCCATTGGACTTGGGGCTCTGCTGGGAGGCTGGAACGTAACAAAATGTGCAAAAAGTAAAGGGATCTGAATACTTTCCGAAGGCACTGTACATGCCTCCTGTAATACCATATGATCCATGAACCGTACATAATACAGACAACTAAACTCATTTCTAAGTTATATTCTTCAAGAATTAATGGTATGTACAAAACTGGATGTAGCAACTGCTGATTGCCCCTTTAAAAGTAGCAGAGTAGCACTGGAAATTTGATGTAATTGTAGAGTACAATGTTTAAAATAATATATATATATATATATATAAAAATACTAAATCAAAAAGGGTACTTATGAGATATTAATAGTTTTAATGTTGAATAAAATCATGTGTAAAATGTTATTTCAGAATGTAGCGATACTCCATATTTTAGAGCACACTATTAGGAGTATAATGCCACCAAAGTGTTGTCTGTATCATGTACGGTTCACAGATCATTGGGGTCTTACAGGGGGCATGTATAGGTCTAAAATGTCCACCTTGATCATGATTTTCAAAACAATTGTTTGTGTTACAAATGTATAAAGCATACCAAACATACTTCCTCCCAATGAAGTTTCTAAGTAAGAATTGCCAGAACGATCTGAGATAAAAAAATATTTTCGGGTCAAGCCAAGCAAATGGCGGAGAAGAACCAGCTTCCTGCCAGAGGAGTCCCAACTTGATTTACATATAGTTTCCACCGAGCATGGCAATTGTTGTTATATAGTCATCATCTCACTTCCCATTGGCTGGCACGGTAGAGTGATGATCAGCATTCCCCACAGGTACCTAAACTGGATTGGCAAAGGTACGCGGCTGGGGAGACAGACCGCCTATCAGTCTGCCCATAGTCTCACAAATGTCTCACTCCCTTCCCCTCTTTTGTTTCTCTCACTCTCTTTTTCTCTGTGCCTATGAGTGTTTCCAGTGTGTGTATGCTTGTGCGTGTGTGTTATTGCGCCTGTAACACATCAACAGAGAAGAACGAAAAGAAAACAACCAACTGTGCTACATCCCAGATATCTTACTCAGTCAACCCCTCCTCTCTCTCTCGTTCCCTCTCTCTCTCGTTCCCTCTCTCTCTCATTCCCCCTCTCTCTCTCGTTCCCTCTCTCTCTCGTTCTCTCTTCCTCTCGTTCCCTCTCTCTCGTTCCCTCTCTCTCTCGTTCCCTCTCTCTCTCTCGTTCCCTCGCTCTCTCGTTCCCTCTCTCTCTCTCGTTCCCTCTCTCTCTCGTTCCCTCTCTCTCTCGTTCCCTCTCTCTCTCATTCGCTCTTCCTCTCGTTCCCTCTCTTTTATTCATCTCTCTCTCGTTCCCTCTCTCTCTCTCGTTCCCTCTATCTCTCGTACCTCTCTCTCGTTCCCTCTCTCTCTTATTCCTCTCTCTCGTTCCCTCTCTCTCTTTCCCTCTCTCTCTCGTTCCCTCTCTCACTCGTTCCCTCTCTTTCTCTCTCGTTCCCTTTACCTCTCGTTCCCTCTCTCTCTCATTCCCTTTCTCTCTCATTCTCTCTTTCTCTCTCGTTCCCTTTTCCTCTAGTTCCCTCTCTCATCCCCTCTCTCTCTCGTTCACTCTCCCTCTCGTTCCCTCTCTTTCTCGTTCCATCTCTTTCTCATTCCCTCTCTCTCTCGTTCCCTCTCCCTCTCGTTCCCTCTCTCTCTATCTCTCTCGTTCCCTCTCACTCTCGTTCCCTCTCACTCTCATTCCCGCTTCCTCTCGTTCCCTCTCTCTCTCGTTCCCTCTCTCTAATGTTCTCTCTCTCTCGTTCCCTCTCTCTCTCGTTCCCTCTCCCTCTCGATCTCTCATCCTCTCGTTCCCGCTCTCCCTCTCGTTCCCTCTCTCTCATTCCCTCTCTCTCTCGTTCCCTCTCTTTCTCTCTTGTTCCCTTTTCCTCTCATTCCCTCTCTCTCTCATTCCCTTTCTCTCTCATTCTCTCTTTCTCTCTCGTTCCCTTTTCCTCTAGTTCCCTCTCTCATCCCCTCTCTCTCTCGTTCACTCTCCCTCTCGTTCCCTCTCTTTCTCGTTCCATCTCTTTCTCATTCCCTCACTCTCTCGTTCCCTCTCCCTCTCGTTCCCTCTCTCTCTATCTCTCTCGTTCCCTCTCACTCTCGTTCCCTCTCACTCTCATTCCCGCTTCCTCTCGTTCCCTCTCTCTCTCGTTCCCTCTCTCTAATGTTCTCTCTCTCTCGTTCCCTCTCTCTCTCGTTCCCTCTCCCTCTCGATCTCTCATCCTCTCGTTCCCGCTCTCCCTCTCGTTCCCTCTCTCTCATTCCCTCTCTCTCTCGTTCCCTCTCTTTCTCTCTTGTTCCCTTTTCCTCTCATTCCCTCTCTCTCTCATTCCCTCTCTATCTCGTTCCCTCTCTTTCTCTCTCGTTATCTTTACCTCTCGTTCCATCTCTCTCTCGTTCCATCTTCCTATCATTCCCTCTCTCTCTCTCATTCCCTCTCTCTCGTTCTCTCTCTCTCTTGTTCCCTCTCTCTCTCGATCCCTCTCTCTCGTACCCTCTCTCTCTCAATCTCTCGTTCTCTCTCTCTCGCTCCCTCTCTGTCGTTCTCTCTCTCACTCTCTATCTCTCGTTCTCGCTCTCTCTCGTTCCCTATCCCTCTCGTTCCCTCGCTCTCTCTCGTTCCCTCTCCCTCTCGTTCCCTCTCTCTCTCGTTCCCTCTCCCTCTCGTTCCCTCTCCCTCTCCCTCTCTCGTTCCCTCTCTATCTTGTTCCCGCTATCTCTCGTTCCATCTCTCTCTCGTTCCCTTTTCCTCTAGTTCCCTCTCTCTCTCTCGTCCCCTCTCCCTCTTGTTCCCTCTCCCTCTCGTTCCCTCTCCTTCTCATTCCCTCTCCTTCTCGTTCCCTCTCCTTCTCGTTCCCTCGCCTTCTCGTTCCCTCTCTCTCTCGTTCCCTCTCCCTCACTCTCGTTCCCTCTCTCTCATTCCCTCTCCCTCTCTCTCGTTCCCTCTCTCTCTCGTTGCCTCTCCCTCTCGTTCCCTCTCCCTCTCATTTTCTCTCCCTCGTTCTCTCCTCCTCTCTCATTCCCTCCTCCTCTCTCGTTGCCTCTCCCTCTCGTTGCCTCTCTCCCACTCGTTCCCTCTCTCTCTCGTTCCCTCTCTCTCGTTCCCTCCTGCTCTCTCGTTCCATCTCTCTCTCGTTTCCTATCTCTTTCGATCCATCTCCCTCTCGTTCCATCTTCCTCTCTTGTTCCATCTTCCTCTCTCGTTCCCTCCTCCTCTCTCGTTCCCTATCCCTCTCTCTCTCGTAACATCTCTCTCAATCTCTCGTTCTCTTTCTCTCTCTCGTTCACTCTCTCTCTCGATCTCTCATCCTCTCGTTCCCGCTCTCCCTCTCGTTCACTCTCTCACTAGTTCCCTCTCTCTCTCTCTCTCGTTCCCTTAACCTCTCGTTCCTTCTCTCTCTCATTCCCTCTATCTCTCGTTCTCTCTCGTTCTCTCTCATTCCCTTTTCCTCTCGTTCCCTCTCTCTCTCTTTCTCTCTCTCGTTCCCTCTCTCTCTCGTTCCCTTTTCCTCTAGTTCCCTCTCTCTCTGTCATCCCCTCTCTCTCTCGTTCCCTCTCCCTCTCGTTCCCTCTCTTTCTCGTTCCCTCTCTCTCTCGTTCCCTCTCTCTCTCGTTCCCTCTCCCTCTCGTTCCCTCTCTCTCTCTATCTCTCTAGTTCCCTCTCTCTCTCTCGTTCCCTCTCTCAATCTTGTTCCGTCTCTCTCTGTTCTCTCTCTCTTGTTCCCTCTCTCTCTCGTTCCCTCTCCCTCTCGTTCCCTCTCTCTCTCGTACCCTCTCTCTCTCATTCTCACTTCCTCTCGTTCCCTCTCTCTCTCTCGTTCCCTCTCTCTCATTCCCTCTCTCTCGTTCTCTCTCTCTCTCTCTCTCGTTCCCTATCTCTCTCATTCCCTCTCTCTCTCGTTACCTATTACTCTCGTTCCCTCTCTCTCTCGTTCGCTCTTTCTCTTGTTACTCTCTCTCTCTCGTTCCCTCTCTCTCTCATTCCTCTCTCTCTCACTTGTTCCTCTCTCTCTCTTGTTGCCTCTGTCTCTCATTCACTCTCTCTCTCGTTCCCTCTCTCTCTCGTTCCCTCTCTCTCTCTCGTTCCCTTTTCCTCTCATTCCCGCTCTCTCTCATTCCCTCCCTATCTCGTTCCCTCTCTTTCTCTCTCGTTCTCTTTTCCTCTCGTTCCCTCTCTCTCTCGTTCCCTCTTCCTATCGTTCCCTCTCTCTCTCTCGTTCCCTGTCTCTCGTTCTCTCTCTCTTGTTCCCTCTCTCTCTCGTTCCCTCTCTCTCGTACCCTCTCTCTCTCAATCTCTCGTTCTCTCTCTCTCGCTCCCTCTCTGTCGTTCTCTCTTCCTCTCGTTCTCTCTTCCTCTCATTCCCTCTCTCTCGTTCCCCGTCTCTCTCTCTCACTCTCTATCTCTCGTTCTTGCTCTCTCTCGTTCCCTATCCCTCTCGTTCCCTCTCCCTCTCGTTCCCTCTCTGTCTCGTTCCCTCTCCCTCTCGTTCCCTCTCCCTCTCTCGTTCCCTCTCTCTCTCGTTCCCTCTCCCTCTCTCGTTTCCTCTCTCTCTCGTTTCCCGCTCTCTCTCGTTTCCCTCTCTCTCTTGTTCCCTCTTTCTCTCGTTCCATCTCTCTCTCATTCCCTTTTCCTCTAGTTCCCTCTCTCTCTCTCGTCCCCTCTCCCTCTCGTTTCCCTCTCCCTCTCGTTCCCTCTCCTTCTCGTTTCCCTCTCCTTCTCGTTTCCCTCTCTCTCTCGTTCCCTCTCTCTCTCGTTTCCCTCTCCCTCACTCTCGTTCCCTCTCTCTCGTTCCCTCTCTCTCTCGTTGCCTCTCCCTCTCGTTCCCTCACCCTCTCGTTCCCTCACCCTCTCGTTGCCTCTCTCCCTCTCGTTCCCTCTCCCTCTCGTTTTCTCTCCCTCTTGTTCCTTCCTACTCTCTCGTTCCCTCCTCCTCTCTCGTTGCCTCTCTCGTTGCCTCTCTCCCTCTCGTTCCCTCTCTCTCTCGTTCCCTCCTGCTCTCTCATTCCATCTCTCTCTCGTTTCCTATCTCTTTCGATCCATTTCCCTCTCGTTCCATCTTCCTCTCTTGTTCCATCTTCCTCTCTCGTTCCCTCCTCCTCTCTCTTTCCCTCCTCCTCTCTCGTTCCCTATCCCTCTCGTTCCCTATCCCTCTCGTTCCCTCACTCCCTCTCGATCTCTCATCCTCTCGTTCCCGCTCTCCCTCTCGTCCCCTCTCTCTCATTCCCTCTCTCTCTCGTTCCCTCTCTCACTAGTTCCCTCTCTCTCTCTCTCTCGTTCCCTTTACCTCTCGTTCCTTCTCTCTCTCATTCCCTCTCTCTCGTTTTCTCTCTTTCTCTCTCGTTCCCTTTTCCTCGAGTTCCCTCTCTCTCTCTCTCTCTCTCTCTCTCTCTCTCTCTTTCCCTCTCTCTCTCTTTCTCTCTCGTTCCCTTTTCCTCTAGTTCCCTCTCTCTCTCTCTCATCCCCTCTCTCTCTCGTTCCCTCTCCCTCTCGTTACCGCTCTTTCTCGTTCCCTCTCCCTCTCGTTCCCTCTCTCTTGTTCCCTCTCTCTCTCGTTCCCTCTCCCTCTCGTTCCCTGTCTCTATCTCTCTCATTCCCGCTTCCTCTCGTTCCCTCTCTCTCTCTCGTTCCCTCTCTCTCTCGTTCTCTCTTCCTCTCGTTCCCTCTCTCTCGTTCCCTCTCTCTCTCATTCCCTCTCTCTCTCTCGTTCCCTCGCTCTCTCGTTCCCTCTCTCTCTCTCGTTCCCTCTCTCTCTCGTTCCCTCTCTCTCTCGTTCCCTCTCTCTCTCATTCGCTCTTCCTCTCGATCCCTCTCTTTTATTCATCTCTCTCTCGTTCCCTCTCTCTCTCTCGTTCCCTCTATCTCTCGTACCTCTCTCTCGTTCCCTCTCTCTCTTATTCCTCTCTCTCATTCCCTCTCTCTCTTTCCCTCTCTCTCTCGTTCCCTCTCTCACTCGTTCCCTCTCTCTTTCTCTCTCGTTCCCTTTACCTCTCGTTCCCTCTCTCTCTCATTCCCTTTCTCTCTCATTCTCTCTTTCTCTCTCGTTCCCTTTTCCTCTAGTTCCCTCTCTCATCCCCTCTCTCTCTCGTTCACTCTCCCTCTCGTTCCCTCTCTTTCTCGTTCCATCTCTTTCTCATTCCCTCTCTCTCTCGTTCCCTCTCCCTCTCGTTCCCTCTCACTCTCATTCCCGCTTCCTCTCGTTCCCTCTCTCTCTCGTTCCCTCTCTCTAATGTTCTCTCTCTCTCGTTCCCTCTCTCTCTCGTTTCCCTCTCCCTCTCGATCTCTCTCATCCTCTCGTTCGCTCTCCCTCTCGTTCCCTCTCTCTCATTTCCCTCTCTCTCTCGTTTCCCTCTCTTTCTCTCTTGTTCCCTTTTCCTCTCATTCCCTCTCTCTCTCATTCCCTCTCTATCTCGTTTCCCTCTCTTTCTCTCTCAGTTATCTTTTCCTCTCGTTCCATCTCTCTCTCGTTCCATCTTCCTATCATTCCCTCTCTCTCTCTCGTTCCCTCTCTCTCGTTCTCTCTCTCTCTCTTGTTCCCTCTCTCTCTCGATCCCTCTCTCTCGTACCCTCTCTCTCTCAATCTCTCGTTCTCTCTCTCTCGCTCCCTCTCTGTCGTTCTCTCTCTCACTCTCTATCTCTCGTTCTCGCTCTCTCTCGTTCCCTATCCCTCTCGTTCCCTCGCTCTCTCTCGTTCCCTCTCCCTCTCGTTCCCTCTCTCTCTCGTTCCCTCTCCCTCTCGTTCCCTCTCCCTCTCCCTCTCTCGTTCCCTCTCTATCTTGTTCCTGCTATCTCTCGTTCCCTCTCTCTCTTGTTCCCTCTCTCTCTCGTTCCATCTCTCTCTCGTTCCCTTTTCCTCTAGTTCCCTCTCTCTCTCTCGTCCCCTCTCCCTCTTGTTCCCTCTCCCTCTCGTTCCCTCTCCTTCTCATTCCCTCTCCTTCTCGTTCCCTCTCCTTCTCGTTCCCTCGCCTTCTCGTTCCCTCTCTCTCTCGTTCCCTCTCCCTCACTCTCGTTCCCTCTCTCTCATTCCCTCTCCCTCTCTCTCGTTCCCTCTCTCTCTCGTTGCCTCTCCCTCTCGTTCCCTCTCCCTCTCGTTTTCTCTCCCTCGTTCTCTCCTCCTCTCTCATTCCCTCCTCCTCTCTCGTTGCCTCTCCCTCTCGTTGCCTCTCTCCCACTCGTTCCCTCTCTCTCTCGTTCCCTCTCTCTCGTTCCCTCCTGCTCTCTCGTTCCATCTCTCTCTCGTTTCCTATCTCTTTCGATCCATCTCCCTCTCGTTCCATCTTCCTCTCTTGTTCCATCTTCCTCTCTCGTTCCCTCCTCCTCTCTCGTTCCCTCTCTCTCTCTCGTAACATCTCTCTCTCAATCTCTCGTTCTCTTTCTCTCTCTCGTTCACTCTCTCTCTCTCGATCTCTCATCCTCTCGTTCCCGCTCTCCCTCTCGTTCACTCTCTCACTAGTTCCCTCTCTCTCTCTCTCGTTCCCTTAACCTCTCGTTCCTTCTCTCTCTCATTCCCTCTCTCTCTCGTTCTCTCTCGTTCTCTCTCGTTCCCTTTTCCTCTCGTTCCCTCTCTCTCTCTTTCTCTCTCTCGTTCCCTCTCTCTCTCGTTCCCTTTTCCTCTAGTTCCCTCTCTCTCTCTCATCCCCTCTCTCTCTCGTTCCCTCTCCCTCTCGTTCCCTCTCTTTCTCGTTCCCTCTCTCTCTCGTTCCCTCTCTCTCTCGTTCCCTCTCCCTCTCGTTCCCTCTCTCTCTATCTCTCTAGTTCCCTCTCTCTCTCTCGTTCCCTCTCTCAATCTTGTTCCGTCTCTCTCTCGTTCTCTCTCTCTTGTTCCCTCTCTCTCTCGTTCCCTCTCCCTCTCGTTCCCTCTCTCTCTCGTACCCTCTCTCTCTCATTCTCACTTCCTCTCATTCCCTCTCTCTCTCTCGTTCCCTCTCTCTCATTCCCTCTCTCTCGTTCTCTCTCTCTCTCTCTCTCGTTCCCTATCTCTCTCATTCCCTCTCTCTCTCGTTACCTATTACTCTCGTTCCCTCTCTCTCTCGTTCGCTCTTTCTCTCGTTCCTCTCTCTCTCTCGTTCCCTCTCTCTCTCATTCCTCTCTCTCTCACTTGTTCCTCTCTCTCTCTCGTTGCCTCTGTCTCTCATTCACTCTCTCTCTCTCGTTCCCTCTCTCTCTCGTTCCCTCTCTCTCTCTCGTTCCCTTTTCCTCTCATTCCCGCTCTCTCTCATTCCCTCCCTATCTCGTTCCCTCTCTTTCTCTCTCGTTCTCTTTTCCTCTCGTTCCCTCTCTCTCTCGTTCCCTCTTCCTATCGTTCCCTCTCTCTCTCTCGTTCCCTGTCTCTCGTTCTCTCTCTCTTGTTCCCTCTCTCTCTCGTTCCCTCTCTCTCGTACCCTCTCTCTCTCAATCTCTCGTTCTCTCTCTCTCGCTCCCTCTCTGTCGTTCTCTCTTCCTCTCGTTCTCTCTTCCTCTCATTCCCTCTCTCTCGTTCCCCGTCTCTCTCTCTCACTCTCTATCTCTCATTCTTGCTCTCTCTCGTTCCCTATCCCTCTCGTTCCCTCTCCCTCTCGTTCCCTCTCTGTCTCGTTCCCTCTCCCTCTCGTTCCCTCTCCCTCTCTCGTTCCCTCTCTCTCTCGTTCCCTCTCCCTCTCTCGTTCCCTCTCTCTCTCGTTCCCGCTCTCTCTCGTTCCCTCTCTCTCTTGTTCCCTCTTTCTCTCGTTCCATCTCTCTCTCATTCCCTTTTCCTCTAGTTCCCTCTCTCTCTCTCGTCCCCTCTCCCTCTCGTTCCCTCTCCCTCTCATTCCCTCTCCTTCTCGTTCCCTCTCCTTCTCGTTCCCTCTCTCTCTCGTTCCCTCTCTCTCTCGTTCCCTCTCCCTCACTCTCGTTCCCTCTCTCTCGTTCCCTCTCTCTCTCGTTGCCTCTCCCTCTCGTTCCCTCACCCTCTCGTTCCCTCACCCTCTCGTTGCCTCTCTCCCTCTCGTTCCCTCTCCCTCTCGTTTTCTCTCCCTCTTGTTCCTTCCTACTCTCTCGTTCCCTCCTCCTCTCTCGTTGCCTCTCTCGTTGCCTCTCTCCCTCTCGTTCCCTCTCTCTCTCGTTCCCTCCTGCTCTCTCATTCCATCTCTCTCTCGTTTCCTATCTCTTTGATCCATTTCCCTCTCGTTCCATCTTCCTCTCTTGTTTCCATCTTCCTCTCTCGTTTCCCTCCTCCTCTCTCTTTCCCTCCTCCTCTCTCGTTCCCTATCCCTCTCGTTCCCTATCCCTCTCGTTCCCTCACTCCCTCTCGATCTCTCATCCTCTCGTTCCCGCTCTCCCTCTCGTCCCCTCTCTCTCATTCCCTCTCTCTCTCGTTCCCTCTCTCACTAGTTCCCTCTCTCTCTCTCTCTCGTTCCCTTTACCTCTCGTTCCTTCTCTCTCTCATTCCCTCTCTCTTGTTTTCTCTCTTTCTCTCTCGTTCCCTTTTCCTCGAGTTCCCTCTCTCTCTCTCTCTCTCTCTCTCTCTCTCTCTCTCTCTCTCTCTCTCTCTCTGTTCCCTCTCTCTCTCTTTCTCTCTCGTTCCCTTTTCCTCTAGTTCCCTCTCTCTCTCTCTCATCCCCTCTCTCTCTCGTTCCCTCTCCCTCTCGTTACCGCTCTTTCTCGTTCCCTCACCCTCTCGTTCCCTCTCTCTCGTTCCCTCTCTCTCTCGTTCCCTCTCCCTCTCGTTCCCTCTCTCTATCTCTCTCATTCCCGCTTCCTCTCGTTCCCTCTCTCTCTCTCGTTCCCTCTCTCTAATGTTCTCTCTCTCTTGTTCCCTCTCTCTCTCGTTTCCTCTCCCTCTCGTTCCCTCTCTCTCTCTCGTAACCTCTCTCTCTCAATCTCTCATTCTCTCTCTCTCTCGTTCACTCTCTCTCTCGATCTCTCATCCTCTCGTTCCCGCTCTCTCTCTCGTTTCCTCTCTCACTAGTTCCCTCTCTCTCTATCTCGTTCCCTTAACCTCTCGTTCCTTCTCTCTCTCATTCCCTCTCTCTCTCGTTCTCTCTCTTTCTCTCTCGTTCCCTTTTCCTCTCATCCCCTCTCTCTCTTGTTCCCCCTCTCTCGTTCCCTCTCTCTCGTACCCTCTCTCTCTCAATCTCTCGTTCTCTCTCTCTCGTTCCCTCTCTGTTGTTCTCTCTTCCTCTCGTTCTCTCTTCCTCTCATTCCCTCTCTCTCTCTCGTTCCCCGTCTCTCTCTCTCACTCTCTATCTCTCGTTCTCTCTCTCTCTCGTTCCCTATCCCTCTCGTTCCCTCTCTCTCTCTCGTTCCCTCTCCCTCTCGTTCCCTCTCCCTCTCTCGTTCCCTCTCTCTCTCATTCCCTCTCTCTCTCGTTCCCGCTCTCTCTCGTTCCCCCTCTCTCTCGTTCCCTCTCTCTCTTGTTCCATCTCTTTCTCGTTCCCTTTTCCTCTAGTTCCCTCTCTCTCTCTCGTTCCATCTTCCTCTCTCGTTCCCTCCTCCTCTCTCGTTCCCTTCTCCTCTCTCGTTCCCTATCCCTCTCGTTCCCTATCCCTCTCGTTCCCTCTCTCTCTCGTTCCCTCTCTCTCTCGTTCCCTCTCCCTCTCGTTCCCTCTCTCTCTCGTTCCCTCTCCCTCTCGTTCCCTCTCTCTCTCTCGTTCCCTCTCCCTCTCGTTCTCCCTCTCCCTCTCGTTCCCCCTCTCCCGCTCGTTCCCCCTCTCTCTCTCTCATTCCCCCTCTCGTTCCCTCTCTCTCTCTCTCTAGTTCCCTCTCTCTCTAGTTCCCTCTCTCTCTCTAGTTCCATCTCTCTCTCTAGTTCCATCTCTCTCTCTAGTTCCATCTCTCTCTCTCGTTCCCTCTCTCTCGTTCCCTCCTTCTCTCGTTCCCCCTCTCCTTCTCGTTCCCCCTCTCCCTCTCGTTCCCCCTCTCGTTCCCCCTCTCTCTCTCTCGTTCCCCCTCTGTTTCCCCCTCTCGTTTCCCCCTCTCGTTTCCCCCTCTCTCTCTCTCGTTTTCCCTCTCTCTCTCTCTCTCGTTCCCCCTCTCTCTCTCTCTCGTTCCCTCTCTCTCTCTCTCTCGTTCCCTCTCTCTCTCTCTCTCGTTTCCCCCCCTCTCTCTCTCTCTCTCTCTCTCTCTCTCTCTCTCTCTCTCTCTCGTTCTCTCTCTCTCTCATTATTTCTCTCTCTCTCATTCCCCCTCTCTGTCGTTCCCTCTCTCTCGTTCTCTCTCCCTCTCGTTCCCTCTCTCTCTCGTTCCCTTTCTCTCTCGTTCCCTTTCTCTCGTTCCCTCTCTCTCTTGTTCCCTCTCTCTCTCATTCCCGCCTCTCTCTCTCGTTCCTTCTCTCTCTCGTTCCCTCCTCCTCTCTCGTTCCCTCCTCCTCTCTCGTTCCCTCTCTATCTCATTCCCTCTCCGTCTCTCTCTCTCAGCTGTATAGAGGCAGCAAACTGAAAAATGCACACTGCACCCATATAAATACTTCATCCCTAATTCAATTTTAAACTGTGGAAGGGAAGGAGAAAAAGAAAAGTAGACCGAGGGGCTGTGCTTCCACCATCCCTTCGCCCCTTTCTCCATTAGCCCTTCCTCTCTTTCTATCTCTATCTCTCAGTCTCTCTTACTCTCGCACGCGCTAATGGAAGTGGAGGAGTGGGGGATAATATTTGATACTTTAGCTTGACTATTGCTATAAATGCTTATTGTGTTGTTGTTGACTCCACCATTCGGTCATTGATTACCATAATGTATGTTTATATGCCTGTGTATAATTGCAGTTAATTTGAATGGTATTGACACTGACCTACTTTGATTGCAAAGGACTGAAACACACAGATGGGGCTTTTCTGTATTTACCAGAGGTGCCAGGCAGCTGTGTGTGTGTGTGTGTGTGTGTGTGTGTGTGTGTGTGTGTGTGTGTGTGTGTGTGTGTGTGTGTGTGGTGCTAGGTGTGCAAGAGGTTTCCCTCAGTGTCTGTGAGTGGTGCCTACAGAAGTCCATGTAACTCCATTAGAGGATAGATCAAATATCCAGTTAATAGTGGCCAATATTGAGAGATATCGTCAGGCTACCCTCACATATCTCAAATGAAATGATCAATAGATGTTTACTGATCATGAAAGCAGTTACGTGTTGTATAAATCTGATGATAGAGCTAAATGTGTGCAATTGTTCTGCATGGAATAATCAGAAATGTGTAGTTCTGACTATGCTCTTCAAGAGGTGATGATTTTACAACCAAATAGTTAACATTTTTTAGAGTGAAAACTGATTTTATAGGGCCCTAATCACAGTACTCTTAGCCAGAGAGCAGTGCCAGGGTCATGGGGAGGAGAGAGGAATGGGGGAGATGGGATTGAGGCAAAGGGGCTGGAGAGGCGAAGAGGTTGAGGGAGAAGCGAGGAGAGGGGAGAAATTGAAGAGGAAATTATGCAAAAGGATGAAGGAGAGAGGGATGGGGAGATGGTTGGCATAAGAGGGTAAGGGAAGAGAGGGATACTAGAGGGTTGGACAATGAGGATGAGGAGGACAGGGAATGAAAGGAGCTAGTGACAGATGGGAGACAAGGACAGACAGAGAAATATGTGTGTGTGTGTGTGTGTGTGTGTGTGTGTGTGTGTGTGTGTGTGTGTGTGTGTGTGTGTGTGTGTGTGTGTGTGTGTGCGTGTAAAACTCATCCATGGGCCTGCTCTGTCACGGAGCCAGCTGATGGATCTACCCCACCCTGGATGGATCTACCCCATCCTCTGCCCGTGCTAGAGCAGCCATCTCTTCTCAACGATCTTCCCCAATGTATCTGCCCTTTCTAAGGATACCAATTGAATCCCCTTCCCAAGGGCAATTGTTCCCAACTGTCCCAGTGGCCTCCAGGCCTCCACTTGCCCCCAGCAGCACATACATAGACAGAGTCCAGTATGAGTGGTACAAGGAGTGTCAGTGATGGGGGCAGGGTGTACCCAAGGGCAGTGCTTCAGCACATTAGCAGGCTCCCAGGGCCACATGATACAAACTGACCTTGAGGAGCTCTGATTCCATTACATAACCACGGCTCCCTGTCTCTGTCTCATAATGAGTGTTAGGCTGTGTAGCACAGGTCTAATTAGTGATGGGGGACAAAATCGATACAGTTACATATCGGGATATTATGTGCTGTACCGGCACAAAAACTCCAGTATCTTTCCTTCATAGCGTGTTCTCCATCTTCTTTTAAAATAGGGAGCCAATTTCTTTTCAGAACTTTTATTTCCATGACTGATCAATACTTTTTTTGGGATGGCTCTCTGTTGTCCCTCTGCTGCAGACATATGGTAAGCAATATGTTTGGAACACTGAATCGAAATAAAATCACAGTATCGAATCACAATACAGATAGAATCGTGAGAATGGCAATACATATTGTATCAGCACCAAAGTTTAATGATAATATCGTATTGTGAGGTCCCTGGCAATTCCCAGCCTTAGGTCTAATGGCCAGCCCCTGCAGCAGACTGGAGGAAAGGTAATCAAGACAAACACTGTGTGTGAGATCAGATGAACAGCCCCAATCTGGGAGGAGACAATTTATTATTATTATTATTTGTTTATTTATTTTTGTGTACTTTTTACCCCTTTTTCTCCCCAATTTCGTGATATCCAATTGGTAGTTACAGTCTTGTCCCATCGCTAAAACTCCCATACAGACTCGGGAGAGGTGAAGGTCGAAAACCATGCGTCCTCCGAAACACGACCCTGCCAAGCCGCACTGCTTCTTAACAGACTGCTCGCTTAACCCGGAAGCCAGCCGCACCAATGTGTCAGAGGAAACACCGTACAACTGGCGTTCGAAGTCAGCTTGCCGGCGCCCGGCCCGCCACATGGAGTCGCTAGAGCACTATGGCACAAGGAAATCCTGGCCGGCCAAACCATCCCCTAACCAAGACGACGCTTGGCCAATTGTGCGCGGCCTCATTGGTCTCCCGGTCATGGCCGGCTGTGACACAGCCTGGGATCGAACCCGGGGCTGTAGTGATGCATGCAGTGCCTTAGACTGCTGTGCCACTCGGGAGGCGGGAGGAGACAATTTATCGTATAGTAGTGGCATGTTAGTTGAAACAGAGGTAAATGAAAAGACTGTGGAGTCCAGTTGCAGCCGCTGTGTGTTTTTGTGCTAACTGTCCGCACCCAATCTCTGTAAGGTTGGTGCGTAGCATTTGTGTCTTGGTGTGTCACATGTCATGTCATCGTGTGTCTTCATCACCCAATTCCCCCTATCCCCCGCAATACTTCAGGAGGGTGAGAGCACATAAGTCACTTCAGATGCCTGCCTCTTGACCCAAGGTCAAAATAAAATGTGCACATACAATTTACTGCCATTACACCTCCCCTGCACTAGAGGGGCTCTGATTGGCTTGTTCCTCTAGAGAGGCGATGTTCTGATTAACAGGCGGGCTGATAGATGAGCTGTTTGATTGGTGGGTTTTCAGACAGGAACATCTCTATCTGAATGGCATTGGCATATCGGCTCCCTGATTTCACACATAGAAAACACAAGATCTAGGTCCCACATCCCAACAGTCTTAAATAATCCCTGATATTCTCCTCTCCCTCCATCCTCCAGGTAGATGCAGTTGAAGTCGGAAGTTTACATACAGTGCTATGAAAAACTATTTGCCCCCTTTCTAATTTTCTCTACTTTTGCATATTTGTGATACTGAATGTTATCAGATCTTCAACCAAAACCTAATATTAGATAAAGGGAACACAAGTGAACAAATAACACAACAATTACATATTTATTTAATTTATTTCATAAACAAAGTTATGCCACACCCAATTCCCCTGTGTGGAAAAGTAATTGCCCCCTTACACTCAATAACTGGTTGTGCCACCTTTAGCTGCAATGACTCCAACCAAATGCTTCCTGTAGTTGTTGATCAGTCTCTCATGTCGCTGTGGAGGAATTTTGGCCCACTCTTCCATGCAGAACTGCTTTAACTCAGTGACGTGTGGGTTTTCAAGCATGAACTGCTCGTTTCAAGTCCTGCCACAACAACTCAATTGGGATTATGTCTGGACTTTGACTAGGCCATTCCAAAACTTCCAATTTGTTGCTTTTTAGCAATTTTCATGTAGACTTGATTGTGTGCTTTGGATCATTGTCTTGCTGCATGACCCAGCTGCGCTTCAGCTTCAGCACACAGACGGATGGTCTGACATTCTCCTGTAGAATTCTCTGATATAGAGCAGAATTCATGGTTCCTTCTATTAAGGCAAGTCGTCCAGGTCCTGAGGCAGCAAAGCATCCCCAAACCATCACACCACCACCACCATGCTTGACCTTTGGTATGATGTTCTTACTGTGGAATGCAGAGTTCGGTTTTCACCAGGCATTACTGGAACCATGTCATCCAAAAAGTTATACTTTTGAATCATCTGTCCATAGAACGTTCTTCCAAGAGTCTTGATCATCATCCAGGTGCTTTTTGGCAAACTTTAGTCAACTTTTTGGACGAGATGGGTCCCATTATGCCTGGCGAAAACCAAAATCTGCATTCCACAGTAAGAACATGTGTTTTGTTCTATGTTCACAGTCTAGTATTGTATTTCTATGTTGGCCAGAGTGGTTCCCAATCAGAGGCAACGAGTGTCAGCTGTTGCTGGTTGTCTCTGATTGGGAGCCATATTTAGACAGGCTGTTTACCCACAGTAGTTGTGGGATCTTGTTCCTTTTGGTTTGTTCCATGTTGGTTGTGTTTATCCTAGGACGTCACGTTATCGTTTATTGTTTTGTTCGTGTTATCACTTTGGAAAATAAAGTATGTTTGCCTTCAACGCTGCGCCTTGGTCTACTCCATTCTACGATCGTGACAATGTCTTAGGTCAGTTAGGATCATCACTTTATTTTAAGAATGTGAAATGTCAGAATAATAGAAGAGAGAATGATTTATTTCAGCTTTTATTTCTTTCATCACATTCCCAGTGGGTCAGAAGTTTACATACACTCAAATAGTATTTGGTAGCATTGCCTTTAAATTGTTTAACTTGGGTCAAACGTGTCAGGTAGCCTTCCACAAGCTTCCCACAATAAGTTTGGTGAATTTTGGCTCATTCCTCCTGACAGAGCTGGTGTAACTGAGTCAGGTTTGTAGGCCTCCTTGCTCGCACATGCTTTTTCAGTTCTGCCCACACATTTTCTATAGGATTGAGGTCAGGGCTTTGTGATGGCCACTCCAATACCTTGACTTTGTTGTCCTTAAGCCATTTTGCCACAACTTTGGAAGTATGCTTGGGGTCATTGTCCATTTGGAAGAGACATTTGCGACCAAGCTTTAAGTTCCTGACTGATATCTTGAGATGTTGCTTCAATATAACCACAATTTTCCTTCCTCATGATGCCATCTATTTTGTGAAGTGCACCAGTCCCTCCTGCAGCAAAGCATCCCCACACCATGATGCTGCCACCCCCGTGCTTCACGGTTGGGATGGTGTTCTTCGGCCTGCAAGCATCCCCCTTTTTCCTCCAAACATAATAATGGTCATTATGGCCAAACAGTTCTATTTTTGTTTCATCAGATCAGAGGACATTTCTCCAAAAAGTACGATCTTTGGCCCCATGTGCAGTTGCAAACCGTAGTCTGGCTTTTTAATGGCGGTTTTGGAGCAGTGGCTTCTTCCTTGCTGAGCAGCCTTTCAGGTAATGTCGATATAGGACTCGTTTTACTGTGGATGTAGATACTTTTGTACCTGTTTCCTCCAGCGTCTTCACAAGGTCCTTTACTGTTGTTCTGGGATTGATTTGCACTTTTCGCAACAAAGTACGTTAATCTCTAGGAGACACAACGCGTCTCCTTCCTGAGCGGTATGACGGCTGTGTGTTCCCATGTGTCACGTTCGTTCAATGACGGGTCAGACCAAGACGCAGCGTGATATGCATACATGTTTATTCAACTTAATAAACACATGACAAAACAATAAACGAAACGAAACGTGAAGTCCTAAGGTAGACACACAAGAAACCTTAACCGGAACAAGATCCCACAACTCAACAGTGCCAATAGGCTGCCTAAGTATGATCCCCAATCAGAGACAACGAGGGACAGCTGCCTCTGATTGGGAACCACACCGGCCAACATAGAACTATACATACTAGAATGACAACCATAGAATATACACACACAGAATATACACACCCTGACTCAACATATACGAGTCCCCTGAGTCAAGGTGTGACAGTACCCCCCCCCAAAGGTTCGGACTCCGACCGACTGGAGCCGGACTGGAGCCGCTGACCGGAGCTGGACTGGACACCGGTTGAGCGGACTGCTCTGGCTCCGGAGTGGAGCAGCTGACCGGAGCTGGATCAGGCACCGGTGGAACGGACTGCTCTGGCTCCGGAGTGGAGCCGCTGACCGGTGCCGAACCATGCACCGGTGGAACGGGCACGGGCCGTGCCGGACTGGACACACGCACCACTGGTCTGGTGCGAGGAGCAGGCACGGTCCGGACCGGACTAGGAACACGCACCACTGCCTTGGTGCGAGGAGCAGGAACGGGAACGGGCCGGGCCGGACTGGCTGCGCGCATCACTGGCTTGGTGCGGGGAGCAGGCACGGGCCGTGCCAGACTGGCGACGCGCACCACTGGCTTGGTGCGAGGAGCAGGAACGGGCCGGGCCAGACTGGCGGCGCGCACCACTGGCTTGGTGCGGGGAGCAGGCACGGGCCGTGCCAGACTGGCGACGCGCACCACTGGCTTGGGGCGAGGAGCAGGAACAGGCCAGGCCAGACTGGCGACGCGCACCACTGGCTTGGTGCGAGGAGCAGGAACAGGCCGGGCGGGACTGGCGACGCGCACCATGGCTTGGTGCGAGGAGCAGGAACAGGGCTGGCCGGACTGGCGACGCGCACCACTGGCTTGGTGCGAGGAGCAGGAACGGGCCGGACCGGACTGGGAACACGCACCACTAGCTTGGTGCGAGGAACAGGAATGGGCCGGGCCGGACTGGGAACACGCACCACTGGCTTGGTGCGATGAGCAGGAACGGGCCGGACCGGACTGGCGACACGCACCACTGACTTTGTGCGAGGAGCAGGACTGGGATCCTTTATTAACCCCCGCTCCTTCAGCTGCCTAACCAGCTCCTCTCTCCGTGCCTCCACTATTTCCTTCTCCCTTTTAGCCTCCTGTAGCGCCTCCCTCTGACCGAATAACTCCTGCTCCCTCTGAACCAACAGCCCCCGTAACATGGTGGCCTCCTCTCCTAACCTGCAGATCCGCCCTTCCACGGCCTCCTGCTGCCTCGTCGTCCACCCCGTGTGCCCCCCACCAAAATGTTCTTGGGGTTGCCTCTCGGGTCTCCGTCGTCGACACTGTTGGTGCCTTTTCTCCTCTCCTACCTGGGCATCTACCTTCATCGCCTCCCGATCACGGACGGCCTCCTCCTTAGTAATTCTCCCCCAACCGAGAAGGACATCTACTAAGGTTACCTCCTGTTGAGTCCCAGGCGTTTGCTCCTTCTGGGCACGCTGCTTGGTCCTCGTTTGGTGGGATCTTCTGTCACGTTCGTTCAATGACGGGTCAGACCAAGGCGCAGCGTGATATGCGTACATGTTTATTCAACTTAATAAACACACGACAAAACAATAAACGAAACGAAACGTGAAGTCCTAAGGTAGACACACAACAAACCTTAACCGGAACAAGATCCCACAACTCAATAGTGCCAATAGGCTGCCTAAGTATGATCCCCAATCAGAGACAACGAGCAACAGCTGCCTCTGATTGGGAACCACACCGGCCAACATAGAACTATCCATATTAGAATGACAACCATAGAATATACACACACAGAATATACACACCCTGAATCAACATATACGAGTCCCCTGAGTCAGGGCGTGACACCATGGTGTTTATACTTGCATACTATTGTTTGTACAGATGAATGTGGTACCTTCAGGCATTTGGAAATTGCTTCCAAGGATGAACCAGACTTGTGGAGGTCTAAAAAAAAAATTCTGAGGTCTTGGCTGATTTCTTTTGATTTTCCCATGATGTCAAGCAAAGAGGCACTGAGTTTGAAGGTAGTCCTTGAAATACATCCACAGGTACACCTTCAATTGACTCAAATTATGTCAATTCGTCTATCAGAAGCTTCTAAAGCCATGACATCATTTTCTGGAGTTTTCCAAGCTGTTTAAAGGCACAGTCAATTTAGTGTATGTAAACCTCTGACCCACTGGAATTGTGATACAGTGAATTATAAGTGAAATAATCTGTCTGTAAACAATTGTTGGAAAAATTCCTTGTGTCATGCACAAAGTAGATGTCCTAACCGACTTGACAAAACTATAGTTTGCTAACAAGACATTTCTGTAGTGGTTGAAAAAAGTGTATGTAAACTTCCGACTTCAACTGTATTTCCCATCCCAGTGCTCTCACTCCATCCAGTCCCTTTCAGACCAGTGGGCTGGAGAGATGGCCCCAGAGGGACCAACTGTCTTCCAAAAACAAGCTTGCCAATAGCCCTAAAATACTACAGTCAGGTGGAAGTGAGTGGGGAGAGGATACCTCTGAGACAAACAGATGCTGTGGAGGACACCAGCCCCCCTTCCCCTTCCCCAGCCTCACCCCCTTACTTCCTGTGCCTCAGGTTGGCAGGGTATCTGTTGGCAGCGGGCCAGAGTTTAGGCTGAGGTATAAAAAAAAATCCGATAAAGTTTCAGAAGTTCCACGGTTCTAATGAAGATATTGATTTTTGATGAGCCAATACAGAGTGTTTTTGTCTTTATTTAGGAGCTGTCAGTGATCTCCTGTCGTCACTTCACTTCATCATATTACCCAGCACTGAGACAAGCCAGAGACATGACGTCTATTCAAAACAGGACTGGTCCCGGACACATAGGAACCATTCCAGACAATACACGCAAAAACACAATGGCATGTCACCATCAACCTACAAACAGACACACATCATGTAGACATGTGTTCAGATTCACAAAGACACAGACACATACACAGGCACAGGCACAAACACACACACACACAATGAGAAGACACTCTATGCAGTGAGAACCCTGGGGTTGCGACATCTGTGAGTCCAGCTGAAGATTAAAACATGTGGAAGAGGTCCCTAGGCTGGGCATCCACCCTTCTCACCTCTCATCTGCCCTCCACACCACTCCCCCCACCATCCCCCTTTCTGTCTCTATATTCCTCCCTCTCCACAGTAAATTGTGTAAATCAGTAGATTTGGTATCACATTAATTCTTAACTATGCCACATACAGTATGTTGAGTATGCCTTTCAGAGGAGACTACAGCACAGATATAGCACAATCAAGTCAACCTACTTTTCCTGCTGAGTCACGGTGCCATGATCAGAAGTACAGCTTCAGTTTTCATCTTCTCCAAAGTACTCTTTCATAAAGGGCCCCCTCTCCATTACTTTATTACTAATCCAGTCAGTTAAGCTCTTGGGTATGGCCCTTCCTGGAGGTGAAGAGGACCTTCTAAGAACATATAATCATGGATCTCCAGTTGAAGTGCTATGGTAACTGTACACCTAAGGAGATGTAAGAAATGTCATCCTTTAGCCCGCCCACATCTACCGGATGTGCCGGAAAAATACTGACTTTACAGTGCCCAAAACACCTTTCCATAACATCAAATGTAAATTCATTTTGTAACATTTAATTACACTACGCAATTAATCTGTTCATTTGACATGCAATAGTTTATTAGCCTGTTCGCAGATCTGTATGTGCTTTAGCCAATCATTTTTTACTCGTTGTCAAGCCGTACATAATGTTTGGCATGACAACGAACGCAACAGGGAATTTAGCAAATTGCTAATTGATCTGCTACTGGACCAGTAGTTTATATTCTATTCTAGTCATTTACACACATCGAGAGCTTGGGACTATGTGCATTTTTGTCAACATTTTGTTCTTGACATAGCCTTGTTCTGTTAAATGTTCTCTACCTATATAGTACTTTTAATACCCCAATTAACATTGTTAAGTTCAAAAGAATCCAGTGGCACTACAACCTGCCCAGCAATACATGGCAAATCAAGCCTCTGTTTCTATCTGTCCTTGACACCTTCAGTTAGTGTTGCTCCACTTACTCAATCATTGCTAGAGCTGTCTGCGCTGCATTGTTAGCTCCCAACTCATGCTGCACAGCAGTTAACACACTTGAATAATGCAATACGGCATGTAGAAATGTTGAAACTGTTCATTACTGTTCGCAAAACAATGTCCATACAGGCTAGAACACTTTTACAATGCAAGACTATACCGGTAGCTTCCAGTTTTAATTGTAGGCTAACTTTCCTTGCAAGCTTACAGCTGAAGCAAACATCAATTCATTACCCTAGTCCTTTGTTTGTGATAATATGCTAACCATAATGTGAAATATGCTGATTTCAAAGTTGATTGTCACCAAAAAACATTCTTAATTCACTTTGTCTCCCTTGCCACCAAAAACTCATTCCCGTGCATCAATCTAAGTAACATAATTAAAAAATCCCCAAGAAAATGTGTCCGTTTAAGATCGAGATATGGGCTGCGTCCCAATCCACCGCATCCGCCTATGTCGGGCTTCCGCATCTGCGGTGGAAGGTGGCCGAGCTACAGCGGTGTTTGTCAGACCATGACACATCCCGGAAAATTGGTCTTCTCACGAAATTGTCTGTAGCGTTCGAACGCTGTGGAAAGGGGAAACTCTCACGAACCAGATGGTGTTCTCCGTTTTGCTCATCTAAAGGTAACCCATACAAATTAATGGAAGTATGTAGGTAGTGTTGTGCTAACAGAAATATGGGGTTAAATACAGTTGAAGTCTGAAGTTTTCAAATACTTAGGTTGGAATCATTAAAACTCATTTTTCAACCACTCCACAAATTTCTTGTTAACAAACTATAGTTTTGGCAAGTTGGTTAGGACATCTACTTTGTGCATGACACAAGTAATCTTTCCAACAATTGTTTACAGACAGATTATTTCACTTATAATTCACTGTATCACAATTCCAGTGGGTCAGAGGTTTACATTCACTAAATTGACTGTGCCTTTAAACAGCTTGGAAAACTCTAGAAAATGATGTCATGGCTTTAGAAGCTTCTGATAGACTAATTGACATAATTTGAGTCAATTGAAGGTGTACCTGTGGATGTATTTCAAGGCCTACCTTCAAACTCAGTGCCTCTTTGCTTGACATCATGGGAAAATCAAAAGGAATCAGCCAAGACCTCAGAAAAAAATGTGTAGACCTCCACAAGTCTGGTTCATCCTTGGGAGCAATTTCCAAACGCCTGAAGGTACCACGTTCATCTGTACAAACAATAGTACGCAAGTATAAACACCATGGGACCACACAGCCGTCACAGCTTGTGATAACTCAGCTATACAGCTGATATCTGCTGGACTGTTCCTTTTTACGGTACTACATCCTGTTTATGTTTAGCCTCAGCCCAAACATGGTTAGTTTATTGTTGTTTCGGTTATTTCTAATTGTACTATATCACTGTAGACCCCCCAGCCTAGCTGAACCTGCCTTGGTTAGCCCCTTTGTCCCTCCACCCATACACTCACAGACCGACTCAATTTATGCCTCTAGAGATACTATCTCTTTCAGTGTTACCCAACGCTTAGGTTTGCCTCCACTTTACTCATGTCCTTCCATATCCTTGTCTGTTCATAATGCCCTGAATCTTTTCTATAACACCCGGAAATCTGCCCCCTTTATTCTATGTACCCAACGCACTAGAAGACCAGTTCTTAAAGCCTTTAGCCGTATCCTTATTCTAGTCCTCCTCTGTTCCTCTGGTGATGTAGAGGCTAACCCAGGCCCTGTAGCCCCCAGTATCACTCCTACTCCCCAGGAGCTATCATTTGTTGACTTCTGTAATCGCAAAAGTCTTGGTTTCTTGCACATAAATATCAGAAGTCTACTTCCTAAGTTTGAGTTATTCACTGCGTTAGCACACTCTGCCAACCCTGATGTTCTAGCAGTGTCTGAATCCTGGCTCAGGAAGGCCACCAAAATTCTGAAATTTCCATCCCCAACTATAACATTTTCCGTCTAGATAGAACTGCCAAAGGGGGTGGAGTTGCAATCTACTGTAGAGATAGCCTGCAGAGCTCTATCATACTATCCAGGTCTGTGCCCAAACAGTTTGAGCTTCTACTTCTAAAATCCACCTTTCCAGAAATAAGTCTCTCACTGTTGCCGCTTGCTACAGACCCCCCTCAGCCCCCAGCTGTGCCCTGGACACCATATGTGAATTGATTGCCCCCCATTTATCCTCTGAGTTTGTACTGCTTGGTGACCTAAATTGGGATATGCTTAATACCCCAGCCATCCTACAATCCAAGCTAGATGCCCTCAACCTCACGCAAATTATCAACGAACCTACCAGGTACAACCCTAAATCCTTAAACATGGGTACCCTCATAGATATCATCCTGACTAATATACCCTCTAAATACACCTCAGCTGTCTTCAACCAGGATCTCAGCGATCACTGCCTTATTGCCTGCGTCCGTAACGGGTCCGCGGTCAAAGCGACCACCCCTCATCACTGTCAAACGCTCCCTAAAACACTTTAGCGAGGAGGCCTTCCTAATTGACCTGGCCCAGGTATCCTGGATGGATATAGATCTCATTCCGTCAGTAGAGGATGCCTGGTTGTTCCTTAAAAGTAATTTCCTCTCAATCTTAAATAAACATGCCCCATTCAAAAAATACAGAACTAAGAACCGATATAGCCCCTGGTTCTCCTCAGACTTGACTGCCCTTGACCAGCACAAAAACATCCTGTGGCGTACAGCATTAGCATCAAATAGCCCCGCGATATGCAACTTTTCAGGGAAGTTAGGAACCAATATACACAAGCAGTCAGGAAAGCAAAGGCTAACTTTTTCAAACAGAAATTTGCATCCTGTAGCACTAACTCCAAAAAAGTTTTGGGACACTGTAAAGTCCATGGAGAATAAGAGCACTTCCTCCCAGCTGCCCACTGCACTGAGGCTAGGAAACACTATCACCACCGATAAATCTACAATAATCGAGAATTTCAACAAGCATTTTGCTACAGCTGGCCATGCTTTCCATCTGGCTACCACTAACCCGGCCACCAACTCTGCACCCTCTGCTGCAACTTGCCCATGCCCCCCGCTTCTCCTTCACACAAATTCAGACAGTTGATGTTTTGAAAGCGCTGCAAAATCTGGACCCCTACAAATCAGCTGGGCTAGACAATCTGGACCCTTTCTTCCTAAAACTAGCCGCCGAAATTGTCGCAACCCCTATTACTAGTCTGTTCAACCTCTCTTTCATAACGTCTGAGATCCCCAGAGATTGGAAAGCTGCCGCGGTCATCCCCCTCTTCAAAGGGGGGTGACACTCTAGATCCAAACTGCTACAGACCTATATCCATCCTGCCCTGCCTTTCGAAAGTATTCGAAAGCCAAGTTAACAAACAGATCATCGACCATTTCGAATACCACCGTACCTTCTCCGCTATGCAATCCGGTTTCGAGCTGGTCACGGGTGCACTTCAGCCACGCTCAAGGTCCTAAACGATATTATAACCGCGATTGATAATAGACAGTACTGTGCAGCCGTCTTCATCGACCTGGCCAAGGCTTTCGACTCTGTCAACCACCGCATTCTTATTGGCAGACTAAATAGCCTTGGTTTCTCAAATGACTGCCTCGCCTGGTTCACCAACTACTTCTCAGATAGAGTTCAGTGTGTCAAATCGGAGGGCCTGTTGTCTGGACCTATGGCAGTCTCTATGGGGTGCCACAGGGTTCAATTCTTGGGCCGACACTTTTCTCCGTGTATATCAATGATGTCGCTCTTGCTGCTGGTGACTCTCAGATCCACCTCTACGCAGACGACACCATTTTGTATACATCTGGCCCTTCATTGGACACTGTGTTAACAAACCTCCAAACGAGCTTCAATGCCATACAACAATCCTTCAGTAGCCTTCAACTGCTCTTAAACACTAGTAAAACTAAATGCATGCTTTTCAATCGAACGCTGCTAGCACCCGCCCACCCGACTAGAATCACCACTCTCGACGGGTCTGACCTAGAGTATGTGGACAACTACAAATATCTAGGTGTCTGGTTAGACTGTAAACTCAACTTCCAGACTCACATAAAGAATCTCCAATCCAAAGTTAAATCTAGAATCGGCTTCCTATTTCGCAACAAAGCCTCCTTCACTCATGCTGCCAAACATGCCCTCGTAAAACTGACTATCCTACCGATCCTTGACTTCGGCGATGTCATTTACAAAATAGCCTCCAACACTCTACTCAGCAAATTGGATGTAGTCTATCACAGTGCCATCCGTTTTGTCTCCAAAGCCCCATACACTACCCACCACTGTGACCTGTACGCTCTTGTTGGCTGGTCCTCACTACATGTTCGTCGTCAAACCCACTGGCTCCAGGCCATCTATAAATCACTGCTAGGCAAATCCCCGCCCTATCTTAGCTCATTGGTCACCATAGCAGCACCCACCCGTAGTCTGCGCTCCAGCAGGTATATCTCACTGGTCATTCCCAAAGCCAACACCTCCTTTGGCCGCCATTCCTTCCAGTTCTCTGCTGCCAATGACTGGAACGAATTGCAAAAATCTCTGAAGCTGGAGACTCTTATCTCCCCCAATAACTTTAAGCATCAGTTGTCAGAGCACCTTACCGATCACTGCACCTGTACACAGCCCATCTGAAATTAGCCCACCCAACTACCTCATCCCTATATTGTTATTTAATTTGCTCTTTTGCACCCCAGTATCTCTATTTGCACATAATCTCTTGCACATCTAGCATTCCAGTGTTAATACTATTGTAATTATTCTGCACTATAGCCCATTTATTGCCTTACCTCCATAACTTGCTACATTTGCACACACTGTATATATATTTTCTGTTGTATTTTCTGACTTTATGTTTTTTTCTTTACCCCATATGTAACTCTGTGTTGTTTTTATTGCACTACTTTGCTTTATCTTGGCCAGGTCGCAGTTGTAAATGAGAACCTGTTCTCAACTGGCTTACCTGGTTAAATAAAGGTGAAATAAAAAATAAAATAAAAAAAATACCGCTCAGGAAGGAGACGCGTTCTGTCTCCTAGAGATTAACGTACTTTGGTGCGAAAAGTGCAAATCAATCCCAGAACAACAGCAAAGGACCTTGTGAAGATGCTGGAGGAAACAGGTACAAAAGTATCTATATCCACAGTAAACAAGTCCTATATCGACATAACCTGAAAGGCCGCTCAGCAAGGAAGAAGCCATTGCTCCAAAACCGCCATAAAAAAGCCAGACTACGGTTTGCAATTGCACATGGGGACAAAGATCGTACTTTTTGGAGAAATGTCCTCTGGTCTGATGAAACCAAAATAGAACTGTTTGGCCATAATGCCCATCGTTATGTTTGGAGGAAAAAGGGGAAGTCTTGCAAGCCGAAGAACACCGTCCCAACCGTGAAGCACGGGGCTGGCAGCATCATGCTGTGGGGGTGCTTTGCTGCAGGAGGGACTGGTGCACTTAAAAAAATAGATGGCATCATGAGGAAGGAAAATTAGGTGGATATATTGAAGCAACATCTCAAGACATCAGTCAGGAAGTTAAAGCTTGGTCGCAAATGTGTCTTCCAAATGGACAATGACCCCAAGCATACTTCCCAAGTTGTGGCAAAATGGCTTAAGGACAACAAAGTCAAGGTATTGGAGTGGCCATCACAAAGCCCTGACCTCAATCCTATAGAAAATGTGTGGGCAGAACTGAAAAAGCGTGTGCGAGCAAGGAGGCCTACAAACCTGACTCAGTTACACCAGTTCTGTCAGGAGGAATGGGCCAAAATTCACACAATTTATTGTGGGAAGCTTGTGGAAGGCTACCCGAAACGTATGACCCAAGTTAAACAATTTAAAGTTCTGTCAGGAGGAATGGGCCAAAATTCACACAATTTATTGTGGGAAGCTTGTGGAAGGCTACCCGAAACGTATGACCCAAGTTAAACAATTTAAAGGCAATGCTACCAAATACTAATTGAGTGTATGTAAACTTCTGACCCACTGGGAATGTGATGAAGGAAATAAAAGCTGAAATAAATCATTATCTCTACTATTACTCTGACATTTCACATTCTTAAAATAAAGTGGTGATCCTAACTGACCTAAGACAGGGAATTTTTTACTAGGATTAAATGTCAGGAATTGTGAAAAACTGAGTTTAAATGTATTTGGCTAAGATGTAAACTTCCACCTTCAACTGTATGTGTAAGAAAAACAACCTAGTTCCTTAAATGATTTCCAAAGCTTTCTAGGGTCATTTTTCTTTTCAATGATTGTGTCAGCAAAGTAACCCCTCTTAGCTTCATCCCATCCTGCTCTGTGCTTCATTTCTGTGACGTTTATATAGGAGAAAATCAGGCCGCTCTTGAGAGTTCTTAAAATTTCTTAAAGGCCTTATTCCTTGCTTTGATACTGTAGATTCTAGAATCTCATGATTAAACCAAGGGCTAGATCTCTGCTTTACTCTGACCGATCTACATTTAAAAGCTTCACAGGCACTGTCTACCCCTACACTATCCAGCACAGGTGACCAGTCAATTTTACCCACTTGTTCCCTAAATATTTCAACACATAATTTTTTTGGTCCTCTGATTCTAACAGTTTTGTGAACCTTAAATATATATTTAAAAACCCTTCTTGTGCAAAATGTAATAAAATGATCACTGATTCCATAGACTATTACTCCACTCTGCGAAATTTTGGATTTATCAGACACCAATATTAAGTAAATTGTACTTTGCACTGTTTCACATACCCTGGTGGGATCTTTTATCATTTGGGTCAGAGCAAATGATCTACAGAAGTGCATAAATACATTGTGGGTTTGCAGACATCAGTACTGAAAAATGATTTCCTTCACCAGGGAATCATTACAGTTTGACAACACAATTTCGAGACCTTCATAGAATGCATTCTGATTGGGTGGCCTGTAACACACCCCCAACAAAATCAGCTTGGTTTTGGAAGGCAGATATCCAGCCAGACAATCTCCAGATCATCGATTAAATCCAATCTGAAGTTTAAGCAATGTCCGATCTTACAAAGGCACATATCCCCCCAACCGTTCCGATTCTGATCCTTCCTGACAACAGAGTAATTGCCTATCCCAATTTCTAAGTCACAAACAGATTAATCCAACCACTTTTCTGTAAAACATAAGAGACCCACCTCTGATTTGCGAACCAACAGACGTATCTCATCAATCTTCGGTAGTAGGCTTCGGACGTTTAAGTGCACAAAATGTAAACCTTTCTTCCCAAAGGCCTCGCTGAATTCCCCATCCTCTTGTAACTCGCCTCTTGCTGGACTGCCATCCTCCCGCTGCACGGCCTCTGGTGGCCTCTTTGACGCTATGGAGCACCCCTCCCCAGGTGCACGCATTGCCAGCTCACCTCTCCGCTGCTCTGTTGTCCTCACCACCACGTCCCCTGTCTCTTGCCTCTGGTGGCCTCTGCGCTGCTGTGGAGCCCCCCTCCTCTGGTGCGCTCTCCGTCCTAGGTGAGTCCTCTGCTCCCATTCCACATTCAATGCTCACACCCCCGCGGGTACAGCACACCGACAGCAAAGTTACGTTTCATTAACCCCATGCCCAAAGCTAGGATCACTGCATTTTAGATTAATCAACTGCACGCATTCCAAACACACCAGAGCTTTGCTGTTACTGTTAACCCAACGTTCGCAGAAGGTGCATGGGTGCATAGGCCATTTGATGGTGTTTGTGATAAACTAAGGTCCAGGGCATTGATGGATATCCCCCGATAGGAGAAGGCATAGAGTTATTGTAAGATCTCCACCATTAATTTGAGATTTCAGACTGGCCTTGTATGACAGCACACACTTTTATAAAATAAGAGATTGCTTCTTCTATGCAAATGTTGATCAGTACAATAAAATAATATGTTCTCCTACCAGTTGCCAATTAAATAAGTCCTAAATAAAAGGGATTGTTGTCATCTGTAGCCCCATGAAATCAGCTGAAACAAGCTCAATAACTCAATGCATGCACACACTCCTATTGAATAATATGCATTCACCTGTATTGTGAATAGACCTGGGCCACATCTTGATTTACACAGTTTGTCAATAGAGATTTACCATTCAAATAAATTATTACTGTGACAACACCACCTTCAGTTGCCATGGGGAACCTACTGTTTGTGTGCAAACACAAACTCACGCACACGCAGTACGGACATACAGTACACACCAACACACAGTCACACAGACCCATGCACATTGACACATACATTGGCCCAAAAACAGAAGTGCAATCTAGCATTTTTTTGTTGTTGTCAGCTATGCTTTTTTATATCTTTAAATGTCACTGTTCACAACAGCAATTAGAGCAAAAATAATTCAGCTGGCAATTAGCCTAGCCCTCCGTCAGCAGAACAAGATCTGTTGTGATCTGTTGTGTTTGATAGATTTGGCACCAGATCCCAGTAAACATCATCTTCCTCTATCATGAGGATTGCAGGTAAAAGTATGATAGATGAGATGGACTAGATCCTTAATCCACATTGAGAACAATGGTCTGTGTTCAGTGACATGTTAGACCATGTTAAATCCCAGATGCCTTTTAATAAGCTGGTACTTAAGATCATAATTTAATTTGCAGAAATGCATTGGCTGGCACTAAACGTGTCAGGGGTCTAACGGATCGATATTACTAGCAGAAGCCTGCACTGAGGATAACCTCTGACCTCTTACTGTAATATTTAATACAACCCTATAAACTCTAATTTCAGCCCTAGCTCTCTCTCTCTGAATGCT
The DNA here is from genome assembly GCF_020615455.1 of Coregonus clupeaformis. Classification (NCBI taxonomy): domain Eukaryota; kingdom Metazoa; phylum Chordata; class Actinopteri; order Salmoniformes; family Salmonidae; genus Coregonus; species Coregonus clupeaformis. Next base: position 22,808,795 of record NC_059218.1, on the reverse strand, counting down.
GCCTCTAGTGGCATCTGCTTTACACAGCAGGTACCTGCCATAACAACAGCAGACTGTACATGTTCCTGTTCCAGAACGTTCCTCCAGCATGGCTCTGGTGCAGTGAAACGCATGGCTTAGAGTATGGTGGCTGGGATGAGAGGTGCCTCATCCTGCCTGCTCCTCTGAGACACGCGCAGACACGCACGGGCGCGCGCACACGCACACACACACACACACACACACACACACACACACACACACACACACAAACAAACAAGCAAACACACGCACATACAGGTCCCTCGGAATCTGGGACACTCCTGTTTGCGCCCTACACATACGTAGGTGCAAGTAAACATACTCACGTACATACGTTGCCATTCTTTTTATACCTCAGCTTAGCAGGAAGACTGAATTTAGGGCAGCATTTTTACACACAATAAAAGCCATGGCCTCTGCAGTACCAACCGGTCTAGGTTAAATAGCCCAATGCATGGTTATTAGTAAGTGAGCCTTGTGGATTACAACTACCAGCTCTGTAGTGAGTGATACATTTCTTTAATCAGCGCTCCATGCTACAGCCCAAAGGCTAATTGGCACACACAGATATAGCACAGTTGAATGCAAGCAGTTCATAGCAGCTTCAGCAAGGCTTCTAAAAATGTTTCTGCAAAACGATGACTGTTTGGAATCCCACTTACAGAAGGTCAAAGACATAGTGCACATCCCTGATGTCGTGCCTCCACCTATGAAGGAAGAGCTCATCCTCAAGGCCAAAGCAATACTAGAGAGACTGAATGCCTCTGAGCTCACACTGTAATGGTTTTATCATTAGAGGTCTGCAACCAGGTTACACAAAAACGAGGAATGAGATACGCACGCACGCACGCACACGCACACACACACACACACACACACACACACACACACACACACACACACACACACACACACACACACACACACACACACACACACACACACACACACACACACACACACACACACACACACACACACAAACACACACACATACAGCATCCCTAGTAGAAAACATAGATTATCCGTTTTCTGTATCATGTAATTTTATAGGATACATCAAATTCATTCATTTTTATGGACAGTTTAAAATCATATCAAAGATCATTGCAAAACAAGTAGGCGTATGTTACAGGATTGATGCTAGTTCAAAAATAAAACAGAATATAGTGTAGTGCATGACCTTTGTGTTAGGGGACGAGAGGGGAGTAGTATTTTACACGCTATGCAGCTGGGCATGATTTATATCCAAATCAACCAATAAACATGTAAGGAACATTATGGCCCTCTCTCCCTCTTGATAGCAGGGTTCACACAATGGTATTGAAAGCCTCAGTCCAACGGAATGGGAGAGGAGAGACAGTGTAATATGTCTAAGAAGCACTGGAGCAGAAAAGCAGTTGCTTGACGCAATGTATGGAAATGCATCTGGCCCATTTTCATCGATGAAACCAGTATTTGATCATATTTTCACCACTATTCTGAGCCAACCTCAAACCCTCACTCATATTTATTTATAAAGCACTAAATTGTGATGATTGGAAAGATATGTATGAAGATATTGTAGCGTAGATACCTTTTCTTTTACACATACCAACTACTGACAGGGGAGTTCATCACAATATGGAAGGGTAATCATTCATTCATTATGCCGCTGTCTCAACCTTATTCCAATGCCAACCTTGGCATACAGCAAGCAACATTATGTTTTCAAATGTGTGTGTGGCATTGAAATGAGAACAGCCAACAGTTGCTGTTAATTGGTATTGCAGAGGCATCCTCATTCTCTGTCTCGCGCACGCGCACTCTCTTCCTCTCTCTGTCTCTCATTCCGATGGTGTTGATATGGAGGTCAGAGATAAAAGCTGGCATATGACAGATGTTATGAACAGGATATCCTCCCTATGAGACGTCATGGCCACCCCTGACATTACTGAGCCTGTTTGCCACAGTAATAACAACAGTCACGTGGAGCTACGGGGCTCTCTCCTCTCCTCTCCTTATTCCATCTCTCCCTTCCTCCATTTCTCTCTCTCTCGCTCCCCCCCATCTCTTTCTGCTATTCCATCTATATCTCTCTGTTCTCTCTCTCTCTCTCTCCCTTCATCTCTTTCTGTTATTCCATCTCTATGTTCTCTCTCCCCCCATCTCTTACTGCTATTCCATCTATATCTCTCTATTCTCTCTTTCTCCCACCATCCTCTGACTGCACCAAGATTCCCCACTGCTCCACACACGGACCTCACGTTGTCTTATAATGATGACGATACACACACAAGCCATCAATGGTGAGGTGTCATGTCACCATCATTACCCAGGGAAATGAACCAAATGAGCCATGGAAATGCAAGGAGCAGGTGGAGATATCACAGTAGCCTACAGCACAGAACACTCAAGAGATACAGGTAGCTGCAGTGCACACTATTGGAGAACATCCCTTTAACCCTCAAGCCCACAGGTAGAGCTTACATTAAAACAGGCTGTTCTCTATAGGAGGAACATTGAGCTTAGCCCATAGGGGAGGGAGAGCAGAGATCACTCACTCCCTCACAGTAGATGATTGATTAACACTGTCTCCCACACTCATCTAGTAGAGTGACTGCAAAAGCCAGCCTCTCAGAGATGTGTGGCACGTACTACAGCAGGTCCACAGGAGGGGAAAACAATAGAGCCTGAAAGGGCAACAGATTAAACCCAGCCTGCAGCAGCCCGACACTTAACGACACAGCCAGGAGATTAGGTGAAGGGAGGGGTGGAGGGAGACGGAGGAGAGGATCCCTGCCTGTAATTATACATGTGTTAAGGATCCTTAACCCGATCCTGCACAATGGAGGGAGGGAGACAGGTTGAGAGAAGGATAAAATGATGTAGAGAGAGCAGAGACAGAGAGAACAGAGAGAAATCGACACCATCCTCAGACAGCCATACCTTGCGTCTGCGGTCCCTCGATCGATTCCTCTTCTTGTTCTTCTCATCCTCCTTATCTTTCAGCTCCTGAGCTGCGAGCTCCGCTAGGTCCTTGTTCTTGCGGAGCTGCTTGGCAGCTTGCGCCATGGTGCCACTGCTGCTGTCGCCGTAGCTCCAGTCGTCACGGTAGCGGTCCCTGCCCCAGCCCCGGCTCTGATGACGGCTGCGGCTGCCACTGCGTGTGTGTGATGGTGGCGCTGGGAGCGCATGTGTGTCTGTGAGTGGAAGCGCGGTGCTCTAGTGACCGAGCCCCCAGCAGCCACAAAGGAGATGCTGCTAGTGCTATTGCTGCTGCTGCTGCTGTTGCTACTCATCCAGTCAGACTGTGTTGCACGCCTCCCCTCCCCCACACGACCTGCAGATTCCTTAAAATTATTTTTTATCACCTTGCTTCTTCTTGCCTCTTCTATGATTCCACAATTCCCTCAAAGGCAAAGGACAGCAAGTCTGCAATAGAGCAGAAATTAAGTTATTCTACAATCAAATGCTGTATGTACAGCTTTTTATTGCTCTGCCCTTTAGGCTATTCAATATATATATATATATATATATATATATATATATATATATATATATATATATATATTTATATATATATACACACAGTGGGGAGAACAAGTATTTGATACACTGCCGATTTTGCAGGTTTTCCTACTTACAAAGCATGTAGAGGTCTGTCATTTTTATCATAGGTACACTTCAACTGTGAGACACGGAATCTAAAACAAAAATCCAGAAAATCACATTGTATGATTTTTAAGTCATTCATTTGCATTTTATTGCATGACATAAGTTTTTGATACATCAGAAAAACAGAACTTAATATTTGGTACAGAAACCTTTGTTTGCAATTACAGAGATCATACGTTTCCTGTAGGTCTTGACCAGGTTTGCACACACTGCAGCAGGGATTTTGGCCCACTCCTCCATACAGACCTTCTCCAGATCCTTCAGGTTTCGGGGCTGTTGCTGGGCAATACGGACTTTCAGCTCCCTCCAAAGATTTTCTATTGGGTTCAGGTCTGGAGACTGGCTAGGCCACTCCAGGACCTTGAGATGCTTCTTACGGAGCCACTCCTTAGTTGCCCTGGCTGTGTGTTTCGGGTCGTTGTCATGCTGGAAGACCCAGCCACGACCCATCTTCAATGCTCTTACTGAGGAAAGGAGGTTGTTGGCCAAGATCTCGCGATACATGGCCCCATCCATCCTCCCCTCAATACAGTGCAGTCGTCCTGTCCCCTTTGCAGAAAAGCATCCCCAAAGAATGATGTTTCAACCTCCATGCTTCACGGTTGGGATGGTGTTCTTGGGGTTGTACTCATCCTTCTTCTTCCTCTAAACATGGCGAGAGGAGTTTAGACCAAAAAGCTCTATTTTTGTCTCATCAGACCACATGACCTTCTCCCATTCCTCCTCTGGATCATCCAGATGGTCATTGGCAAACTTCAGACGGGCCTGGACATGCGCTGGCTTGAGCAGGGGGACCTTGCGCGCGCTGCAGAATTTTAATCCATGACGGCGTAGTGTGTTACTAATGGTTTTCTTTGAGACTGTGGTCCCAGCTCTCTTCAGGTCATTGACCAGGTCCTGCCGTGTAGTTCTGGGCTGATCCCTCACCTTCCTCATGATCATTGATGCCCCACGAGGTGAGATCTTGCATGGAGCCCCAGACCGAGGGTGATTAACCGTCATCTTGAACTTCTTCCATTTTCTAATAATTGCGCCAACAGTTGTTGCCTTCTCACCAAGCTGCTTGCCTATTGTCCTGTAGCCCATCCCAGCCTTGTGCAGGTCTACAATTTTATCCCTGATGTCCTTACACCGCTCTCTGGTCTTGGCCATTGTGGGGAGGTTGGAGTCTGTTTGATTGAGTGTGTGGACAGGTGTCTTTTATACAGGTAACGAGTTCAAACAGGTGCAGTTAATACAGGTAATGAGTGGAGAACAGGAGGACTTCTTAAAGAAAAACTAACAGGTCTGTGAGAGCAGGAATTCTTACTGGTTGGTAGGTGATCAAATACTTATGTCATGCAATAAAATGCAAATGAATTACTTAAAAATCATGCAATGTGATTTTCTGGATTTTTGTTTTAGATTCTGTCTCTCACAGTTGAAGTGTACCTATGATAAAAATTACAGACTTCTACATGCTTTGTAAGTAGGAAAACCTGCAAAATCGGCAGTGTATCAAATACTTGTTCTCCCCACTGTATATATATATATATATACATATATCTTGGGGTATTCTATATGATGGCAATCTTTTCTCTGTATTTCTCTCAGTGTTTTTATTGACATGGACTAATACACAAGCAGTGAGATGTGGCTGTATTCACCATATATAAATCATCTGGCTCTATTATGTTTTACAATTAGCAACAGACAAGAACAACATGCATCAAAAACATGCATGATTCCCTCCATCTCTCTCAGTAGATCTAAAAGCAACAGAGCATGAGAAACGAGGAGAGCGAGAAAGAGAGAGAGACAGAGAGAGAAAGAAACGAGCAACCAACCACATCTGCAAAGAATATCTCTCCTTTCTACACCAAAAGTATGTGGACGGCCCTTCAAATTAGTGGATTCAGCTATTTCAGCCACACCCTTTGCGGACAGGTGTATAACATCGATCCCACAGCCATGCAATCTCCATAGACAAACATTGGCAGTAGAATGGCCTTACTGAAGAGCTCAGTGACTTTCAATGTGGCACCGTCATAGGATGCCACCTTTCCAACAAGTCAGTTCATAAAATGTCTGCCCTGCTAGAGCTGCCCCTTGTCAACTCTAAGTACTGTTATTGTGAAGTGGAAATGTCTAGGAGCAACAACGGCTCAGCCGCGAAGTGGTAGGCCACACATCTCACAGAACGGGACTGCCGAGTGCTGAAGCGAGAAGCGCGTAAAAATCGCCTGTCCTCGGTTGCAATGTCAGCACAAGAACTGTTCGTCGGTAGCTTCATGAAATTGGTTTCCATGGCCGAGCAGCCACACACAAAACTAAGATCACCATGCACAATGCCAAGAGTCGGCTGGAGTGGTGTAAAGCTCATCGCCATTGGACTCTGGAGCAGTGGAAACGCGTTCTCTGGAGTGATGAATCACACTTCACCATCTGGCAGTCCGAAAGACAAATCTGGGTTTGGCAGATGCCAGGAGAATACTACCTGCCCCAATGCATAGTGCCAACTGTAAAGTTTGGTGGAGGAGGAATAATGGTCTGGGGCAGTTTTTCATGGTTCGGGCTAGGCCCCTTAACGCTACAGCATACAATGACATTCTAGACAATTCTGTGCTTCCAACTTTGTGGCAACAGTTTGGGGAATTTCCTTTCCTGTTTCAGCATGACAATGCTCCCGTGCACAAAGCGAGGTCCATACAGAAATGGTTTGTCGAGATTGGTGTGGAAGAACTTGACTGGCCTGCACAGAGCCCTGACGTCAACCCCATGGAACACCTTTGGGATGAATTGGAACGCCGACTGTGAGCCAGGCCTAATCGCCCAACATCAGTGCCCGACCTCACTAATGCTCTTGTGGCTGAATGGAAGCAAGTCCCCTCATCAATGTTCCAACATCTAGTGGAAAGTCTTCACAGAAGAGTGGAGGCTGTTATAGCAGCAAAAGGGGGACAAACTCCATATTAATGCCCATGATTTTGGAATGAGATGTTCGACGAGCAGGTGTCCACATACTATCTCTCCGTTTCTCAATCTCTCATTCCCTATGCAAATGACAAAGGAGATATCCTGTAAGATCTACCTCCTATCATGCCTCCCTGTCTTCTCCCTCTCCTTTTCACTGTAGAACAAATACTGAATCACTCCAGAACATATAAGAACCACACACAAGCATCAAGGGAAAAGAGAGGAAGGGCAAAAATGGATATGACAGGCGTATTCTAGTCGCTCCAATAATTTCTATTTTAGTCACTCTAAACTTCATCTCAGCCCTATATGTGGGATCCTTCTCAACGTCAGAGACATAGAAACAAAGACATTACACTGACATCATGATAGGGGTCTCTCTCTACCATTCCTACAGAAATGTGATGATGTAGTGCAAGGTGTGTAGCCTTAAGACAGCAGCCCGTGACTGGAAACACATCAGTCATATTTATTTACGGTTGCCATGAGCCAATATATCAGCACACATCTGCATTCCACTGCCTGGCATGAGAATCCAACTTAATCGCTTCACTTACTCCAGTTCCCCCATAAATGAAGTGTTAAATAAATACTGTGCATAGGGAAAAGAGATTCAAATATATGAAAGTGTGGACTCCTCTGCCTAGCATATTAAGCATTTATTTCTTGAATTTATTAAAAATATTTCCCATTAGGGATCCATAGACGAATAGAGGATGTCTCCCTGGTGACCAAGCAATTGATTTATAGTGTGTGTGTGTGTGTGTGTGTCAATACATCCAGTATGGATTTGGGGTCTTTCCATGCATACACTACCCTATGTATTTATTTGGACAGTGAAGCTAAACGTTTTATTTGGCTCTATACTCCAGCATTTTGGATTTGAGATTAAATGTTTTATATGAGGTGACAGAACAAAACGTCACCTTTTATTTGAGGGTATTTTCATACATATCTGTTTTACCATTTAGAAATGAAAGCACTTTATGTATCTAGTCCCCCCATTTGAACGTGACATAAGTATTTACTCCCGAGTGGCGCAGTGGTCTAGAGATCCTGGTTCGAATCCAGGCTCTGTCGTAGCCGGCCGTGACCAGGAGACCCATGGGGCGGCGCACAATTCGTCCAGGGTAGGGGAGGGAATGGCCGGCAGGGATGTAGCTCAGTTGGTAGAGCATGGCGTTTGCAATGCCAGGGTTGTGGGTTTGATTCCCACGGGGGGACAGTATAAAAAAATTAAAATAATGTATGCACTCACTAACTGTAAGTCACTCTGGATAAGAGCGTCTGCTAAAATGTAAATGTATTTTGGACAAATTCACCTACAGATGTAGGATCTTAATTTGATCACTCTTTTGTTGTTGATAATTTTTCTACACAGCAGGAAATGCAAACTTGTAGTGTATTCAATGTTTAAAAAGACTTTGAGGGTTGGTAATTTTCACTTTAACATTTCTGACTTGATTTGCTGTAACAAAAAATGTATCAACCCCTACAAAAAATGTTGATTAATTATAATCCATACTACAATTATAATCTTCCTAGCCTCGATTTGTTGTTGACGCAATATTATTTTCCTGCCGTAGCAAACTGCCTCAAATTAAGATCCTACATCTGTATAGTGTATTAAAAGTTTTGTATTTTGGTTCCATATTCCTAGCACGCAGTGACTCTACAAACGTGTTGGAAATTTGCCATTTGTTTTGGTTGTGTTTCAGATTAAAAACAACAGAAAAAAATGGTAAATAAAATCAATCATCAATCTACAGACAATACCCCAAAATGCCAAAGCGAAAACAGGTTATGTGAAAATTTTGCTAATTTACATAAGTATTCAAACCCTTTGCTATGAGACTCAAAACTGAGCTCAGGTGCATCCTGTTTCCATTGATCATCCTTTCGATGTTTCTACAACTTGATTGGAGTCCACCTGTGGTAAATTCAATTGATTGGACATGATTTGGAAAGGCACACACCTGTCTATATAAGGTCCCACAGTTGACAGTGCATGTCAGAGCAAAAAACAAGCCATGAGGTCGAAGGAATTGTCCGTAGAGCTCTGAGACAGGATTGTGTCGAGGCACAGATCTGGGGAAGGGTACCAAATATTTCTGCAGCATTGAAGGTCCCCCAAGAACACAGTGTCCTCCATCATTCTTAAATTGAAGAAGCTTGGAACCACCAAGACTCTTCCTAGAGCTGGCCGCCCGGCCAAACTGAGCAATCGGGGGAGAAGGACCCTGGTCAGGGAGGTGACCAAGAACCCGATGGTCACTCTGACAGAGCTCTAGAGTTCCTCTGTGGAGATGGGAGAACCTTCCAGAAGGACAACCATCTCTGCAGCACTCCACCAATCAGGCCTTTATGGTAGAGTGACCAGACGGAAGCCACTCCTCAGTAAAAGGCACATGACAGCCCGCTTGGAGTTTGCCAAAAGGCACTTAAATGACTCTCAGACCATCTCTCTCACCCTCTCTCCCTCCCATCCCGGAGGACCTGGGCCCTAGGTCCATGCCTCAGGACTACCTGGCCTGATGACTCCTTGCTGTCCCCAGTCCACCTGGTTGTGCTGCTGCTCCAGTTTCCACTCTTCTGCCTGCGGCTATGGAACCCTGACCTGTTCAACGGACGTGCCACCTTGTCCCAGACCTGCTGTTTTCAACTCTCTCTCTCTACCGCACCTGCTATTTCAACCTCTGAATGCCCGGCTATGAAAAGCCAAGTGACATTTACTCCTGATGTACTGACCTGTTGCAACCTCTACAACCACTGTGATTATTATTTGACCCTGCTGGTCATCTATGAACGTTTGAACATCTTGGAGAAAAATCTGGCCTTAATGGCCATGTACTGTTATAATCTCCACCCGGCACAGCCAGAAGGGGACTGGCCACCCCTCAGAGCCTGGTTCCTCTCTAAGTTTCTTCCTAGGTTTCTGCCTTTCTAGGGAGTTTTTCCTAGCAATCGTGCTTCTACATCTGCCTTGCTTGCTGTTTGGGGTTTTAGGCTGGGTTCCTGTATAGCACTTTGTGACATCTGCTGAAGTAAAAGGGGCTTTATAAATAAAATTTTATTGATTGACTGCTCACTTGGAGTTTGCCAAAAGGCACCTAAATGACTCTCAGACCATGAGAAACAAGATTCTCTGGTCTGATGAAACCAAGATTGAACTCTTTGGCCTGAATGCCAAGCGTCACGTCTGGAGGAAACCTGGCACTATCCCTACGGTGAAGCATGGTGGTGGCAGCATTATGCTGTGGGGATGTTTTTCAACAGCAGGGACTGGGAGACTAGTCAGGATCGAGGGAAAGATGAACAGAGCAAAGTACAGAGCGATTCTTGATGAAAACCTGCTCCAGAGCGCTCAGGACCTCTGACTGGGGCGAAGGTTCACCTTCCAACAGGACAACAACCCTAAGCACTCAGCCAAGACAACACAGGAGTGGCTTCGGGACAAGTCTCTGAATGTCCTTGAGTGGCCCAGCCAGAGCCCGGACTTGAACCTGATCGAACATCTCTGGAGAGACCTGAAAATATCTGTGCAGAGACACTCCCCATCCAACCTGACAGAGCTTGAGAGGACCTGCAGAGAAGAATGAGATAAACTCCCCAAATACAGGTGGGCCAAGCTTGTTGCAGCATACCCAAGAAGACTCAAGGCTGTAATCGCTGCCAATGTTGTTTCAACAAAGTACTGAATACTTATGTAAATGTGATATTTCCGTGTTTTTGCTTTGACATTATGGGGTATTGTGTGTAGATTGATGAGGAAAAAAACAATTTAATCAATTTTAGAATAATGCTGTAACGTAACAAAATGTGGAAAATGTCAAGGGGTCTGAATACTTTCCGAATGCACTGTAACTATCATACCCCTCTTTTACTTTAACCTGCTGTAACTTTGGGGGTATGATCTTTGTTCGTCTGTACCTTTTATTATTCACAATTCATTCATTATCATCCATAATCATAGTAGCATCCACATTAATGTATTGTTCAGAGGCGCTGGGTTTCAGACACATATTCTATTCTTATTTGCAATAAAAGTGACTCCAAAATGAAAATACATTATTTACCATTCATTTCTATTGGGCAAAACATAATCTGAAACACAACCAAAACAAACTGCTAAATTTGGAACCACCAAAATTTGGAACCACCAAAAATGCATCCAACATTTTTTTTAGAGTCACAAGCTTTATGTGGTCATCGCATGCTAGGAATTGCATTGTTGGTTAAGGGCTTGTAACTAAGCATTTGACAGTAAGGTCTACACCTGTTATATTCAGCGCATGTGACAAATACAATTTGATTTGATTTGAATATGCAACCAAAATACTAAAACTTAAATACACAAGTGAATTTGTCCAAATACTCATGACACCTTCAAATTGGGGGACTAGATAAAGTGCTTTCATTTCTAACGGTATAACAGATATGTGTGAAAAAACCCTCAAATAAAAGGTGACATTCTGCACTGTCGCCTCATACTGTCGCCTCATTTTGATGTCAGATCCAAAATGCTGGAGTATAGAGCCAAATAAAACGTTTAGCTTCACTGTCCAAATCAATACGTAGGGGAGTGTATGTGTATCACGTCTTCATGTGTCATTCAATACAGTACTAACTCCAGCTGCCACTACTGGCACTGAACAGGGAAGGGAAATTGCTTTGGTGTGATTGACAGCTTTGGATTTTGTTTTGACTGATGGTAATGGTCCCCCTTCAACTGGAGGCAATATACACAAAAAACTAGCCCATCCTTCAATATGGTTTTGATAGCCCCAGGAATATATGGGCATTATTCCGTGTTTAGTCCAAATGCCAAGTGGTCCTGTGTGGCTCAGTCTGTCAAGCATTGTGCTTGCAAGGGCTGTGGGTTTGATTCCCACTGGAGGCACCAGAATGTATACATTAAAAGTGTCTGCTAAATGGCATATATTATAAATGGGAAATTAGATACTAGGCACATAGACCTATGTAGACTAGACAGTATTCCACTGTTACTGATGGGGCAGGTTCCAATAAAAAAAAATCCCCCCATGTGTCAAAAATGTCAATACCACTATGTGAATGTATAATATATTTGCAAATACTGTACCTGGGTTTCTAAAATACGGTATGTATATTACTGCCACCTACTGAAATGTTGGTGAATGCTATATCAATTGTTTTTGATGATGACATAATGCATTTTTATCTAAGTCTAAGACAATAAGACTACTGAACTTGCAGGCTACTTCATACCTCATTAGTGCAGACTGCAGACAAAGATAATTTTGTCAGATCTCCGTGACAAAAGCTATAGTAGGCCTGACTGAGTGAAAACAGACCTAATAGACGTCGTCCTCGCTGAATATGTAGTCCACAGTAAAACGTACAGCAAAAACACAAGATAAGGCCAGCTACACTCAAACCGCTGGCTGGCAGGTGGAATCCAAATCAAAACGGCATAGGTAGCCTATATCCCGATTATTGCTATATCCCGATTATTGCAGTAAAAATCAATGCACGGGGAGCTCTTACAATTGTTCCAAAACATGATTCAACATTGCCATCCAGTGGTATAAAAGTGTCTTCTACTTCTAAGGCAGTGTAATAAAGTTTGGAACAGCCACACAGAGAAAACAAACGTTGCCATTTTACATTTATATTTTAGTCATTTAGCAGACGCTCTTATCCAGAGCGACTTACAGTTAGTGAATACATTTTTTTTATTTTATACTGGCCCCCTGTGGGAATCAAACCCACAACCCTGGCGTTGCAAACGCCATGCTCTATCAACTGAGCTACATCCCTGCCGGCCATTCCCTCCCCCACCCTGGACAACGCTGGGGCAATTGTGCCGCCCATGAGTCTCCCGGTCGCGGCCGGCTGCGACAGAGCCTGGATTCGAACCAGGATCTCTAGTGGCACAGTTAGCACTGCGATGCAGTGCCTTAGACCACTGCGCCACTCAGGAGACACCACTGAGCCACTCAATTTTACCCACTGACCGTGCACATGGAGTAGACCTAACCTCTTGGCGTTGATAAAATCAGCTGCAACATGCTTCTTTAATTTAGTTATAAAAAATGTGTTAAGATACGAGAGAGTTAATTGGCCTACATTATTTTATTATTGTTAAATGTCTTTCCTTTCAAGCATTCAGCAGGTAGGAAAAGGTGAGTGCCTGCTTGGGCAGCAACAATTGTAGTGTGCTATGTTAGTTTCCCCGCCAGTAGTCTGGGACTGACAGGTGTGCACAGCACAAACAGCAATTAAGCAGATGGTGGAATAGAAAAACTTTATTATGACAAATTGGCTTATCACAAGACCATTAGAAATGGATTTATGCGACTTATAACTTGGGAAGAAAATGGGGTTATATAAAAATAAAATAAAAAGTTAAACAATCTATCCAAAAAACAACATATCCTTTCATGTCTGTTTAGGAAGTCATATGCTGGTCAGTGTATGACCACTGTGGCATAGTCATGTCCTTGCTCAAACTTGACTGAGTGGGATGAAGGAGCACCAGCATGGGACACAGTGGCATAGCACAATTCATCTTCACTTTCCTGTTATTGAAACATAGGGAGGAAGGCACATCATTGTTTGAATGGAAACATCAAATAATCAGATCCTTGCAAGAAAGCACAATTCTTACTGTCTTCATTTATAATGTAGTTATACACTGCGTGTACAAAACATTAAAGACACCTGCTCTTTCCATGACATAGACTATCCAGGTGAATCAAGGTGAAAGCTATGATCCCTTATTGATGTCACATCAGGGTGAAAATACTTAATATTTGCAGTTTCTGTGAAAAGGTCCTGCCAAACAGGGATGCGCTGAGTAGGCACCTTCAGCGTCACACAAGGGAGAAGCCTTACCACTGTGAAGAGTGTGGCAAAGACTACGGTAGCAAAAATACCCTGAAGATTCACAACATGCAGGTTCACCACAAGGGGACAAAGGACATCATATGCAATGATTGTGGTCAACAGTTTACCCACCTCACATACCTCAAACGCCACATGTACTCCCACATGGACAAGGAAAAGAGGACATACCTGTGCAATGTGTGTGGGAAGCATTTCATCCAGAAGTCTCACTTGGACCGTCACAAGATGATTCACACTGGAGAGAAACCATTCAGCTGCGAACACTGCGTCATGGCCTTCAATCGGCCGGACTCCCTGCGGATGTATCTGAAGCTACATGTGTTGGGTAGGGAGGGGCCAAATCTGGCAGAGCAAGGGAAGACCAAGTGCACAGCGTGTAAGAAGAGCTTTGTCAACCCAAATGACCTCAAAGTCCACATGAGAATACACACTGGGGAGAGGCCATACAAGTGTGAGGACTGTTCCAAGAGCTTCACCCAGATCAGTATTCTCAACGCGCACCGACGCACGCATACTGGAGAGAAGCCACACGAGTGCAAGGTGTGCGGCAGCTGCTTCACCCGTCGCAAGTACCTGGATGATCACATAGGCAGAAAGCATGGGTCTTTAGAGCAAATTAATGAACAGGAGGATGAACAATGAGAACTGAGTTTTTAGGTGTTGTGACTTCATGTATGTAACTCGTAATATAAATATTGAAGATCAGTCAAGGCTGGATTGTTGCCTAGCAGTTTCTCGGGCCCCGTGTAGCTCAGTTGGTAGAGCATGGCGCTTGCAATGCCAGGGTTGTGGGTTCGTTTCCAACGAGGGTCCAGTATGAAAAATGTATGCACTCTCTAACTGTAAGTCGCTCTGGATAAGAGTGTCTGCTAAATGACTAAAATGTAAATGTCACTCCGAACATGCGCTGACCAACTGGCAAGTGTCTTCACTGACATTTTCAACCTCTCTGAGTCTGTAATACCAACACGTTTCAAGCAGACCACCATAGTCCCTGTGCCCAAGAACACCAAGGTAACCTGCCTAAATGACTACCGACACGTAGCACTCACATCTGTAGCCATGAAGTGCTTTGAAAGGCAGGTCATGGCTCACATCAACACCATTATCCCAGAAACCCTAGACCCACTCCAATTTGCATACCGCCGCAACAGATCCACAGATGATGCAATCTCTATTGTGCTCCACACTGCCCTTTCACACCTGGACAAAATGAACACCTATGTGAGATTGCTATTCATTGACTACAGCTCAGCGTTCAACACCATAGTGCCCTCAAAGCTCATCACTAAGCTAAGGACCCTGGGACGAAATACCTCCCTCTGCAACTGGATCCTGGACTTCCTGACTGGCCGCCCCCAGGTGGTAAGGGTAGGTAACAACACATTCGCCACGCTGATCCTCAACACGGGGGCCCCTCATGGATGCGTGCTCAGTCCCCTCCTGTAATCCCAGTTCACTCATGACTGCATGGCCAGGCACGACTCCAACACCATCATTATGTTTGCCGATGACACAACGACGAGACAGCCTAAAGGGAGGAGGTCAGAGACCTGGCCGTGTGGTGCCAGGACAACAACCTCTCCCTCAACGTGATCAAGACAAAGGAGCTGATCCTGGACTACAGGAAAAAGAAGAGGACCGTGCACGCCCCCATTTTCATCGATGGGGCTGTAGCGGAGCAGGTTGAGAGCTTCAAGTTCCTTGGTGTCCACATCACCAACAAACCAACATGGTCCAAGCACACCAAGACAGTCGTGAAGAGGGCACGACAAAACCTATTCCCCCTAAGGAGACTGAAAAGATTTGGCATAGGTCCTCAAATCCTCAAAAGGTTCTACAGCTGCACCCTCGAGAGCATCCTGACTGGTTGCATCACTGCCTGGTATTGCAACTGCTCGGGCTCCGACCGCATGGCACTACAGAGGGTAGTGCGTACGGCCCAGTACATCACTGGGGCCATCCAGGACCTCTATACCAGGCGGTGTCAGAGGAAGGCCCTAAAAATTGTCAAAGACTAGACTGTTCTCTCTGCTACCGCACGGCAAGCGGTACCGGAGCGCTAAGTCTAGATCCAAAAGGCTTCTAAACAGCTTCTACCCCCCCAAGCCATAAGACTCCTGAACATCTAATCAAATGGCTACCCATTTGCATTGTTTTTTTTTGGTATTCTTTCTTAAAAATGCATTGTTGGTTAAGGGCTTGTAAGTAAGTGTTTCACTGTAAGGTCTACAACTGTTATATTCGGCGCATGTGACAAATACAATTTGATTTGATTTGTTAAATCCACTTCAATCAGTGTAGATGAAGGGGAGGAAACAGGTTAAAGAAGGATTTTCAAGCCTTGAGACAATTGAGACATGGATTGTGTATGTGTGCCATTCAGAGGGTGAATGGGCAAGACAAAATATTTAAGTGCCTTTGAACGGGGTATGGTAGTAGGTGCCATGCGCACCGGTTTGTGTCAAGAACTGCAACGCTGCTGGGTTTTTCATGCTCAACAGTTTCCCGTGTGTCTCAAGAATGGTCCACCACCCAAAGGACATCCAGCCAACTTGACACAACTGTGGGAAGCATTGGAGTCAACATGAGCCAGCATCCTTGTGGAACACTTTCGACACCTTGTAGAGTCCATGCCCCAATGAATTGAGGCTCTTCTGAGGGCAAAAGGGGGAGATGCAACTCAAAATTAGGAAGGTGTTCTTAATGTTTTGTACACTCTGTGTATGTTGTGTGCCAGCTCTCTGTACTGTACGCAACGCACAGAAAACCAAAACACCACTAGACGGTGGCAAAGTAGATGGAGAGCGTGAGGCAGCGTGGTTTCGGTTTACCTCTACTGTCCTCTTTTCCTGTGGAAATTCTGCAGGATTTGTTGTGTCACTGGCTGTACAGACAGAATCACAGAAATGTGATGTTAAAATGGATTGTGATAAACTTCTCACCATATACAGTGCCCTCCGTAATTATTGGGAGAGTGAAGCATTTTTCTTCTTTTGGCTTTATACTTTTTGGATAATCCTGAATAAATCGTGAATAATGATGAGTGAGAAAATTACAGAAGTATAAATATCATACCCCCAGAAAATGCTAACCTACCCTGTTATTGTAATGGTGAGAGGTTAGCATGTCTTGGGGGTATGATATTTGTGCGTCTGTAACTTTCTCACTCATCATTATTCATAATTAATTCAGGATTATCCGTAATCATGGTAGCATCCACATTAATGTAGAAGTGTTTAGAAACATATTCTATTCTTATTTACAATGAAAGTTACTCCAAAATGACACAATTACACAACATTATTTACCATTCATTTCTATTGGGCACAAAATAATCTGAAACACAATCAAAACAAACAGCAAATGCATCCAACAATGTTGTAGTCACAAGCTTGATGCAGTCATTGCGTGCTATGAATATGGGACCAAATACTTTATACTACTTTAATACACATATACACTGCATTCGGAAAGTATTCAGACCCCTTGACTTTTTCCACATTTTGTTACGTTACAGCCTTATTCTAAAATTGATTAAATAAAACATTTTCCTCATCAATCTACACACAATACCTCATAATGACAAAGTGAAAACAGGTTTTTAGAAACATTTGCACATTTATAAAAAATAAAAAACAGAAATACCTTATTTATATAAGTATTCAGACCCTTTGCTATGAGAGTCGAAATTGAGCTCAGGTGCATCCTGTTTCCATTGATGATCCTTGATATGTTTCTACAACTTGATTGGAGTCCACCTGTGGTAAATTCAATTGATTGGACATGATTTGGAAAGGCACACACCTGTCTATATAAGGTCCCACAGTTGACAGTGCGTTCATCCACCTCTGGCCTGCTGGCCCCCCTACCTCTGCGGAAGCACAGTTCCCGCTCAGCCCAGTCAAAACTGTTCGCTGCTCTGGCACCCCAATGGTGGAACAAGCTCCCTCACGACGCCAGGACAGCGGAGTCACTCACCACCTTCCGGAGACACTTGAAACCCCACCTCTTTAAGGAATACCTGGGATAGGAGAAAGTCATCCTTCTACCCCCCCTTACCCCACCCCAAGGAGAAAAAAAAAAAGAAAACATATTGTAAAGTGGTTGTCCCACTGGCTATCATAAGGTGAATGCACCAATTTGTATGTCGCTCTGGATAAGAGCGTCTGCTAAATGACGTAAATGTAAATGTAAATGTAATGCATGTCAGAGCAAACTCCAAGCCATGAGGTCGAAGGAATTGTCCGTAGAGCTCCGAGACAGGATTGTGTCGAGGAACAGATCTGGGGAAGGGTACCAAAAAATGTCTGCAGCATTGAAGATCCCCAAGAACACAGTGGCCTGCATCATTCTTATATGGAAGACGTTTGGAAACACCATAACTCTTCATAGAGCTTGCCGCCTGGCCAAACGGAGCAATCAGGGGAGAAGGGCCTTGGTCAGGGAGGTGACCAAGAACCCGATGGTCACTCTGACAGAGCTCCAATGTTCCTCTGTGGAGATAGGAGAACATTCCAGAAGGACAACCATCTCTGCAGCACTCCACCAATCAGGCATTTATGGTAGAGTGGCCAGACAAAAGCCACTCCTCAGTAAAAGCCACATGACAGCCCGCTTGGAGTTTGCCTAAAGGCACTTAAAGGACTCTCAGACCACGAGAAATAAGATTCTCTGTTCTGATGAAACCAAGATTGAACTCTGGCCTGAATGCCAACCGTCACGTCTGGAGGAAACCTGGCACCATCCCTACGGTGAAGCATGGTGGTGGCAGCATCATGCTGTGGGGATGCTTTTCAGCTGCAGGGACTGGGAGACTAGTCAGGATCGAGGGAAAGTTGAACGGCGCAAAGTACAGAGAGATCCTTGATGAAAACCTGCCCCAGAGCGCTCAGGACCTCAGACTAGGGGAAAAGGTTCCCCTTCCACAGGACAACGACTCTAAGCATACAGCCAAGACAACACAGGAGTGGCTTCGGGACAAGTCTCTGAATGTCCTTGAGTGGCCAGCCAAAGCCCGGACTTGAACCCGATCTAACATATCTGGAGAGACCTGAAAGTAGCTGTTCAGCGACGGTCCCCATCCAACCTGACATTGCTTGAGAGGATCTGCAAAGAATAATGGGATAAACTCAACCAATTAAAGGTGTGCCAAGTTCGTAGCGTCATACCCAAGTAGACTCAAGGCTGTAATCGCTGCCAAAGGTGCTTCAACAAAGTACTAAGTAAAGGGTCTGAATACTTATGTAAATTTGTAATAAATCTGCAAAAATGTCTAAAAACCTGATTTTGCTTTGTCATTATGGGATGTTGTGTGTAGATTGATGACGAAAAAATACTATTTAATCAATTATAGAATAAGGCTGTAACGTAACAAAATGTGGAATAAATTAAGGGGTCTGAATACTTTCTGAATGCACTATACAGTGGGGGAAAAAAGTATTTAGTCAGCCACCAATTGTGCAAGGTCTCCCACTTAAAAAGATGAGAGAGGCCTGTAATTTTCATCATAGGTACACGTCAACTATGACAGACAAATTGAGACAAAGAAATCCAGAAAATCACATTGTAGGATTTTTTATGAATTTATTTGCAAATTATGGTGGAAAATAAGTATTTGGTCACCTACAAACAAGCAAGATTTCTGGCTCTCACAGACCTGTAACTTCTTCTTCAAGAGGCTCCTCTGTCCTCCACTCGTTACCTGTATTAATGGCACCTGTTTGAACTTGTTATCAGTATAAAAGACACCTGTCCACAACCTCAAACAGTCACACTCCAAACTCCACTATGGCCAAGACCAAAGAGCTGTCAAAGGACACCAGAAACAAAATTGTAGACCTGCACCAGGCTGGGAAGACTGAATCTGCAATAGGTAAGCAGCTTGGTTTGAAGAAATCAACTGTGGGAGCAATTATTAGGAAATGGAAGACATACAAGACCACTGATAATCTCCCTCGATCTGGGGCTCCACGCAAGATCTCACCCCGTGGGGTCAAAATGATCACAAGAACGGTGAGCAAAAATCCCAGAACCACACGGGGGGACCTAGTGAATGACCTGCAGAGAGCTGGGACCAAAGTAACAAAGCCTACCATCAGTAACACACTACGCCGCCAGGGACTCAAATCCTGCAGTGCCAGACGTGTCCCCCTGCTTAAGCCAGTACATGTCCAGGCCCGTCTGAAGTTTGCTAGAGTGCATTTGGATGATCCAGAAGAGGATTGGGAGAATGTCATATGGTCAGATGAAACCAAAATAGAACTTTTTGGTAAAAACTCAACTCGTCGTGTTTGGAGGACAAAGAATGCTGAGTTGCATCCAAAGAACACCATACCTACTGTGAAGCATGGGGGTGGAAACATCATGCTTTGGGGCTGTTTTTCTGCAAAGGGACCAGGACGACTGATCTGTGTAAAGGAAAGAATGAATGGGGCCATGTATCGTGAGATTTTGAGTGAAAACCTCCTTCCATCAGCAAGGGCATTGAAGATGAAACGTGGCTGGGTCTTTCAGCATGACAATGATCCCAAACACACCGCCCGGGCAACGAAGGAGTGGCTTCGTAAGAAGCATTTCAAGGTCCTGGAGTGGCCTAGCCAGTCTCCAGATCTCAACCCCATAGAAAATCTTTGGAGGGAGTTGAAAGTCCGTGTTGCCCAGCGACAGCCCCAAAACATCACTGCTCTAGAGGAGATCTGCATGGAGGAATGGGCCAAAATAGCAGCAACAGTGTGTGAAAACCTTGTGAAGACTTACAGAAAACGTTTGACCTGTGTCATTGCCAACAAAGGGTATATAACAAAGTATTGAGAAACTTTTGTTATAGACCAAATACTTATTTTCCACCATAATTTGCAAATAAATTCATAAAAAATCCTACAATGTGATTTTCTGAATTTTTTTTCTCATTTTGTCTGTCATAGTTGACGTGTACCTATGATGAAAATTACAGGCCTTTTTCATCTTTTTAAGTGGGAGAACTTGCACAATTGGTGGCTGACAATTCTTTTTTTCCCCCACTGTATTAGATAAGGATGTTTTATATAGGTTCACATACTCTTTGCTTTCAGAGAGAGGAGACAGGTGATACAGCATATGAACACCACAAGTAGAATTATGGACCCGATCACGGCCATCCATATGATGATGTACTTAGTCGGCATGTCTGTGATAGAAGAGGTAAAGAGTATGTTTGACCAAATGAATGAATGATCTGAATCAGAAATCTATAGGACATTTCTCATGTAATCTGTTTTACCTGTGTTCCACACCACTACCATGACATTTTTGCTGAGGGGTGAGCGTACACCCTCCTCCTCTTTGTAATCACAGTGGACAGTGACTTTTGACCTCATCCGTCTGGGCTTCCCTCCCAGCAGCTCTGACCCCCTCACTGGGAGAGTGCAATGGCCGTGGCTGGCATTTGAGTGACCAAGCTCCTTGTATTCAGAATCCACGTAGAACAAACACTGCTGACCCTCTACAAGGAACAAGGACTCACAGCTCAGCTCAACCACGTCAGTGAGGGTCACAAACTTCAGGCTTACTGAGATCTGGGGCTTCTTCTCCTGGGTAATCCAAGTGTTTGTCTGGTTCTCCTGGTCACCTTGAAGGATGAGGAAAGAAATAGTGAGATGATGAAAGAGAGAGATAGATGAGGAAAGAGAGAGGTAGGTTTACTATGCATCTGACTAAGATCAAGTTGAGCATCTGTATGATATAGCAGATCAAGGGAATATCTCAATTACAGAAACAAATCTTAGCGAAAAAATTACATGAACCTTTTTAATTCAATCAGTTGTCTCTTTGATGAATACAAATCATTTTGCTGAAAAGTTTATTCAAAATATATAAATTAAAATATCACAATGAGGAAACAATGTTTTGTTTCCCGTCTAAAAATTATTCTAAATGCAAGACATGCAACATTTTGATCTGAGGAAAATGTTCCCCTTCTTATGTGCTTAATACTAATTTCTCAGCCTTTTATTACCATAGCCTATTCAAATCACACAAAAAGCATCCCTAATGCTGAATGACAAAACAACCAAGAGAAAGAATATTCAAGAAAAACATACTGTACCAGCATCTGTTAATTGTAGTTCAAGAGAGACTACAAGAAAAATAGATAATTGTTATTCCAGCCAAAAGTACAATAAAATAAATAGTTGTGAAAGTTAATTATTTTACATTTGATTATACAATACAATAATATTATTACTAATAAAACGTTACTCACACATAAGGCACCAGCACATGAATTGGATCATGGTTAAGAGTTCTTTGAAGGTCCCAAACCTGTCACCTATTATAAATAACGCAGAGAGAAAAGTGAAACAGGATATATAGAAATGAGAGATGCTTTCAGGGCCTACTATTTTCACTGTTGCGAAGGTAATGCTTGCTCTCAAACATTCTTTTATAAATAAATATGGCTGTAGATCATGACTCAGACAAAGCCACAGTAGTACAAGGGTGAAACACTGATCAAATGTATTTTGTGTCTCCTTTCATGGTAAAACAATAGCTCCCGCCTACAGTATATGTCCCTCTTGTGATGGTGCATCATTTCATATAAACTATCATACCTATAGCTGTCATAGGTTTGTAACATGCTCCAAGTGCAGGTTTAGATAAAGACTGATCTGGTTGGGCCTAGTCTCTCCTAGCATCTGTGACAAATATGGTACGTGTGTCGGGAGCATAGGGGATATGAGAGTTATGTAAATGTAACATTTGGTTCTGGGTTTCTGAGATTCGTTTGGGCCTAATCAGGCCTAACTAGCAGGAGCCATGTTTAATTGGAAATACTTTTTAAAGGATTCCACTGTGAATTATCTACTTGAAATGTGATTGAATTAATGCAATTCTAATTTGGGTTTCTTTTACCTCTAGTTAAAGCTTTGCACATAAATAATGGGAAAATGCATGGTTGAAGAATTAGTTCCAAACAGAACCTCCATGTTGTTTGCGAATCAAGAGTCCTTTTGTATTGATTTCCTCTAACAGTTAGTGAAGTGGTTTATTAAGAATGTTCTACAATACATATAAATACAATCAATATATTAAAAAAACGATGCATTTTTATCTCTGTGGTTTTATCTCATTTTACACACACAACTTATGAATGACATACTGACTTATAAATCAAGAAAGCTGTTCATTTACACATTTATCAAGTATACACTACTGGTCAAAAGTTTTAGAACACCTACTCATTCAAGGGTTTTTCTTTATTTTTACTATTTTCTACATTGTAGAATAATAGTGAAAACATCAAAACTACATATGGAATCATGTAGTAACCAAAAGAGTGTTAAACAAATCAAAATATTTGTTATATTTGAGATTCTTCAAATAGCCACCCTTTGCCTTGATGACAGCTTTGCACACTCCACATGTGTTATTTCATAGTTTTGATGTCTTCACTATTATTCTACAATGTAGAAAATAGTAAAAATAAAGAAAAACCCTTGAATGAGTAGATGTTCTTTAACTTTTGACCGGTAGTGTACCTGTTCAAATGAATCTTATCCTAAAACCTCTGCACATCTATTTATAGCCCAGTAAGAGAATGCCATTAATCTGAGAGGAACTGATGCTTACAGACTACAGGAAGAGGTGGTGTCCACAGAGTAGCAGATATGTAAATCAAGCAGGGAGAACAAATTTGAAAAAAGTGCTTCAACAGGTGGAAGGAAAGGCACATACTATAAATTAACCATGAGAAAAACAAAACTTTTCTTCAAGACAGACTATCTTTCTTCTTCTATGATTCTGCTAAGAGGGCGTAGTCTCCAGCCATTGTAAACTTTATCTTGGTGTGCCCAGGTCCAGCTTGATTACCGGTAAATGTCACTGTAGAATATTGCAGACTAGCTCGGTCACTGGTAGATGTTGCTGTAGTGTATTGCAGACTAGTGTCGTAAGACACTTATAGCTATGTGCAGTTAGGGTTGCCATTGGCAGTATATTCCTAGATTTTGTGATCTGATCACTGTATGTGGCATTTGTTCTCCCTGCTTGATTTACATATCTGCTACTCTGTGGACACCACCTCTTCCTGTAGTCAGTTCCTCTCAGATCCTCCGTAGTGGCGCCGGAGAAGATACATAATAAATAAATAAATAACATGCCATTTAGCAGACGCTTTTATCCAAAGCGACTTACAGTCATGTGTGCATACATTTTTACGTATGGGTGGTCCCGGGGATCGAACCAACTACCCTGGCATTACATGTGCCATGCTCTACCAATTGAGCTACAGAGGACCACCTGGCTGCCGTTTTACAGCCCTCTAACCAATTGTACTATTATGTGTGTTTTTTCGCGTCATTTGTAATTTGTTCTGTACATAATGTTTCTGCCACCGTCTCTTATGACTAAAAAGAGCTTCTGGATATCAGGACAGTGATTACTCACCACGTATTGGACGAAGATTTTTCTTCAAGGATATCCTACAGACACCTGACTAGGCCCAAATCCCTGTCATTCGCATGAGAAAGAGACGGAGATATCGTGGACGTAGGTCGGGGTGCCATGTAAGGATCCGACGGCGAGCGAGTAAACTGCCTCTTCCATTCATGTTCAATCATTTGAAAACAAATTCGACGACCTAAGATTAAGGTTATCCTACCAACGGGACATAAAAAACTGTAATATCTTATGTTTCACTGAGTTGTGGCTGAACGACGACATGGATAACATACGGCTGGCGGGATATACGCTACATCAGCAGGATAGAACGGCTGACTCCGGTAAGACAATGGGTGGCGGTCTGTGTATATTTGTAAACAACAGCTGGTGCATAAAATCTAATACTAAGGAAGTCTCGAGGTTTTGCTCGCCGGAGGTAGAGTTCCTCATGATAAGCTGTAGACCACACTATTTACCAAGAGAGTTTTCATCTATATTTTTGTAGCTGTCTATCTACCACCACAAACTGATGCTGGCACTAAGATTGCACTCAATGAGCTGTATAAGGCCATAAGTAAACAGGAAAATGCTCATCCAGAGGCAGCGCTCCTAGTGGCCGGGGACTTTAATGCAGGGAAACTTAAATCCATTCTACTTAATTTCTACCAGCATGTTAAATGTGCAACCAAAGAAAAAAAAAACTCTAGACCACCTTTACTCCACACACAGAGACACATACAAAGCTCTCCCTCGCCCTCCATTTGGCAAATCTGACCATAACTATATCCTCCTGATTCCTGCTTATAAGCAAAAACTAAACCAGGAAGCACCAGTGACTCGGTTAATAAAAAAGTGGTCAGATGACGCAGATGCTAAGCTACAGGACTGTTTTGCTAGCACAGACTGGAATATGTTCCGGGATTCTTCAGATAACATTGAGGAGTACATCACATCAGTCACTGGCTTCATCAATAAGTGCAATCGATGACGTCGTCCCCACAGTGACCGTACGTACATACCCCAACCAGAAGCCATGGATTACAGGCAACATTCGCACTGAGCTAAAGGGTAGAGCTGCCGCTTTCAAGGAGCGGGACTCTAACCCGGACGCTTATGAGAAATCCTGCTATGCCCTCCGATTAACCATCAAACAGGCAAAGAGTCAATACAGGACTAAGATTGAATCGTACTTCACCGGCTCTGACGCTCGTCGGATGTGGCAGGGCTTGAAAACTATTACAGACTACAAAGGGAAGCACAGCCACGAGCTGCCCAGTGCCACAAGCCTAACAGACGAGCTAAATCACTTCTCGCTTCGAGGCAAGCAACACTGAAGCATGCATGAGAGCATCAGCTGTTACGGATGACTATGTGATCACGCTCTCCGTAGCCGATGTGAGTAAGACTTTTAAGCAGGTCAACATTAACAAGACCACAGGGCCAGATGGATTACCAGGACGTGTAGTCTGAGCATGTGCTGACCAACTGACAAGTGTCTTCACTGACATTTTCAACATGTCCCTGACTGAGTCTGTAATACCAACATGTTTCAAGCAGACCACCATAGTCCCTGTGCCCAAGGACACTAAGATAACCTGCCT
The DNA here is from genome assembly GCF_020615455.1 of Coregonus clupeaformis. Lineage (NCBI taxonomy): Eukaryota > Metazoa > Chordata > Actinopteri > Salmoniformes > Salmonidae > Coregonus > Coregonus clupeaformis. The sequence continues at coordinate 22,783,254 of NC_059218.1, read as the reverse complement.
AAATGACTACCGACCTTTGAAAGGCTGGTCATGGCTCACATCAACACCATTATCCCAGAAACCCTAGACCCACTCCAATTTGCATACCGCCCCAACAGATCCACAGATGATGCAATCTCTATTGCACTCCACACTGCCCTTTCCCACCTGGACAAGAGGAACACCTACATGAGAATGCTATTCATTGACTACAGCTCAGCGTTCAACACCATAGTGCCCTCAAAGCTCATCACTAAGCTAAGGATCCTGGGACAAACACCTCCCTCTGCAACTGGATCCTGGACTTCCTGACTGGCCGCCCCCAGGTGGTAAGGGTAGGTTAACAACACATCTGCCACGCTGATCCTCAACACGGGGGCCCCTCAGGGGTGCGTGCTCAGTCCCCTCCTGTACTCCCTGTTCACCCATGACTGCATGGCCAGGCATGACTCCAACACCATCATTAAGTGTGCCGATGACACAACAGTGGTAGGCCTGATTACCGACAACGATGAGACAGCCTATAGGGAGGAGGTCAGAGACCTGGCCGTGTGGTGCCAGGATAACAACCTCTCCCTCAACGTGATCAAGACAAAGGAGATGATTGTGGACTACAGGAAAAAAAAAGAGGACTGAGCACGCCCCCATTCTCATCGACTGGGCTGTAGTGGAACAGGTTGAGAGCTTCAAGTTCCTTGGTGTCCACATCACCATCAAACTGTCATGGTCCAAACATACCAAGACAGTCGTGAAGAGGGCACGACAAAGCCTATTACCCCTCAGGAGACTGAAAAGATTTGGCATGGGTCCTCAGATCCTCAAAAAGTTCTACAGCTGCAGCATCGAGAGCATCCTGACTGGTTGCATCACCACCTGGTATTGCAACTGCTCAGCCTCCGACCGCAAGGCACTACAGAGGGTAGTGCGTATGGCCCAGTACATCACTGGGGCCAAGCTTCCTGCCATCCAGGACCTCTATACCAGGCGGTGTCAGAGGAAGGCCCTAAAAATTGTCAAAGACTCCAGCCACCCTAGTCATAGAATGTTCTTTCTGCTACCGCACGGCAAGCGGTACCGGAGTGCCAAGTCTAGGTCCAAAAAGCTTCTCAACAGCTTCTACCCCCAAGCCATAAGACTCCTGAACAGCTAATCATGGCTACCCGGACTATTTGCACTGCCCCCCCCACCCCACCCCATCCCCCTCTTTTACGCTGCTGCTACTCTGTTTATTATTTATGCATAGTCACTTTAACTCTACCCACATGTATATATTACCTCAATTACCTTGACTAGCCGGTGCCCACACACATTGACTCTGTACCGGTACCCCCTGTATATAGCCTCCCTACTGTTATTTTATTTTACTGCTGCTCTTTAGTTATTTGCTTTTATTTTTTTTACTTAACACTTTTTTTATTTGACCTTTTTCTTTAAAAAACTGCATTGTTGGTTAAGGGCTTGTAAGTAAGCATTTCACTGTAATGTCTACACCTGTTGTATTCAGCGCATGTGGCAAATAACATTTGATTTTATTTTATTTGAGTAAAGTTCAAAGGTCAATCCATATTATTGAAAGTCGAAGTAAAGTGCATATTAGACTACTTCACATTGCACTGATTCAATCCAACTCATCTCATCCCTTGGTCTTGTGTTGACAGAATCTGTTTCAAATGAGAGAATGATTGAAAATAAAACACTGATCAAAAGATGTCAGAGAAAGGCAGTAGTGGTTTAGTCAGCCCTCATACTCACAGACACAAGGTTGGGTTTGGTGTTGCTGCTCAGGTGGGCTTCTGTCGAGACAATGCAGTACATTCAGACGGATATAGACAATACATACTGTTGACTGACTAGGTGAATCCAGGTGAAAGCTATGATCCCTTATTGATGTCACCTGTTAAATCCACTTTAATCAGTGTATATGAAGGGGAGGAGACAGCTTAAATAATATTTTTGGTGGGTTTTACACACTCAACAGTTTCCTGTGTGTATCAAGAATGGTCCACCACCCAAAGGATATCTAGCCAACGGCAGGCCAGTGGTCAAAAACGGGTCATTGAGGAAAGAGGACAAAGGAGGCTGACAATAATTGTGCAGAGCAACAGACGGGCTGCAGTTAGTCAACTGATAGTCCAGTACAACATTGGTGCCCAAAGTCTCATAAAAGAATGCACAACTCGTCGTACCTTGACACTAATGGGGTATGGCAGCTGATGACCTTACAGAGTTCCACTTCTTTCAGCAAAAAACAAGAAACTGCGATTGCAGTGGGCTAAGGAAAGAAAACACTGGACACAGGAGAATTGGAAAAACATTATCTGGTCTAATGAATCCCAGTTCCTGCTTCACACTACTGGAAGAAAACCACATGAGTACATGCATCCATCATGCCGCGTGTCAACATTGCAGGCTGTTGGTGATGTGATGGTGTGGGGTGTGTTTGTTATGGCACACATTGGGCCCCTCGATACAATTGGAGCAACGTTTGAATGCCACAGGATATATGAACATCATTGCTAATCAGGTGCATCCCTTCATGGCAGCAGTGTATCCATCTGTAAATTAATTTTTCAGCAGGATAATGCCCCATGCCACAAGTCTATAATGCCCCATGCCACAAGTCTAGGATTGTCCAGGAATGGTTCCACAAATATGGCAGTGAATTCAGCTTACTGCAGTGGCCTGCCCAGACACCAGATCTCAATCCAATTGAGCATCTGTGGGATCAGATGGAACAAGCCATTTGGAGTAGAAATCCACTACCAGCCAACTGTGGGAAGCATTGGAGTCAACATGGGCCAGCAATCCTGTGGAACGCTTTCTACACCTTGTAGAGTCCATGCCCCGACGAATTGAGTCTGTTCTGAGGGCAAAAGGGAGTGCAACTCAATATTAGGAAGGTGTTCCTAAGGTTTTGTACACTCAGTGTATAGATGTGCATAAATAAAGGAAACATAATGGTAGTTTAAAATGAATAAACAAGTTTTAACCAGTATTTACAGGCCTGCATTGAACCCCTTCTAGAGATAGAGAGAGATAATTTAGCAATTCAGAAAATAATTTAAAGTAGCCTTTGGAACAAAATATCAGTGGGATGGGCCTCCCGAGTAGCGCAGCGGTCTAAGGCACTATATCTCAGTGCTTGAGGCATCACTACAAACCCCCTGGTTCGATCCCAGGCTGTGTCACAGCCGGCCTTGATCGGGAGACCCATGAGGCGACGCGCAATTGGCCCAGCTACCTCAGGGTTAGGGGAGGGTTTGGCAAGCCGTGATTTCCTTGTCCCATCACGCTCTAGCGACTCCTTGTGGTGGGCCGGGCGCCTGTAAGCTGTTTCCTCCAACACATTGGTGCGGCTGGCTTCCGGGTTAAGCAAGCAGTGTGTCAAGAAGCAGTGCAGCTTGGCAGGGTTGTGTTTCGGAGGACGCATGGCTCTCGACCTTCGCCTCTCCCGAGTCCATAGGGGAGTTGCAGCGATGGGACAAGACTGTAACTACCAATTGGATATCATGAAAAAGGGGTAAAAAGTATGATTAGGCCTATCTGAAGGTACGCACCATGCTTGCGTCGGAGGACACACAGCACAGACCCAGATAGCAGAATGAGTAAAAGGGAACCAGCACCCAGACTGAAAAATGGTTACTGAATGAGTCATCTGTACAGTATAAATTACAATAGCTAGAATGTTCATGCAAATAAGCCTTACTAAGTGACCATCAAAATATTAAGAGTTTAGACATTTTAGAAACTAATCAATACCTGTACATTTACTAGCAACAGAATCATACACTGTAAATCAATATTACTCACCTTCTCCTTCGGTTGTTACATTGCTGACTGCCATCTCCTCTCCAGGAGGGATAGAACTGAAAGCTGGGGAGGAAATGGTAGTTCCAGGAGGATTTACAACTGAAATAAACAAAATATTTATATATGTCCAATACTAATTTATCAAACTTGTAATACAGTAATAGATAAACAGAAGATTGTCATGTTAAAATGTCAGCGCAATTGATAGGATCTAGTCCTCCTCACCATCTATGGGGATATTGAGGCTGTGCTGTGATGTCACAGTATCTTCATCCTTTACCACCAGCTCTACATGACATGTGATGAAGATATATCCAATACTGCTCCTCTTCATCAACAGCTCCTCTTCCGCCACTCTCCACACACAGACATTGTGTGTGTGAGGTTGTTTTTCTTAAGTGTGAGTCATCATTATTCAGGTAAAAGTTTCCATGTTTGGCCTCACATCAAAGAGTGAGGTATTTCCCTTCCTTTTGCACAGACTCGGTTTTCCAATGGGATCTGTTTGTAAATTGTGAAAGTAATATATAAAGTCAATTAATTATATCCTAGGGAAAAGGTGCACTCTGTGTAATGCTAACTAAACAAGTGCTTTGGAGTACAGTAAAACGGTCACTCACTGCTCACATTGTCTTCACTACGTTTTGAGAAGACTGTTTTCCCTTTTTCCCATTCTGTAGAATAGCACATCTCAGATCTACTTCAGTATTGTCCCACGTTGTTAACTCATTCCAGAACAACGTGAATTGGCAAACACTGGAATGCACTTTCTATAATAGGGGTTGTGGTCTTTGTAGAAGTCGCACTCAGTGCCTTCTTTTGACTCATAGCGTACTACAACAGGCAGGCATAGCTACATTGATGTACCCAGGGTCTAACACAATGGTTGGAGTGGGGACAGAATCTGTACAGAGGAAAAGAGAAAATCTATGAAAACTAAAATGGTAAGTGATAGAAGTATCTTGATTTATAAGGTATTTGTATGTGTAGTATCACTTCACTATATCTCTATTTGCAACTATAAAAAGTATTCAAGTCATTAAGTCTCAATAAAAGAAATGGCACTTGAAGTATAGTGCTACTCTACATTAGTAGTAAAAAGTACTTCTAAAAAAATGTATTTCATCAAGAAATACGTCTGTTGATGAAAGACGCTGATTACAATATTATTTAATGGCTGATGTTGAGCTGGACAATAATAATACATACAGGCAATGGTGTAAAGTACTTAAGTAAAAATACTTTAAATACTACTTAAGTAGTTCTTTGATGTATCTGTACTTTACTTTACTATTTATATTTTTGACAACTTTTACTTCACTACATTCCTAAAGAAAAGAATGTACTTTTTACTCCATACATTTTCCCTGACACTCATTTCATTTTAAATGCTTAGCAGGACAGAAAATGGACCAATTCACACACTTATCAAGAGAACATCCCTGGTCATCCCTAATGCCTCTGATCTTGCAAACTCACGAAACACAAATGCTTTGTTTGTAAATGATGTCTGAGTGTTGGAGTGTGTCCCTGGCTATCCGTAAATCTGGTTTGCTTAATATAAGGAATTTTAAATTATTCGTACTTTTACTTTTGATACAAAAGTATATGTTAGCAATTACATTTACTTTTGATACTTAAATATATTTTAGCAATTACATTTACTTTTGATACTTAAGTATATTTTAAACCAAATACTTTTAGACTTTTACTCAAGTAGTATTTTACTGGGTGACTTTCACTTTTATTTTAGTCATTTTCTGTTAAGGTATCTTTACTTTTAGTCAAGTACTGTATGACATTTGGGTACTTTTTCCACCACTGCATACAGGTACATACCTGCACAACCTTATTTTACTGCAAGACCGGCCGTATCTTTAAACAAGGGGAAAATATTTAAACAATGTAAAAACAGCTTCAAACAGGACATTTACATTTAACATATAGAATAATTAAAATCACTGTAAAGAGATGTTGATCAAAATAACATGTTTTTAATACTTACAAGTTAGTATAAAAAAAGATGGAGACATGTTTTGCACTATGCCGTCATTGATGAAGTGAGCAACTCGCATAGATTGTGATGTGAGAAATCTGATACAGTTGAAGTCGGAAGTTTACATAGCCAAATACATTTAAACTCAGTTTTTCACAATTCCTGACATTTAATCCTAGTAAAAATTAGGCCAGTTAGGATCACCACTTTATTTTAAGAATGTGAAATGTCAGAATAATAGTAGAGAGAATGATTTATTTAGGCTTTTATTTATTTCATCACATTCCCAGTGGGTCAGAAGTTTACATACACTCAATTAGAATTTGGTAGCATTGCCTTTAAATTGTTTGACTTGGGTCAAACGTTTCGGGTAGCCTTCCACAAGCTTCCCAATATAAATTGGGTGAATTGTGGCCCATTCCTCCTGACAGAGCTGTTGTAACTGACTCAGGTTTGTAGGCCTCCTTGCTCGCAAACGCTTCTGCCCACACATTTTCTATATGATTGAGGTCAGGGCTTTGTGATGGCCACTCCAATACCTTGACTTTGTTGTCCTTAAGCCATTTTGCCACAACTTGGGAAGTATGCTTGGGGTCATTGTCCATTTGGAAGACCCATTTGCGACAAAGCTTTAACTTCCTGACTGATGTCTTGAGATGTTGCTTCAATATATCCACATAATTTTCCTTCCTCATGATGCCATCTATTTTGTGAAGTGCACCAGTCCCTCCTGCAGCAAAGCACCCCCACAGCATGATGCTGCCAGCCCCGTGCTTCACGGTTGGGACGGTGTTCTTCGGCTTGCAAGCAACCCCCTTTTTCCTCCAAACATAACGATGGTCATTATGGCCAAACAGTTCTATTTCTGTTTCATCAGACCAGAGGACATTTCTCCAAAAAGTATGATCTTTGTCCCCATGTGCAGTTGCAAACCGTAGTCTGGCTTTTTTATGGCGGTTTTGGAGCAGTGGCTTCTTCCTTGTTGAGCGGCCTTTCAGGTTATGTCGATATATGACTTTTACTGTGGATATAGATACTTTTGTACCTGTTTCCTCCAGCATCTTCACAAGGTCCTTTGCTGTTGTTCTGGGATTGATTAGCACTTTTCGCACCAAAGTACGTTCATCTCTAGGAGACAGAACGCGTCTCCTTCCTGAGTTGTATGACGGCTGCGTGGTCCCATGGTGTTTATACTTGCGTACTATTGTTTGTACAGATGAACGTGGTACCTTCAGGCATTTGGAAATTGCTCCCAAGGATGAACCAGACTTGTGGAGGTCTACAATATTTCTTCTGAGGTCTTGGCTGATTTATTTGATTTTCCCATGATGTCAAGCAAAGAGGCACTGAGTTTGAACGTAGGCCTTGAAGTACATCCACAGGTACACCTCCAATAGACTCATATTATGTTAATTAGCCTATCAGAAGCTTCTAAAGCCATGACACCATTTTGTGGAATTTTCCAAGCTGTTTAAAGGCCCAGTCAACTTAGTGTATGTAAACTTCTGACCCACTGGAATTGTGATACAGTGAATATAAGTGAAATAATCTGTCTGCAAACAATTGTTGGAAAAATTACTTGTGTCATGCACAAAGTAGATGTCCTAACCGACTTGCCAAAACTATAGTTTGTTAACAAGACATTTGTGGAGTGGTTGTAAAAAGAGTTTTAATGACTCCAACCTAAGTGTATGTAAACTTCCGACTTCAACTGTATGTGCTTAGTTAGGACACAGAAAACATAGCAAGGAGGATATGGAGACTCACAAGTGATGCTGTGACAGGTCACTAGTGACGTTGAAGAAAATGACCTTATTTTCATTGACCTCTAAAGCGGTGGTCCATGTGGTCCACCTTTTATTGAAGTTACTGAAAATGTAGGTAGCTAAAGCAGAGCAGAACTATTTCAAATGTGAGAGCGCTTATGATTAATTGTTCAAATAAACTTGTTGACTTTTCAAAGAGTAACTGTATATACACACAAATGAACTAAATGTATTGTAAGTTTAACAGGAACTTCACCCTAACTAACGTCATCAACGTTGACATTATCAGAATTCGTTCAGCTACTGATATATTGGGTTTATTTATAGTTGGACACTTTATAGATACTTTCTTGTTTGCGGTTTTTCACCCAACGTCTTTTATAGCCTCATTACTGAGGTGATTAATGCGTCTTCAAATGAGGAAATGGCAGATACCTTGATTCATGTCTGCTTTAGCTTACATAATATATATTTTCAGTCAGAGTAACCAGTCGTGTCACGTAATGGTTTGTATTGCATGCATTGATGACATTACTATTGTGGATGTATGGCTAACTTTGTTTTTTGGAAGCAAATCCAAGCATTACAAATTTGTAGTGGAATGGAAAACCAGAATCAAAATATGTTTTAGTTGTTTTTCATTTCATGACTACCAATAACTAGTTTCACATTTCTGGTAAACCACCGATGGAAAGGTTAAATGTTGACTATTCCTCAAATAACAGTTAGGCCTATGTGTTGGTTAACATTGACATCAACTCCTTGTAAGTTGCACCTGTTTCTTTTTAAAGGTTGGAAATGTTAGACAGGTGAATCTTGCAACATATACAGCACTTACAATTAGTACGTTATTTAAGTTGCATTGTACTACACTCTTAGAAAAAAAGGTGCTATCTAGAACTGGCTCCTCAACTTCCCGAGAGAAACAACATTTCCATCACGGAATTACAATATACTGTACAAGCTTTATTTCCACTGGAAAACACAACATCCAAGAGTATAAAGTATAAAGTATACCAGAGAAGACGCGGAATAGATTCCAACAGCAGGATGAGAACATAGATACCGGCATGAAGACTGGTATATTGGTAGAAGGGGATCTCTGAGCAGGACTCTGGAAGGGATGGGGACAGCATTATCAAAAACAATCTCTGAATGAGTCAACTGTTGCTGTACTTCAACAAACTGAGCTCATAATTACCACTCTGTACCTTCTGTCGACACAGTGTACATTGACAGATCTAGCTACATTGATGTACCCAGCGGATAATACAATGGTTGAAGTGGGGACAGAATCTGTTTGGATTTAAATATATACAGTGCCTCCTGAAATTATTCAGACCCCATGACTTTTTCCATATTTTGTTAGGTTACAGCCTTATTCTAAAATTGATTAATTTGTTTATTTTCCTCATCAATCTACACACAATACCGCATAATGTCAAAGCAAAAACAGTTTTTTAGAAATTCTTTGCTAAAACAATAACAAAAATAACTGAAACGTCATATTTACATAAGTATTCAGACCCTTTACTCAGTACTTTGTTGAAGCACCTTTGGCAGCGATTACAGCCTAGAGTCATCTTGGGTTTGACGCTACAAGCTTGGCACACCAGTATTTGGGGAGTTTCTCCCATTCTTCTCTGCAGATCCTCTCAGCTCTGTCAGGTTGGATGGGGAGCGTTGCTGCACAGTTATTTTCAGGTCTCTCCAGAGATGTTCGATAGGGTTCAAGTCCGGGCTCTGGATGGGCCACTCAAGGACATTCAGAGACTTGTCCTGAAGCCACTCCTGCGTTGTCTTGGCTGTGTGCTTAGGGTTGTTGTCCTGTTGGAAGGTGAACCTTCGCCCCATTTTGAGGTCCTGAGTGCTCCGGAGCAGGTTTTCTTCAAGGATCTCTCTGTACTTTGCTCCGTTCATCTTTGCCTCGATCCTTTCTAGTCTCCCAGTCCCTGCCGCTGAAATACATCCCAACATGCTGCAACCACCATGCTTCACCGTAGGGATGGTGCCAGGTTTCCTCCAGACGTGACGCTTGGCATTCAGGCCAAAGAGTTCAATCTTGGTTTCATCGGACCAGAGAATCTTGTTTCTCATGGTTTGAGAGTCTTTAGGTACCTTTTGGCAAACTCCAAGCGGGCTGACACATACCTTTTACTGAGGAGTGGCTTCTGTCTTGTCACTCTACAATAAAGGCCTGATTTGTGGAGTGCTGCAGAGATGGTTGTTCTTCTGGAAGGTTCTCCTATCTCCACAGAGGAACTCTAGAGCTCTGTCAGAGTGACCATTGGGTTCCTGGTCACCTCCCTGACCAAGACCCTTCTCCCCCGATTGCTCAGTTTGGCCGGGCGGCCAGCTCTAGGAAGAGTCTTGGTGGTTCCAAACTTCTTCCATTTAAGAATGATGGAGGCCACTGTGTTCTTGGGGACCTTCAATGCTGCAGAAATGTTTTGGTACCCTTCCCCAGATCTGTGCCTCAACACAATCCTGTCTCAGAGCTCTAATGACAATTCCTTCGACCTCATGGCTTGGTTTTTGCTCTGACATGCAATGTCAACTGTGGCACCTTATATAGACAGGTGTGTGCCTTTCCAAAATTTCTAAAAACCTATTTTCGCTTTGTCATTATGGGGTATTGTGTGTAGATTGCCAAGGATTTTTTTATTTAATCCATTTTAGAATATGGCTTTAACGTAACACAATGTGAAAAAAGTCAAGGGGTCTGAATACTTTCCAAATGCACTGTACGTATTTTAGACGTCTTTTCAATGTCATTTTGCTTACTGGGACTATTCTAGTTTTTTTGCGGGGCCACAATTGTTTGGTCTCGCCAAGGACGGCAGAACGGCAAGGACCGGTCCTGAGGTCCAAACTCCTGTTATGACAAATTGTGTATGAAAGACGATAGCCCATCTCCAATATCATTCCACAACTAACGTTGTTTGACATGATGTAAAACATTCCTGCATAACATTTTCTAACTGCACCACTGGCCACAACTTTAACATGGAAAACAGGAAGATATCTTAAACAAGGCGTTTCAGTTAACATGTCAACATAAAATACACACTATACAGTGCCTTACAAAAGTATTCATCCCCCTTGGCGTTTTACCTATTTTGTTGCATTACAACCTGTAATTTAAATGGACTTTTATTTGGATTTCATGTAATGGACATACACAAAATAGTCCAAATTGGTGAGGTAGGTAGCTTAGTGGTTAAGACCGTTGTGCTAGTAACCGAAAGGTCGCTGGTTCTAATCCCCGAGCCGACTAGGTGAAAAATCTGTCGAAGTGCCCTTGAGCAAGGCACTTAACCCTAATTGCTCCTGTAAGTCGCTCTGGATAAGAGCGTCTGCTAAATGACTAACATGCAAAATATTTTTTCTTGTGAAACACAAAAAAACAGAAAACTTGAGCATGCATAACTATTCCCCCCCACCCCAAAGTCAATACTTTGTAGAGCCACCTTTTGCAGCAATTACAGCTGCATGTCTCTTAGGGTATGTCTCTATAAGCTTGGCACATCTAGCCACTGGGATTTTTGCCCATTCTTCAAGGCAAAACTGCTCCAGCTCCTTCAAGTTGGATGGGTTCCGCTAGTGTACAGCAATCTTTAAGTCATACCACAGATTCTCAATTGGATTGAGGTCTGGGCTTTGACTAGGCCATTCAAAGACATTTAAATGTTTCCCATTAAATCACTTGAGTGTTGCTTTAACAGTATGCTTAGGGTCATTGTCCTGCTGGAAGGTGAACCTCCGTCCCAGTCTCAAGTCCCTGGAAGACTGAAACAGTTTTCCCTCAAGAATTTCCCTATATTTATCGCCATCCATCATTCCTTCAATTCTGACCAGTTTCCCAGTCCCTGCCGATGAAAAACATCCACACAGCATGATGCTGCCACCACCATGCTTCACTGTGGGGATGGTGTTCTCGGGGTGATGAGTGGTGTTGGGTTTGCGCCAGACATAACGTTTTCCTTGATGGCCAAAAAGCTAATTTTTAGTCTCATCTGACCAGAGTACCTTCTTCCATATGTTTGGGGAGTCTCCCACATGCCTTTTGGTGTGGGAGACTCCCCAAACTTTCTTTAAGCAATGGCTTTTTTCTGGCCACTCTTCCATAAAGCCCAGCTCTGTGGAGTGTACGGCTTAAAGTGGTCCTATGGACAGATACGCCAATTTCCGCTGTGGAGCTTTGCAGCTCCTTCAGGGTTATCTTTGGTCTCTTTGTTGCCTCTCTGATTAATGCCCTCCTTGCCTGGTCCGTGAGTTTTGGTGGGCGGCCCTCTCTTGGCAGGTTTGTTGTGGTGCCATATTCTTTCCATTTTTTAATAATGGATTTAATGGTGCTCCGTGGGATGTTCAAAGTTTCTGATATTTTTTTATAACCCAACCCTGATCTGTACTTCTCCACAACTTTGTCCCTGACCTGTTTGGAGAGCTCCTTGGTCTTCATGGTGCCGCTTGCTTGGTGGTGCCCCTTGCTTAGTGGTGTTGCAGACTCTGGGGCCTTTCAGAACAGGTGTATATATACTGAGATCATGTGACAGTTAGATTGCACACAGGTGGACTTTATTTAACAAATTATGTGACTTCTGAAGGTAATTGGTTGCACCAGATCTTATTTAGGGGCTTCATAGCAAAGGGGGTGAAGACATATGCACGCACCACTTTTCCGTTATTTATTTTTTACAATTTCTTTAAACAAGTTATTTGTTTCATTTCACTTCACCATTTTGCGTATGTCCATTACATGAAATCCAAATAAAAATAAAAGTGGGAAGAATACTTTTGCAAGGCACTGTATAACCAGCCAGAAACCGCTGGTAGAGAGGCAGACCTATTGTCTGTGCAGTATATGGTTGTCTGTAAAATTGGGTATTTATGGCAATTTTAAGAAATGGGTATCTATCTGGGTATATCTGATTTGGGTTAACTAGTTTGGAGGTAGGCCTGTCTGGTCCTTGAGGGCCCCTTTATACCAGCCTCATTACTTTTTACTTAAAATATAGAAGAAAGAAAGTGGTGGGTTGAAATGTGAAAATGAGCGGTTCACCAAGGGTTCTTCTAAGATCCTCAAAGTTCTTTGAAGAACCTTACGGTTCTTGGCACTGAAAATTGCCCCCAAAAGGTTATTCTAAGAACCCCATAGGAGGTGGGGTTCATCGAGGAAACCTCCATAGTTGGTGGGGGTTCTTGCAGGAACCTAACTGTCCAACTGAAACATTTTGATTTTAATTTGAAAGGACAGCAGGTGCATGTAAAGATCTCCTCAATTTAAGTTAAGGTTTGTCCCTTGTATGATCTAAATTGATATTGTTTAATGATGAGACCATCTATCTTTTCATATTTGTGCAAATCTTTCTAAAACAGAAAATGGACACAATTCAATCAATAAAGAGGTAAGAATATGTATGCTATAAGAATATGTTGAAGGCTAGCTGTATTGGGTGCATATGACTAAACTGCTCACCTTTGTGTCTGTGTCTGCAGGTATACAGACGAGGAGGCATACAAAGGTATGTCAATTGGTATTGGTATGTTGTGCAGATAATAATAATAATAATAATAATAATAATAATAATAATATGCCATTTAGCAGATCACATGTACCATCCTCCTCCCTTACCTCTTCAATGAAAATCCCATAGGCCTCTATATTATGGACATGGTATGTGTATGAAAACCATTATCAAAACAGTTTTTTTCATTCACTTTTACCACAAAAACCAAGGTATGAATACTGTCGTGTACATGTTTTGTTAATCATCTATATAATTACTATTTTTGGATTCACAGATGTCACCCTCCCTACCTCTGAATACAACAGGAAACCTGTTTGATCACCATGCACTGCAAAATAATTCTGGCTATGGATACGGAGAACATCAGCACATTAACATCAACATGCCAGAGGATATATCTATTGGACTTGGGGCTCTGCTGGGAGTTGACCTCATATTTAGATTTTTTATTCTGCTTTGCCACTAAAATCATAATAAACACTGACAACTAAAATATTGTGTTATTGTTATGCATATTATTAATAATAATAACAATAATAGGGGGGTTAGTTAAAAAATTAACCCCAAAAGGTTATCCAAAAGGTTCTTCGAGGATCCATTAAAATGGGTTGTTTGAAGAACTTGTAGGGGTTCCCCCAGTTTCAATTTGAAGCACCCCTAAAGGATACTCCAGGAACCTTTTCTTTTTAGAGTGTATGAGATTTGCAAATTTAGATAACTGAGTAATATAAAACATTAATTCTAGGGTGATAGGAGATTAAGCCAAAATGAATGTGTTAAAAAAGGCCAACATGTAATTACACATACCACTAACAGGTATAACAGTTTGTGGGAAGACCAGAATGTCTGGGGAGGCCCACCAGTCACAGCATTGTAGCTCTTCTTGGCCTGCTCTAGGCCTCTGCAAGAAATATCATGCAGACAATGTTTCTGAGAAGTCGTTTCTCAGAGATGTGCTTCATATGAGATGTGCTGAAAGCTTTTGGGTTTTTCTTGTGGTTAAACGATAACTGTTTACGCTTCTTTGTTTGCGTCTCGACTCTGGAAATACACGAGTGTGAGTGAAAGACAGAATAAGCACAAACACTCAGGCATTATGAAACATCAGCCAGTTGAACTATACTGTGTTTCAGATCACACTGTCACCACAAACTAGCAGTTAGAGTACACCCCTGTCTTTACCATTACCCTTCTCCATTTTCTACTGAACCTCTGTGAAAATACCTACCTGGGTAGCAGATAGCCTAACGGTTAGAGCGTTGGGCCAATAACCAAAAGGTGGCTGGTTTCAATACCTGAGCCAACAAGGTGAAACATCTGACGATGTGCCCTTGTGCACTTTACCCTAATTTTCTCCCGCGGTGCTGTACTACTATGGCTGACCCTGTAAAACAACACATTTCACTGCACCTATCCTGTGTGACAATAAAACACTTTTTTTTTTCTTTGTTGTTTCTCTAACTCACACAATCTTTTATCCCCATCTACTGGGCAAAAAAGGTACCAATCTTCAAACATAAAGTTGCCCAGGAACTCAGTAATACAGTGATCCCATATGGTTGTGCCTATTTCTTCCTCCATATCCCAACATCCTCGAGGGTGGGGAGAAAAAGCCCCTCAACTGCCTGAAAGCTGAAATGATGTAACCTGTATTTCCTTAGGACAACAGAACCACACACCAGCATAAAATGTTAATGCTGTAATACAATATATTTATTTGATATATTCAAAAACATAATAACATTAAAAACCGCACAGAATAGGAAAATGTATACCGGTATGTTAAAACTAATCTACACAATTATCAGGGATACCTCTGTAAATTGATAATATCTTAAACCCTTTGCACATCTATTTCTTGCCCAGTAAGATATTACACCATTCATCTGAGAGGAACAGATGTCGTCAGACTACTGGAAGACCAGAGAGTGGAAGCAATGTAAATCAGAAATCAGATAAATTATGTGGATGAAGAAAGAAATTACGTAATTATAATACAAATAGACCACACTTACCTATTGGCAGACCAGACTTGTTGATCACCTTCAGAAATAACTGTAAAATGATAATAGATTAAACCAGCCCTGATTTCACATTTATAATACAAAAATAACTCGAAATAGACATTAGAACAAATTAACCCTATCAGTATTTGAATGCATGTACCTCGCTTGTTCCGGAGAAAACACAGGACAGATACAACCAGCAAAATTGCATAACTATACTTTTCCCTCTCCCTTCTGAAAAAAGGACTACGATATGCTGATAAAGCCTAAACTATTCCCTGGTATCCAGAATGGTACATTACAACGCAGTTCGGTTTTGGTCATCAATGTAAATGTGGCAACCCGAGGGAGAAACAGTTGCTGTTTCATCTTCTGCTGTCAGTCTTGGGTGTAGCTACTAAACAGCTTTATGATTTTATTCACCTACACTACATAACCAAAAGTATGTGGACACCTGCTCATCGAACATCTCATTCCAAAATCATTGGCATTAATATGGAGTTGGTCCCCCCTTCGCTGCTATAACAGCCTCCACTCTTCTGGGAAGACTTTACACTAGATGTTAGAACATTGCTGCGGGGACTTGCTTCCATTCAGCCACAACAGCATTAGTGAGGTCGGACACTGATGTTGGGCAATTAGGCCTGGCTCGCAGTCGGCATTCCAATTCATCCCAAAGGTGTTCGATGGGGTTGAGGTCAGGGCTATGTGCCGGCCAGTCAAGTTCTTCCACACCGATCTCGACAAACCATTTCTGTTTGGACCTCGCTTTGTGTGTGTCATGCTGAAACAGGAAAGGGCCTTCCCCAAACTGTTGCCACAAAATTGAAAGCAGAGAATCGTCTAGAAGGTCATTGTATGCTGTAGCATTAATATTTCCCTTCACTGAAACTAAGGGGCCTAGCCCGAACCATGAAAAACCACCCCAGACCATTAATCCTCCTCCACCAAACTTTAAAGGTGGCACTATGCATTCGGGCAGATAGCATTCTCTTGGCATCCACCAAACCGAGATGCATCTGTCAGACTGCCAGATGGTGAAGTGTGATTCATCACTCCAGAGAACACGTTTCCACTGCTCCAGAGTCCAATGGCGGCGAGCTTTACACATTTTACATTTTAGTAATTTAGCAGACGCTACAGAGCGACTTACAGTTAGTGCATTCATCTTAAGATAGCTAGGTGGGACAACCACATGTCACAGGCATAGAAAGTAGCTATCAGTAGAGTCAGAGCTAGAAGAGGAGGGTCAAATGCAAGCTGCCCTCCCGTACGGGTGGGAGGGCCAAGAGACCTGAGGTGGCAGAACGGAGTCCTCGGGTTGGGGTGTAGGGTTTGAACATAGCCTGAAGGTAGGGAGGGGCAGTTCCTCTTGCTGTTCCGTAGGTAAGCACCATGGTCTTGTAGTGAATGTGAGCTTCGACTGGAAGCCAGTGGAGTGTGCGGAGGAGCGGTGAGACATGAGAGAACTTGGGAAGGTTGAAAACCAGGCGGCTGCAGCGTTCTGGATAATTTGCAGGGGTTTGATGGCACAAGCGGGGAGCCCAGCCAACAGCGGGTTGCAGTAGTCCAGACGGGAGAGGACAAGTGTCTGGATTAGGACCTGCGCTGCTACCTGTGTGAGGTAGGGTGATACTCTACGGATGTTGTAGAACATGAACCTGCAGGAGCAGGTTACTGCTTTGATGTTTGCAGAGAACGACAGGGTGTTGTCCAGGGTCACACCTAGGTTATTTGCACTCTGTGAGGGCGACACTGTGGAGTTGTCAACCGTGATGGAGAGGTCTTTGAGCGGGCAGGCCTTTTTCCGGGAGGAAGAGCAGTTTCGTCTTATCGAGGTTGAGCTTGAGGTGGTGGTCTGACATCCAAGTTGAGATATCTGCCAGGCACGCAGAGATGCTTGTTGCCACCTGGGTGTCAGAAGGGGGGAAGGAGAAAAGTAGTTGAGTGTCATCCACAAAGCAATAATAGGAGAGACCATGTGAGGATATGACAGAGCCGAGTGACTTGGTGTATAGAGAGAAGTGGAAAGGGCCTAGAACCGAGCCCTGGGGGACACCAGTAGTGAGAGTACGTAGTGCAGACACAGATCCTCTCCACGTCACCTGGTAGGAGAGCCTGCCAGGTAGGATGCAATTCAAGAGTGTGCAGCGCCTGAGATATACAGCCCTGAGAGGGTAGAGAAGGATCTGATTGTTCACGGTGTCGAAGGCAGCGTATAGATCTAGGAGAATGAGAACAGAGGAGAGAGAGTCAGCTTTGGCAGTGGGGAGAGCCTCCATGACACAGAAAAGAGCAGTCTCGGTTGAGTGACCCGTCTTGAAGCCTGACTCGTTAGGGTCAAGAAGATCGTTCTGAGATTTACACCACTTCAGCCGATGCTTCGCATTGCGCATGGTGATCTTAGGTTTGTGTGTGGCTGCTTGGCCATGGAAACCCATTTCATGAAGCTCACGACCAACAGTTCTTGTGCTGACTTTGCTTCCAGAGGCAGTTTGGAACTCGGTAGTGAGTGTTGCAATCGAGGACAGACGATTTATATGCGCTACGCGCTTCAGCACTTGGCTGTCCCTTTCTGTGAGCTTGTGTGGCCTACCACTTCGTGGCTGAGTCGTTTTTACTCCTAGACTTTTCCACTTCACAATAACAGCACTTACAGTTGACCGGGGCAGCTCTAGCAGGGCAGAAATTTGACGAACTGACATCCTATGACGGTGCCACGTTGAAAGTCACTGAGCTCTTCAGTGCGGGCCATTCTACTGCCAATGATTGTCTATGAAGATTGAATGACTGTCTGCTCAATTTTATACACCTGTCAGCAACGGGTTTGGCTGAAATAGCCAAATCCACTAATTTGAATGGGTGTCCATATACTTTTGTCTGCAAATGCGATGATGCATGGAATGCTTTCTTATAAAGGTGAATTTTTATGGTGAAAATGTGCTTTCCCATACTTGAAACTCACGCACCGCCTATGCATAGGACACGTGTCATTGCATCCTCGACTTCCATGTTCTGTCAAGATTAATTAGCATAATCTAAATGTGATTTCTGTCATTCTGACCACCGTGGGTGGATGCCCTAATCAAGTTACGCACCCAATGCATATGGGTCCGGTACATTTCTCAAATGTCCGGTAAATTAAAATGCTGCCGGTCAAATGTCCGGCACCACATTTTCATAACAGAAACCCTGATGGCGTGCTGCATGAGTTTTGCCATTTCAAACGGTCATAACTATATTGATCAGGCAACACCCGACCACACCCATTAAACGGGAGCAAACATACCTCAAAGACTGTTGAAGAACGGTGCACACTGTTTTGGGGAAATGTCTCTTTCAGTACAAACCTTCACACACCGTTGCAAAATGTTTAATGAAGTGAACGCACCCTATGACTCTACAGTGTTGTCTACTTGATTGATTTAAATGTCCATGGTATAAAGGGCTTCATCCAATAGAAGAGAGGGGGAGTCCTCCTTGGCCAATAAGTTCTTCTTGCCTAGGTGACAGGCCTGTTGGTAGGGTGGGCAAATCGGGGGCTGGGAGGGGGGGCGTGTACTGTTATTCCTTACTGGCATCCAGCTGTGAAGAGAATACAAAAGTTCACGAGGACAGCACAGGGTGTCCATTACAACATACATTTATTTAAAAGTGAGAATCAATCACTGACATTAGATTTTTTGAATACTTTATACTCCAACTATCTGTATCCCCTCATCTATAAGCCCATAAGAGTGACCAGTTCATCTGCCACCCTTATTGATAATACTTTTACATATTATTTGAATAATGTGGCTAATACAGGTATACTGTATACCAACATTTCTGACCACTTTCCAATTTTCCACTTCTCTTTTGCAGCTGGAAATGAACAGATTGGAATGATTAAAAGCATTAAATGTAGAATATTTAACTAAAGTAATTGTGAGCGCTTTACATTTTTACATTTTAATCAAGATGTTGATTGATGATATATCATGAGAAAATGTTTATAATCAGGCCTATGTGGAGTCTGCTTACCAGACTTTTCTCACATCTTTCAATTCTGTATTTCAACACTGTTTTCCCGTAGTTAAACCACATAAGAGAGCAGCAGAAGGGTTCTGGAAACCTTGGTTTACAGTTAAAAAAATAAAAATCTACAAAGTTTATCACAAATCCCTCTCCCCTGAATTCTGCAAATTACAAAAAGTATAAGAACAAATTCACTCACCTACTTCGGATATCCCCCAAAATATATTTTACTAACAAAAGCCAAGAATCCTTAAATAATATAAAGTCAACTTGGAAAATCATCAATCAACTGTCAAATAAGAAAAAGGCATCTACAACTATTCCATCTCAATTTATTGTTGGAAATAAGTCCTAAAGTGATCCTGATGTTATTTTAGGTGAATTTAATAACTTTTTGTGAATGTGGGTTCCTCACTGTCAAAGAAAAGTTAAAAAACTGTTGGAAATCCCTTGGATTACATTAAGGGACATTTCCCTTCTCTGCTTCAGTTTGATCCTCCTGATGTAATGGAGGTAATTGGGAACTTAAAGATATCAGCAGCAGGTCATGATGAGATTGGTGCCTCTTTGGTGAAATCCGTATCTTCCTCGATTACGGAGCCTCTAACGTATATCTTCACCAAATCTATGCAAACTGGTATTGTTCCTAAAGATTTCAAAGTGCCAAAGTTGTCCCCAGATTTATAGAGGTATTTTACAAATTATCGCCCAATATCTGTACTACCATGTTTTTCTAAAATCCTAGAAGAATTGGTATATAAGAGAATGTTTAAACATTTAAATCAACACTGTATTCTATATGAGCACCAATATGGTTTCAACACTGTATTCTATATGAGCACCAATATGGTTTCAACACTGTATTCTATATGAGCACCAATATGGTTTTCGTAAGAACTACTCCACATATATGGCTCTATTGAACTTGTGAATAAAAATCTTTAATGCCCTTAACAACAATGAATACGTTCTTGGCGTATTTATCCAAAGCGTTTGACACGGTTGATCATGTAATATTACTTTCTAAATAGTATTATTACGGTTTTCATGATTATATATATATATATATATATACATAATTGATTATATACTGTAGTTATGTTCATGATAGAGAACAATGTGTTCATGCAAACGGCTGTGCATCTACCAGGGCCAAGATATCCTGTTGTGTGCCACAGGGTTCGATAATTGGACCTTTGTTATTCCTAATCTATTTCAATGACCTTGCTGCTGTGTCTTCTACCGTACTTCCCATTCTCTTTGCTGATGATACCAATTTGATTTTATCACAATAATTTAGATTCACTAATTCATGAAGCCAACTCAGGTATGGACACATTTTCTGAATGGTTCCAGAAAAACAAATGATCTTTAAATGTTAAAAAATCTAACTTTATTGAATTCTCTAGTAGAAATAAGAAATATTGTTTAAAAAAAAAGAGACAGAATCTCAATTGGTGGGAATGAAATGGAATTCTAATTGATGAAAAGTTATCCTGGAAAGATCTGTTGGGTAGTTTTTCAGTAGACCACACAGAGCCATGGTACCGAGTGGTACCCAAGGTCAGACCATGGGTTAAACATAGTAAATATTTCTAGACTATAAAGATTAAAACGTAGCTAATTATAAAGACAAGCAATAAGACTAAGTGATGCGGAGGGTGGTAACGAGTGGTACACAAGGAGGGAGTCTGAGCCAGAGTCAGGACATGGCTCTTGATTGATTATACTGTTATGCCTGAGGCAATGCATAAGGAAGGTCTTAAATGTATATGGTTGCGAATGGGTTATGACTCTGCCATGTTTAAACCATATTTAAGTATCGATTGAAATGTTTTAGAATAAACAGAGCAGAGCCAGGAGATTGCTCTGTTATTTTTTACATAAGAAAGCTTGGTTTGGCCACTTTTGTTTTCAAACTAGATAAATAGAAGGAGGAGACTGAATAGGGTCAGATTTCGCCACTATCATAAATGAAGAGAGTGGGCGGAGCGGTCAAAAGATGAAGGCTTGGAAACAATAGTGGAGAAACTGAACTGGGAGGGTTTAAGCTAAAAAGTATGTAAAATGAGCAGGAATGGAAATGGTATATTAACTGAGGGCCGAGTGTTGGGAGTTCAGATGTTTTGCAAACCACCTCGGCTCTATTGCGTATGTGACGAAGTATATCTTAATTCTACAAAAACTCTGGAAGAACTTTGATTTTTAATAAGTATAGTGATACTTTTCCACAACATAATTGGCACCCTAGATGGGACTGGGAAAAGAGACCGCTGTTAATAGAGGTAAGCAATGTTCTTACTTTTAACATAGAAAGTGTGTGATTCGCTCAAGCTGATTCTGAAGGTCAGGTACCGTGGGGTCTCTCCAGTATTAAGGGCTAAATTTAGGAAAAGTACAGAGTTTTTGTTCGAATGAGAAATAAGCATGCATGTAATGTTGTAAATTGTTGAATATTGTTGGTAATTACAAATAAGTTAAATCCTGTGGATACCGCTTTGGAGAGCTAAGGTTAACACTCCAGAGGGCTGAACGGGCAGGTGGCTAGCCAGTACATGAATAGGTGCCTACGGTTACCGCTCTAATGTGGAGTTCATTGTTAAAGGCTGCTCGGGTAGGTGGTGCATCATCCTGTGGTGGTGATGCAAAAATTAGACAGTGCCAATCAGGTAAAGAAGAAGGTCATCCTGAGTAGGTGGCACCATAAATTGGAAGTAGCGCTGGTCATCCAGAGTAGGTGAACGGTTGTGAAATAGCCACTAGGGCTTCAAAATATAAAGAAAGTGTTAAATAGAGTAGGTCTGCTCATCTTGTGCGGGTGAATGGTTTGCTTGAGAGTCTGTGATTCATTCAATTGTGATGAAGTTGTGTGTTTCACCTGTCTCATTCAGGTTGCTCATTTGGTCAGCTTGATCAATTTGTTTGATTCGATTGTTTTGTCTGACTCGTTTTGTACAAGACTGGTTTGTTGGACTTGCTTGGGTTTGCTAAAGCAGCTTTTTCATTTTGGTCCACTGGTCTGACTCAATTCGTGCATTCAATCTGTCGAATTCACTCGATTGTTCATCTGATGTATTTGTTCAATTCATCTGATTCATTTGTTCATCCTGCTGGTCATTCTGTCTGATTCATTTAAGCACGAGTGGCTGCTCATCTTTGTGGGTGATCAGAAAAAAACAAGAAACCCTGCAAATAATAGCCTTTTCTGTGTTGAGGAAGTGTCAGGAAAGGGACTATATTTAAGGTCGCTTGAAGCTTCTATGTCTGGTGGAGAAAGGGCGTGCCCAATCTCGCATTAGGAAGAGAATAATAAATGGTATGTGGATATTCATTGACCAACTGAGTGTGGAAAATTTACGTTACCAGTAGGGGTAGAATAAATCCTGTTAGAGGAACAGGTCATGTGTACCGGTGTGGTTGTATAACGTCTACACATTGTATTTCCGCCAATTTTGTAGGGTGTGTTTTGGACATTATATTTGGAAATTTAGAAGTGATTTAGGATTATGGTAAAAATTGACCACAGTAAAATGATAAATGTGATAGGGTTAACATTCCAAATTTGGGCCCTTTTAGGGAAGAAAATATTCCTGTAGGTTATACAAATAGTGATTAAGCGTGTTTGAGAACAACATTGTGTGATCGTGACATGAGAATGGTATAAATGTGGAAAATGAGTCGCACTCTGAAGTTTGAATGATAAGATATAGAAGTGTGTATGATAATTTGATATAAGTTTGGATAATAAGCTTTTGATATAATGATATCTTGGGGTTCCGTACAACACTGCCTATCATAGAATATTGCTGGATGGTATTGAGAGTGGGATGTTAGTTTAGTGAGTAGTAATCAGTTTATAAGATTCTGGGAGGATTTTATGACTGAGGGGCAGGGTCTGGGTAGTTAAAGTTGTTGTTCCACTGAGACTAGATTATGATAAACGGATTTGTGGCAATAAAGAATCGTTAGAAATACGAATGGTTTGGTTGATATGAATATATGAAAATATGATTAATTTTATGTGCGTGTAACTGATTACTAGAGATTGGATAAATTAATACGTGGAGTAATGTATTGGTACTGACTTGCGCACCCAAAACGTAGGTGTACGTGAGGGGTGGGAGACAGTACATAGATCATTTGATAGAAATAAGATTAAGCATTATAATAACTATCTATCATTTCGGAGCTGAGGTGATATAGTAAATGAATTTTAGTATGTTGTTAGGGAAAAACATAATCCATTTGGTTAAACTCGTTAGATCTGTTTCCAAATACAGTGGGGAGAACAAGTATTTGATACACTGTCGATTTTGCAGGTTTTCCTATTTACAAAGCATGTAGAGGTCTATAATTTTTATCATAGGTACACTTCAAATGTGAGAGACGGAATCTAAAACAAAAATCCAGAAAATCACATTGTATGATTTTTAAGTAATTAATTTGCATTTTATTGCATGACATAAGTATTTGATCACCTACCAACCAGTAAGAATTCCGGCTCTCACAGACCTGTTCGTTTTTCTTTAAGAAGCCCTCCGGTTCTCCACTCATTACCTGTATTAACTGCACCTGTTTGAACTCGTTACCTGTATAAAAGACACCTGTCCACACACTCAATCAAACAGACTCCAACCTCTCCACAATGGCCAAGACCAGAGAGCTGTGTAAGGACATCAGGGATAAAATTGTAGACCTGCACAAGGCTGGGATGGGCTACAGGACAATAGGCAAGCAGCTTGGTGAGAAGGCAACAACTGTTGGCGCAATTATTAGAAAATGGAAGAAGTTCAAGATGACGGTCAATCACCCTCGGTCTGGGGCTCCATGCAAGATCTCACCTCGTGGGGCATCAATGATCATGAGGAAGGTGAGGGATCAGCCCAGAACTACACGGCAGGACCTGGTCAATGACCTGAAGAGAGCTGGGACCACAGTCTCAAAGAAAACCATTAGTAACACACTACGCCGTCATGGATTAAAATCCTGCAGCGCACGCAAGGTCCCCCTGCTCAAGCCAGCACATGTCCAGGCCCGTCTGAGGTTTGCCAATGACCATCTGGATGATCCAGAGGAGGAATGGGAGAAGGTCATGTGGTCTGATGAGACAAAAATAGAGCTTTTTGGTCTAAACTCCACTCGCCGTGTTTGGAGGAAGAAGAAGGATGAGTACAACCCCAAGAACACCATCCCAACCGTGAAGCATGGAGGTGGAAACATCATTCTTTGGGGATGCTTTTCTACAAAGGGGACAGGACGACTGCACCGTATTGAGGGGAGGATGGATGGGGCCATGTATCACGAGATCTTGGCCAACAACCTCCTTCCCTCAGTAAGAGCATTGAAGATGGGTCGTGGCTAGGTCTTCCAGCATGACAACGACCCGAAACACACAGCCAGGGCAACTAAGGAGTGGCTCCGTAAGAAGCATCTCAAGGTCCTGGAGTGGACTAGCCAGTCTCCAGACCTGAACCCAATAGAAAATCTTTGGAGGGAGCTGAAAGTCTGTATTGCCCAGCGACAGCCCCGAATCTGAAGGATCTGGAGAAGGTCTGTATGGAGGAGTGGGCCAAAATCCTTGCTGCAGTGTGTGCAAACCTGGTCAAGACCTACAGGAAACGTATGATCTCTGTAATTGCAAACAAAGGTTTCTGTACCAAATATTAAGTTCTGCTTTTCTGATGTATCAAATACTTATGTCATGCAATAAAATGCAAATTAATTACTTAAAAATCATACAATGTGATTTTCTGGATTTTTCTTTTAGATTCCGTCTCTCACAGTTGAAGTGTACCTATGATAAAAATAAATTAATTCCCTTCGAGCTTGTGAGATCTTTGACCTGTAAAGCTATTTTCTGGTAATTGTGTTACGTGCCAGATGTTAAGACTACAAACCATTGTAATTGGAATATTGGAAGGATTTACTTGTCATTTCAATAAGGCATAGGTTCTGCATTACTGACTAAAATCTGGGTTTCCTGATTATAATTCGACTATGGCCATGGGTTGCTTAGATTGATAGAGCAGTCAGTGTTTATTTTGTAAGACTGGACGATTTAGCAGCTTGCTTAATTCAAATTGAAAGACTCACTTATTCAACATGAATAGTGGGACGATTTCGAAGTAGTCATTTGTTGCGTTGCCTAATGGTTTGTTAGCTTAAACTACTGTAAATAGGGTTGTAATTTGGAATATTGAATTGAATATGGATATTAATTTAATATATGCTTGTCAACTATAGCAAGTGTTTGTTTTATTAACTGTACCCTAATCAGAAAGGACAGTTACTTAAATGTAATAGCGGACTGGCAATTACTTTAGAGCTGTGGCCATGATTTGTCACGCCCTGGCTCTGGGGACTCTTAATTGTTGAGCCAGGGTGTGGATTTTCTATGTTTAGTTTTCATAGTTTTTTGTTCTAGATCGTTTATATCTATGTTTGGCCAGGGTGGTTCCCAATCAGAGACGGCTGTAGCTCGTTGTCTCTGATTGGGGACCATACTTAGGCAGCCTTTTGGCATGTTAGGTTGTGGGATCTTGTTCCGTAAGGTTTTGTGTATAACCTAGGACTTCACGTATCGTTTTGTTTGTTGTTTTGGTTCGTGTGTGTACTTAATAAAGAATGTACGCTTATCACGCTGCGCCTTGGTCCGCTTCATCTGTCAACGATCGTGACATGATTTTAATTGATAACAAAGGAAAGTAAGTTAATAGGGAAGCGAGAATTTCAAATTTGAATTGTTTGGGTAGACTGGAATGAAAATAATGCTTTCTAATAATATGAATGCAGATATATTAATAGTTATTGGTGGTTTTTTAATAGACTTTACTAATGCCATGTTTTAGTTTGTGGGTGAAAGAGTTGTACTCGCTGGACTGTATCGGGCTGTAAAGGACATTTGAAGCAGAGGTCTGAATAGTTGAATCGGGAAACATTCTTTGACAAATTCTAATTGTTATTACTCAATTGTATAGTTTGTGTAACACCAGTGAGGTATGCAAATAGTTTTTTTTTTTTTTTTTTCACCTTTATTTAACCAGGTAAGCCAGTTGAGAACAGGTTCTCATTTACAACTGCGACCTGGCCAAGATAAAGCAAAGTAGTGCAATAAAAACAACACAGAGTTACATATGGGGTAAAAAAACATAAAGTCAGAAATACAACAGAAAATATATATACAGTGTGTGCAAATGTAGCAAGTTATGGAGGTAAGGCAATAAATAGGCTATAGTGCAGAATAATTACAATAGTATTAACACTGGAATGCTAGATGTGCAAGAGATTATGTGCAAATAGAGATACTGGGGTGCAAAAGAGCAAATTAAATAACAATATAGGGATGAGGTAGTTGGGTGGGCTAATTTCAGATGGGCTGTGTACAGGTGCAGTGATCGGTAAGGTGCTCTGACAACTGATGCTTAAAGTTATTGGGGAGATAAGAGTCTCCAGCTTCAGAGATTTTTGCAATTCGTTCCAGTCATTGGCAGCAGAGAACTGGAAGGAATGGCGGCCAAAGGAGGTGTTGGCTTTGGGAATGACCAGTGAGATATACCTGCTGGAGCGCAGACTGCGGGTGGGTGCTGCTATGGTGACCAATGAGCTAAGATAAGGCGGGGATTTGCCTAGCAGTGATTTATAGATGGCCTGGAGCCAGTGGGTTTGACGACGAACATGTAGTGAGGACCAGCCAACAAGAGCGTACAGGTCACAGTGGTGGGTAGTGTATGGGGCTTTGGAGACAAAACGGATGGCACTGTGATAGACTACAT
The DNA here is from genome assembly GCF_020615455.1 of Coregonus clupeaformis. Classification (NCBI taxonomy): domain Eukaryota; kingdom Metazoa; phylum Chordata; class Actinopteri; order Salmoniformes; family Salmonidae; genus Coregonus; species Coregonus clupeaformis. Next base: position 22,756,377 of record NC_059218.1, on the reverse strand, counting down.
CCAATTTGCTGAGTAGAGTGTTGGAGGCTATTTTGTAAATGACATCGCCAAAGTCAAGGATCGGTAGGATAGTCAGTTTTACGAGGGCATGTTTGGCAGCATGAGTGAAGGAGGCTTTGTTGCGAAATAGGAAGCCGATTCTAGATTTAACTTTGGATTGGAGATTCTTTATGTGAGTCTGGAAGTTGAGTTTACAGTCTAACCAGACACCTAGATATTTGTAGTTGTCCACATACTCTAGGTCAGACCCGTCAGAGTGGTGATTCTAGTCGGGTGGGCGGGTGCTAGCAGCGTTCGATTGAAAAGCATGCATTTAGTTTTACTAGTGTTTAAGAGCAGTTGAAGGCTACTGAAGGATTGTTGTATGGCATTGAAGCTCGTTTGGAGGTTTGTTAACACAGTGTCCAATGAAGGGCCAGATGTATACAAAATGGTGTCGTCTGCGTAGAGGTGGATCTGAGAGTCACCAGCAGCAAGAGCGACATCATTGATATACACGGAGAAAAGTGTCGGCCCAAGAATTGAACCCTGTGGCACCCCCATAGAGACTGCCATAGGTCCAGACAACAGGCCCTCCGATTTGACACACTGAACTCTATCTGAGAAGTAGTTGGTGAACCAGGCGAGGCAGTCATTTGAGAAACCAAGGCTATTTAGTCTGCCAATAAGAATGCGGTGGTTGACAGAGTCGAAAGCCTTGGCCAGGTCGATGAAGACGGCTGCACAGTACTGTCTATTATCAATCGCGGTTATAATATCATTTAGGACCTTGAGCGTGGCTGAAGTGCACCCGTGACCAGCTCGGAAACCGGATTGCATAGCGGAGAAGGTACGGTGGTATTCGAAATGGTCGATGATCTGTTTGTTAACTTGGCTTTCGAATACTTTCGAAAGGCAGGGCAGGATGGATATAGGTCTGTAGCAGTTTGGATCTAGAGTGTCACCCCCTTTGAAGAGGGGATGACCGCGGCAGCTTTCCAATCTCTGGGGATCTCAGACGTTATGAAAGAGAGGTTGAACAGACTAGTAATAGGGGTTGCGACAATTTGGCGGCTAGTTTTAGGAAGAAAGGGTCCAGATTGTCTAGCCCAGCTGATTTGTAGGGGTCCAGATTTTGCAGCGCTTTCAAAACATCAGCTGTCTGAATTTGTGTGAAGGAGAAGCGGGGGGGCATGGGCAAATTGCAGCAGAGGGTGCAGAGTTGGTGGCCGGGTTAGTGGTAGCCAGATGGAAAGCATGGCCAGCTGTAGCAAAATGCTTGTTGAAATTCTCGATTATTGTAGATTTATCGGTGGTGATAGTGTTTCCTAGCCTCAGTGCAGTGGGCAGCTGGGAGGAAGTGCTCTTATTCTCCATGGACTTTACAGTGTCCCAAAACTTTTTGGAGTTAGTGCTACAGGATGCAAATTTCTGTTTGAAAAAGTTAGCCTTTGCTTTCCTGACTGCTTGTGTATATTGGTTCCTAACTTCCCTGAAAAGTTGCATATCGCGGGGCTATTTGATGCTAATGCTGTACGCCACAGGATGTTTTTGTGCTGGTCAAGGGCAGTCAAGTCTGAGGAGAACCAGGGGCTATATCGGTTCTTAGTTCTGTATTTTTGAATGGGGCATGTTTATTTAAGATTGAGAGGAAATTACTTTTAAGGAACAACCAGGCATCCTCTACTGACGGAATGAGATCTATATCCATCCAGGATACCTGGGCCAGGTCAATTAGGAAGGCCTCCTCGCTAAAGTGTTTTAGGGAGCGTTTGACAGTGATGAGGGGTGGTCGTTTGACCGCGGACCCGTTACGGACGCAGGCAATAAGGCAGTGATCGCTGAGATCCTGGTTGAAGACAGCTGAGGTGTATTTAGAGGGTATATTAGTCAGGATGATATCTATGAGGGTACCCATGTTTAAGGATTTAGGGTTGTACCTGGTAGGTTCGTTGATAATTTGCGTGAGGTTGAGGGCATCTAGCTTGGATTGTAGGATGGCTGGGGTATTAAGCATATCCCAATTTAGGTCACCAAGCAGTACAAACTCAGAGGATAAATGGGGGGCAATCAATTCACATATGGTGTCCAGGGCACAGCTGGGGGGCTGAGGGGGTCTGTAGCAAGCGGCAACAGTGAGAGACTTATTTCTGGAAAGGTGGATTTTTAGAAGTAGAAGCTCAAACTGTTTGGGCACAGACCTGGATAGTATGATAGAGCTCTGCAGGCTATCTCTACAGTAGATTGCAACTCCACCCCCCTTTGGCAGTTCTATCTAGACGGAAAATGTTATAGTTGGGGATGGAAATTTCAGAATTTTTGGTGGCCTTCCTGAGCCAGGATTCAGACACTGCTAGAACATCAGGGTTGGCAGAGTGTGCTAACGCAGTGAATAACTCAAACTTAGGAAGTAGACTTCTGATATTTATGTGCAAGAAACCAAGACTTTTGCGATTACAGAAGTCAACAAATGATAGCTCCTGGGGAGTAGGAGTGATACTGGGGGCTACAGGGCCTGGGTTAGCCTCTACATCACCAGAGGAACAGAGGAGGACTAGAATAAGGATACGGCTAAAGGCTTTAAGAACTGGTCTTCTAGTGCGTTGGGTACATAGAATAAAGGGGGGCAGATTTCCGGGTGTTATAGAAAAGATTCAGGGCATTATGAACAGACAAGGATATGGAAGGATATGAGTAAAGTGGAGGTAAACCTAAGCGTTGGGTAACACTGAAAGAGATAGTATCTCTAGAGGCATCAATTGAGTCGGTCTCTGAGTGTATGGGTGGAGGGACAAAGGAGCTAACCAAGGCAGGTTTAGCTAGGCTGGGGGGTCTACAGTGATATAGTACAATTAGAAATATCCGAAACAACAATAAACTAACCATGTTTGGGCTGAGGCTAAACATAAACAGGATGTAGTACCGTAAAAAGGAACAGTCCAGCAGATATCAGCTGTATAGCTGAGTTATCATAAGGTCCGGTGGTGAATTCTAAAATTATATTCTGTTTTCGTTACGTGGAACAGTGGATTGCAGGTAGTTTTGACTACTACGCTGATGGGATATCACCAACTTGTTGTTAGTTCTAGATTTATTAAACAACAAATTCATATTTTTGACTAAATTAATGCAATAGGTTACAATGATAACATTACCAGAAAAATAGCAACAAAATGGCCAAAGGAAGGGATGTTTGATGTGACGGTGTGTGAGGACATGGATACCCTGATAAAGAACTATAAAACAGGAGAAAGAGGATCACACGTAGACATAGACTGCTATGAGGGACTGAGGTGTATGTTAAACAAACTGGAAAATTATGGGATAGATGAACAAAATGGTGATGGACAGAGCGAGTGGGATAATGCAAGTAATGAGGAACTAAAACAGTGTGCTGACTCTGAGCAAGAACAGAGTGAGACAGAGGGACAATTATCACAGCAAGGAGCCACGGGAGGCAAATCTATAGTAACAGAACTAGGTGAGGCACTGCAAGCCCACCTGGAAAAATCTAAGAGAGAGGGAGTCCTGAGCGAAAGGGACCAACGCCGGCCCGGAGTAGATGCCCAGAAGCAGAAGGTCATTATCGGAAGAGAGCCCTGCTTGGCCCTCACAACAATGAGGACAACTTGACTGCCCTTATGGCAACCCAGAATGTCTGTATGGGGTAGTGGTAGGAGGAGGATGGGCTTGGTATCATCAGAAAGATTAGTGTTTTGGTTCATCAGGCTTGCTTCCTAACTCTATTCTATAGTTTAATGTACCCATATCTCATTTCCTGTAATATTGTCTTGGCCAGTACATATGCCTCCTACCTACACAACTTACACATCATACAAAATACATTTGCAAGACTAGCCACCTCCTCTAATTACCTGGCTCCATCTGCACCTTTGTTTAAGAAACTCAATATCGACATTAATGTACGCCAATTATGCACTTTCATCTACAAATACTCATACCTCCCAGACAGTTTACCTAAACCCTTCAATGGATTCTTCCAGGTTAATTCCGAAATCCATCTATATAACACAAGACACTGTGATAACCTTCACCCTCCCCACTGCCGCATCTCACATAGAGAATTGACTATCAGATACAGAGGTACCATACTCTGGAATTCTTATCTTCACATTGCCTAAACCTCATCATCCCTCAATAACTTCAAGCGAAGAATGGGTGTCAGCCTGATGAACCAAACTCTCCAATAATCCCCTCCATGTAGCCTAACTCTCACACTCACACATAATCAAACATGTTTTTTCTTGTATTCTGAGTATATCATGTCAAATGATAGTTAATATTCTTTGTTTAACTGATTGAACAAACTTTTTTTTTGTACTTACAGTATATTTGTGGTGTGGTTTTCATATAAGCCCTTTTGGGCTTCCAACCTCACCTGCACACCATTTTTGCCAGTTTCTTTATCTGTACTGTTTTGTCTTTTACTTATTTTCTTTGGTGAGAATAAATAAAACCTAAAACCTTTGAAGTATCGTGTCAATGGAGTTACAGCCTGGAGAGAGAGTGAAAGTTGGACTTCTAAAAGAAACGGCATAGGGACATGAGAATATCAGTACCTGGAGAGGGTAAGTCTGGTCCGACTCAAAGGCAGTGGCCACTAAAAGAAAAGTATGCAACTAAATGCCTACATTGAAACCAGAGGGAATTGAACACTCACCGTCTGGTGCTCCATCACACATTACCAGGTCTGCAGGCTGGCCTTCAAAATGCCTGATAAACTCCTGGACAGTGGAGATATACAAATATTAAAGCAACATACATTTTTGACCCACCAGCTTTGTTGAAATACAGTTTGAGTGCCTGATCCAAATCTGTCACACAATGGCTCGATTCCAAACCAGCACTTATCCCCTTCCCTCTGCCCTTGAAGATGACTTGCACTTCCTTTTCTGAAAGGTCTGGAATCCAGCCAATGGTGCAGCCAATTCAGTGTTCCAGAATAGTGTGTTACCTTGATAATGTCCCTCTGGATCTGTGTCACCCCGGGGAGAGGAGCCATTGCCTGGGGGTCCACCACCACAATCTTCACCTCCTCACTCTTCTCCTCCTTTCCTCTGTCAAACAATCAGATATAAAAACAGTATTAGTGTTATGTTCCCCCTTCTGATAACCAGGTGGTGAATCGCATCTCTGCATGTCTGGCAGACATATCAGTATGGATGACGGATCACCACCTCAAGCTGAACCTTGGCAAGACGGAGCTGCTCTTCCTCCCGGGGAAGGACTGCCCGTTCCATGATCTCGCCATCACGGTTGACAACTCCGTTGTGTCCTCCTCCCAGAGTGCGAAGAACCTTGGCGTGACCCTGGACAACACCCTGTCGTTCTCCGCTAACATCAAGGCGGTGACCCGATCCTGTAGGTTCATGCTCTACAACCTTCGGAGAGTACGACCCTGCCTTACACAGGAAGCGGCACAGGTCCTAATCCAGGCACTTGTCATCTCCCGTCTGGATTACTGCAACTCGCTGTTGGCTGGGCTCCCTGCCTGTGCCATTAAACCCCTACAACTCATCCAGAATGCCGCAGCCCGTCTGGTGTTCAACCTTCCCAAGTTCTCTCACGTCACCCCGCTCCTCCGCACACTCCACTGGCTTCCAGTTGAAGCTTGCATCTGTTACAAGACCATGGTGCTTGCCTATGGAGCTGTGAGGGGAACGGCACCTCCGTACCTTCAGGCTCTGATCAGTCCCTACACCCAAACGAGGGCATTGCGTTCATCCACCTCTGGCCTGCTGGCTCCCCTTCCTCTGCGGAAGCATAGTTCCCGCTCAGCCCAGTCAAAACTGTTCGCTGTTCTGGCACCCCAATGGTGCAACAAGCTCCCTCACGACGCCAGGACAGCGGAGTCACTCACCACCTTCCGGAGACATTTGAAACCCCACCTCTTTAAGGAATACCTGGGAGAGGATAAAGTAATCCTTCTACCACCCCCCCCCCCCCTCCCCCCAAAAATAAATAAATAATAATAATAATAATAATAATAATAATAATAATAATTGTAAAGTGGTTATCCCACTGGCTATAGGGTGAATGCACCAATTTGTAAGTCGCTCTGGATAAGAGCGTCTGCTAAATGACGTAAATGTAAATGTACACTCTATTCATTAACACTCCATACTAATTGCCAACCATGCTTAGAGGAGAAGGAAAGTGAGTGAGACCAACCTGAATTTACAGCTGAGGACCTGGCTACAGCTGCCTGAGGCAGCACACAGGTCTACTGCCCTCTTCACACCTGGAAAGGAGAAATGGATGTCAATGTCATATACAAGGAACATCCAAAATATAGATGATCAAACTCATCTTCCTATTCCTTTGGCATGATGTTGTATTTTACAACGTCCATCGATACCCAATAGCATAAGCCATAGTTATCCTTCTAGACCTATCTGCTGCCTTTGATACTGTGAACCATCAGATCCTCCTCTCCACCCTCTCCGAGTTGGGCATCTCCGGCGCTGCTCACTCTTGGATTGCGTCCTACCTGACAGGTCGCTCCTACCAGGTGGTGTGGCGAGAATCTGTCTCCGCACCATGTGCTCTCACCACTGGTGTCCCCCAGGGCTCAGTTCTAGGCCCTCTCCTATTCTCGCTATACACCAAGTCACTTGGCTCTGTCATGTCCTCTGCACCGGTACCCCCCTGTATATATAGCCTCCCTACTGTTATTGTATTGACTTCTGCTCTTTTTTTCTCAACACTTTTTTTGTTGTTGTTTATTTTACTTTTTTATTAAAAATAAATGCACTGTTGGTTAAGGGCTGTAAGTAAGCATTTCATTGTAATGTCTGCACCTGTTGTATTCGGCGCATGTGGCCAATAAAATTTGATTTCATTTGATTTGATTTGATTTATCCTCACATGGTCTCTCCTATCATTGCTACGCAGACGACACACAATTAAAATGGGTCGTGGATGGGTATTCCAGCATGACAGTGACCCAAAACACACAGCCAAGGCAACAAAGGAGTGGCTCAAGAAGAAGCACATTAAGGTCCTGGAGTCTCCAGACCTTAATCCCATAGAAACTCTGTGGAGGGAGCTGAAGGTTCGAGTTGCCAAACGTCAGCCTCGAAACCTTAATGACTTGGAGATGATCTGCAAAGAGGAGTGGGACAAAATCCCTCCTGAGATGTGTGCAAACCTGGTGGCCAACTACAAGAAACGTCTGACCTCTGTGATTGCCAACAAGGGTTTTGTCACCAAGTACTAAGTCATGTTTTGCAGAGGGGTCAAATACTTATTTCCCTCATTAAAATGCAAATCAATTCATAACATTTTTGACATGCGTTTTTCTGGATTTTTTTGTTGTTATTCTGTCTCTCACTGTTCAAATAAACCTACCATTAAAATTATAGACTGATCATTTTTTGTCAGTGGGCAAATGTACAAAATCAGCAGGGGATCAAATACTTTTTTCCCTCACTGTATACAACATAGCCTACAACCAAACATACAAATACAACATACAGTATTGGCCTACAAAGTATTGTAAAAAATGTTACATTATTTTTGCAAGCTGTAGGAGCATCCACCAACATGAATGAACCTACACAAATATTTGGGCCTTTAGCTCAGCTCTATCGTTTCTTGCTGGCATTATCCATAGCTTTCCAATATATTTTCCAGTTTGGTTAAGCTTATCTGCGAAATGTATGGAAATTCATAAATTACTCAATCGTGTTACGTTCATTTGCATTATCATCAGGTAAATTAGTACTCTAACTCAAAGGAAAGAATCTTGGTGTTCCTTTGACTTCGGGTGCTGCTCTTGACCACTTGTCCATTAGGAACCATCGATAATTACAGTCTGGCCGTGGTGTAGCCACTCTGTGAGCATCAAAGTGCTTGGGGGCAAAAAGCCCTTGGCAGACGTTCAGAATTTATCTGAGTCACCCCTGTCGAAGCCAAGACCTCAATACTGCAGAGCTGCTTCCTGTCAAGGAGTAGAATAATGCAAGCTTTCTCTCTCTCAGTCTGAAATGCTAATGAGACGGGCTTAACACATTCTACAATACCGAGCGAACCGCTCTCCGAAGATAATGTGAGTAAAACTCTCAAAAGAGTGAATACTTACGAAGCCGCTGGCCCAGATGTCATGCTTGGCCGCGTCCTCAGTGTGCGCTAACCAGCTGGCGGGCGTCTTCTCAGACATCTTCAACCTGTCCCTGTCCCAGGCTGTAGTCCCCACTTGCTTCAAGGAGACCACCAACATCCCAGAAAACCAAGGTGGCATGCCCAAATGACTATCGCCCCGTTGCACTCACCTCTGTCATCATGAAGTGCTTCGAGAGGCTGGTCATGGCCCACATCAAGGACAGCATGCCAGACACACTGGACCCACTCAAATTTGCCTACTGTAAAATGGCGCCGACAGAGAGGGCTGCCTTGTTTCTAGCTCTTAGGAGACTTTGCAGTATTTTGTTTTTTTTATGTATTATTTCTTACGTTATTAGCCCAGAAAATTGTTTGTGTTATTACATACAGCCGGGAATAACTATTGGATATCAGAGCGGCGGTAACTCACCAGCACCACCAGCATTACGACCAGGAATACGACTTTCCCAAAGCGGATCCTTTGTTCGCACCCCCCAGGGCAATTTAACTGATTCCAGAGGCCGACCCAAAACAACGCCGGAGGAGAGGTACTACGCCGCCAGGGACTCAAATCCTGCAGTGCCAGACGTGTCCCCCTGCTTAAGCCAGTACATGTCCAGGCCCGTCTGAAGCTTGCTAGAGTGCATTTGGATGATCCAGAAGAGGATTGGGAGAATGTCATATGGTCAGATGAAACCAAAATAGAACTTTTTGGTAAAAACTCAACTCGTCGTGTTGGAGGACAAAGAATGCTGAGTTGCATCCAAAGAACACCATACCTACTGTGAAGCATGGGGGTGGAAACATCATGCTTTGGGGCTGTTTTTCTGCAAAGGGACCAGGACGACTGATCCGTGTAAAGGAAAGAATGAATGGGGCCATGTATCGTGAGATTTTGAGTGAAAACCTCCTTCCATCAGCAAGGGCATTGAAGATGAAACGTGGCTGGGTCATTCAGCATGACAATGATCCCAAACACACCGCCCGGGCAATGAAGGAGTGGCTTCGTAAGAAGCATTTCAAGGTCCTGGAGTGGCCTAGCCAGTCTCCAGATCTCAACCCCATAGAAAATCTTTGGAGGGAGTTGAAAGTCCGTGTTGCCCAGCGACAGCCCCAAAACATCACTGCTCTAGAGGAGATCTGCATGGAGGAATGGGCCAAAATACCAGCAACAGTGTGTGAAAACCTTGTGACGACTTACAGAAAACGTTTGACCTGTGTCATTGCCAACAAAGGGTATATAACAAAGTATTGAGAAACTTTTGTTATTGACCAAATACTTATTTTCCACCATAATTTGCAAATAAATTCATAAAAAATCCTACAATATGATTTTCTGGCTTTTTTTTTCTCATTTTGTCTGTTATAGTTGACGTGTACCTATGATGAAAATTACAGGCCTCTCTCATCTTTTTAAGTGGGAGAACTTGCACAATTGGTGGCTGACTAAATAATTTTTTCCCCACTGTATATACTTATACGGTGACTGAGTTTATCAGGAAGTGTATAGGAGATGTTGTACCCACTGTGACTATTAAAGCCTACGTTAACCAGAAACCGTGGATAGATGGCAGCATTCACGCAAAACTGAAAGCGCGAACCACTGCATTTAACCATGGCAAGGTGACTGGGAATATGGCAGAATACAAACAGTGTAGTTATTCCCTCCGCAAGGCAATCAAACAGGCAAAACGTCAGTATAGGGACAAAGTGGAGTCGCAATTCAACGGCTCAGACACAAGACGTATGTGGCAGGGTCTACAGACAATCACGGGCTCCAAAAGGAAAACCAGCCACATCGCGGACACCGACGTTTTGCTTCCGGACAAGCTAAACACCTTCTACGCCCGCTTTGAGGATAATTCAGTACCACCGACACGGCCCGCTACCAAGTACTGTGGGCTCTCCTTGTCCGTGGCCGACGTGACTAAGACACTTAAGTGTGTTAACCCTCGCAAAGCTGCCGGCCCAGATGGCATCCCTAGCCGCGTCCTCAGAGCATGCGCAGACCACCTGGCTGATGTGTTTACGGACATATTCAAACTCTCCCTATCCCAGTCTGCTGTCCCCACATGCTTCAAGATGGCCACCATTGTCCCTGTACCCAAGAAAGCAAAGGTAACATAACTAAATTACTATTGCCCCGTAGCACTCACTTCTGTCATCATGAAGTGCTTTGAGAGACTAGTCAAGGATCATATCACCTATACCTTTCCTGCCACCCTAGACCCACTTCAATTTGCTTACCGCGCCAATAGATCCACAGACGATGCAATCGCCATCACACTGCACATTGCCCTATCCCATCTGGACAAGAGGAATACCAATGTAAGAATGCTGTTCATTGACTATAGCTCAACATTCAACACCATAGTACCCTCCAAGCTCAACATTAAGCTTGAAGCCCTGGGTCTGAACCCTGCCCTGTGCAACTGGGTCCTGGACTTCCTAACGGGCCGTCCCCAGGTGGTGAAGGTAGGAAACAACACCTCCACTTCGCTGATCCTCAACACTGGGGCCCCACAAGGGTGCGTGCTCAGCCCCCTCCCGTACTCCCTGTTCACCCATGACTGCGTGGCCAAGCACGCCTCCAACTCAATCATCAAGTTTGCAGACAACACAACAGTAGTAGGCTTGATTACCAACAACAACGAGACAGCCTACAGGGAGGAGGTGAGGGCTCTGGGAGTGTGGTGCCAGGAAAATAACCTCTCACTTAATGTCAACAAAACAAAGGAGATGATAGTGGACTTCAGGAAGCAGAGGAGGGAACATGCCCCGAACCACATCAATGGGACTGCAGTAGAGAGATGAAATGTAGCTCCAGCATTTTGTAACCCGATTGGCAGACGAAGGTAGGAAAACAAACCATCAGGAGTGACAAAAGCAGACAACTCTTTGGCACGCTCAGTGAGAGGGACCTGCATTTATCCCTTCAGCAGATCAAACTTACTAACATACTTAGCAGCACCAACACGCTCCACACAATCGTCAACCCTGGACAAAGGGTACGAGTCTGACTTTGTAACGGCATTGAGTTTCCGAAAATCTGAACAAAACTGCAGAGACCCATTCGCTTCAGGTACTAATATACGGGGCGAACTCCACGGACTGTTGCTACAGTGAATTTGGAAAGTGTTCAGACCCCTTGACTTTTTCCACATTTTGTTACGTTACAGCCTTATTCTAAAATTCATTAAATTGTTTTTTTCCCTCATCAATCTACACACAATACCCCACACTGACAAAGCAATAACAGGTTTTTTGACATTTTTGCAAATGTATAAATAATTACACGGAAATATCACATTTATTTAAGTATTCAGACCCTTTACTCAGTACTTTGTTGAATCACCTTTGGTTGCGATTACAGCCTTGAGTCTTCTTGGGTATGACGCTACAAGCTTGGCACACCTGTATTTGGGGAGTTTCTCCCATTTTTCTCTGCAGATCCTCTCAAGCTCTGTCAGGTTGGATGGGGACCGTCGCTGCACAGCTATTTTCAGGTCTCTCCAGAGATGTTAGATCGGGTTCAAGTCTGGGCTCTGGCTGGGCCACTCAAGGACATTCAGAGACTTGTCCCGAAGCCACTCCTACGTTGTCTTGGCTCTGTACTTAGGGTTGTTGTCCTGTTGGAAGGTAAACCTTCGCCCCAGTCTGAGGTCCTGAGCGCTCTGGAGCAGGTTTTCATCAAGGATCTCTCTGAACTTTGCTCCGTTCATCTTTTCCTCGATCCTGACTAGTCTCCCAGTCCCTGCCTCTGAAAAACATCTCCACAGCAAGATGCTGCCACCACCATGCTTCACCGTAGGGATGGTGCCAGGTTTCCTCCAGATGTGACACTTGGTATTCAGGCCAAAGAGTTCAATCTTGGTTTCATCAGACCAGAGAATCTTGTTTCTCATGGTCTGAGAGTCTTTAGGTGCCTTTTGGCAAACTCCAAACTGTCTGTCGTGCCTTTTACAGAGGAATGGCTTCCGTCTGGCCACTCTACCGTAAATGCCTGATTGGTGGAGTGCTGCAGAGATGGTTGTCATTCTGGAAGGTTCTTCCATCTCCACAGAGGAACTCTAGAGCTCTCTCAGAGTGACCATTGGGTTCTTGGTCACCTCCCTGACGAAGGCCCTTCTCCCCCAATTGCTCAGTTTGGTCACACGGCCAGCTCTAGGAAGAGTCTTGGTGGTTCCAATCTTCTATAATTTAAGAATGATGGAGGCAACTGTGTTCTTGGGGACCTTCAATGCTGGAGAATTTGTTTGGTGCCGTTCCCCAGATCTGTGCCTCGACACAAACCTATCTCAGAGCTCTACGGACAGGAGGGGACTAAGCACGCACCCCTGAGAGGCCCCGGTGTTGAGGATCAGCGTGGCAGATGTGTTGTTGCCTACCCTTACCACCTGGGAGCGACCCGTCAGGAAGTCCAGGATCCAGTTGCAGAGAGAGGTGTTTAGTCCCAGGGTCCATAGCTTAGTGATGCGCTTTGTGGGCACTATTGTGTTGAAGGCTGAGCTGTAGTCAATGAACAGCATTCTCACATACAGTACCAGTCAAAAGTTTGGACACACCTACTCATTCAAGGGTTTTTCTTTATTTTTACTATTTTCTACATTGTAGAATAATAGCGAAGACATAAAAAATATGAAATAACACATATGAAATCATGTAGTTACCAAAAAAAAGTGTTAAACAAATCAAAATATATTTTAGATTTTAGATTCTTCAAAGTAGCCATCCTTTGCCTTGATGACAGTTTTGCACACTCTTGGCATTCTCTCAACCAGCTTCATGAGGTAGTCACCTGGAATGCATTTCAATTAACAGGTGTGCCTTGTTAAAAGTTAATTTGTGGAATTTCTTTCCTTAATCAGTTGTGTTGTGACAAGGTAGGGGTGGTATACAGAAGATAGCCATATTTGGTAAAATACCAAGTCCATATTATGGCAAGAACAGCTCAAATAAGCAAAGAGAAATGACAGTCCATCATTTATTTAAGACATGAAGGTCAGTCAATATGGAACATTTCAAGAACTTTGAACATTTCTTCAAGTGCAGTCGCAAAAACCATCAAGCGCTATGATGAAACTGGCTCTCATGAGGACCGCCACAGTGAAATGAAGACCCAGAGATTCAGTGCGTGAATCAGACCTTCATGGTCAAATTGCTGCAAAGAAACCACTACTAAAGGACACCAATAAGAAGAAGAGACTTGCTTGGGCCAAGAAATACGAGCAATGGACATTAGACCGGTGGAAATCTGTCCTTTGGTCTGATGAGTCCAAATTTGAGATTTTTGGTTCCAACCGCCGTGTCTTTGTGAGATGCAGAGTAGGTGAACGGATGATCTCCGCATGTATGGTTCCCACCGTGAAGCATGTAGGAGGAGGTGTGATGGTGTGTGGGTACTTTGCTGGTGACACTGTCTGTGATTTATTTAGAATTCAAGGCACACTTAACCAGCATGGCTACCACAGCATTCTGCAGCGATATGCCATCCCATCTGGTTTGGGCTTAGTGGGACTATCATATGTTTTTCAATAGGACAATGACACAACACACCTCCAGGCTGTGTAAGGGCTATTTGACCAAGAAGGAGAGTGATGGAGTGCTGCCTCATATGACCTGGCCTCCACAATCACCCGAGCTCAACCCAATTGAGATGGTTTGGGATGAGTTGGACCGCAGAGTGAAGGAAAAGCAGCCTACAAGTGCTCAGCATATGTGGGAACTCCTTCAAGACTGTTGGAAAATCATTCCAGGTGAAGCTGGTTGAGAGAATGCCAAGAGTGTGCAAAGCTGTCATCAAGGCAAAGGGTGGCTACTTTGAAGAATCTCAAATATAAAATATATTTTGATTTGTTTAACACTTTTTCGGTTACTACATGATTCTATATGTGTTATTTCATAGTTTTGATGTCTTCACTATTAATCTACAATGTAGAAAATAGTAAAAATAAAGAAAAACCCTTGAATGAGTAGGTGTGTCCAAACTTTTGACTGGTACTGTAGGTGTTCCTTTAGTCCAGGTGGGAAAGGGCAGTGTGGAGTGCAATTGAGTTTGCATCATCTGTGGATCTGTTGAGGCAGTATGCGAATTGGAGTGGGTCTAGGGTTGCTGGGATGATGGTGTTGATGTGAGCCATGACCAGCCTTTCAAAGCACTTCATGGCTACAGGGCGGTAGTCATTTAGGCAGGTTACCTACGCATTTTTGGGCACAGGGACTATGGTGGTCTGCTTGAAACATGTGGGTATTACAGACTTGATCAGGGAGAGGTTGAAAATGTCAGTGAAGACAATGGGTCCGCGAATGCTCTGAGTACACGCCATGGTAATCCGCCTGGCCCCGCAGCCTTGTGAATGTTTACCTGTTTAAAGGTCTTGCTCATATCGGCTACGGAGAGCGTGATCACACAGTCGTCCAGAACAGCTGGTGCTCTCATGTATGCTTCAGTGTTGCTTGCCTCGAAGCGAGCATAAAAGGCATTTAGCTCGTCTGGTAGGCTCGCATCACTGGGCATCTCGCGGCTGGGTTTCCCTTTGTAGGTCGTAATAGTTTGCAAGCCCTGCCACTTCCGTTGAGCGTCAGAGCCGGTGAAGTAGGATTTAATCTTAGTCCTGTATTGATGCTTTGCCTGTTTGATGGTTCGTCTGAGGGCATATCGGGATTTCTTATAAGCATCCGGATTAGTGTCCTTGAAAGCGGCAGCTCTAGCCTTTAGCTCGTTGCAGATGTTGCCTGTAATCCATGGCTTCTGGTTGGGATATGTACGTACGGTCACTGAGTGGACGACATCGTCAATGCACTTATTGATGAAGCCGGTGACTGAGGTGGTATACTCCTCAATGCCATTGAACATCTTTACTCTGTTCAGCAATCAGCTGCTTCCTAGACATCAAAGTGTCAACTGTAGGGACCCTCTCTTCCTTCAGTGGTCCTACAAACTGGCTCACCTTTGGGGTTTTCAAAGGAGAAGTCAACTCAGGAGGGGATCACCCATAAATGTCTCAGACAGATCGACCATGGTTGGATCGCTGACATCCTCCTCAACACTAGACTTGCTCCCGGCAACTTTCTTAGACATAGCACATGTAACGGCATACATGCTGGGAATACGCTACGGTACTTTTCTGATAACCCATCAGGTTCCTCTACTCTGGGTTCCTTACAAACGTCAGGATTTGGCACGACTTTCCCTCCTGCCAAATCTTTTCCCAAAATGAATGACACCCCCTTCACTGGTAGGCTAGGCCTCACTCCAACAATAACAGAACCAGAAATAAAATCAGACTCGAGTTCCACATTATACAAAGGAACTTCCACGCAACCCATCTCCACGCCTTGTACTAACACACTGTAACCAGTTGCTGAAGTGTCAGACAAATGCAAAACACCCTCCAAAATGTCCCCTGTAGCTCAGTTGGTAGAGCATGGCGCTTGCAACGCCTGGGTTGTGGGTTCGTTTCCCACGGGGGGCCAGTATGAAAATGTATGCACTCACTAACTGTAAGTCGCTCTGGATAAGAGCGTCTGCTAAATGACTAAAATGTAAATGTAAAATGAATGATTGGGCTGCCCCAGTGTCTCGCAATATCTTCTCTGTCTGCTTAACAGCATTGCCACTCTGCAGAGACACGAACCCGTCTCAGGAAATGATTCCATCTTAGCTTGCTTCAGTAGGAGGTTCTCTGTGGCAATGTAGTCTACTGCTTCACTGGGTGAACTGGAGAGTGGATCGGCCGCCTTCATGAGGTCTTTCCATGTTTCAAACTTGCTGATATCTGGGAGCTGAGGGCTGGAACTGACAGAAACATGTCCACAGAAGGCTGATTTCTTCAGTTTGCTGTCATCAGGCTCCGGGTCAGCAGAAGGCATTGAAGGCCACTGATCTTCTGAGTGTTGGAGGAACTCAGGGCCTTGGTGCCATCGATGCGGTTGGGCTAGCTCTTTCAAGGTCTTGCCCCGAGTGATGTCATCCGCCGGGTTGTTCGCGGTATCCACATACCTCCAGTTGGTTACATCCGTAAGGTTCTGAATCTCTGCAACACGAGTTCCTACGAAGACCTTGTATTTACAAGATTCTGACTTGAGCCAATGAAGGACTGTGGTGGAATCGGACCAGAGGATGACTTGTTCGATGGGCAGGGTGAGTTCTGCTTGGAGGACACTGGCCAGCTGAGCCCCAGTGAGTGCAGCACTCAGCTCCAAGCGTGGCATCGACAGCTGCTTCTTTGGCGCAATGCCAGACCTGGCCAGAACGAAGGAAATGTTTCATCCACAGTCCGCATGTAGATAATAGAGCCATATGCTCTCTCTGACCATCACAGAATATGTGGAGGTCTCTGGTCGACTTTGGGTTGTCAGAATATGGTGGTGCGTAAGTTCTGGGGAGTTCCATCTGGACAAGGTCAGGAATCTCTTGTTCCCAGACAAGCCATCTGTCCAGCAGGCTCTAAGGCTGAACGGGGTCATCCCAACCTATCCCTTCTTTCCACAGGTCCTGGACAAGTACCTTGGCTCGGGTTATTCCTCATTGTAGGGTTGGAGCGCTCCACAGTGCGGTGCTTGTATCCCAAAGAGTCTCTGAGGCAGTTCCAACGTAGCACCAGGGTTGGTTCCTGGAGATCCATGCTACTTTGAGAAAGCCACAGTTTGCTGCTTCCGATCTGGCCTCGGGCGGTAGGTGCTCGATGACAGCTGGTACAATGCTAGCCCACTGGCGTATCTCAAAGCCTCCATTCTGGAGCTACTGCCGCAGTCCATTAACGAGGTCTCTTGCTTCATCGGCAGAGGGGATGCTTCGAAGGCAGTTGTCCACGTAAATTACTTCACAAGGTCTTGGTTGGTTCCTACGTTGTCCTGAACGTGTCGCTGCAGAGCTTAGATGGCGCAAAAGGGACTACAAGTCGTGCTGAATGGCAAGACCTGCCACTCATAGATGGTTGGTTCTTTAGTTCTATGCATGTTCCGCAAGATGAAGCGTAGCACCGGTTTATCAGCTGGTAAGAGGCGGATCTGATGAAACATGCCTTTGATGTCACCACTCACAGCTATGACATGTTGATGGAATCTGAGGAAGACACCGAGCAGGGATGATCCCAAGTTTGGTCCAGGGAGGAGAAGGTCATTGAGCGACTGTACTTTATACTGGAACAAATAGTTAAACACAGTCCTATCCTTTCTATTGTGATGCACAATATGGTGGTGTACAAACCAGGACTCAGTAGATTGTTCAACTACCTCGGGTGGCACCAGTGACATGTAGCCTGCCTCTGCAGCTTCTTGATCTCCTGGCAGTACATCTCAGCGTGTTTTGGGTCTTTGGCGAGTCTTCGCTCCGTGCTACAGAGGCTTGGCACCACAGCTTCCTTTGGTGCATGGGGAGTTGCATCATTGACTCGATGAAGCAGGGTTGTAGCGTAGCGCTGAATGCCATCAACCTCTATCCTAGATGTGGATGTCTGGAGAGGTCTCATGGCTTGCTGGTCTTGTTTCGAGCAAGTCGCCAGCTTTTCACTCACATAGGGAAGGGTATCGATCTGCCAAAGTCGCTCTGCGTTTCTGAAGAGCTCAGCGGAAGGCAGAACGGTAGTGTTGAGCAGGCACTGTTGTTCAGCTGGTGCTGTGTGGACAAAGCTAGTAGGGCCTTGCAGGGACCAGCCGAGTTCGGTGTGGACGGCAATGGGTCCACCAGGCCGGCCTGTACACACTGGCTGTATGGGTATCAGGAGGTGAGGCATGTCTGAACCAATCAGCAGCAGAGGTTGAGCTTGGTCCACCAGTGGCAAAGGCAGCTTACGGAGGTGGTCGTATCACCTTTGAAGAGCTGCTACTGGGTAGAATTGTTCGGAAAGGCCTAGGTTGTCTGCGGTGAATGCCTGACGTATCCGATACTTCTTGAAAGGTTTGAGCAGGGGGGACACATCAAAGGGAACTGAGGCACCTTGCAGTTGCACAACGTCTTGTTGAACTGTCCTGAGGGTGAGGGTCTTAGGCTCAGAAGTGAGGTATGGTTGATGAACAGCCCGTGGCTGGACGATGCTACGCTCCGAGCCATTATTGAGCACGGCGTATATATCCAGGGCTCGGTCTCCATTGTGAAGTAAGACCTTCACGACCTTCAGCTTACTTTCGCCTATCAGTTGGGTCTGTCCAGGTACACCACAAGTATCTCACTCTTGAGAAAGCTGGAGTTCTGGCAGATGATTTTGTGTTGACACATATAACTACCTTCACAAACAAAGCACCCAGTAGTTATCCCTATGCAAAAAGCAGTCCAGAGAAGTCACCTCCTACTGCAAGGTTTTCAGTCCATTTCTCCAGTGCCCAAAGTTAAAGATCGGCAGAACTGTTTTTTCGTATCTGCCAGTTTTTCATTACTGCCGTGAGAAAGGACACATTGTCTCTCAGTGTCCTAAGTTGAAACAGAAAAATGAGAAAGAGAAAAAGCCATTTCTTCTTGTGGGAGCACTTTAGCCCAGTAAGTCTCTGGTTGGAACTGGTGTATCTCCTAAACAGGATTTTGGATCAGCTAACGTTTTAACCATGTTTTGAGGCTTTACAGTGTTTGTTTACATTTACTTTGTTTACAAACATTGGAGTAAAACAAGCTTATTTTTTTGGTTCGGATGGAGAACGATAGTTGAAGTAAGCTCATGAGGCATTTATATGTTATATTCTTCAAGAATCAATGGGTACATATAATTAATTTACAAGTCCAAAAATGGATGTACAACTGCTGATTGCCCCTTTAAACCTAACCTAACCTATGACCTCCCATCACCTTATGTTGCAAGAAGTGACATCCTACAAAACACACACAAAAAAAACTATACAACACAAATGGCTCCAACCCTGGCCCACGTATGCTTTCTGTCCCTAACACTAAAACTAAAATTGAAACAAAATAAAAGAAAATACTGTGTTTTTATACAACTGAAACTAAATAAAAACTAGCAAATCAGGTCTGAAACCTAACTTAAACTAAACTGAATTACAAATAAAAATCGAAAAAACTAATAGAAACCAAAACTAGAATAACTTTGTTACTAAGCAAGGGTATAGGCAAGTGACTGACAAAAGTTTTGAATGACCAATAATCTGCCAGGTAGACTTAATAAATGTGTATTATGTTAGTATACATGGCCAACTTAGGTGCACTGCAGCATTGAGCTACTGAGTGACAGTGAAACTCTCCTCTCTTCCCTCCTCCCCCTCATTGCAGAGAGACAGAGAGGAAAGGAGGGGAGAGACTGCGCAGCACTGCAGAAACTGGGCGTTGGCTCCACATTAGGAGCGATGAAAAATAGAAAGGAGGAGGAGAGGGAGAACGAGACACAAGAGGAGGCGTGAGACATATGCAAGAGGTGCAGGAACATAAAATATGTTATTTTGAGAAAGGCTTAGAGGACAGACAGAAGAGAAGGAGAATCTATCTGGTAGAAAGTGAAATAGTGGATAGAAGGAACGTGAAACTAAATAGGAGAGGGAGGTTTTACCAACAGGTTAATGTAAGAATATTGATTAAAAGTTCAAAGTATTGCTAACCACTAAAGAAAATCTAATATTGTAAATGTGTCAAATGTTGGGTCATGTATAAATGAGTATTACATATATCCCTGTAGACAGAGGCTAATATGTAACTTTTTGGTTAGCAAAATATATTGCTGCTTTTCAGGTCTAAGTAAATGGTGACAGTTTCATGAGTAAGCTACATTGCATTAAGAAAATTTAAGTGTGTGTGTGTGTGTGTGTGTGTGTGTGTGTGTGTGTATGTGTGCGCACGTGCATGTATGTGTGCCACTGAGTGACAGTTTGAGTTTCGCCCTTGGCCTAGCTCAGGGAAACAGCCTGCTTCATTCTCTATCAAGGCTAAGGAGGAAGGCTAGTTAGTGCACCAGCTCTCCCAACTCTCTCCCCTCTCATTTCATTATACATGACTAAATTCACTATGCAGCTGTACCAGCTTTGTGTCTGCATCGTTGAAGAGCAGCTCAGCACATTTTAACAAGGGTCTATTAACTGAGCCATAGCACACTGTACACACTGTATATTACATTGACATTTAAAAACTATTTAAAAAAATACCTGGTTTGCTTGTTACTCATATGGCTACGTGTATGAAATGCACTTGTTGGGCTTCCAGGAAAACCATGAATTACTTAGACAGAATGGGCATAGCAGCAGAGGGAGGGAGGGAGGAAAGGAGGGAGGGAGTGAGGGAGGTGTACTGCCCAGATAGAGATGACTCACCACTGTTGGAGAGGTTCAGATACAGCACCCTGACACCAGAGTCATACCTCCCACCCACACCCCTAACCTGGTCTCTACCCCATCTATCCCCCCACTGCTATCCCAACCCACTGGTAAAAATGTCTGGTTTATTCCACCTGTACAACTCCAATATACCAATATGAAATAAAGACACACTCACTCCTTACTGATTCACATTTATTCAGGTACACCATATATCACTCACAGAATCTCATCAAACTTCTACATTGCTCCACTCTGAGAGAATGGATTGCAGCTGTCATAAAATTCATAACACGCAGGGGACATTTCATATTAGTTCAGAAATACCATACGGTATACAGTGACCGACCATACTGTGGTTCTTGAAACATTCATAACAGGGAACGGACATTGTCGGTAGACAGGAACTCTACTATAGTTCAGTCAGTCAGTGGCCTGAATATCAGGGCCGCATCAGTGTTAGTTGGTCAGGAAACAGGAAATCATGCAGATGTAAGTGACTGATGACTGTGCTTAACGTCGTACATAATTCTTGAGACAAAACTGCAGAGGCTGGCTAAATGGCTGCTAGCAGTGTGTGTGAGGTCTTCAAATATTCAGGAGAGCCCGGCTCATAAAATCTAACTTGAACATAGCCTTTGTGAAAGAACAGGGAGACAGAGACACATATACAGATTCTAGTAACCACTGCGCATTGTTTCTGGTAGTACATTATATATACAAAGGTATGTGGACACACATTCAAATTAGTGAATTCAGCTATTTCAGCCACACCTGTTGCTGACAGGTGTATACAATCGAGCACAGCCAGTTAGTCAAATTTCTGCCCTGCTAGAGCTGCCAACTGTAAGTGCTGTTATTGTGAAGTGGAAACATCTAGGAGCAACAACGGCTCAGCCGCGAAGTGGTAGGCCACACAAGCTCACAGAACAAGACCGCCGAGTGCTGAAGCGCGTAAAAATTGCCTGTCCTCGGATGCAACACTCACTACCGAATTCCAAACTGCCTCTGGAAGCAACATCAGCACAATAACTGTTCGTCAGGAGATTCACGAAATGGGTTTCCATGGCCGAGCAGCCGCACACAAGCCCAAGATCACCATGCGCAATGACAAGCGTCGGCTGGAGTGGTGTAAAGTTTGCCACCATTGGACTCTGGAGCAATGGAAACGCGTTCTCTGGAGTGATGAATCAAGCTTCACCATCTGGCAGTCCGACAGATGAATCTGGGTTTGGCGGATGCCACGAGAACACTACCTGCTCGAATGCATAGTGCCAACTGTAAAGTTTGGTGGAGGAGAAATAATGGTCTGGGGCTGTTTTTCATGGTTCGGACTAGGCCCCTTAGTTCCAGTGAAGGGAAATCTTAACGCTACAGCATACAATGACATTCTAGACGATTCTGTGCTTCCAACTTTATGGCAACAGTTTGGGGAAGGCCCTTTCCTGTTTCAGCATGAAAATACCCCCGTGCACAAAGTGAGGTCTATACAGAAATGGTTTGTCGAGATCGGTGTGGAAGAACTTGACTGGCCTGCACAGCGCCCTGACCTCAACCCCATCGAACACCTTTGGGATGAATTGGAATGGTGACTGCAAGCCAGTCCTAATCGCCCAACATCAGTTCCTGACCACACTAATGCTCTTGTGGCTGAATGGTAGCAAGTCCACGCAGCAATGTTCCAACATCTAGTGTAAAGTCTTCCCAGAAGAGTGGAGGCTGTTATACCATCAAAGGGGGGACCAACTCCATATTAATGCCCATCATTTTGGAATGAGATGTTCGATGAGCAGGTGTCCACATACTTTTGGTTATGTAGTGTAGGTGAATAAAATCATAAAGCTGTTTAGTAGCTACACCCAAGACTGACAGCAGAAGATGAAACAGCAACTGTTTCTCCCTCGGGTTGCCACATTTACATTGATGACCAAAACCGAACTGCGTTGTAATGTACCATTCTGGATACCAGGGAATAGTTTAGGCTTTATCAGCATATCGTAGTCCTTTTTTCAGAAGGGAGAGGGAAAAGTATAGTTATGCAATGTGAGTATGTGCCAAACGTTCCCCTGAGAATAGAGTGAAAAACGAGCCTTTTCGTCAAAGGATTCGAGTTAGAAATACAATTGTCTTTGTTCTTGTTACCCAAGTTTGGGCTTAGTTTTTTTTTGTCCCACCTACACATCTACTGAATCGTACCTTTTGACTCTGTATTAGTTCATCCTCTTTTGTTTCATCATCACACATAGAATAACAGAATGTCGCTCTGATGCCCCTCCTTTAAATTACATTAAAAATGCAACCAGAAAATGTGCACACAAACATTGAGGTAAGAAAATAATAATGGTTGACTCTTTCCTTACCTTGTGACTTCTAACCTCGTAAATGTGCTTGTGCATTTAATGACATTGTTTTTTCTATTACATAATTTCAAACAGGTGCCAAAGAAAGATATTCTCATCAATATGTCAGTCACATAGTCAGTGGTGGATCAGTGTTGTTGCAGTCTCATAGGGAGGAAACAGCATTATACAGCAGAGGAGGTTTGTGGTACCTTAATTGGGGAGGATGGGCTCGTGGTAATGGCTGGAGCGGAATTAGTGGAATGGTATAAAATACATGGTTTCTATATGTTTGATGCCATTCCATTTGCTCTGTTCCAGCCATTATTATGAGCCATCCTCCTCTCAGCAGCCTCCACTGTTATACAGCATGCTTCAGTGCTGTTCACTGAGAGACGGTCTAGTACCCAGCTACTATGCTTTTTAGCTTTGTCTCAAAGGACCTAACAGACAAACTGGTTTTGCAATGCTGTGATGGCGCTATGCAGGAAACAAGTTGGACTACATATATACATTCTAAAACAATAGCACTGAATACATACTTTTAAGGTTAACGCACAGGATTCAACCTTCAGAAGTCTTTAACAAACTCTACCCATTGAGTTATATATTCCGCTAGATTTAGCTATTAACTCTGCATTTCCAGAAGAACTTCCTCTACTGCAGTCTGTTATAGGCTACACTTGAGCATAGAAACCTGCAGTGTGTGGCACATACAGCAGAGGGCAGTGTGACTGTCATCTACAACCTACCAAACTAAACCTGGACATACACACACACACACACACACACTTACTAAAAGCGAAGGTAGCTCACCACCATAGCAAAAGAAGCTGCACCATTATCAATTACTCCCGTCTCCTGCATCAAACATCAGCCAGCCTCCCTGCATACACAGCACATTTCCCTGGCCCTAAAAGAGAGCGAGAGAGAGAGCCAGCAGCAGAGTGCTTACAGTATTAAACAGCCTGTTTAATGTATCTACGGAGTCAAGGGTGATACATGGACACGGAGGGGTATAGGAGTAACACAATACACTAAATACCTCCTTTATAGAACCACATAGAGCAGGGGTCTCCAACCCTGTTCCTGGAGAGCTACCCTCCTGTAAGTTTTTGCTCCAACCCCAGTTCAGCTTATCAAACAGCTAATTATTAGAATCAGGTGCGCTAGGTTAGGGTTGGAGAGAGCTTACAGGACGGTAGCCCTCCAGCAACAGGGCTGGAGAGCCATGACATAGAGGCAGGCAAATCCAAATTCTCTGCCCACACTTGTCGTGTGGGATGAGGGATTGATTTCTGTGTCTGGGACCTGTGTCTGGGACATTGCTAAGGCAAGTGTATCCTTGTCTGACCCTCTCACAGCTGGGACAGGGAGACGGAGCGGCAGTCACAATGACTTGAGGGATTTCGCCCTCTCTCTCGCGGAATATAAAGAGGCACTATGATTGGCTATACCAGACTGATCCTGTGTTTCTGAGCCCACTGTGGATAACTCGCCCCTCTATTTCCCTCCAGCCTCACCCTCAGCCTGTGCCCCTCCCTCCCTGATTCCTGGTTGGCAGCTTTATGTGAGTAGGCCTATTATAATAAAGCTAAAATGTTGTGAGATCAGCCTTGTTTACACAGGCAGCCAATTCCATTTTTTTTTGACTAACTGGTCTTCTGACCAATCAGATCAGCTCTTAAAAATCATAATTGGCTAAAAATGCTTTGTATTCATATTTTTTTAAATCAGTTTCACTTAAAGTCAAAAGGTTTGACAGCAATGCCGTATAAAATTCAAGTCGGTTGGGAACAGGTTTTTGGCATCGGGTCTATGAACTGACATATAAAACAACAATTGACACATCAATCTGTTCGTTTCAATTTAAGCTATTATATATAATACTTGCTACAAAAATAATGCACAATATCTGGGGCATTGAACAGTCAGCCTTGTGCAGACTATGAATCAAGAGAGAATCAAGAGAGCATATTTTCTGGTACTGTCTATTGGTGGCTCACTTTTGGAGCCAGGTCTAGAAATGGTTGTTATGTCATAAAATCAGGGTTCAGATGGACCTGCAAACTGTATTGTTAGGGGATCTGAAAAAACACAATTAGTCAATGGTAAATATCATTATACTCTTGGGTAAAGTATTTATTTTTAGGGCAATATCGGTATAAATTTTACAAATAGGGAGGTTCAGGACCCTCGTAAGACTCCACAGTAAAATGGAGAGATGTATTCCAAAAGGAAATAGCAAAATGGCATTATACTGGGAAAGATGGGTTAATCTGTGGAAATCGGAGAGTTAGAGTTAAGATCAGAATTAATGGTGGATTGGCCGCTGTTGGTGAAAACCCAGCACTTGAAGAAAGAGGAAATTAGGAAAATATGTATAATTATTTAACTACACATACACGTACCAGACATGTGAGCGACAATAGCTGTAAGTAGCAGTTGAAGTATTGTTGTCCGTTAGTTTACTCCAATCAGGTGAGGGATGGTAGGGTTGGGAGAAAAATAAATAGAAAATACAAATAAATAACGGGGTTTAGAAATTATACAAACAATTACATTGATAGAACTCACAATCTATCTGCAATATTAAAGCAGATAACAAATAAGAAATCCTCTGAAAAGGATCTGATGTGAAAAGATTTGATGTGATTGGTTAAAAGACCAATTAGTGGAAAAAAATATCTATATTGGGCTGCCTGCGTAAACACAGCCTTAGAACAGACACACACACACACACACACACACAAACACACACACACACACACACACACACACACACAATCACACACACTTAATTTTCTTCACTCATTGGTTAGACACCATTACATCAGTCCCACTGATTGGGTTCAAGAGGTAGATAAGTCACAAATTAATCAAACACCAGCCAGAGGCCGCCTGCCACCAGAGTGTGGCAAGTTGTATATTTCACACTGCAGGATCCGACTGTTACGTAACCTCTTTTGATTAGATCTTTATTGTCTTTGCCTCCTGGGGTGAATTGGAACCTACAGCGCCCCCTTCTACTGTATCATCACCCCCTGTTTATCTTCCTCCGTCATCAGTTACTAATCATCTCAATGCACCCCTCATGCCCCATTACCCTCCCTTTCCTTCAAGAGAGTCTGCAGTGTGCTCCCTTCCCTTTCTTAAATCTCTTTCCCTCTCTCTCATCTCTCTTTAAGAAGTCCCCTCCCTCCAGAGTGAGACTTCATGGCTTAAAAGAAAACTCCACCCAAAAACTATCTTTTGGTATTTTTTTCATTAGTCAATTGTTCATATAGTCCCAAAATCTTTCAAAATACAGAAATACAGCCTTGCAGCAGTCTACCACAGTGTCCGTGATAACACTAAGGCTGGCACATACACACACACACACACAAACACACACACAGGGGCTAATTATATCAGGAGGAGATCACAGCACATCACACAGCTTTCCCAGAAGAGAAACTAAAATTCACAAGAAGTTACAGTGAGATTATGTCTTCAAGACACACAAACCGTTAAAACACAGACAAAGACAAACTCACATAGACATAGGCAGATACACAGAATAGTTACATAAACATATACAGAAAGGCTGATGCAGAGCCATATAGATACACACATACAGAGAGTGCCTTACTATGTAATCCCTCATGAAAAGTAATAATTACTGCACAAAACCTATTCGTGCAGTAGTGACAATGTAGAGACTGTGCAGTGAATGTGTAGGTTACACACTAGTCAAGATACAGAAGTAGAGTTTTGTAGTGTTCAGTAGGAAAACAATAGTGTTCTTTCTTTAGTAGTCAGGTAGATTGATGTTGATGTTGGTTGTAAATAAGTAGTCAAAACACTACAGCTTTACTAAGGCTTTTCATTAGTAATCAGGTAGTTTTTACTACTTGATGTTGGTAGTGAATAAGTATCACAACACTACAGCCAGTCTACACCGGCTTTTTGCGACCGTAGAAGAAGACAACACAGGAAGTAGTTGGTTGTTGTTAGCTAGCAACTGTTTTTAGCAATCCCGAATGTAATCATCTTCCAACCTTCGTCATCCTGTCTTTAATAGCCCTTATGCTGGCACCATCTGTAAATTTAACTTTCCTTTATGTTTTATGAATACCTTCATGTCGTTGTTTAGCCGTTTATGTACTGTAACTTTTTACCACATCAAAAAGATTGCTAGCCAAAATGGTCTTAACCATTAGCCATTGTCATAGAGATGTTTTCGAATATATATTTCTCTATCTCACTTCCCATCCTTTAACCAAATATACTTTCCTGCAACCCGCCTCACCCAATGTGGAATGGATTATATTATTTCTTAATTTTTTATCAAGAACCTACAGCTGAAACTAGCCAGCTAGCCAGCTAACTAGCTACTTGCTATTAGCCACCATTAGCGGTCTTCACCACTGTCCGTGGCCTGCACTACCTACCAGCCAGCTCTAGCCTGGACAATTATCGGCGAGTCTGCACAGCGTACTATCGACCTAGAGCATATCGGATTTTCTGCCGGAATCACTGAATCACTAGACCTTAACACCAGATCATCGCAACTAGGTCCCGATGCACCAGTTAGCCTTGAGCTAGCCTCGAGCCAGGCCCATCTCCCGGCTATCTACCTCTCTGTCAACCGGACGGGACCTCCTAGTGTCGAAACGGAGCCCCGCCGATCCATCACGACTGGTCTGCCGATGTAATCGTCTGATGTGGTTTTAACAGGCTTCCCGTTGCGATGACCACGAAGATCCATCTGCTATCCCCGGCACGCTAGCACGTGCAATCAACAGCTGTGCTTCCTGCTCGCCTGTGCTGTAGCAGCCTACAAACTGCTCCCGGACTTAGCTATTGCTGTTCACTGGACCTTATGATCACTCAGCTACACAGCTGATGCCTGCTGGACTGTTCCTTTACACGGTACCCTATCCTGTTTATCTGTTTAGCCTCAGCCCAAACTTTCATCGCCATTACCAGTTGTTGTCTTAGCCCTCTCGAATAACACCTGTGATTGCGTTATGCCTCTCTCCCATGTCAATATGCCTAGCCTATTGCTGTTTGGGCTAGTTCTTATTGTACTATTTCACTGTAGAACCTCCAGTCCCGCTCAACCAGCCTCAGAGAGCTCCTTTGTCCCACCCCCCATACACGCGGAGACCGGCTCAATCGGTACCTCCAGTGATAATACCTCTTTCATCGTTACCTAATGCTTAGGTGTACCTCCACTGTACTCATATCCTTCCATATCTTTGTCTGTACATAATGCCTTGAATCTATTCTACAACGCCCAGAAATCTGCCCCTTTTATTCTCTGTACCCAACGCACTAGAAGACCAGTTCTTAAAGCCTTTAGCCGTATCCTTATTCTATTGCCACCAAAAATTCAGAAATGTCCATCCCGACATTTTCCGTCTAGATAGAACTCCCAAAGGGGGCGGAGTTGCAATCTACTGTAGAGATAGCCTGCAGAGCTCTATTATACTATCCTGGTCTGTGCCCAAACAGTTTGAGCTTCTACTAAAAATCCACCTTTCCAGAAATAAGTCTCTCGCTGTTGCCGCTTGCTACAGACCCCCCTCAGCCCCCAGTTGTGCCCTGGACACCATATGTGAATTGCTTGCCTCCCATCTATCCTCAGAGTTCGTACTGCTTGGTGACCTAAACGGGGATAAGCTTAACACCCCGGCCATCCTACAATCTAAACTAGATGCCCTCAATCTCATACAAATTATCAAGGAACCTACCAGGTACAACCCTAAATCTGTAAACATGGGCACCCTCATAGATATCATCCTGACTAATTTACCCTCTAAATACACCTCCGCTGTCTTCAACCAGGATCTCAGCGATCACTGCCTCATTGCCTGCGTCCGTAATGGGTCCGCGGTCAAACGACCACCCCTCATCACTGTCAAACGCTCCCTAAAACTCTTAAGCGAGCAGGCCTTTCTAATTGACCTGGCCCGGGTATCCTGGATGGATATTGACCTCATTCCGTCAGCAGAGGATGCCTGGATGTTCTTCAAAAGTGCTTTCTTCTCCATCTTAAATAAGCATGCCCCATTCAAAAAATTCTGAACTAAGAACAGATATAGCCCCTGGTTCACCCCAGACTTGACTGACCTTGACCAGCACAAAAACATCCTGTGGCGTACTGCATTAGCATCGAACAGCCCCGGCGATATGCAACTTTTCAGGGAAGTAAGAAACCATATACACAATCAGTTAGGAAAGCAAAGGCTAGCTTTTTCAAACAGAAATTTCCATCCTGTAGCACTAACTCCAAAAAGCTTCGGGACACTGTAAAGTCCATGGAGAATAAGAGCACCTCCTCCCAGCTACCCACTGCACTGAGGCTAGGAAAAACTGTCACCACCGATAAATCTACGATAATCAAGAATTTCAATAAGCATTTTGCTACGGCTGGCCATGCTTTCCACCTGGCTACCCCTACCCCGGCCACCAGCTCTGCACCCTCCGCGGCAACTTGCCCATGCCCCTCCCGCTTCTCCTTCACCCAAATTCAGATAGCTGATGTCCTGAAAGAGCTGCAAAATCTGGACCCCTACAAATCAGCTGGGCTAGACAATCTGGACCCTTTCTTTCTAAAATTAGCCGCCGAAATTGTCGCAACCCCTATTACTACCCTGTTCAACCTCTCTTTCGTATCGTCTGAGATCCCCAGAGTTTGAAAGCTGCCGCGGTCATCCCCCTCTTCAAAGGGGGTGACACTCTAGATCCAAACTGTTATAGACCTATATCCATCCTGCCCTGCCTTTCGAAAGTATTTGAAAGCCAAGTTAACAAACAGATCACCGACCATTTCGAAACTTTATTCTCTGTGTATATCAATGATGTCGCTCTTGCTGCTGGTGACTCTCAGATCCACCTCTACGCAGACGACACCATTTTGTATACATCTGGCCCTTCATTGGACACTGTGTTAACAAACCTCCAAACGAGCTTCAATGCCATACAACACTCCTTCCGTGGCCTCCAACTGCTCTTAAACGCTAGTAAAACTAAATGCATGCTCTTCAATTGAACCCTGCTTGCACCCGCCCGCCCGACTAGAATCACTACTCTCGGCGGCTCTAACTTAGAATATGTGGACAACTACAAATACCTAGATGTTTGGTTAGACCGTAAACTCTCCTTCCAGACTCACATTAAACATCTCCAATCCAAAGTTAAATCTAGAATCGGCTTCCTATTTCGCAACAAAGCCTCCTTCACTCATGCTGCTAAACATGCCCTCGTAAAACTGACTATCCTACAGATCCTTGACTTCGGCGATGTCATTTACAAAATAGCTTCCAACACTCTACTCAGCAAATTGGATGTAGTCTATCACAGTGCCATCCGTTTTGTCACCAAAGCCCCATATACTACCCACCATTGTGACCTGTACGCTCTCGTTGGCTGGCCCTCACTACATATTCATCGCCAAACCCACTGGCTCCAGGTCATCTATAAATCTCTTCTAGACAAATCCCCGCCTTATCTTAGCTCATTGGTCACCATAGCAACACCCTCCCGTAGTATGCGTTCCAGCAGGTATACAGTGGGGGAAAAAAGTATTTAGTCAGCCACCAATTGTGCAAGTTCTCCCACTTAAAAAGATGAGAGAGGCCTGTAATTTTCATCATAGGTACACGTCAACTATGACAGACAAATTGAGAAGAAAAAAATCCAGAAAATTACATTGTAGGATTTTTAATGAATTTATTTGCAAATTATGGTGGAAAATAAGTATTTGGTCACCTACAAACAAGCAAGATTTCTGGCTCTCACAGACCTGTAACTTCTTATTTAAGAGGCTCCTCTGTCCTCCACTCGTTACCTGTATTAATGGCACCTGTTTGAACTTGTTATCAGTATAAAAGACACCTGTCCACAACCTCAAACAGTCACACTCCAAACTCCACTATGGCCAAGACCAAAGAGCTGTCAAAGGACACCAGAAACAAAATTGTAGACCTGCACCAGGCTGGGAAGACTGAATCTGCAATAGGTAAGCAGCTTGGTTTGAAGAAATCAACTGTGGGAGCAATTATTAGGAAATGGAAGACATACAAGACCACTGATAATCTCCCTCGATCTGGGGCTCCACGCAAGATCTCACCCCGTGGGGTCAAAATGATCACAAGAACGGTGAGCAAAAATCCCAGAACCACACGGGGGACCTAGTGAATGACCTGCAGAGAGCTGGGACCAAAGTAACAAAGTCTACCATCAGTAACACACTATGCCGCCAGGGACTCAAATCCTGCAGTGCCAGACGTGTCCCCCTGCTTAAGCCAGTACATGTCCAGGCCCGTCTGAAGTTTGCTAGAGTGCATTTGGATGATCCAGAAGAGGATTGGGAGAATGTCATATGGTCAGATGAAACCAAAATAGAACTTTTTGGTAAAAACTCAACTCGTCGTGTTTGGAGGACAAAGAATGCTGAGTTGCATCCAAAGAACACCATACCTACTGTGAAGCATGGGGGTGGAAACATCATGCTTTGGGGCTGTTTTTCTGCAAAGGGACCAGGACGACTGATCCGTGTAAAGGAAAGAATGAATGGGGCCATGTATCGTGAGATTTTGAGTGAAAACCTCCTTCCATCAGCAAGGGCATTGAAGATGAAACGTGGCTGGGTCTTTCAGCATGACAATGATCCCAAACACACCGCCCGAGCAACGAAGGAGTGGCTTCGTAAGAAGCATTTCAAGGTCCTGGAGTGGCCTAGCCAGTCTCCAGATCTCAAACCCATAGAAAATCTTTGGAGGAAGTTGAAAGTCTGTGTTGCCCAGCGACAGCCCCAAAACATCACTGCTCTAGAGGAGATCTGCATGGAGGAATGGGCCAAAATACCAGCAACAGTGTGTGAAAACCTTGTGAAGACTTACAGAAAACGTTTGACCTGTGTCATTGCCAACAAGGGGTATATAACAAAGTATTGAGTAACTTTTGTTATTGACCAAATACTTGTTTTCCACCATAATTTGCAAATAAATTCATTTAAAATCCTACAATGTGATTTT
Organism: Coregonus clupeaformis; assembly: GCF_020615455.1. Taxonomy (NCBI): domain Eukaryota; kingdom Metazoa; phylum Chordata; class Actinopteri; order Salmoniformes; family Salmonidae; genus Coregonus; species Coregonus clupeaformis. Next base: position 22,724,657 of record NC_059218.1, on the reverse strand, counting down.
CTGGATTTTTTTTCTTCTAATTTTGTCTGTCATAGTTGACGTGTACCTATGATGAAAATTACAGTCCTCTCTCATATTTTTAAGTGGGAGAACTTGCACAATTGGTGGCTGACTAAATACTTTTTTTCCCCACTGTATCTCACTGGTCATCCCCAAAGCCAACACCTCCTTTGGCCGCCATTCCTTCCAGTTCTCTGCTGCAAATGTGTCACGTTCGTTCATAGACGGGTCAGACCAAGGCGCAGCGTGATATGCATACATGTTTATTTCAAACTTAATAAACAACGACAAAACAATAAACCAACGAAACGTGATGTCCAAAGGTAACACACAACAAACCTCACACGGAACAAGATCCCACAACACCTAATTGCCAATAGGCTGCCTAAGTATGCTCCCCAATCAGAGACAACGAGCGACAGCTGCCTCTGATTGGGAAACACACCCGGCCAAACATAGATCTAGACATACTAGATAGAAAACATAGAATTACACAACATAGAAAATCACACCCTGACTCAACAAATAAGAGTCCCCAGAGTCAGGGCGTGACAGTACCCCCCCCCCAAAGGTGCGGACTCCGACCGCACAACCTTTACTTAACAGGGTAGGGGCCGGGTGGGCATTCCGCCTTGGAGGTGACAACCACAAATTCTCCGCCTCCCTGTTGCGCCCCTGGTCTGGTCTGGACCTCGGCGCGCTGCTTCCCCTCTCCTTCCTCCCACTATACTCCAAGCCCTGTCTGGACTCTGGTGTGGGAGACCCCGAACCTGGAGAGGGGCTGACGTCTGGGTCTGGACGAGCCGCTGACCGGAGCTGGACCGCGCACCGGTGGAGCGGACTTCTCAGGCTCCGGACTGGAGCCGCTGACCGGAGCTGGACTGGGCACCGGTGGAGCGGAATGCTCTGGCTCCGGAGTGGAGCCGCTGACCGGATCTGGACTAGACCCCAGTGGAGCGGCTGCTCTGGCTCCGGAGTGGAGCAGCTGACCGGAGCAGGATCAGGCACCGGTGGAGCGGACTGCTCTGGCTCCGGACTGGAGCAGCTGACCGGAGCTGGATCAGGCACCGGTGGAGCGGACTGCTCTGGCTCCGGACTGGAGCTGCTGACTGGTGCCGGACCAGGCACCGGTGGAACGGGCACGGGCCGTGCCGGACTGGACACACTCACCACTGGTCTGGTGCGGGGAGCAGGCACGGGCCGAACCGGACTAGGAACATGCACCACTGGCTTGGTGCGAGGAGCAGGAACATGCCGGGCCGGGCTGGCGACGCGCACCACTGGCTTGGTGCGAGGAGCAGGAACAGGCCGGGCCGGGCTGGCGACGCGCACCACTGGCTTGGTGCGAGGAGCAGGAACAGGCCGGGCCGGGCTGGCGACGCGCACCACTGGCTTGGTGCGAGGTGCAGGAACAGGCCGGGCCGGGCTGGCGACGCGCACCACTGGCCTGGTGCGAGGAGCAGGAACAGGCCGGGCCGGGCTGGCTACGCGCACCACTGGCTTGGTACGAGGAGCAGGAACAGGCCGGGCCGGGCTGGCGACGCGCACCACTGGCTTGGTGCGAGGAGCAGGAACAGGCCGAGCCGGGCTGGGAACACGCACCACTGGTTTGGTGCGAAGAGCAGGAACAGGCCAGACCGGGCTGGCGACGCGCACCACTGGCTTGGTGCGAGGAGCAGGAACGGGCCGTACCGGACTGTGGAGGCGGACTGGAGGTCTGAAGCGGAGAACTGACACAACCCGTCCTGGCTGGATGCCTACTTCCGCACAGTATGTGTGAGGCATTAGCACAGGACGCACAGGGCTGTGCACGCGCACTGGCGATACAGTACGTAGAACCGGCGCAGGATATGCGGGACCGAGGAGGCGTACTGGAGACCAGGAGCGTTGAGCCGGCACACCCCGTCCTGGCTGGATGCCCATCTTCGCACGGCACGTGCGTGGTGCTAGCACAGGACGTACAGGACTGTGCCAGCACACTGGCGACACAGTATGTAGCTCCGCATAACACGGAGCCTGCCCAGTCACACGCCTCCTCGCGTGAGTACGGGGAGTTGGCTCTGCTCTAACACTAGGCACCGCCAACCACCCTTTTAGCCCCCCCCCCCAAAAAAAAAAATTATTGGGGCTGTCTCTCGGGCTTCTTCCTCGGCCGGCGCCTTCTGCGTTGCCGCTGCTCCTCTCTATACCTGGCCTCCATTGTCTCCTCCCAAGGATGGCAATCCATCCCGGCCTGAATCTCCTCCCATGTCCAGGATCCCTTTCCTTCCAGGATCTCCTCCCATATCCAGGCTGTCTGCTCCTGGACACGCTGCTTGGTCCTCGTTTGGTGGGCTGGTCATCCCCAAAGCCAACACCTCCTTTGGCCGCAATTCCTTCCAGTTCTCTGCTGCAAATGTGTCACGTTCGTTCATAGACGGGTCAGACCAAGGCGCAGCGTGATATGCATACATGTTTATTTTTAACTTAATAAACAACGACAAAACAATAAACCAACGAAACGTGACGTCCAAAGGTAACACACAACAAACCTCACACGGAACAAGATCCCACAACACCTAATTGCCAATATGCTTTCTAAGTATGCTCCCCAATCAGAGACAACGAGCGACAGCTGCCTCTGATTGGGAAACACACCCGGCCAAACATAGAACTACACAACATAGAAAATCACACCCTGACTCAACAAATAAGAGTCCCCAGAGTCAGGGCGTGACAAAATGACTGGAACGAACTGCAAAAATCTCTGAAGCTGGAGACACTTATCTCCCTCACTATCTTTAAGCATCAGCTGTCAGAGCAGCTTACCAATCACCGCACCTGTATACAGCCCATATGTAATTAGCCCACCCAACATCCCCATATTGTTATTTACATTGTTATTTATTTTGCTCATTTGCACCCCAGTATCTCTATTTGCACATCATCTTCTGCACATCTATCACTCCAGTGTTAATACTAAATTGTAATTATTTTGCACTATGGCCTATTTATTGCCTTACCTCCATAACTTACTACATTTGCACACACTGTATATAGATTTTCTATTGTGTTATTGACTGTACGCTTTGTTTATTCCATATGTAACTCTGTGTTTGTTGTTTTTATCGCACTGCTTTGCTTTATCTTGGCCAGGTCGCAGTTGTAAATGAGAACTTGTTCTCAACTGGCTTACCTGGTTAAATAAAGGTGAAATAAAAATAAATAAATGTATTGAGTTTAGCCTTGCTGTTTGCTAGCTCCATTGAAATGGAGCTATCTAGCCTTTGTTTTCACCATGCTGCGTTTGTATGCAAATGTACAATATGTTCATATTGGCATACTTACCAATTCTTCTTACCTCTTTTGACCTGTTGCCAAGAAGGCCCTCGAAATAACAAGACTGGAAGCTATTGCTGGTAAGATTACCATTGTTAATCAAATGTTTTTCTGTGTTGTCTTATGTGAACTCTGTTAGCAGAAGATTGATAATGGCTTATAATTGGTTGTCTCTTGTGCTTCTCTTAATTTTAATTTTTTTACGTTTACGTGGTGGAGAAATGTGGCTGCAACAAAAAAGAGGATCTGAAGATAGTTAAGTCAAGCTGAATGAAGACAAAGCCTCAAAGGGATTAATAAAAATGTGTAAATATATTGTTTAAGAAATAAAATATTGCAATAAAGTTTGCATGAGCTTATTATTTATATTTGTTATAACTACAGTTAGAAACTTGAGGAAATAACATGTGCACTAGTCTAGTAGTGACACAGTAGTGAATCAAGAAGATGTCAATAGTGATTTTGAATAGGCAAAGAGTAGTAAATGTTTTTAATAGTAATTCGAAAGAAAAAGGATCAGGAGCAATTCAGTAATGATCAGTAGTGACACAACACTACACACACAGATGGCACTGGCAGTAGTAATTCAATAGGGATTGAGTAGGCATACAGCAGCGATTTGTAGGCATTTTGTAGTAATTCAATAGGGAACAAGTACTGCAGGAATTGTGTAGGTACAGTACCAGTCAAAGGTTTGGACACACCTACTCATTCAAGGGTTTTTGTTTATTTTTACTAATTTCTACATTGTAGAATAATAGTGAAGACATCAAAACTATGAAATAACACATATGGAATCATGTAGTAACCAAAAAAGTATATTTTATATTTGAGATTGATGACAGCTTTGCACACACTTGACATTCTCTTAACCAGCTTCGCCTGGAATGCTTTTCCAACAGTCTTAAAGGAGTTCCCACATATGCTGAGCACTTGTTGATTGCCTTTCCTTCACTCTGCGGTCCAGCTCATCCCAAACCATCTCAGTTGGGTTGAGGTCGAGGGATTGTGGAGGCCAGGTCACCTGATGCAGCACTCCATCACTCTCCTTCTTTGTAAAATAGCCCTTACACATTTACATTTTAGTCATTTAGCAGACGCTCTTATCCAGAGCGACTTACAGTTAGTGAATACATATTTTTTTTTTATACTGGTCCCCCGTGGGAATCGAACCCACAACCCTGGCGTTGCAAACGCCATGCTCTATCAACTGAGCTACATCCCTGCCGGCCATTCCCTCCCCTACCCTGGATGACGCTGGGCCAATTGTGCGCCGCCCATGAGTCTCCCGGTCGCGGCCGGCTGCGACAGAGCCTGGATTCGAACCAGGATCTAGTGGCACAGTTAGCACTGCGATGCAGTGCCTTAGACCACTGCACCACTCAGGAGTTACACAGCCTGGAGGTGTGTTTGTTCATTGTCCTGTTGAAAAACAAATGATAGTCACACTAAACCCAAACCAAATGGGATGGCATATCGCTGCAGAATGCTGTGGTAGCCATGCTAGTTAAGTTTGCCTTGAATTCTAAATAAATCACAGACAGTCTCACCAGCAAAGCACCCCCACACCATAACACCTCCTCCTCCATGATTTATGGTGGGAAATACACATGCGGAGATCATCCGTTCACCCACACCGCATCTCACAAAGACACGGCGGTTGGAACCCAAAATCTCCAATTTGGACTCTAGACCAAAGGACAAATTTCCACCGGTCTAATGTCCATTGCTCGTGTTTCTTGGCCCAAGCAAGTCTCTTCTTCTTATTGGTGTCCTTTAGTAGTGGTTTCTTTGCAGCAATTCAACCATGAAGGCCTGATTCACACAGTATCGTCTGAACAGTTGATGTTGAGATGTGTCTGTTACTTCAACTCTGTGAAGCATTTATTTGGGCTGCAATTTCTGAGGCTGGTAACTCTAATGAACTTATCCTCTGCAACAGAGGTAACTCTGGGTCTTCCATTCCTGTGATGGTCCTCATGAGAGCCAGTTTCGTCATAGCGCTTGATGGTTTTTGCGACTGCACCTGAAGAAACTTTCAAAGTTCTTGAAATGTTCCGTATTGACTGACCTTCATGTCTTAAAGTAATGATGGACTGTCGTTTCCCTTTGCTTATTTGAGCTGTTCTTGCCATAATATGGACTTGGTCTTTTACCAAATAGGACTATCTTCTGTATACCCCCCTACCTTGTCACAACACAACTGATTGGCTCAAATGCATTAAGAAGGAAATAAATTCCACAAGTTAACTTTTAAGAAGGCACACCTGTTAATTGAAATGCATTCCAGGTGACTACCTCATGAAGCTGGTTGAGATAATTCCAAGAGTGTGCAAAGCTGTCATCAAGGCAAAGAGTGGCTATTTGAAGAATCTCAAATCTCAAATATATATTGATTTGTTTAACACTTTTTTGATTACTACATGATTCCATATGTGTTATTTCATAGTTTTGATGTCTTCACTATTATTCTACAATGTAAAAAATTAGAAAAACCCTTGAATGAGTAGGTGTGTCCAAACTTTTGACTGGTAGTATATGTGTAGGTTTTAAGTAGTAGATACCCAAAAGCTCAGTAGTTACACAGTAGTCATTAAGGGAGAAAAATGTGGTGATTTGAGTAGGAAATACGTAGTGGTCACAGTAGTGAAATGTCCCAATTTATCACTCATTACTACTTAAATTACTACTTAAATCACTACTGGTTTACCACACAACTCAATAGCAATCAAGTAGTAAAAACAGTAGGTTTTGTGTAGATCCTGTGTAGTAGTGATGAGTAGTAATTCAGTAGCATTTTTTAATGAGGGATGGACTCTAAGTGGTGTATCTTTCAAAGCGCTACTATTGACTCATTCTGAGTCTGGTTTTGCGACACAAAACCAGAAACAATATGGACAGATAGGGCATATGGTTTATCTCATGTTAGTATTAACCCAGAGTTGTTTGACCGCAGACTGTTAGGGGGTTTGTGAAAGAGTCAGGTGAGGTCACTGTATAACAAAGGTATTTGCCCAGGTTATTTCTTACAGTGGACATTTTGACCACCAAAGGCTTCTTACTAAGAATCTACAGAACCTACAGGCAAGAGAGAAACCAAGTGTGAGAAACAAAAGGAGAGGTGCAGGGATGGAAGGGGAGGGGGGAGTGCAGAGGAGAAGGAGTGTGATGGGTGACTGCAAAAAAACAGTGTCAGTTTACTGCTCTCCAGCGAATTGCCAAAAATAATAGAGCAATATAAGTAGAGGGAAGAGAGACATAAAGGAGAGGAGAAGAGGAGGAGAAGGGGGAGCTGGGGAGATGAGGAGTGGGAGATGGATAGAGAGGTAGGGATAGAGAGGAGGAGATACGCCAAAATAGAGTACGGGTGAGGAAGACAGAGTGAGGGTAAGACTAGATGGAGAAAATAGGCTAGAGTGGGGAGACGATGTAAATGCATTAGAGACATATTCTATTCCAGTCACATACACTATAGGGTTAATCTATTCACTCTGCTGGTGGTTGGGCAGCCATTCACATCCTTCCCTGAAGAAAAATAGCTGACCTCAGCGCACATCGCTTTTAACCTCAGCATGAGGGCAAGACCTTGTCAGTACCAAAGAGTGTGTGCTTGCGTGCGTGCGTGCATGCATGTTAGAGCAATATGCTGCTCTGTGTCCTCAGTAACTCTGACTTTCAGGTTCATACAGACTCCTTGCAGCGTAGACAGACCCGCTACGAGGAAACCCCCTAATGCCCCTTTGGGCATGGTGGGCTCGGACTACAAACGAGGGGTCTCAGAGCCAGGGTGCCGTTGATGAATGAGGCGTTACTGCAGGGCTGTACAGATCCATACATTTGAGTCATGTTGGATCAATAGTCTGTAGAATAGCTTGGCTTGGTGATGGAGTGTCATTAGTGTTTCCTTATGGATGTTGGAGACATCTCTGTTCCCAGGATAAAGAACACACAGCTACCTTCAAAGAGGGTCAATGAGGCAGCTCCAATATGGCTTCCATGCTGAGTTTGTCATAAAGAAATGGTTTAGGGTCATAATATTATATGTGGATATGATATGGGTGGTTGGTTGAAGGACTCTATCTCTATCACAGGGCAGGGAGAAAGATGTTATTAGGATGGAAACGTTGTAGTCAATGGATGGATGGATGGATGTACATTTTACATGTATGTTTTAGCAGAGCGACTTACAGTTAGTTACCCACTGTGGCTATTACTGTAACCACATTTAAGTGCAGTATAAACCCAACACACTAGCTAAGGCTAGCTAAGTGAAACAGTTTTGAAAAGTTCTCCCCTGGGAGGGGAAATAGGGAATGGTTTCATTTGTGTGGCTACATATAAGTCCTTAAAGGACCATCTAGAGTAGAACATGCTGCATCTGCCTTATGCTACTCACATATTTAGAGGGAGAGGGAGAGAGAGAGAGAGAGAGAGAGAGAGAGAGAGAGAGAGGGAGAGGGAGAGGGAGAGAGAGAGAGAGAGAGGAGAGAGAGAGAGAGAGAGAGAGAGAGAGAGAGAGAGAGAGAGAGAGAGAGAGAGAGAGAGAGAGAGAGAGAGAGAGAGAGAGGGAGAGGGAGAGGGAGAGAGGGAGAGAGAGAGCAAAAGGAAGAGAGAGAGAGAGCTACTGATGCATTGCAGATAAACTGCAGATCCTGAATAACCCCTCCCATCTCATTTTCCATGGACCCTTCCACCCCCAATGCTCGATATGACATCACTGCCTCCCCACCGTCACCCCATGCAGCTCGGCTCCCCAGAGCCTCTGACTCTCCAAACCCCTCCCTCCTCCTCCCTCCTCCGTGGCACACACACCCCATCCCAGTACAGTTTGGTGCTGCTTCACTCACGCCTTATCCCAGGTTACATCCTTCTCTCCCCACACTAGTGAGCATTAACCAGCCACGCCCATCTATGATATTCACAATGACATTCAGCTCACAGCTCTGCTCATAGATTTGATCACAATACTTTCCTCAGAAATATACTACATATTTATATTGATCTACCAGGCAGTTACCTCACTGATTAATAAAATGAAATACTGTACCTCACGATGGTCTATCCCTGCATCAGCATACTGTAGTCACAAAACTGGTTGTTTGGGATATTAGAATTGGGATGATATTTTTGGTTTATTTCAGAACATGACCTTCCAGTCCTGAAGTGCAACAGGACATACCAACCTACTGGGGTAATATTGAGGGAGCTTATGTACCAAATCCAATAAAGGACACCTCTGTGGCAAAAAAAACTGCTTACTAAGGGTAATTATGGCCAGGCAAACAGATGGATGCAAGTGTCTGAATAGACAGACAAAGAACTATGTTATCATTGTGAACAACAGAGGACAAAGGATGGCGATTGAAAGTGGCAAGCGTGACAGGGATAGAGGGAGATAAAGATGGGTCGGGGGGAGAAGGAGACGGGGAGATAAATTGGAGAGAGAGAGAGAAAGGGCAAAGGGGGAAACACTCCAGCTGGTATTTCTGAACAACCTGTTATTTATGGCTGGTGGCGGCTGTGACTGTCTGGCCACCTATCAGACCATGTCTGTCCTCTAACTCAGTCCACCCATGCAGCGCACACAGACACACACACACACACACACACACACACGCACACACATACACACCACAGGAGGTTGGTGGCACCTTAATTGGGGAGAACAGGCTCGTGGTAATGGCTGGAGCGGAATTAGTGGAATGGTATCAAATACATAAAACCCATGGGTTCCAGGTGTTTGATGCCATTCCATTAGTTCCTTTCCAGACATAATTATGAGCCGCCCTCCCCTCAGCAGCCTCCACTGATACACACACACACACACACACACACACACACACACACACACACACACACGCTCAGTATCATTTCCAATTACACGTAGTCTCACTTCACTATTCGCCCATGAACATTCCTTACAACAAATTGACAAGTTTTTAAGAAAAAGTATGAAATGGATACTCCTATACAGTGGCTTAGGTTAATTTGAATATAGACAGCTACGTTAGAAGCCAAGGCTAAATAAACTGCCTTAACCTTTTCCACTTTTAAACCCATCGATTGTGTGTGCATTCCGTGTAGGACTGGATATGGGTGTGATTAAAACTTGGACCTGCTCCATGACATGTCCTGCTTCTCTGTCCTCATTTGGTCTCGGTACCCATCGTTATGTTGCTGACTGTCAGGCTTCTTACACACACACAGCGTACTGGGCTTTGGAGCGGCATGGGCCATGCATCACTACTATACAGCTCTATAAGTATTTATCTTTCTCTCCCTCCTCTCTCTCTCCTAACTCCCCCCCCTCTCTCACTCTCTCCCACATCCTCTCTCTCCCTCTCTCTCTTTTTCTCTCCCCTTTCCTCTCCCCATCTCCTTTCCCTCTCTCTCTTTCTCTCTCTCTCGTCATTTCTCTCTTTCTCACTCTCTCTCTCTCTGCCATGATCTCTTCATCACATGAATAAAACATTAACTGAAGTGTCCCTTACAACAAAAAAACTTGAACAAATAAGTTTCACATATTCATTTTTCTTGTGTTTTTCCCACGTGTGAAAGAAAATCCCCAAATGTTCTCACACATTCCTTTTCCACCACTTCCAGCTTCATCTGGTCCCCAATCCAGGGACCGACAAGGACCGACCCTGTTTAGCTTCAGAGGCAAACTAGCAGTGGAATGCAGGGTGTTATGTTGCTGGAATAAATGTACCAAAACTTGCAACTGGAAAAAAGGCAGTGAACGCAAAGGCCATGGTAATATAACCAAAGATAGGGAAAAGTGCAGGGAAAAGGGAGGTGTTTTATTTAATTGCATTATCGTAAAAAAAATAATCACTTAAGTTGTTTGTTTTTTGCATTCATTAACAATTAATTTGCTCTCGCGTTTAAAGGACCCCTCCAATGGTTACCGTCAGTATTTCGACTTAATTCCTGTCCTAGTGTGGAAATGCTGGTTTAGTTCAACCCTCCGAACACGTATGGCTCCTTATCAGTGGAGGCTGCTGAGGGGAGGATGGCTCATAATAATGGACAGAACGGCGCAAATGGAATGGCATCAAACACATGGAAACCATGTGTTTGATGTATTTGATACCATTCCACGATTCCGCTCCAGCCATTACCACGAGCCCGTCCTCTCCAATTAAGGTGCCACCAACCTCCTGTGCTCCTTATAAATATTGATTAATCTAGCGTGCACATCTCCACCATAGAGAATGATAGAGGCCTCTAGTGGCCAAAAGGCTTTATTAGCATGGGCAGCGCCATTGATGGCTTGCACCATTTTAATGTAGTCAACTGGGTGGGACTTTCAACTTCATTGGCTGATCCCTCCTGGTGATCCTGTTGGAGTCATGTCCAACCGGGTCATCAGGAGGGATCAACCAATCGAGAGGAAGAAAATTGACAACTTCAAAATGGAGATAGCCTCAATGGCGCTGCCCATGCTGTCACAGACGCTATAATGGCACAGATACAAAGATGAGTCCTCAATCTATCTCTATGATCCCCACCTTTGTCCATGTGCACAGCCCATATACGGTCTCTGGCACAGCCCACACTCCGCGAATAGTGAAGGTGCATAAAGATGGTGGCCTCCATGCACTTATCACAAATGCCTTGTTTACCAAGTTCACCGTATTTACATTGCTTCTTGTATTGTCGTTATTTGCAAAGTATACATAATCCCAATTTAAGCTCCAAGACACAGGCAATTTGAAAAACCGATTTATTGGCATATTGAAATATGTTGTGCGCCGTAGATAAAAACATCCATGGATAGTGGTAAAATCATGACGTCATATCTGAATTTCGACATCTTTATGCACCTTCGTCATTGTAAACACACCAAATATTACCGTTCTCCTAGCAGCAGGATATAATGCTGGCTGCACGATCGCAGATTCATAAGACTCCCCATGCAAAGACATGCTAAACTTTGGGATAATCGATTTTTTTAGCACTCTAGTGCAGTACAACTGTTTTCACAGCATTGCAACCACGTATGAAAAAATAGATGGATAATTTGATATACTTTTATTTTTAATATTTTATTATTTATACCAGCATTTCTTTAGAAAGTTTACACACATACTGGTATGTTGAAAGCTATTATGTAGGCTGTAGTTCAATAAATAAAATATAGCTCCATTCACTGCAATGCAATACACTGTATCTGAATTACATATTGAATTATAGAGAAAAATTATATTCTATGTGCTGAGGTAAAAGTGGGTTTAGGTTACTCAGTAGGGTCTGTAGAATCTATATATGGTGTTATTTCTTGGCGGACTGAGGTCTAAACACCCAGCAGCACTTTCTACCCAACCCATTCCATTGCTCCCAATGCAATACACTGAAGGTCTTTAAACTACATATTGGCTTATAGAGAAAACACTATTCTATCTGCCGAGGTAAAAGTGGAGTCGGCTGTGGTCTAAATACCCAGCAGCACTTTCTACTCCACCCACACTCCCGTGTCGGATTTCCCTGTTGAAGCCCAACTATATCATACAGTGGGGGAAAAAAGTATTTAGTCAGCCAACAATTGTGCAAGTTCTCCCACTTAAAAAGAAGAGAGAGGCCTGTAATTTTCATCATAGGATTTTTAATGAATTTATTTGCAAATTATGGTGGAAAATAAGTATTTGGTCAATAACAAAAGTTTCTCAATACTTTGTTATATACCCTTTGTTGGCAATTACACAGGTCAAACGTTTTCTGTAAGTCTTCACAAGGTTTTCACACACTATTGCTGGTATTTTGGCCTATTCCTCCATGCAGATCTCCTCTAGAGCAGTGATGTTTTGGGGCTGTCGCTGGGCAACATAGACTTTCAACTCACTCCAAAGATTTTCTATGGGGTTGAGATCTGGAGACTGGCTAGGCCACTCCAGGACCTTGAAATGCTTCTTACGAAGCCACTCCTTCGTGGCGGTGTGTTTGGGATCATTGTCATGCTGAAAGACCCAGCCACGTTTCATCTTCAATGCCCTTGCTGATGGAAGGAGGTTTTCACTCAAAATCTCACGATACATGGCCCCATTCATTCTTTCCTTTACATGGATCAGTCGTCCTGGTCCCTTTGCAGAAAAACAGCCCCAAAGCATGATGTTTCCACCCCCATGCTTCACAGTAGGTATGGTGTTCTTTGGATGCAACTCAGCATTCTTTGTCCTCCAAACACGACGAGTTGAGTTTTTACCAAAAATTATATTTTGGTTTCATCTGACCATATGACATTCTCCCAATCCTCTTCTGGATCATCCAAATGCACTCTAGCAAACTTCAGACGGGCCTGGACATGTACTGGCTTAAGCAGGGGGACACGTCTGGCACTGCAGGATTTGAGTCCCTGGCGGCGTAGCGTGTTACTGATGGTAGGCTTTGTTACTTTGGTCCCAGCTCTCTGCAGGTCATTCACTAGGTCCCCCCGTGTGGTTCTGGGATTTTTGTTCACCGTTCTTGTGATCATTTTGACCCCACGGGGTGAAATCTTGCGTGGAGCCCCAGATCGAGGGCGATTATCAGTGGTCTTGTATGTCTTCCATTTCCTAATAATTGCTCCCACAGTTGATTTCTTCAAACCAAGCTGCTTACCTATTGCAGATTCAGTCTTCCCAGCCTGGTGCAGGTCTACAATTTTGTTTCTGGTGTCCTTTGACAGCTTTTTGGTCTTGGCCATAGTGGAGTTTGGAGTGTGACTGTTTGAAGTTGTGGACAGGTGTCTTTTTTACTGATAACAAGTTCAAACAGGTGCCATTAATACAGGTAACGAGTGGAGGACAGAGGAGCCTCTTAAAGAAGAAGTTACAGGTCTGTGAGAGCCAGAAATCTTGCTTGTTTGTAGGTGACCAAATACTTATTTTCCACCATAATTTGCAAATAAATTCATAAAAAATCCTACAATGTGATTTTCTGGAGAAAATAAAATCTCAATTTGTCTGTCATAGTTGACGTGTACCTATGATGAAAATTACAGGCCTCTCTCATCTTTTTAAGTGGGAGAACTTGCACAATTGGTGGCTGACTAAATACTTTTTTCCCCCACTGTACTTTGACTAAAACAATGATTTATTGACTTAAATCGTTGTACAACATCACAGGTAAGCACTGGGCATCGTCTTTCAGCTGAAAAATTGGCTTTTCAATGGTGCGGACATTTAAAAATAATGTTTTTGCAATACTTTGTTTTGCTATCAATATTTTTGGGTTTATGTTTGGATTTCAATATCATTACTTTTGTTTGCTCTATCAAGAACTTTGTTCACAACTTCAGAAGTTTTGCTTGATGTTAAACCCCCTAAGGTCGATGTCTGCGCTCCCACGGAAATCGAATTAGCATAATAAAAAAATCCCCATAACATTCTGTACATTTAAACTAGAGATACTGTATCTTTTTTTTTCATTGGATGCGTCTCAATCCACCGTGTCCGCCTATGTAACACTTCCGCATTTGCGGTGAAAGTTGACAGAGCTAGAGAGGTGTTCGTCAGACCATGAGACATCCCAAAAATCGGTCTTCTCACAAAAACGACTGAACGGTTTGGCCTACGACCCCCACAAGCGTCTTAGCATCCGAACAGCGTCCGGACAGTTTGGGCTACACACTGTGTAAAGGTGAGACTCTCACAAACATGTACATGTTGGTGGTTTTGCTCTAGGACACCCACAGGACTCACAAGACTCATCTGAAGGTCCCCTGGTACCAGTTGAAAGAATGAATGGAAGTACTGTTAATGGGAGACTGTTTAGTGACAAGAATAAGGGGTTAAATACATGTAAAAAAAGTATATATATACATGTTTCCTGATCTTTTTTATATCTCTCAGATATAGGATAGACATTTCAGAACAAACTTACTTTAGATTTTTTTGGGGGGACTATCTGTTGTTCCATGTAGTGAATCTGTTATTCAACGCGTTTGTATGGGCTAATAGCAGTAAGGCCCATGTTTCTTTTATCAAATCATTTTTTACAATATTTTTTGGATACTTCATGGGGTCTTCCCCGAGTGGCGCAGTGGTCTAAGGCTGTGCCACTAGAGATCCTGGTTCGAATCCAGGCTCTGTCGTAGCTGGCCGCGACCGGGAGACCCATGGGGTGGCGCACAATTGGCCCAGCGTTGTCCAGGGTAGGGGAGGGAATGGCCGGCAGGGGATGTAGCTCAGTTGGTAGAGCATGGCGTTTGCAACGGCAGGGTTGTGACTGTAAGTCGCATCTGGGACTCAAATCCCCCCCCCCCAGACAGGGCTTACACTCTTAAGGGTTAATGGCACAAAAGTATTTCATTCACTAGAGGATTGCACCATATAATAGCACTATTACCCTATTAAAGGTGTTTAAAGTGGCAATTCTTAATTGAAACATTAACAAAGTGTTCTTCCTGCCACAGTTTTGGTAAAAAGCTGAGGGATGGGGCTGGAAAAATGCAACCACTTTCAAGGGCAATCCATGATATCAAAATGATAGTTTTAACCATGTTATTAGGTTTTTTACATGTGAAACTGCAAATTAGATTTTCATTTTCACATGTGGAATTGTAAGTTCATATGTGAAAAACAATCAGATGTGAAAGTTTTTCACATATGAAACTGCAAATTCAATTTTTACATTTGATTGTTTTTCACGTGAAAATGCAATTCCACATGTGAAAGGGAGATTTTCACGTGGAGTTGATTATAACGTGAACTCTAAATGTAATACATATGAAAATGTGGTTTCAAATGTGAAACTGCAAATTTGACGTGTTATTTTTTTGTTAGGGGTAACTTCCATCCATGGGCTGCAGTCTGGCAGTGGTGGAAAAAGTACCCAATTGTAATACTTGAATAAAGGTAAAGATACCTTAATAGAATATGACTCAAGTTAAAGTGAAAGTTCCCGGTAAAATACTACTTGAGGAGCAGTCTAAAACTATTTCATTTTAAATATACTTAAGTGTCAAAAGTAAATGTAATTACTAAAATAAGTATCGAAAGTTAAAGTACAAGTATAAATCATTTCAAATTCCTTATGGTAAGCAAAGCAGACAGCACCATTTTCTTGTTTTTTTTTATTTACGGTCAGCCAGAGGCACACTTCAACACTCAGACATAATTTAAAGCGAAGCATTTGTGTTTAGTGAGTCTGCCAGATCAGATGCAGTAGGGATGACCAGGGACTTTCTCTTGATAAGTGTGTAAAGTGGACAATTTTCCTGTCGTGCTAAGCATTCAAAATCTAACGAGTACTTTTGGGTGTCAGGGAAAATGTATGGAGTAGAAATAACAATATTTTCTTGACGAATGTAGTGGAGTAAAAGTAAAAGTTGTCAAAAATATAAATAGTAAAGTACAGATACCCAAAAAATTACTTAAGGAGTACTTTAAAGTATTTTTACTTAGGTACTTTACACCACTGCAGTCTGGCATGGGCCCAGCAGGTTCATGAGTCTTCACATGAACTCGAAGGGAAGTTGTATGTTATGGTAGAACAGATAACAGCCTATAGATCAGGCTATTTTCAAAAATCATTTTCCATCGACTTTGGATTCATTTGCATCTAGCTGATGATGGAGTGTGCTAGCCAGAGACCTGTATTTCATTGCGTGGGGGTGTGATTTGCTGAACAGTGGATCTACTTATTAACATCTCTGTTCCTCTGCCACGCCCTATTAGCTCCAATCAGTAGCAGATGAATCACCCCAATACTTGTATTGACTACCTATATGTCCAATGCCCTCTCTTCTGCCTACCTTTCCCTTCCTTGGCCAGAGGGATGTCTTGTGGGGAATGTGTAGTGGCATACATAATAGAACATGAGAGGGGAACTGAGTTCGTGAGATCTTGTTGGGTGTCAAGATGCTCCTGAACATAAATGTATTGATACGGACACACATAAGAGAAGATAAGACTTTAAAACTAAGTGGATCTATATCAGGTCTGAGGCGGGTCTCCTCCCTGTTTGAAGCTGAGTCTGCGGTGATGGTGGCCAGGGAGGTACAGAGGGATGCAGGACATTATTGGGACATGGCGGGGAGAGGATAGCTCTTCTCTGTAGGCTGGGCTGGGCTTGGCTGCTTGCTCTCTTTTCACAGACTGCTTCTGCTGCAGTGCCACTTGAAAGCACTCCAAGCCTTCTGCAGTGCGTTGGAGCCCGAGCCCCAGACAGAATTTAAACAACACCCCTTTCTCTACCCCCTCCATGCATCACACCACCCCTAGCTGTGCCAGCAGCCAAAAGCACCTTGAAGGCTGAGTGGCTGGCCTATTGTACCTGTGTGGTGATTTACATGTTTAAAAGGCTGAGGCCAGCAGGAGAGCAGAGAGAGAGAGAGAGAGAGCGAGAGGCAATGAACAGAGGCCAGTGGTCTAGGACATTGAAGGATCAGCAAGGAGAAAGTGAGTTAGTACTTTATACAAGTACAATCACCCAAGTAACCTTTAGTACACACATTCACACATTCAGATAGGAGATTAACAGTAAGTACCTCTGTTTTTTCTCTCCTTGTCCCTCTCTCTTTCTATCTCTCTCTCTCTCTCTCTCTCTCTCTCTCTCTCTCTCTCTCTCTCTGGGACAAACACAATCTAAAATTGGCTGAGCTCTCAAATGGATTAGGGTTCGCTCTGCAGCACTAACTGTTGCGATGGAAAAACAATGAGTGAGATAACAGAATACAGACAGGTGATTAACGAGAAGTGTCTAATTCAATCTCAAAGATGGGAATAACTTATTCTCCCCTCTTATGCCTGTGGTATAAAACAAGGGGTTTTAAAGGTGACTGGAGCATCTAAATCAATCCTGATTCAAATCTGATTGATTTTCATTTTGTGGGTAATAATGTTCTGGGAGGCAGAAAATAGCCTTGTCGTTTGTCAAAAATAGCCTCAGCAGTTTTCATACGATGAAATATGGCCATCTAAGGCAGCCATTTTGTTGCATTAGCTGCAGAAGTTGCAGCTACAGGGTTTGCAGTGACCTCTGTTACCTCTGAAAGGATTAGAGCAGGATTGATGGGGGATCAATAAGAATGACAACAGACCGCAGCCAATCAGATCTGGCAACCAACACTGCGGCTTCACTCCTTAGAGAAAACATCTCAATGCAGGGAGGACACAGCAGCCTCTCCATCCCATGTGGTCTCAGCCACAACCCAAAGACTGTAACTTATGCATTGTATTTTGTATCTCTTTACGAAAGCATATTAATCAAAGTGAAATATGACCCTAAAGAGAAACTGTTAGACGATATGATAGACTGAATATACTCATATTCAGGACTCTAAGAGCAGTCCAAATGCTTCTGATCATGCTCAGATTCAATGTAGAATCCAATGGAGGGGGTCTAACGTTAACATGCTGTAAATTCAAATGTGTAATTATACTATTCACAAAAGTACTTTTCTTCCAATTAGTTAAGCCCTCAAAGAAACAAATTAATTCTGATAGGAAGAGATAAGCCCTCTTTGAATTGTGAGTACTGAGCAGTTGGTGTTTCCCATCATTATTAGAGTTAGACAGATAGAGTTACAGTCCTTCTGGGGCTGCAGACCTGATCTAAAACCACAGCTCATGGGTGGACTAAATAGAATTACATCTTTGGTGGATTAACAAAATTAGTGAGGTAAAGTATGCCAGCTATCTTGCATGACTAATCAAAGATCATAAAGAATAGTTTATGCATGTTATTATGCATCTGTGAAAGTACAGTTAGTGTTCTGCTCCAGAATCTACCAGACATCTTATCTCCCAAAGGAAATTAGCTCTGTCTGAAACCTTGCAGATTATTGAAAATGATCTCGAAGACCACCAGGTTTAGGCAGTAGTCATCAATCTGTCAGGCTGAACCATCCATACTCATAACTGTTACTGTGCAGGGAGCACCCATTCAGATGGCCAGATAAGATTCTGAACCAGGAAGGAGAAATTTGATTATAGAAACAATGTCACACTGTTAAAATGAAGTGCTTTGTAACAATACCCAAACTAGTGGCAACTGAGCTGCCAACAACTTGAAGGAGACGAAACCTTAACTTTGCTGGAGTAGTGAAACACATAATCCTGACATGTTTTAAAACATTACATGGTGTGTTGTAACACCACTTCATCAAGTGTTTTGTAACACCTTACAAGGGATTGGGAGCAATAACAGAAAAGGTTGAAAACACTATTATGGTGTTTCGAGTCCTGTTTAGTGCAGAATTAGATGCCTTCTCTTTTGGTGTCATTTCCTCCCTCTAAAGCTTCGAAACACCATTATGATGTTTTGATTTACTGTCTAGTGAAGAATTAGATCCCCTTTTCTGAAGTGTCTTAAATAAACAAATTACATTTAATGTTTAACATTTTGTTACGTATTTGATCATTTGATCATCGTCTCGGCAGGCATTGTCAAGCACAGGGTTCAAACCACCATCAGTAACTGGAGGTTTAAGTGCAAGTATTGAGGATTCTGCAATTGCCTCTTCCATTGACAATCATGAATGTGGGAATGGGTGCTGTCCTCATTGAACTTCAATTTGCCTGACAGTTTTGATTTCCATTCATCATAATCCATTGCACCTCATGGCTCAACAAGCTTAATACTTTCTTCAAACATGCATACAATATTGTGTGAAAGAATCATGAAGTTAAAAATTTTTGAATCCCACGGCCAGCCTCACTTCCGGGTATAGGCCTCAGTCGAATGGGCAGGTGGAGTGCATGAACCAGGAGCTGGGGAGGTTTCATTGTTGCAACTGTCAGGACCAGCAGGGTGAGTGGGCAAGGTTTCTTCCCTGGGCAGAATATGCTCAGAACTCCCTCGTTCACTCCTCCATGGGGCTCACCCTCTTCCAGTGCGTCCTGGGGTACCAGCCGGCCCTGGCCCCTTGACCACCCAGCCAGATCGATGCGCCCGCTGTCGACGTGTGGTTCCACAGGGCCGGACAGGTCTGGGACGCCGCCCATGTCCATCTCCAGAGGGCCATTCGTCGGCAGAAGGACCAAGCCGACCGCCACCGCAGTGAGGCTCCTGTATTCCAGCCTCGGGCTCATGTCTGGCTGTCCACAAAAAACCTCCCTCTCCGCCTGCCCTGCAAGAAATTGAGCCCCCGGTTTGTGGATAAATGAGGTATCATACCGGCTGCTCCTTCCCACGTCTCCTCCTGTTGCTCCCATCCGGCGCTCTGATTCGCTGGTCTACTGAGCCACCGGTCTGAGCGCACCACCTCGGCAACACCGGAATGGAAACCCAACGCACCCTAATCACCTCCAGCGCACCTGCAACTCAACTCATCACCACCCCTATTTAGCCCTGGACTGTTCTGGATGATGTTGTGTGTGATTGTTTAGCTTCGTGTCATTTACTCTATCTTTGTTATTTCTCTTGCTTAGTAAACCTTGACCTTGTTAATTCCTACGTCAGCGTCCTGCCTCTTCGTATACTCAGTGTGTGTCACACTTACAGTGTGGCTGTGTGGTTGAATTGGTCAAATTCAAACGAAATGTACCATCTTACTGCCCCTCCTGCTTCTACTCTGTCTAAATAAAGCGTTGAACAAATACAAAAAATATTCCCCATAGCCCCTTATCATCAATGAAGTATTTAGGCTATAAACCATTTGCTTTTCTAAAACATTGACTGTATGAGAAACACAGTTTTTGTGTTTTGATGCACTGAAACCCCAAAAAGTGTTTTCACAATCTTAAAAACACCAATATTCAGGTTGAAGAACCAGAGTACTTCAATTCTGTTTTAAAACACATTCTGTGTATTAAAACACTTACATTGTGGTCCTCTGTAGCTCAGCTGGTAGAGCACGGCGCTTGTAACGCCAAGGTAGTGGGTTCGATCCCCGGGACCACCCATACACAAAAAATTTATGCACGCATGACTGTAAGTCGCTCTGGATAAAAGCGTCTGCTAAATGGCATATTATTATTATTATTACAGTCAAACACCCTCCAAACACCAGATCTCAGTTTAGGTGCACTACTTTTCATGGTTTCATTACACAATCATGGTGTTTGGAAACTTTCGATTTTTACAGTGTACATTCTGGATGCATGTTCGTCACCACAGAAATGATTTGATTAGAAATGTCTCAAAGAGCACAAGAGGGCAAATTTGTCCAAGTCCATAACATATTAGGTTAGGCATTATTATTCAATGGGGTATTACTCGCATATAAGCACAGACTGATGGTAACTGTAATCTATAATAGCTGTCAATAACCCCATCTATGATGAACGCTTCATAATTTCCTGAAACTATTAAGTGGTCACAGATTAATCATGCATGATGTAGCCTTGTTGGTTGAACCCTTATGCCCTGATGTTGGTCTCAGCTTATACGTCATCGGTATGTCACTGATAGTAATCCCTCTGATAGTAATCGATCACATATATTGAAGATTTAGCACAAACACATAACATCAATACTAACAAATTAGGTTGGCTTTACACATGTTAGTGTGCAAAGATTAAATACTCATTCAATTTATTTTATGATCGACCATTCTATAATTATTTCGATTTGAGATTAAATGTTTGAACACTTTTCAAAGGTCTTATAAAGACGGGAATTGTGTTTTGCTGCTTTAAGTCGCTGTCCATGGTGCTGCTAGCACTAAACTAATGACTAGCGTCTGGCGGACTGGCTCTGCCCGTGGTGCTGATATTGTTCTCGCTCTGAATTGCATTGGTAAATTGATCATTTCTGCTATAACAGTTTTTGCTGACTAACAATAGGGAAAATAAGAATTAACATGGGATATTGAACTCCTCCATAAGTCACATCTCCATGCATAGAAATGCTGCTCTTTGGTTGTTCGAATGAGCAAATGCAGAGATATATGTATAATTTCCTTTCTCATTCTAATTTTCAAAATTGAGAGAAAACTCTATATTCACTCTGTGACAAGAGCCAACTGATAAATACATTAACACAGGCTATCCCAATGAATAACTCAGCATCTGCATGGTTTCGAATGAATGATTTCAGTTCTGGAAACATCCTAATGATAATCGCCCTTTTCCTTTTTTCCCCTATGTGTGATTATTCCTCTGCTTTTCAAACCGCCACCCACAAACCCTCACACACCACGTGGTGTTTCTTGAGCGGCACCCCGAACCTCTAACAAATTCGGAGGGGTTGGTTGAGACATGGCCCTCCCCCTCGGTTCGATCAATGAGCCAGTAAAAACAGTTCCTACTTGCCTTTTTAGCGATTGCGCCTTTCGTATATAAAGGACAGCCGGTGAGGCTAAGAATGCTGTGAGCGCCATCCACCCCGCACCTGCACACACACACACACACACACACACTCACCCAACTCCTCCACCTCGCACACCTTCCCTTCCATCTGCACACGCACCCCCTGGTCTGGCCGGATGAGTTACCACCCGGTGGACACGGTAGGGAGTCCATTCAGGAGAAGCATGGATAGTAGGACCAGCTACGGCCGCTCCTCCGGAACCCCCTCCAGCGGGTTCCGTTCTCAGTCCTGGTCCCGGTCAAGCCCTAACAAGCCCTACAAGAGGAGCGTCAATTTGCCGGTAGCCAGAGCGTACAGCTCCACACTCCTCAGCTCCGCCGACAGCGTTGATTTCAGTCAAACGAACGGAGACTACAAGCGCTCCAACGAGAAAGAGCAGCTCCAGGGGCTCAACGACCGTTTCGCCGGTTACATCGACAAGGTGCACTATCTGGAGCAGCAGAACAGCCAGATCGAGGAGGAGATCCAGGCGCTGCGGCAGAAGCAGGTGTCACAGTCCCAGTTAGGCGATTTATATGACCAGGAGCTCCAGGAGCTGCGCTCCATGCTGGAGCAGATCCACCACGATAAGTCGCAGATCCAGCTCGACACGGACCACATCGAGGAGGACATCCAGAGAATTAGGGACCGCTTCGATGAGGAAGCTCGCATCAGGGATGAGACGGAAGGCATCATCCGGGCGCTCAAAAAAGATATGAATGACTCGGAGTTAGTGAAGTCGGAGTTGGAGAAGAAAGTCCAGTCACTGCAGGATGAGATTGCCTTTATCCGTAACAACCATGAGGAAGAGGTGAGCGAGCTGTTTTCCCAGGTGCAGGCGTCGCAGGTGACCATGGAGAGGAAAGACTTCCAGAAGACGGACATCACCAAGGCGCTCCGGGAGATCCGCACCCAGCTCGAGGGCCACTCCAACCAGAACCTGCAGCAGGTGGAGAACTGGTTCATGTGCCGCTATTCCAAGCTCACTGATGCTGCAGAACAAAACAAAGATGCAATCAAGTCCGCCCGTGATGAGATTTCCGACTACCGCCGCCAGCTCCAGTCCAAGACCGTGGAGTTAGAGTCCGTCCGTGGAACCAGGGAGTCACTGGAGAGGCAGCTGAATGACATCGAGGACAGACACAACAATGACCTGTCCAGCCTGCAGGTATGATGAGACCCGCTGTTGGCATTGTTTTCATACAGAAACCTGTGGCCTGTAAAGTTGTATTCTTTGTGTAAATAGAGAAGCAATGTAGTGGAGAGAGTTGGCTAAATAATATAATCAGATGTTTTTCGTTTATCATATAGGCTATCAAATTGTGACAGAGTCGTGTGAGGATATTATCACCATACCTTTGAGGTTTTTATTCTTATTGTAAATGTAGGTCTACCTATAAGGAGAGTTCCCTACTTTGAGAAAGAAACATACACATATTATATTTGTCTTGATTTTACACTAACTGAATGGTTTTATTGTGTTAATATTGATATATGTGTTTTATCTGGGCTATAAACTCTGCGCAATGGTGTTGTCTGCGTATTTGCTTTAGATAAATGGCACAATGCTGACATCTTCTGGTATGGGCACAGCTTTTACATCTCCCGTCCTTGTTGAAGCTTTAGGCTTCTTATAAACTGCGACAATTGGTGCAAGTCAGGATTATTTAAGGGAAGACACAATGCAGCAAACGTTTTTTTTTTGCCGAGTCAGAGACGCGGGTCGATGCGTTCATTGGCTGTGTCCTTGCCTCACCCCAAACAGATTTCGAGGAGGACTATTGAACAAGTGTGAAGAGGCTGCCCTTGAAACAGTATACACTGCGTCAGAATAAATTATTTCACAGAACAATAATAGCCTAACCACTGGCGCAGAACGGTCTCCAACATATCCATTTATTTTCCCTTTTACAAGGAGACAGGATGACTTCACACTTTCAATTGTTATAGCAACGATATTGTAATGCAATCTTAAAGTGCTTTAATGTGTTGTAAATGTACACACGTTTAAATGTCCTTGTGATATAGCCTAATTACCAGGAACAAAATACAAAATTGTATTTTTTTTTAAATAGTTTAGTATTACTTTAAGAGGGTTGGGTCCTTTTGGAGACCTGTCCTCCCTGCACCAAAAATAGATAACCAAGTATTATTTCAGAGTACCACATAGGCCTAGGTAATAACAGCTCCTAACCAGCTCATGTCTCTTGGTCTTGGTTTCTGCAGGAGACCATCCACCAGCTGGATAATGAGCTCAAGGGCACGAAGTGGGAGATGGCGCGTCATCTGCGCGAGTACCAGGACCTGCTCAATGTCAAGATGGCCCTTGACATCGAGATTGCTGCATACAGGTACAGTGCAACGACAGTGTGCTAATTAGGCATATCATTGATAAAAAATAAAAATAAAATTAAAAAACACCTCGAAAAAAGATTTGTACTCATTAAGGAACAAAACAATTGTATTTCATCATGTGTAATAAAAAATAAACATCTAATTTCTACACTTAACAAAAATATAAATGCAACATGTGTTGGTCCCATGTTTCATAGCTGAAATAAAAATTCCCAGAAATTGTCCATATGCACAAAAAGCTTATTTCTCTAAAATGTTGTAGATACATTTGTTTACATCCCTGTTCATTATTGTGGTGCTGAGGAGTATTTCTGTCTGTAATGAAGCCCTTTTGTGGGGAAAAACACATTCTGATTGGCTGGGCCTGGCGCCCCAGTGGGTAGGCCTGGCTGCCAAGCGGGTGGGTCATTACGCTCCCAGGCCCACCGTTGGTTGCACCCTTGCCCAGTCAAGTGAAATCCATAGATCAGGACCTAATTTATTTATTTCAATTGACTGATTTCCTTATATGAACTGTTACTCAGTAAAATCTTTGAAATTGTTTAATGTTGCGTTTATATTTTTGTTCACTATATATAGACCCTAACTTTTATATTAGGCCTACACTATACTATATCTCATTTTCTACTGTTCTTGCAGGAAACTCCTAGAAGGCGAAGAGACCCACTTTAGCACTTTCCCTTACCGCCAAGCTGTAACCTCCTCTAAGAAGTCCAAGTCTGGGCCTCCCAAACTGAAGGTCCAGCACAAGTTTGTAGAGGAGATCATTGAGGAGATCAGGGTTGAGGATGAGAAGTCTGAGATTGACGTGGCCCTGGCAGAGATTGCCCAGGAGCTGTCTGCCGCACTGGAGGCAGAGGCAGAGGCAGCAGATGACAGAGAGGAGGAAGGAGAGGATAAGGGAGAAGAGGAAGGAGAAGAAGCAGAGGGACATGGAGAAGAGGTAGAGGGTGACTCAGAAGAGGTTGTAGCCTCCACTGAAGCCCAAGTGAGCTCCAGCGCCCCTGCTGAGGAGGAAGAGGAGGACAAAAAGGATGGCGATGAAGATGAAGATGGAGGAGAGGGTGCTGAGGAAGGAGAGAAAGAAGAAGAGGGTGAGAAAGAAGGAAAGGATGAGGGTGAGAAGGGAGATGATGCAGAAGGTGGTGTTGAGGGAGAAGGAGCGGAAGAGGGCGAGGAGGAAGTAGAGGAGACAGCCCCAGAATCAAAGGCCTCTCCTGACAAAGAGAAGGCTGGAGAGAAGGAGGGAAGCGGAGGAGAAGAGGAGACAGCAGAGGGAGAGGGAGAAGAGGAGGGTGGTGATAAAGATGAAGTTGCAGGTAGTGACAAAGGATCCAAAGATGGAGATGATAAGGATGAGAAAGATGAGAAGAAAGGCAAGGATGAGAAAGAGGACAAAACAGATGAGGCAGCTGTAGCCAAGACAGAGGCTCCCAAAACAGATGCCCCCAAGAGTGAGGCCCCAAAAGCTGAGGTCCAGAAATCTGAGGCCCCAAAGGTCTCCAAGCCAGACTCCCTGAAAGCTGAATCCCCAAAGGCTGGGTCCCCTAAGTCTGAGTCACCAAAAGCTGGATCCCCCAAACATGAATCCCCGAAAGCTGGTTCCCCTAAATCTGAATCCCCAAAACCCGGCTCCCCCAAATCTGAAACTCCCAAACCTGCTGGATCCCCCAAATCTGAATCACCCAAGCCTGCTGGTTCCCCCACATTTGAATCACCCAAACCTGCTGGTTCCCCCAAATCTGAATCCCCCAAACCTGCAGGGTCCCCCAAATCTGAATCCCCCAAAGCAGAGTCCCCTAAGGATGATGCTCCCAAACCAGAAGCTCCAAAGTCAGAGGCCCCCAAGGCTGCAGAAGAGAAAGTAGACAAAAAGAGTGATTCAGAGGAAGAGAAGGTAGAAAATAAAGATGCAGCTATGAGCGGAGATGTGGAGAAGAGTGCCCCAGAGGACAAAAAGGACGATGGGAAGAAAGAGGAGACGGATGTGATCTCAAATGGAGTGGACGAGAGCCCCACCAAAGATGACCCCAACCAGAAAGATGACCCCAACCAGAAGGTGGTCATCACCAAAACGGTGGAGACCATCACCACTGGAGAGGACGGAGCCAAGCATGTCACTAAATCAGTCACTGTCACCGAGACTGTGAAGGAGTCTGAGGATGTGATGCAGGAGAAGATGATGTCCAGCAAGAAGATGGAGAAACATTCTTCCCAGTCTGTCAAGGTGGTGACCGAAACCGAGTGACCACTCTCCAACCAATCCACCCTGGAGGAACAGTGAGGAGGACATGACGACAAGCAATCATACAGCTAGAGCGATGTAATAAAGATAACCACTCTCAAACATACATAAAAGCAAAGAGAGAAGCCATATGATGTAACAAAGCTCAAATTAAAAAAATGCATGTTGAGTGAAAGCGATAAATGAGCTTTTCTGCAGATGCGGTCAGGAAAACTTTGGAAAGGAACAGATTATTAATTTTCTTTCTTTCGGCAGTTCACAGGAGGGCTCACGGGTGGGGGCGTCTGCATGCTAGCTCAGGGAGGGAGTCCCCTCTCTAACCTGTATGTATGGATGGATGGGAGAGTGATAGAAATGTATCTTCATTCAAATGAGTTTTTTTGGGGGGGGGCACTTTAGAGACAAAGGAGTAGCCTTACCTATTATGTGAAGATACCAACTGAGCCAAAAAATACAATCGACTACAATACAATACAGTGAAGAAAGAGAATGATGATGGTGCAATGAACTCATGATCATAAACATACAGTACCCGAAGCAACTAAAGCATAAATAACCTTGAAGAAACTCCTAGCCTTAAACATGCTTTGTATCAGTGTCTATTATGTTTACCCAACGAGTGCAATTGAAAATAAATCTGTAAATGCGCACACATACATTATTGTATGCATAGGATGGACTTGAATTTAAATACCGAACATAAATGAGGTGCTACAGTTTGCAATCCCATGTCTTTACTCATAATGAATGATTTCCCAGCAGCATTTGCTCAATAAATGTCATACTGAAATACAAATATGGTCTCTTGTTCCTTTATGCCACGTGTCAAACTCATTCCATGGAGGGCAGAGTGTCTGCAGGTTTTCACTCCACCCTTGTACTTGATTGATGAATTAAGGTCACTAATTAGTAAGGAATTCCCCTCACCTGGTTGTCTAGGTCTTCATTTAAAGGAAAAAACAAGAACCCGCAAACACTGACACCCCTGCTTTATGCAATTGTCCTGTCCTTGTGATGAGGTGTGGATGACGGAGTCAGGCGCAGGAGGTAAAACACAGAAATCAAGAGTTTATTCAGTGTACAATAATATAGCACATATAGTGACAGAACGAAACTAGCACAAGGGGAAATCAACCTTGGCTGCATACAAGTAAAGAGTAGCTAAATCGAGCTACTCACTCTCACAACGAACAATCACTCACAAAGGACAAGGGGGCAGAGGGAACACTTATACACAGATTAATGAGGGAATGAGTACCAGGTGTGTGTGATTGACAAGACAAGACAAGACAAATGGAGTGATGATAAATGGAGCAGTAGTGGCTAGTAAGCCGGTGACGACGAACGCCAAAACCTGCCCGAGCAAGGAGGAGGGGCAGCCTTAGCTGAATTCTTGACAGTACCCCAGACGTTCCATGAACGCCTTCCAGACTTTTGACGTGAACTGGGGATCTCGGTCAGACACTATATCCTCTGGTACCCCGTAGTGCCGGAAGACGTGTGTAAACAGGGCCTCCACAGTTTGCAGAGCCGTGGGGAGACTGGGCAGAGGAAGGCGGCCTTCGAAAAGCGGTCCACAACGACCAGGATGGTGGTGTTCCCTTGAGAGAGAGGCAGATCAGTTAAAAAATCAACACTCAAATGAGACCATGGTTGTTGTGGAACTGGTAAAAGTTTTAACTTACCCGATGGGAGGTGCCTAGGTGCCTTACTCTGGGCGCACACTGAGCAGGAGGAAACATACACCCTCACGTCCTTAGCCAAGGTAGGCCACCAGTACTTTTCGGTCAGGCAGCGCACTGTACGGCCGATACCTGGGTGACCAGAGGAGGGTGACGTGTGTGCCCAGTAGATCAGATGATCACGGATAAGCGCAGGCATGTACTACAGCCCAGCAGGACACTGCAGTGGAGATGGATCTGTGCGTAATGCCTGCACTATATCCGCGTCCATCGCCCATACTACCGGCGCCACAATGCAGGAGTCTGGCATATAGGGGTATTGTCTCTGGGCCTCTCCTCTGTATCATACAGCCGGGACAGTGCGTCTGCCTTCACGTTCTTCGTACCCGGAATGTATGACAGTGTGAAATCAAACCGGGTGAAGAATAGGGCCCACCTGGCCTGGCGAGGGTTCAGCCTCCTCGCTGCCCGGACGTACTCCAGGTTACGGTGGTCCGTCCAGACGAGGAATGGGTGTTTCGCCCCCTCAAGCCAATGTCTCCACACTGTCAGAGCTCGGACCACAGCCAACAGCTCCCGATCACCAACGCCGTAGTTCTGCTCCGCCTCAGCAGACCAGCGGCCCACCCTTCAACAGAGATGTAATGGGAGCTGCGACCTTGCCAAAGCCCCGGATAAACCTCAGATAATAGTTGGCTTAGCCAAGGAAGCGCTGCACCTCCTTTACCGTGGTTGGAGTCGGCCAATTACGCACAGCTGCAATGCGGTCGCCCTCCATCTCCACACCTGTGGTAGAAATGCGGTATCCGAGGAAGGAGACGGACTGCTGGAAAAATGTACACTTTTCTGCCTTAGCATAAAGGTCATTTTCCAACAGTCGGGCCAGTACTTTGCGAACCAGGGACACATGCTCGGCGCGCGTAGCGGAATACACCAAGATGTCGTCGATGTAGACCACTACACCGCGACCAAGCATGTCCCGAAACACCTCATTCACAAAGGACTGGAAGACTGAGGGAGCATTCATCAAACCATAGGGCATCACCAGGTATTCATAATGCCCTGTGGTTGTGCTGAATGCTGTCTTCCACTCATCTCCCTCTCGGATACGCATCTGGTTGTACACACTCCTGAGATCTAATTTAGTGAAGAAGCGCGCTCCATGCAATGACTCAACCACTGACGGAATGAGGGGGAGAGGATAACTAAATCTAATCGTCTCCTTGTTCAGTGGTCGATAGTCAATGCACGGGCGCAGACCGCCGTCTTTCTTCTTCACAAAAAAGAAACTTGAGGAGGCGGGTGAAGTGGAGGGACGTATGTACCCCTGGCGCAGGGACTCGGTGACGTATGTCTCCATAGCCTCCGTCTCCACCTGTGACAGGGGATACACATGACTCCTGGGAGGTACAGCGTCTACCCGAAGGTTTATTGAGTACGGTGGAGGCACCATCTGGACTTTCCACCGTGGTTGCACCACCCATACACCTACCCTGACACTCTCGCGACCACTCCGTGAGAACCCTCTGCGGCCATGAGAAAGTGGGGTTGTGGAGTGCTAGCAATGGAATACCTAACACCACAGGGAAAGCAGGAGACTCAATGATGGAAAAAGTGACCTGCTCACAATGCGTCTCCTGTGTGATCATGGTGACTGGTACCGTGACTTCCTTTATCAACCCGGACCCTAATGGTTGACTATCAAGTGCTCTGATGGGGCGTGGAATGGATAGGGGAACTAATGAAATGCCCTGGCGGCATGCGAAAGTTTTGTCCCTAAAGTTCCCAGCTGCGCCTGAATCGACTAGCGCCTTACACTGGGGAACTATCATGTGATCAGAGAAGTATATGGGTATAGTACAGTGCTCAGCAGAGGGCTCTGAACAAGAGTGGGTGCTCAATACCTGGGGTGATGTGAGAGTGCCCTGCCGGCCGCCTCCTGACCCAAAAGAGCGCTGACGACAATGTGTGGTGGAATGTCCCTTCGTGCCATCCGAGTGGAACTGGCGCTGTCGTCCTCCGCTCTCTCGGTGCATGGTACCACCCAGCTCCATGAGCTCTGGATCCGCGTCGGTCGGGGTGGGAACGGGCAGACTTCCTCCAGGACGTCCTCTGGTTGCCAGCAGGTTATCCAGACGAATGGCCATGTCCACCAGTTCGGTAAAAGACAAACTGGTGTCACTGCAGGCTAGCTCCCATCGGACGTCCTCCCGTAGATGGCACCAGAACTGGTTGATCAGGGCCCGCTCGTTCCACCCGGACCCTGTGCCAACTCCTGTACTGTCCTCGTCCCCTGCCTCAAGTGGACCAGCTGCTCACCCGCCCCTCGACCCTCGGGCGGGTGATCGAACACCGCCCGAAATAGGCGGGCAAACTCCCTGTAGTCCTCCAACGCGGCTCCACCTTCTCTCCAAACCGCGTTGGCCCACTCCAGGGCTTTCTCCGAGAGGCAGGAAATGAGGACGGACACCTGCTCTCGATCTGATGGCGCCGGCCTGACACTGGAGCAGTACAGCTCTAGTTGGAGAAGGAATCCCTGACATAGAGCCGGCGTCCCATCGAACGCCCGATGTCGGGATATCTGGATCCCTCCGGGTGCTGTGATGTAGGTGGCTGGATCCGGTTGGCCAGCTGGTCTCGACAGATCGGTTCCTCTTCTCTCCAGGTGTTGGACAACCTGAAGAACCCGATCCATCGCTTCCCCCAAGCTGGCCAGCATCGTGGAATGCTCCTAGATCCTTGCCACGATTCCAGGTGTGCGCTCTTCTCCCGCTGACTCCATATTGGGTGAGTGATTCTGTGATGACGTGTGAATGACGGAGTCAGGCGCAGGAGGTAAAACACCGAAATCAAGAGTTTATTCAGTGTACAGCTCAACCGAGCTACTCACTCTCACAACGAACAATCACTCACAAAGGACAAGGGGGCAGAGGGAACACTTATACACAGACTAATGAGGGAATGAGTACCAGGTGTGTGTGATTGACAAGACAAGACAAGACAAATGGAGTCATGATAAATGGAGCGGTAGTGGCTAGTAAGCCGGTGACAACGAACGCCGAAACCTGCCCGAGCAAGGAGGAGGGGCAGCCTCGGCTGAATTCGTGATTTTATTTACAGTAGCTTTCTCACCACAATATGCACACAATATTCAACTTCCTCATCTGCTTTTATGGGGATGGGATTGCATCCCTCACTTTCATTTGTAGCCTAGAATTTATACAAAACCACATAAACATCCACAGGCTGTCCTCTACTGATATTTAAAGCCACAATCGGTAGGTAATATGTGCATATCATCAAAGAAACCAACAATAATGTGAACAATGCACCCCATGCAAATAGCACTTGATTAGCAGTTGATTTATCAAATAAAATCAAGCATTATTTGCATAGAACATTTCTTACCAAAGACAAATGCAGTGCAAAGTGCTTCACATACTGCACATAAATAAAATAATAATAAGTAATAAAAAAAAAAATATATATATATATATATATTTCGAGACAAATATACAATTCAGATAGATGAATTAAGATAGTAAAACAACAGTGGACATGAGAGACTAATTTGAAAGATTTAGACAGAGATGTACAGTATATGATATAGTAGTCTTTCAGCCATTAGCTATATTATTTGAGAACAACATTACCTCCAATGTTAAACATGATTTGAAACTATACCTATTTTAAAGTATTTTACATGACAACTTAAACAATGGAGTGATAGGTCATTTGGAGATTCAGCAACATTGAAGCAGACAGCGACTCGTTCGGAATTTCAGCACCACAGAAAAGTGGACAGCGACTTTCTCAGGCGCAGCCACACTGGGAAAATCCCTGAAGAGGTTTCTTTGAAAGCCACATACACTGAGTGTACAAAACATTAAGAACATCCAATTTGGGCCTCCCGAGTGGCGCAGCGGTCTAAGGCACTGCATCGTGCTTGAGACGTCACTACAGACCCGGGTTCGATCCCAGGCTGCGTCACAGCCGGCCGTGAACGGAAGACCCATGAGGCGGCGCACAATTGGCCCAGTGTCGTCCGGGTTAGGGGAGGGTTTGGCAGGCCGGGATTTCCTTGTCCCATCGTGCCGGATACCTGCAAGCTGACTTCGGTCGCCAGCTGGACGGTGTTTCCTCTGACACATTGGTGCAGCTGGCTTCTGGGTTAAGCGAGCAGTGTGTCAAGAAGCAGTGCAGTGTTTCGGAGGACGCATGGCTCTCGACCTTCGCCTCTCCCGAGTCCGTAGGGTAGTTGCAGCGATGGGACAAGACTGTAAACTACCAATTGGGGAGAAAAAGGGCTAAAAGTCTCAATCGCACTCCACACTGCCCTTTCCCACCTGGACAAAAGGAACACCTATGTGAGAATGCAAGGACCCTGGGACTAAACACCTCCCTCTGCAACTGGATCCTTGACTTCCTGACGGGCCGCCCCCAGGTGGTAAGGGTAGGCAACAACACATCCGCTGATCCTCAACACTAGGGCCCCTCAAGGGTGTATTCTTAGTCCCCTCCTGTACTCCCTGTTCACCCACGACTGAGTGGCCAAGCAGGAGGTCAGAGACCTGGCAGTTTGATGCCAGGAAAACAACCTCTCCCTCAATGTGAGCAAGACAAAGGAGCTGATCGTGGACTACAGGAAAAGGAGGGCCGAACATGCCCCCATTCACATCGACAGCCTGTAGTGGAGCGGGTCGAGATTTTCAAGTTCCTTGGTGTCCACATCACCAACAAACTATTAAATGGCCAGCCGGACTATTTACAATGACACGTCCAACCGCCCCCCCACTGCTGCAACCCGCTGTCACTTTACCCCTACCTACATGTACAGATTACCTCAACTAACTTATACCCCCGCACATTGACTCGGTACTGGTACCCCCTGTATATAGCCTCGTTATTGTTATTTTATTGTGCTACTTTCTATTATTTTTAGCTTTAGTTTATTTGGTAAATATTTTCTTAACTCTTTCTTGAACTGCATTTTTACACCTAAACTTATTTAGGCTTGCCATAATAAAGGGGTTGAACAATTATTGACTCAAGACATGTCTAAATACATAATTCCACTGTGACATTATGGGGTAATGTGTGTAGGCCAGTGACACACAATCTCAATTTAATTCATTTTAAATTCAGGTTGTAACAAAACAAATATGGAAAAAGTCAAGGGGTGTGAATATTTCCTGAAGGCAGTGTATCCACACCTCTGCAATGCAGCTTTGCTTGTTTGAAGCGATTTAGGTTGTTTGGAATTTAAAATGTGATTATTATATTAAATAGCAGACATGTTGGGTACCAATAGCCTACTGTCCAGCTTTAGTGCTGTCCCTGGGTGACTGCTGATTGCTAATATTCTTCCTCTCGGGATTTTAGCTCAGCACTCACGTAGAGTGCTGAAGGAAGCAACTAAATAGCGAAGAGTAATAAAATCAGCTCCTCAGTATTTCAATGTCTTAATAGCAATAAAAACACACGATGATCCCAGATTTGATCGTTCTCAGCCCTGAAATTAGGCAATAAAAATGCCATCACACTCTGAAGTTCCTCCCGTTCCTCAGCATCTGTTTCTCAGACACACTGGACCTGAGCTGCATAGCTGATAGAGCCTCTGATGTGGACCTTGCAAGGTCAGTGCTCCCTCAAGAGGGAACAATGTACATAAAATGGTCAGGTCCCTGCCAGTGTGTTGTGATTGTGCCTGCGTGCCCCGAATGTCAACGTGGACAACTCCAAACCCAGAGAACTAGCTGTGTTCGCCATTCATGATCAGCAGTGTGGACAGGTTACCTGAAGTGCAACACACAGAGATATCTAATTTCTTACAACACACTTACACCTGTGTGTGTGTGTGTGTGTGTGTATGTGTGTGTGTGTGTGCACATGTATATGTGTGTGTGTGTGTGTGTGTGTGTGTGTGTGTGACCTACAGCAAAATGTCCAAATGTGGACAGAGAGACTAATGGTTGTGTTATTCTAATGTCTTCTTACATGCGGCTTATAAACCATTTAATAAATCGTTTTTTTCAACATTTATAAACCGTTTATAAATCATGACACATAACCTGTTAATGTTTTAATTAATTAATTGAGTAAGGACCTGCTGTCATGTATGATGAACAACAGGCCTTATATGTATTCACATTGTGGTTAACTATGTGGTCATATTTTTAAGCACCTTCAAGATTTATCAATAATATATTCAACATTTCATCTTTGTTGTTGCGTTTCAACAGATCTAACTTGGAAATTATAAAACCCAAAGGATTAACAGACTGTTT
Source organism: Coregonus clupeaformis (assembly GCF_020615455.1). Lineage (NCBI taxonomy): Eukaryota > Metazoa > Chordata > Actinopteri > Salmoniformes > Salmonidae > Coregonus > Coregonus clupeaformis. The sequence goes on along the minus strand of NC_059218.1, from coordinate 22,690,557 downwards.
ACTGAGTTATTATTCAGTATAAGGACAAAAACATTCTAATACATTCTGCATGGCTTTCAATAGTATTTATTCAACCATCCAAAACCACACTCTCACAGACTTGCACAGGCACAGCACACACACTCTTACACACACACTTGAGGAATTGTGTGACCTTTATTGACTTTATTGACTTATAACTGTAAGCAGTTAACCTTGATTTTGATGCATTAGTGCACTAAAATACGTATTGTATTGAGCACCTTGTTACAAGCACACTGGAGTCGTTAATGTTGGGTATTTCTGCTGTTTGCCGAGCTGAGGTTTTGTTAGTCTGTCTTTTGGCTTGTGTGTTCTTGGGCCACAAACTTACTTTTTAGCCTTTGGTTTTTCAGATTCGTCTTTCTTCTCTTTGGCAGGTGTTTCTCTCTTCTCCTCACTCTTGGATATCTCTGGTTCACCCTTCTCTTCTTTGGTATCTGCTTCGGCATCTTTTTTATCCTCATCTTTCACCTCTTCATCTTTATCACACCCTTCTTTATCATCTCCTCCCTCTTTCTCTCCCCCCTCCTCTTCCTTGCCTTCCTTTCCATCCTGCTCCCCACCCTCGTCCTTATCTTCCGCTTTCTCTCCATCCTCCTTTGCAGTTTCTTCCTTCTCTTCTTCCTCATCACCATCTATACCAAAAAACAGAAATAATTGTGAATAGGGGAATAATTTAGTTAGTATTCAGGTTTGTAAAAATGTCAACATCTAAGCAATACACAACAACAATAGAGAGTATTTTTTGAGGGAAAATCCCAATGCTAACCTTGTTCTCCATCTTCCTTCTCCTCCTCGCCTCCCTCATCCCCACCTTCCTCGTTCTCTTCTCCACCCTCTTCTTCCTCCTCCTGTCCCTCCTCTTCCTTCTCTTCCGCTTCCTCTTCCTCCTCCTGTGGTGGGCTGGCAGAGTCCCGTTGGGCCAGGCTGGCAGAGATTATGTCATCTCCAGAGGCAAATGAGGAGCTGAGTAAGCGCGAGGTCATCAGGTAGGGGGCGCCAGAGCTCAGGCTAGACTGCATTGAGAACATGGAGCGGCCGAAGGAGGGTGTGACTGACAAGGTGTGGCCATAGACACTGGACATACCCCCTAACACGCCCACACTGAAGTGAGACTCCTCCCCCTCCAGCAGCTTCCTGGAGAAGTAAAGGATCATGGGAAAGATAACGTTTTAGAATAAAAGCACAAAAGGCTTTCCTTGACCTGGACTGTCATTGGTATTATTACATTACATTTGTTTAAGCTGAAGCTCTGGCTAGTGCTCCTCATAGCATCCTACCTGTAGGCAGCGATCTCAATGTCCAAGGCCATCTTAACATTCAGCAGGTCCTGGTAGTCCTTCAGGTAGCGAGCCATCTCCTGCTTGGTGGCTCTCAGCTCATTCTCCAGCTGGCCAATAGTGTCCTACGGGAGACATTTAAAGGTTATGTAGTGGATAAAGTTAGTTTTTTTTTTTTTACAGTGGGCTACACAGGTTCAGGTAATATGCCTAAAACGGTTGAATGTGGCCATAAAAATAAAACATGTATTCAATAGAATCTTATTTGTTCCCATTGTGCGTTACTAAATCAGTTCCACTTGGCACAAAATATAAAACATTATTGGTGTCTTGTATTCTGACATAGTAATTTACCTATTGGTAAACAGTTTCTAAACATGCAATTATGAAATAAATTCACATTCAGATTGCATTCATTCTGAGGTATTTGCATCAATCCAGATTTGCTGTGGAAATTCGTCTGCAGTACCACCACTGACCTGCATGCTGCTGATCTCAGCGCTCTGCTTGTCCTCCATGTCGTGTAGCTGTTTTTCCAGAGACTTGTTGAGGCCCCTGCAGGCATCGATCTCCAGCAGGTGGGCCTTGAGCTGCCGGCGGTACTCCCCTGCCTCATCCCTGGAGCTCCTCACTGCGTCGCTGTGCTGGGCCACGCTCTCCGTCAGGGAGCCCACCTTCCCATGGAACCACTCCTCAGCAGACTGCATGTTCTTGGCCGCCAGCCTCTCGTACTGGGCCCGGATGTCCCTCAGAGCACCGGACAGGTCCGGCGTGGCTGCCTCCATCTCCACAGCTACCTGGGCCCCCAGCTGGGCCTGGGCCTGGAGCTCCACCACCTCCCCCTCGTGGAGCCTCTGGAGGAAGGCCACCTCGTCCAGCAGGGTCTCCACCCTCTTCTCCAGCTCAGCCCTGGCGAGGGCGGCCTGGTCGGCACCACGCCGTGCATCCAGCAGCCTGCCCTCTGCGTCCTCACGGGCCATCACCTCCTCCTCGTAGCGGGCCTGCAGGGCGCTCAGGGTCTGCTCCAGATGCTCCCTCTGGCCCAGGGCGGCCTGCTGCTCCCCACGTGCCTCCTCCACGGCGGCCCTCAGGGCCCGCACCTCCTGCTCATACAGGGCCGCCAGGCGGGATGGTTCACTGTGCCTTTGCCTCAGCATCACCAAATCAGCCTCCAGCGCACGGTTCTGCTGCTCCAGCTCCCGTACTCGCTCGATGAAACCGGCGAAGCGGTCATTGAGGTTCTGCAGCTGGGCCCTCTCCTGGGTCCTCACCGTGCGGAACTCAGAGCTCACCTGGGCCGCCTGGCTCAGCTCCAGCTCCACGGAAGAGGCCATGGATGAATGCAGAGACCGGCCAGGAGAGGAGTACTGCAGACGGGAGCTCATGGAGGAGGAGAGGGGGGAGGCGTGGGAGGAGTAGGCCGATCGTGACCTCCCCCTGGTCACCACTCCGCGGGGGGCTCCCTCCACATACCAGCGCCGATAGGAGGAGGATGAGTAGTAAGGGTCAAAGCCGAGGGTACTCATGGCTGTGCTGTGCTGTGAGGACAGGCTGCTCTGTCTGGCTCTGTGTGAATGCGTCTGTAGGGCTCAGCTGAAGAACCCAGACTGATGCTGCTGCAGTGGCTCCAGCTTTTATAGCAGGAGGGAGAGCTCTGACGCAAGCGCATTACCAAACTCTGACTAGGTGGGATCGATAGGCTTGCACTGCAACGGACAGAGAGGGAGAAAGGAAAGGAAAGACGGAGAGAGAGGGGGAGGGAAGGATATACAGGGAGAGATAGAGGGAAAGGGAAAGGTTGCAGATGGAGAGATGATTGTGTTTTTGATGGTACAAAGGAGGTTAACATGTTTCTAGTTTCTTTACACTGTTTCTGTCATACACAGTAACCTTGACTACTAATATTCACAAGTTAATGTTCAGGAAAGTAGAGTTAGATAGCTAAAGCCTCTGGCTAGTGAAGTATATTATCTGCACTGTACCTGCACCGATAGTAAAAATGAATAGTCTTATGAGATGACTTGAGTTTGGAGTAATTTGAATGTAGGTCTCGTAGTACTCTCTGTAGGGGAATAAAATGAATGGGCTGTCCTGATTCTACAGCAGCCTATGCATTGATATTATACACAGCTTTCCTCATACAGCACCTGCCCTGCTGGCCAATAGGAGAGCGACACCCATGACCACAGAAAACCTGCAATGATAAACACTGAACACGCGGCTGCATGGTATGTGGCCAAATATACAGTGCTTGTTTATTTATACAGTTGAAGTCGGAAGCTTACATACACTTAGGTTGGAGTCATTCAAACTCGTTTTTCAACCACTCCACAAATCTCTTGTTAACAAACTATAGTTTTGGCAAGTTGGTTAGGACATCTACTTTGTGCATGACAGAAGCAATGTTTCAAACAATTGTTTACAGACAGATTATTTAACTTATAATTCACTGTATCACAATTCCAGTGGGTCAGAAGTTTACATACACTAAGTTGACTGTGCCTTTAAACAGCTTGGTAAATTCCAAAAAATGATGTCATGGCTTTAGAAGTTTCTGATAGGCTAATTGACATCATTTGAGTCAATTGGAGGTGTACCTGTGGATGTATTTCAAGGCCTACCTTCAAACTCAGTGCCTCTTTGCTTGACATCATGGGAAAATATAAAGAAATCAGCCAAGACCTCAAAAAAATTATTGTAGACCTCCACAAGTTTGATTCATCCTTGGGAGCAATTTCCAAACGCCTGAAGGTACCACGTTCATCTGTACAAACAATAGTACGCAAGTATAAACACCATGGGACCACGCAGCCGTCATACCGCTCAGGAAGGAGATGCGTTCTGTCTCCTAGAGATGAACGTACTTTGGTGCGAAAAGTGCAAATCAATCCCAGAACAACAGCAAAGGACCTTTTGAAGATGCTGGAGGAAACAGGCACAAAAGTATCTATATCCACAGTAAAACAAGTCCTATATCGACATAACCTGAAAGGCCGCTCAGCAAGGAAGAAGCCACTGCTCCAAAACCGCCATTAAAAAGCCAGACTACGGTTTGCAACTGCACAATGGGACAAAGATTGCACCTTTTGGTCTGATGAAACAAAAATAGAACTATTTGGCCATAATGCCCATCGGTATGTTTGGAGGAAAAAAGGGGCAGCTTGCAAGCCAAAGAACACCATCCCAACTGTGAAGCACGGGGGTGGCAGCATCATGCTGTGGGGGTGCTTTGCTGCAGGAGGGACTGGTGCACTTCACAAAATAGATGGCATCATGAGGAAGGAAAATTAGGTGGATATATTGAAGCAACATCTCAAGACATCAGTCAGGAAGTTAAAGCTTGGTCGCAAATGGGTCTTCCAAATGGACAATGACCCCAAGCATACTTCCAAGGTTGTGGTGAAATGGCTTAAGGACAACAAAGTCAAGGTATTGGAGTGGCCATCACAAAACCCTGACCTCAATCCTATAGAAAATGTGTGGACAGAACTGAAAAAGCGTTTGCGAGCAAGGAGGCCTACAAACCTGACTCAGTTACACCAGCTTTGTCAGGAGGAATGGGCCAAAATTCACCCAACTTATTGTGGGAAGCTTGTGGAAGGCTACCCGAAACGTTTGACCCAAGTTAAACAATTTAAAGGCAATGCTACGAAATACTAATTGAGTGTATGTAAACTTCTGACCCACTGGGAATGTGATCAAAGAAATAAAAGCTGAAATAAATCATTCTCTCTACTATTATTCTGACATTTCACATTCTTAAAATAAAGTGGTGATCCTAACTGACCTAAGACAGGGAATTTTTACTAGGATTAAATGTCAGGAAATGTGAAAAACTGAGTTTAAATGTATTTGGCTAAGGTGTATGTAAACTTCCGACTTCAACTGTACATTATGGCTGGGAAGCTGCTGTTTGGTGCCTGTAGATACTTGTGTGGTTCTGTGTCAGATGCTGTAATGATAATGTGTATACATGTGACAATGTCTGTGAAGATTTATTTGTGTTTTTGGGATGATAATGCATTGATAATAATAATAATAGATCATGCATCTATTATACAAAATAGGTCATATTAATTCAAATACATTTTCATGATCGCCTTAGCTGGAAGAGACACAGAGGGGTTTGAAGAGAAGTTGAATGGTCTTTTTTATATTGACATGTTAATTCCCTAATTCCCTATCTTTCAGCTGCAGTGTGAAGAGGGAACCATAACTGGTCAATAACACTCTGCTTCCTCCCTGCTGACACACACTTCATTCTCTTTCTCTTCCTCTTCCTCTTCCTCCTCCTCCTGAGGGGGGTGGGGGAGATACACATTTTATACTGCCCCAGACTGTTGACTCAAGGAATGGATAGCACAGTGACTTGCCATACATTTGAGCATAGTATGAGGATCTGCTGAGAGAACAGGCTGGTATGAGTCCATGTTTAGGTGCAGTATATAGTGTATTTTGGCTGTACACATTTGAGGAGAGTGTATGAATTTAAGTGTGTTTGTGTATCTCTTTTGTATGTGTGTATTTTGCTGACAGTTCTTAAAGCAGAAGGCATGAAGGGACAGTAGGTGCGGGGTGCTGCCGCAAGCTGAGTCATCAGTAAAGTCAGGACAGGTTCCAGGCATAAATGACATAAGCCCCAAGCATTTTAAGAACTCAGTCGGTGGCTCAACTTACTGTTGAGAGTTAGAATAGTAGAGTGTACAAGGTGCAATTTAGACATTTGGTTGTGCATTAGCATTTTGACAGTCACTCAATTAGCCCATGTCAGTCACTGACAATCACTCAATTAGCCCATGTCAGCTAAAATGTTTTAGATTAGTAAGGTAGTCTAGCTAGCTATCTATACTTGTAGTTATCATAGTCAAATTACCCTGACCTCTAGGGGGCCCCCATTGATTTTGTTAGTCACTCTCACTCAGATGTGAGTGAGAGTAGCAAATGTGTAGAATTGCAGCAAACCTGCTATGAAACTGCAACATTTTCTTTACACCCCATGTTGTAAAAATATATTTTGCCTAGGACCCAAAAAATCTAGAGCCAGCCCTGAATACAGTAGTACTCACCCAGGACCCCCATTCCCTCCACACCACCCTCCACCCCCAGCCCCACAATCTCCTCTCCACTTCTTTCTCATGCTCCCCTCTCTTTCAGCTTTACCTGCTTTCTCTCTCTCTTTCCCGCTCTTCTCTCTCTCTATCTCGCTCTCTTTCTCTCTCTCTCGTTCGCTCACTGCAGCATCCTCAGTATTTCTCTGTCTTTGTAATTCCTCTATCTCTCTGCCCTTTTTTGTGATATAAGATATCCAGATTGGCTACATGCCCAGAGTTCCATTAATATTGTATTTGCTGATATTGTATTTCTCTCTTTTCTGAATGTGGCTCATACTTTTGATTGATAGAAGGGCGCATTGATTGATTTGGCCCTATAGTTTGGGCTCAGCCCTGACTCTCAGTCAGTTTAATGCCAAATCAGTATTTTCACCTGTGCTGGCCCCAGAGTTTAAGTGGGTGGTAGGATCGGTTTCAAACCTTGGTGCATTTCTACATAGAATTTCATACATCCCAAATAAGTATTTGTTTACCATGTAACTACACTGTAGTGGACTACAGTTGTCCTGTGGAGACCTAATAATGGTTGTACCAGAAATAAGTACAGTTTATATTGTGTGTTCTTTCGAGTATTTGTGATATTATACAGTAGGCCTACTGGAGTTTGTGTGATATTATACAGTAGGCCTACTGGAGTTTGTGTGATATTATACAGTAGGCCTACTGGAGTTTGTGTGATATTATACAGTAGGCCTACTGGAGTTTGTGTGATATTATACAACTGGTACCGTACCCTTAGTGGTATTCAAAAAAGTACACAGCCCTATAGCTCCCCGTAACGTAACCCCATGTTGAGGCAGAATGTTTTAGTCTGTTTTTCCCTAGTCACTACTACCTCATTGCATGGTATAGTTGCCTGTATCAGTAATAGTTTTGGAGTTAGATAACTAATTCCACTGTCTTTCATTGATGTCAGAAACTCTCAGAAACTCTACAGACACTCTACACAGAAGGTTGTTGGCAATTGTTGTTAATTGGGGAGGATGGGCTCGTGGTAATGGCTGGAGCGTAATAAGTGAAATGGTATCAAATACATCAAACACATGGTTTTCATGTGTTTGATGCCATTCCATTCGCTCCGTTCCGGCCATTATTATGAGCCATCCTCCCCTTAGCAGCCTCCTATGCACTCTACAGTGCCTCAGCAGCAGCAGCTTACTCTGATCTTTACACTGTTATTCCACAGCTCTCGGTTTAAAAGTCATGTTGCTATTTTAGCTCAATCCCTGACCTCTGCCCTTCCCAGCTGGGACATGTCCCTCCAGTCCATGGGAGGCCCTGCCCTATTGGCTGAGCCTAGCTGTCCATCAGGGGGTGAAGTGCCCTCATTGGTGGAGAGCAGTTTACGCCCTGCTGCTACGCAGGTCCTCATTCCAAAGTATATAAAAAGAGTGTGGCAGGAATCGCTCGGGGTCACTGTTGGTCTCAGAGTGTGTGTGTGTACCATAACGGAGGGCCGTGTCTCGTGTGTTTGGTAAAGAAATTTAAAGCAACACTGCAAGCATGACTACTGCCCATAAATTGGTGATCGTCCGTCATGGCGAGAGTGAGTGGAACCAGTACAACAAATTCTGCGGCTGGTTTGATGCCGACCTCAGCGAGAAGGGCCTGGAGGAGGCCAAGCGTGGTGCCATGGCCATCAAGGACGCCGGCATGAAGTTCGACATCTGCCACACATCTGTGCTGAAGCGCGCCGTCAAGACCCTGTGGACCATCCTGGAGGGCACAGACCAGATGTGGCTGCCTGTGTACCGCACATGGCGTCTGAACGAGCGCCACTACGGCGGCCTGACAGGTCTTAACAAGGCAGAGACAGCCGAGAAGCATGGAGAGGAGCAGGTCAAGATCTGGCGTCGTTCCTTCGACACCCCCCCTCCCCCCATGGAACACGACCACGCCTTCCACAAGATCATCAGTGAGGTAAGAGGGGTGATGTTGGTGGTGGTGCATAATAGTACTACACAAAACAGACTTGTGATCCACATTTTAGGTCTGTGATTGCTAACATAGAATAATAACACCTGACACATTATTTTAAAACGTTATGTACAACTACCCCTAGAATATGTTCCCATCTTACAAGGAAACCAGACAATTTCAGGATATTTATGACTTATGATTCTATGACTTCTCATGTAAGACTACTTGTTACTTGTATGAGCCTAAACATGTACTGTACGTGTACTGCTTGAGGTACTACGTATTTGCCAGGTTTCGTTTGCAGCCCTCTAGGATGTTAGATCACACCTGCTGTTGTGATGATACATTTGAGCAGTGTAACCCAACATGCTGTTCTGTCCTCCCACCAGTCAAGGCGCTACAAGGGCCTGAAGCCCGGTGAGCTGCCCACATGTGAGTCCCTGAAGGACACTATTGCCCGTGCCCTGCCCTACTGGAACGATGTCATCGCACCTGAGATCCAGGCCGGCAAGAACGTCATCATCGCTGCCCACGGCAACAGCCTCCGCGGAATTGTCAAGCACTTAGAGGGTTGGTATTATGGGCTGCTGCAGTGGCTGGACACAGTGTGGGGGTGGGGTGGGGGTGGGGGGGGTAGAGGGGGGAGTTGAGGGAAAAGGTTAGAGGTCATATTTCACAAGGAATGTCCAGTATGGCATGTTGTCAAATATCACATGACTCGAAGATCTAACAGATGCATAGCCACTGCACAGAAAGGTCTGCAGCCTGCAACAAGTAAGGATGATACACAGTAGTAAGGATGATACACAGTAGTAAGGATGATACACAGTAGTAATGGTGATACACAGTAGTAAGGATGATACACAGTAGTAAGGATGATACACAGTAGTAAGGATGATACACAGTAGTAATGGTGATACACAGTAGTAAGGATGATACACAGTAGTAAGGATGATACACAGTAGTAATGGTGATACACAGTAGTAAGGATGATACACAGTAGTAAGGATGATACACAGTAGTAAGGATGATACACAGTAGTAATGGTGATACACAGTAGTAAGGATGATACACAGTAGTAATGGTGATACACAGTAGTAAGGATGATACACAGTAGTAAGGATGATACACAGTAGTAATGGTGATACACAGTAGTAATGACGATACACTGATAATACTAAAGTAATGATACACTCATTACATTACAGTTACTAACCTAACTGTTTGCTGACAGTGGCTCAGTGAGTATACAGCTGCTGGGCCTGTAGGCATAGTATGGTACACCACATTCACCCAGTCACACACATATATACAGTCGTGGTCAAAAGATTTGAGAATGACACAAGTATTGGTCTTCACAAAGTTCGCTGCTTCAGTGTTATGAGATATTTTTGTCAGATGTTACTATGGTATACTGAAGTATAATTACAAGCATTCCATAAGTGTCAAAGGCTTTTATTGACAATTACATTACGTTTATGCAAAGAGTCAATATTTGCAGTGTTGACCCTTCTTTTTCAAGACCTCTGCAATCCGCCCTGGCATGCTGTCATAATCAATGCTTGGAGTTTGTCAGAATTTGTGGGTTTTTGTTTGTCCACCTGCCTCTTGAGGATCGACCACAAGTTCTCAATGGGATTAAGGTCTGGGGAGTTTCCTGGCCATGGACCCAACATTTTGATGTTTTGTTCCCCGAGCCACTTAGTTATCACTTTTGCCTCATGGTAAGATGCTCCATCATGCTTGAAAAGGAATTGGTCATCACCAAACTGTTCTTGGATGGTTGGGAGAAGTTGCTCTCGGAGGATGTGTTGGTACCATTCTTTATTCATGGCTGTGTTCTTAGGCAAAATTGTAAGTGAGCCCACTCCCTTGGCTGAGAAGCAACCCCACACATGAATGGTCTCAGGATGCTTTACTGTTGGCATGACACAGGACTGATGGTAGCACTCACCTTGTCTTCCCCGGACAAGGTGTTTTCCGGATGCCCCAAACAATCGGAAAGGGGATTCATCAGAGAAAATGACTTTACCCAGTCCTCAGCAGTCCAATCCCTGTACCTTTTGCAGAATATCAGTCTGTCCCTGATGTTTTTCCTGGAGAGAAGTGGCTTCTTTGCTGCCCTTCTTGACACCAGGCCATCCTCCAAAAGTCTTTGCCTCACTGTGCGTGCAGATGCACTCGCACCTGCCTGCTGCCATTCCTGAGCAAGCTCTGCACTGGTGGTGCCCCGATCCCGCAGCTGAATCAACTTTAGGAGACGTTCCTGGCGCTTGCTGGACTTTCTTGTGCGCCCTGACGCCTTCTTTACAACAATTGAACCTCTCTCCTAGAAGTTCTTGATGATCTGATAAATGGTTGATTTAGGTGCAATCTTACTAGCAGCAATATCCTTGCCTGTGAATCCCTTTTGTGCAAAGCAATGATGACGCCACGTGTTTCCTTGCAGGTAACCATGCTTAACAGAGGAAGAACAATGATTTCAAGCACCACCCTCCTTTTAAAGCTTCCAGTCTGTTATTCTAACTCAATCAGCATGACAGAGTGATCTCCAGCCTTGTCCTCGTCAACACGCTCACCTGTGTTAACGAGAGAATCACTGACATGATGGCAGCTGGTCCTTTTGTGGCAGGGCTGAAATGCAGTGGAAATGTTTTTTGGGGATTAAGTTCATTTTCATGGCAAAGAGGGACTTTGCAATTAATTGCAATTCATCTGATTACTCTTCATGACATTCTGGAGTATATGCAAATTGCCATCATCAAAACTGAGGCAGCAGACTTTAGAAAATTAGTATTTGTGTAATTCTCAAAACGTTTGACCACGACTGTATATATATAGATAGATAGATAGAGTACATATACACATACAGTGCCTTCAGAAAATATTCATACCCTTTGACTTATTCCACATTCAAAATGGATTAAATAGATGTATTTTCTCACCCATCTACACACAATACCCCATAATGACAAAGCGAAAACAGGTTTTTAGAATTTTTAGCAAATGTATTGAAAATACATATCAAATTTACATAAGTATTCACACCCCTGAGTCAATACTTTGTAGAAGTACCTTTGGCAGCGATTACAGCTGTGAATCTTTCTGGGTAAGTCTCTAAGAGCTTTAAATACCTGGATTGTGCAACATTTGCCCATTATTCTGTCAAATTGGTTGTTGATCAATGCTAGAGAACCATTTTCACGTCTTGCCATAGATTTTCAAGTAGATTTAAGTCAAAACTGTAACTAAGCTACTCAGGAACATTCACTGTCTTCTTGGTAAGAAACTCCAGTGTAGATTTGGCCTTGTGTTTTAGGTTATTGTCCTGCTGAAAGGTGAATTCATCTCCCAGTGTCTGGTGCAAAGCAGACTGAACTAGGTTTTCCTCTAGGATTTTGCCTGTGCTTAGTTCCATTCCATTAATTTTTTATCCTAAAATACTCCCAAGTCCTTAATGATTACACACAAACCCATAACATGATGGAGCCACCAATATGCTTGAAAATATGGAGAATGGTACTCAGTAATGTGTTGTATTGGATTTGCCCCAAACATAACACTTTGTATTCAGGACAAAAAGTGAATTGCTTTGCCACATTTTTTGCAGTATTACTTTAGTGCCTTGTTACAAACAGGATGCATGTTTTGGAATATTTTTATTCTGTACAGGCTTCCTTCTTTTCACTCTGTCATTTAGGTTAGTATTGTGGAGTAACTATAATGTTGTTGATCCATCCTCAGTTTTCTCCTATCACAGCCATTAAACTTTGTAACTGTTTTAAAGTCACCATTGGCCTCATGGTTAAATCCCTGAGTGGTTTCCTTCCTCTCTGGCAACTGAGTTAGATAGGACGCCTGTATCTTTGTAGCGACCGGTTGTATTGACACACCATCCAAGGTGTAATGAATAACTTCGCCGTGCTCAAAGGGATATTCAACGTCTGCTTTTTTATTTTGAACCATCTACCAATAGGTGCCCTTCTTTGCAAGGCATTGGAAAACCTCCCTGGTGTTTGTGGTTGAATATGTGTTTGAAATTCACTGCTCGACTGAGGGACCTTACAGATAATTGTATGTGTAGGGTACAGAGATGTGGTAGTCATTCAAAAATCATGTTAAAATCTATTATTGCACACAGTGTTAGTTCCCCCGTGTAGCTCAGTTGGTAGAGCATGGCGCTTGCAATGCCAGGGTTGTGGGTTCGATTCCCACGCACATTTTTAAGCAAATTTTTACCCCTGAACTTATTTCGGCTTTCCATAACAAAGGGGTTGAATACTTATTGACTCAAGACATTTCAGCTTTTAATTTTGTATGAATTCTCTAAACATGAATATTTTCTGAAGGCACTACATTTCCAGATTACCAGGAGTCTATAAATAGCTGGGGCTCTCTCCCTGGAGCTCAGACAGACACCGTGGAAAAGGCCATGGGCGTTGTTTCCATTACGGACACGACCTTTCTGCAGAAAGGTTCTGCATTCTCCAGGAGTGGTGGGACCGGGGTGATGCAGACAGGGTTGCAGGGTGGCAGGGTTGCAGAGGGAGAGGGGGTGACAAGAGTGCAGAGGGAAAGGGCAGGGAAAGGTAAGGTCTGCTGAAACAAGCTACTTAGTGCCCCCCCAGCGCTCCCCTGAAAGAGGAGTATGGATGACCTCACCTGTCAAAGGGCACCAAATGTTGCTCTTGTAAACAGAGCTGGGTAGTGGGTACTAGCTAAGAAATATACCAGCCTTTGAGGATCTGTACTTGACATCCATAGAAAGGATTTCCCCTCCACTGGGAATACATATGTCAAATACATTGCCTTATGTGAATTTCCTCGAAATGAATGATCAGTCTTGATTTCCCACACTATCCTCTGCCTATTCCTAACACTCCTTTCTGTATGTGTCTGTCTCCTCAGGCATGTCAGACGCTGCCATCATGGAGCTGAACCTGCCAACAGGTATCCCCATTGTGTACGAGCTGGACGCGAACCTGAAGCCCGTCAAGCCCATGGCTTTCCTAGGAGACGCTGAGACTGTGAAGAAGGCCATGGAGGCCGTGGCTGCCCAGGGCAAAGCTAAGAAGTAAGCCAGCCTGGAGGCGTCAAGAGGAGAAAGAGAAGAAGTGGCTGTTCCCCCCCATCCTTAACTATCAATCATTCACCCCCCCATTCAGATGCAGTCCATTGCATCCTGTGATAAAGGCTCCCTTTGGTTGTGGAGATAGGCCCTGTGTAGCCACCTGTTTTTGAGAGGGAACATCATGAAACCCAAATATTGGGTGATTGTTCCATAGATCTGTGGAGGTGGTACTGGGACTGCACAAGCCTTGTCCACTCACCCAAACACACACACACACACTATTGTGGAGTCTCACAGTCCCACTGTAGGGTTGGTGAAGCCCTGTGTTAAGGGCACCACACTCTGACACAACAAATAAAGAAACCACCTTTTTGTGTCTTTGCCTGTTTCTGCTTTTATCTCTTTCCTCTTCACCTCTTCCTCCACCTCTGTTTTGATGTTTTTCTTCCTAACCCTAATCTTTTTCATCCTCTTCCTCTTCCTCTCTCACTCCCACTTTTCTCTTCTCCCATTTACTCCTCCATGACCTGATCTTCCTCCTCTCCCTGATTGGTAATTCAGTGGTATCAGCATGGCGATGGCGGTGCTGTGTAATCTTATCCAGATAGCAGAACAGAGCGGGGAAGAGAGAGAAGAAGAGGGTCACTGGGTTCATTTTGGCAGCGTTCCTGTGGTGCAGCAGCACCTTGTCTGACTCCATCCCTCCCTGTCCCTCTCATCTCCTCAGTACAGACAGGGTACACTGGCTGGGGCTGGCTCAGGGCCAGGGCCACGTTTAGCACCGGACTAGTCTCTCTCTCCGGTGACAAAAGGACAGGTGCAGGGGATAGTGTGTGTGCACGTGTGGACCTGTATGTGTGTGTATGTGTGTGTGTGTGTGTGTGTGTGTGTGTGTGTGTGTGTGTGTGTGTGTGTGTGTGTGTGTGTGTGTGTGTGTGTGTGTGTGTGTGTGTGTGTGTGTGTGTGTGTGTAAAGGGGTTTAGGGGGTGAGGTACCAGGGCAAAGTCAGTGTGTGTGGCAATATAGCTCAGTATTCTTTTTTGCTCAGCTTTATCAATGGTGCCAATAATTTTGGTCATGACTGTATATCGGATGACTGGGTCAGAGAAGGGGGCACTATAAGAAATTGCCTTTAGATTAGATTGAACACAAATGACATCAAACCTAGAGCTGGGACTGCAGTAAAATACATTTTTACACTAACTAGTCTGGATCCCAAACACAAGGCTGGTCTAAAGTGGCTAAATCAAATTATACTTCCATCACTTGAATTAGAAAATCTTTAATTCAATTCTCAACTACAACCAACTGGTTATAAGACAGTGTGTTGTAAGGCATTCAGATGTTCTTATTCAATTTCTATACTGTAAGGTATCTACATGTCTTGCCTTCACTGACACAAAAACATTTGCTTTTCAAATCAATCTTGCTTCAAAAATAGGTATTTCTCTCTAGTCTACTTGCATTGAATAAAATCCTTAATTTAAAGTGAAACTTATTCATCCACATAATCAATTATCAAGCCCCAGAACTCACTTCTCTCAACTTTTCAAATATAAAACACAATTATAATGTTGAATGTGCTATGGAGCAGGCAAAGCCTAAGTGCAACCTACTAACAGTGGTGTTGATATGGAAGTAAATACCAGAGATGTTCAATTTATAATCTATAGGTGAAATTAGGGTACCCTCTAGTGGTAGGAATCAACCTTACATCTCAACAGTATCAGAAGGAGCCTATACCAGAGGAGGCTGGTGGGAGGAGCTATAGGAGGATGGGCTCGTTGTATTGGCTGGATTGGAATCAATGAAACGGCATCAAACACATCAAACATATAGAAACCACATTTTTTACTCCGTTCCATTTATTCCAATCCAGCCATTACAATGAGCTTCTCCTACCAGCCTCCTCCTATGGTGAAATTACTTTTCATGACATTTCACCATAATGTCCCTAACCCAATCCAGTAGAGATGGCATTTACCTTATGCATGTGCACACTAACCTTTTTCTTGACCTATGTTCAAGCCACCGTCTGATCTTCATCTAATTGAATAAGCCATGATTGGATGGTAAAGGCTTCAGCGACTAAAGGGCAGAATAGCCTATGTTACTGTAACGAAAAAACGATTGTAGTCACAGTGCACTATCACAATCTTTTTTGTAAGGGACAACCAGCAGAAGCCACACAGACACATTTCCAAAAGACCAGGGGTTGGTTGCACCAGATGTAAGTCAAGTTGTAATTTAACCTTTTTCAATGTCGATTTCCATGTTGTTTCGGTTTCTTCACGTTTTGGTTCAACGTGTTCTTATCTGTTGAGTGACTCAGATTATTTTCCACATGATTAGAATTGCCTGTGTGGGGAGACAGAAGCAGCTGAGCCCAACAGGTTGCCATGCAACCAGAATCCACCAGGGTGAGCTAGTCCCACAGCGATGCTCACTGCAGCAGAGAAACTGCATCTGAAGAGACCAGAGAATGCCAGAGAAGCCGGTGTTTGGAGGATACAGTGGGGCAAAAAAGTATTTAGTCAGCCACTATTTGTGCAAGTTCTCCCACTTAAAAAGATGAGAGAGGCCTGTAATATTCATCATAGGTACACGTCAACTATGAAAGACCAATTGAGGAAAAAAATTCCAGAAAATCACATTGTAGGATTTTTTATGAATTTCTTTGCAAATTATGGTGGAAAATAAGTATTTGGTCACCTACAAACAAGCAAGATTTCTGGCTCTCACAGACCTGTAACTTCTTCTTTAAGAGGCTCCTCTGTCCTCCACTCGTTACCTGTATTAATGGCATCTGTTTGAACTTGTTATCAGTATAAAAGACACCTGTCCACAACCTCAAACAGTCACACTCCAAACTCCACTATGGCCAAGACCAAAGAGCTGACAAAGGACACCAGAAACAAAATTGTAGACCTGCACCAGGCTGGGAAGACTGAATCTGCAATAGGTAAGCAGCTTGGTTTGAAGAAATCAACTGTGGGAGCAATTATTAGGAAATGGAAGACATACAAGACCACTGATAATCTCCCTCGATCTGGGGCTCCACGCAAGATCTCACCCCGTAGGGTCAAAATGATCACAAGAACGGTGAGCAAAAATCCCAGAACCACACGGGGGGACCTAGTGAATGACCTGCAGAGAGCTGGGACCAAAGTAACAAAGCCTACCATCAGTAACACACTACGCCGCCAGGGACTCAAATCCTGCAGTGCAAGACGTGTCCGCCTGCTTAAGCCAGTAAATGTCCAGGCCTGTCTGAAGTTTGCTAGAGTGCATTTGGATGATCCAGAAGAGGATTGGGAGAATGTCATATGGTCAGATGAAACCAAAATAGAACTTTTTGGTAAAAACTCAACTCGTCGTGTTTGGAGGACAAAGAATGCTGAGTTGCATCCAAAGAACACCATACCTACTGTGAAGCATGGGGGGTGGAAACATCATGCTTTGGGGCTGTTTTTCTGCAAAGGGACCAGGACGACTGATCCGTGTAAAGGAACGAATGAATGGGGCCATGTATCGTGAGATTTTGAGTGAAAACCTCCTTCCATCAGCAAGGGCATTGAAGATGAAACGTGGCTGGGTCTTTCAGCATGACAATGATCCCAAACACACCGCCCGGGCAATGAAGGAGTGGCTTCGTAAGAAGCATTTCAAGGTCCTGGAGTGGCCTAGCCAGTCTCCTGATCTCAACCCCATAGAAAATCTTTGGAGGGAGTTGAAAGTCTGTGTTGCCCAGCGACAGCCCCAAAACATCACTGCTCTAGAGGAGATCTGCATGGAGGAATGGGCCAAAATACCAGCAACAGTGTGTGAAAACCTTGTGAAGACTTACAGAAAACGTTTGACCTGTGTCATTGCCAACAAAGGGTATATAACAAAGTATTGAGAAACTTTTGTTATTGACCAAATACTTATTTTCCACCATAATTTGCAAATAAATTCATTAAAAATCCTACAATGTGATTTTCTGGATTTTTTTTTCTCATTTTGTCTGTCATAGTTGACGTGTACCTATGATGAAAATTACAGGCCTCTCTCATCTTTTTAAGTGGGAGAACTTGCACAATTGGTGGCTGACTAAATACTTTTTTTCCCCACTGTATATTGGCACGGGTATTGTTAGGACCAAGACGAAGTCGAGCGTTGCGTCGTGCCTAATAATAGCCCTTAGCCGTGGAATATTGTCCATATACTACACCCCCTCAGGCCTTATTGCTATATTAAGCCAGTGCCTAACTTATTTGACATTAAACGCTCCCAACACAAAAGGTATGTAAGTCTAACCATTTATGCCATGCATACTGTATCATAGTTGCAAAGGTCATGGTGAAAACCTACGCTTCAGGCACATAGGCCTACAGAATTCCACCTTCCAGGCTGAGGTTGATCTAGGCGGTAGGGATGTGTCTCTACATGTCAGTCTGGAAGGAAATGGACCTAATTGAACACTCCAATGTGCTTCAACTTCTCCTAGGCTACTGTTCAACATACATGCACACGCGCGCACAGCAACACACCTTGATTTTACCTGAATTTTTAGGCCTGCCTGAGTCATCCTGGTTTTCCCATCTGGAACATTCTTAAAGCTGAAGGTGCAAAGTGAAACTGAGATAGTAAACCTTCTGCAACAATGAGTTTCACAATGACATACAAAGTTTGAGTCATGCATTTGTTACACATCCTCTGTTGTATCCCTATGAGACATTCCATTTAGCACTGTGTGTATTGAATTATATCCCTATACTAACTCTTGAGACAATAGCCACTAAAGCTACCACATACAAAGGCCTTGCCCTCCACCCTTGTGCTATGAAAATTGCTGCATACAATGGCCATACACAGACACAGTAACCTATTCAGAATCAAAACAATGTTTATTTAAATCACTTTTTCACCAATCTGGGCCATGTCATGTGCTCCAAAACAGTGTAGTAATAGTTTATCACAGAATAATAAACACAAATACAGTATGTACAACAGAGACTCAAACCCAACTTCTGGAGTCATCTCAAACCTCAATGATGATTGTGTCTGAAAGTCAAATAGGATGTGCCTGGGCTGTGTGAACGTCCCTCCTTCACTGCTCTCTGTGTGTGTTTAGCATGTGTATGGACCTCAGCCATGGATCGGGAGGGTGCTCCAGACCCAGACAGGGGCCACACGGGATCAGAGCAGCCAGGATGGAGGGCCCTGCGGTGGGGTTATCACACATCAGAAACCCTGGAGCCTCCATCCATCCCCCCATCCCCTCCCTCTGTCCTTTCAGGCTAACAGGTCGCTTGTGCCAGCCCCATTAGGCCCCATAGGGCCCCTCTACGGGCCTGAGGGGGCCATCAGCCACGATTAGCCAGAGCTGCCTCCCATTGTCAAGGACGGAGATAACTCAACCCCCCCACTCCCCCATTTAATACACACCTACAGCTGGATTATACCTTAGGGCCCTATACCTCTCCACCACCTTCGGTAGGGACGAGATCATGAGTAAGAAAGTCTATTGATTCTAGTATGTGTTACTCTGTTGTGAGTGGACAGTGGACTTATCCTGTATCAAACCATACAATACCAAACAACTTGTTATATCGGGTGTACTAGGCTACATACATTTGGAACAATAATCTCTCAACAGTGATTTCTAGAAACAAAAGGTCATGTTCAGGCAGCTATTTCTTCACAGCACCACAGTATGCCCACCCTCTCCATTTCCCACCCCCTCGTCTGATGAGACACTTCAAAGGTTCCAAACCAGGCACACCACTCTGTTGTAACCGCACCCACTTTGTCCTCACAGGCCATTCCCCTTCTGGGCTGACCAATGAACTCCAGAGGTCAGCCCCTCTAAATCCACAAGTTGAGGATATGGAAAGGAACGTTTTGAGATTGATACTAAACTTTTCATGATCCAAGGACCACCACTAAGTCCACAGCTCCTCTCACAGTATTCTCACAGTGATGTGGGTCTGACACTAGCGACATCAGCACACAGATTTGGATAAGGAATTTGATTTTGATATTCTCTTTGATCATTGTGTTGAACTGTGCAGGCAATGCAGCATATCTCTGGTAAGCATAACATTTTCAACCTTTGCTACGTCAGTCAGTGGTCTAGCGAGAGAGCAACAGCAAGTCTATTGCAGAGTTGAATTGTTGCATTGTCTGTGGAAATCTCTGTGTACAAAGGATTATTTCAGCACTGGTCCACTCTGTAAGGCTCCATGTCCCCCTCTCTTTCTCCAGAGCCGAGGCCCAACATGATGACCCCGTCCCCCCCTACAGCTGACCCCTACCACCAAGGCAACGTCAGGATGACCCTGGAGAAGGCTGACCTCTGGAAGTCCTTCCACAACCTGGGGACTGAGATGATCATCACCAAACATGGCCGGTACGATACCGTTGTTGTTTTGTCCTTCATCATCATTTTTGATCTGTTTCAATTTACCAAACACATTATATGTTGCGTTCACTGATGATTACCTTTCACTCACATTTCATGCCATATTGTAGCTTTAGCAATGTTGTGAAACTGTCTCTGCTGCTTGTATGCTTTTTTTTGTCTTGTGTGAGAATGAGAGCGCATAGAGTTCTGATCAGGAATTGAGAGGATAATACAATTAGTATGGATTTGTATGTATCAGGAGGATGTTTCCCCACTGCAACGTCAGTCTATCTGGACTCCAACCCTACACCAATTATGTCCTCATGGTGGAAATGGTTCCTGTGGACAACTTCAGATACAGGGTAAGAACAACATGTCCACCATTCTTCCAGGTCGCAGTTGTAAATGAGAACTTGTTCTCAACTGGCTTACCTGGTTAAATAAAGGTGAAAAAAAAATAATTATATATATATAATGCCTCCGTTGCAGGGAGTTTTTCCTAGCAACCGTGCTTCTACATCTGTATTGCTTTGGGGTTTTAGGCTGGGTTTCTGTATAAGCACTTTGTGATATCTGTTGATGTAAAAAGGGCTTTATAAATACATTTTATTTATATACCACGTCTTATTCACACATTACAAAACATTTCTATTGGGAAAGGTCCTATTAGATAAGACAAACATGTCACAGTTTGGAATATAGTCAGGCATTGTTTTAAAAGGAAACATAAGGAGATTAAGTAGAAGACAAGCTTGCATATGCAACTCCAGCAGTAAGTCTGCATCAAGCTTACAGGCCAGACGGTGTCCCGGCAACACCCAGCCAATCACCTCACACACTGCATATCAAAGACCATTACTACTTCCTGTTTTTATACCCCCAGCTGGAGGTCCAGCCATTTAGCATACCACCTCCACCTCCATCCCGCTCCAATCAAAGTGAATGGGGAGCAATACCCCCTCCATGCATCCACTGGCCCTCCCCTCAGTACACATTGCTTTTGACCATATGGCTCCAGAGAGAGAGGAGCGTTTTTCCTTTGCTATAGCAGTTCATGTATATATTACATTTTAGTCATTTAGTAGACGCTCTTATCCAGAGCGACTTACAGTTAGTGAGTGCATACATTTTTCATACTGGCCCCCCGTGGGAATCGAACCCACAACCCTGGCGTTGCATGTGCCATGCTCTACCAACTGAGCTACAGGAGGCCTACTATATATGTTGGTAGATTATATGCAATTATATACATACCTACAGGATACTGTTCAAGCATGCAATAATATGCACCACAGATTCCTTACATATACTGTATAAGTGTAAAGACTGGGGGTATGTGAGTTTTTGTGGAGTGTCTACATGTTGAGGCTTGTCTTGTGGTTCGTTTCACACCTGAGTAACCCCCGTCCCCTCCCCCCTTCTCTCTGTCTCTGTAGTGGAATAAGGGCCAGTGGGACATGGCTGGGAAAGCCGAGCCCCAGCTCCCCTGTCGGACGTACGTGCATCCAGACTCCCCCACCCCGGGCTCCTACTGGATGAAGCAATCGGTGTCCTTCCTCAAGCTCAAACTCACCAACCATACTCTGGACCAGCACGGCCATGTAAGAAAACGTACCTCCTTCTCTACTGGATCCCCAACCCCTCACAGTCTGAGAGTATACAGCTGTAATGTCTGTCAACAATGTTATTAGTTGACTCATTAGTGGTGTCTGTTCTCTCCTCAGATCATCCTGCACTCTATGCATCGCTACATCCCACGCTTCTCTGTGGTCCAGGCTGACAGTCTGTACAGTGTGCGCTGGGGACACTTCCATTCCTTCTCCTTCCCTGAGACCTCCTTCACTGCAGTCACTGCCTACCAGAACACTAAGGTCTGTCTATCAACTCACGTATTAAGAACATACAAATGGCTCACTCACATAATTAACTTGCTCTTTGGGAATGGGTGTAACCCAATCTGATGTATTCATCTCTACTCCTGCTTTCAGATCGCTAAACTGAAGATTGACCACAACCCCTTTGCTAAAGGATTCAAAGGGGAGAACACCCGTACTCATAGCAAGAGGTAGGGATCAATTGAACTATAACACTACGTGCGTGTGAGTTGGGGAGATGTGCTTTACAAGTTTTTATTGTATTTTTTATAGGTGTCGATCCAACAAGAGTCCTGGAAATGCTTCAAAGAAAGCCAAACAAGACAGAGAAACAGAATTCAAAAGTCCTTCAGGTATGAATCTTACCTGTATACAGTAAGATTAGATTGATCTGATCTGTATAATGTCAAAGGTTGTCCAGTCCATAGGCCTATAGGCAGTCTCATTGATGCACAATCTTTTCCCATCCAGACCTCCAAAGGGCGACATTAGACTGTGAGCCAGCAGAAAGGAGGATAACCCTGGGAACAACAGAGAACGTGGTGTCGGCTAAGGGGGATCTCTTCTCCCCCTGGGCCATGGAACAGGACCCGTCCCAGAGCCACAGCCTGCACACTGAACTACTGGAGCGCCACGACCACAGACAGGACTACAGCACTGAGGAGCAGATGGTGCCTGGCCCTGCATCTATGTCCTACCAACCAGACATGTACTGTACAACCACCAGGCACACACGCATGTATAAGCGCGACATTGCAGCAATATAAACTAGATTGTAAAGCATACCTTGACTTCCATTTTTTGGAGGTGAAACCCAACATACAGGCGAATCCCCATTGAGAGAGAGTCACTCTAACAGCCTGCACACCCACACAGGTTCATATGCAGAAACAGGACCCATTATGCCAATAGAAAATTCAGTGACTCAGAGCTATACTTAACAGGCACTCTATGGTGCAGAATACACCTCCATACTGTGCAATTAAAAGTGACACTTTGAGTCAGGGAGTGTTTGAGTTCACATACTGTATGTGGGTTGATGACAATAACAACTAAGAAGTCATATTAGTAACCCGCTCCATATTTCTTATTCTCTCCAGATCTGTTGGCAGACTTCCCTCTCCATCTTCTGCAGTGGAGGATTGCAAAGGCAGGCACAGCTATGAGTCGCACCTCCGTGATGTAGCCACTGTCCCTGAGCACAAGACTACCAGACCTGGCCCTGTCAGGGACATGGGACACCCCCACCACCACCCCTTGGCTCCAGTCATGCCCCAGGACTACAGAATGTCCCCTGTCCATCTGTCCATGTCCTCCAAAACCTACCCTGGGCACCTGGGTTACAGTTACCCCATCTATGGCCACTACACCACTAACCAGGGCATGGGTCAGTGGGGTGAGGGTGGGACAGGACAGTACCCTGGACAGTCCTTTCCTCACCACCTGCCCTTCCTCACCAGTCAAACACTGACTGCAGACCACGGCACCCACCAACGCAGCGTCCATCACCATGGCAACACAGAGGCAGAGTGGAGCTGGAGCCATTACTTGAGTTTGGACAATGAGGCTGATCTGACGATCAGATCAGAATAGCTAACTCTGACACACAAAGCGGAGGAGCTGGGTTTCATTCTGTGAACAAAGATACTTGTGACATTTCAGAACAGTTTCAGAGGTCAAAAGTGAGAGCCTATGGTCTTTGTGCATGAGGTCCAAACCAAGATATCGTAAAGTGTGTTTTCTTAACTTGTTCTCTGCTATGGACATGTGTGTCAAGAGGAGTGTGTGCAATTTTCTGTTCCCAGTTTATACAGGGCTGCAGTCCTATTTAGCTGAAATAGCAGAAGGCTATTTGAGCTATATACTGGACTTAATGGACTGAGCCTCCTCATACTGTGCCTGGTGCTCCATATGAACTGCATTCAA
The DNA here is from genome assembly GCF_020615455.1 of Coregonus clupeaformis. Taxonomy (NCBI): domain Eukaryota; kingdom Metazoa; phylum Chordata; class Actinopteri; order Salmoniformes; family Salmonidae; genus Coregonus; species Coregonus clupeaformis. The sequence goes on along the minus strand of NC_059218.1, from coordinate 22,666,966 downwards.
ATGTTTGTTTGCATTCATGCTTGTATGATGCATGTGATGTGTGTATGCTTGTTTATTTACTCATCAAAGTGATGATTACTGAGATCAGATTATGACCAAAAGGATATCATGATATCCAAAAATAAATATAATTCAGAATCAGCTGAGATTCCCATATCGGTATAGTTCTCTATATCATAACTGTTGTAAATATGACAACTCTTAAGAGGTTTCACACAAGCCATAAGTGATTCCAACATGAAGGGACATCAATGTTTCCCAGCAGACACTGCAGGACAGAGAGATGAGTCCTTCACTCTCGCAGGAGGACAGCACAGGAACACGGAAATAAGTCTGTCATTCTCATAGGATGGTTGGTAACAGGGTATGGAAGGGCAGTAAGATTAGTCTGTAACAGTTTACTTGACACCCAGCACCATAACACATTATGACACGGTCATAACTTGTCATAACACTGTCATGACCTGTTGTGGCATATATTGCGTTATTTTATGGCTGGTTATGACACCTACATAAGAGTGTGAAAACCTACCACAAAAGGAAAAACATTCCATTACACCATAGCCTACTTGTAAACAGTATGTTTATGTTATATAACATTATCTGAAATGGACCATATTAAATTGTAATTGTGCACACATTGATGTCAGAAATGCATGAAGGTGGAGGTAGGGGACGATTATGGCCAAGGAGGTGCGTGTGCATGGACGTCGGAGGATCTGGTCGAGGAGATCACCCGCCAGGGCATCGGAGCACAGAGGCCGCCTTAGGGAGACCGTTAGAATGATGGCGGCTGAAGCGGGCATGAGTGCTTCATCGACTGCTTCGCGCGGATTCTGGGGGGCGGTCCGAAGGGGTTACGTCGACGCTGCGTGATGAGGAGGCAAACATGGTGGCGCCCAGTCCCCGATTGCGTCCGCATCTGTTAAGACCCCAAAGTACTCATGCTCAGTTTGAACTGTTAGCTCATTTTGTGGGGTGGTCGAATGAAGATAGGGCACTGCAGTTGGCTTTGTGCCTCATTGATGATGCTCTGTCCTGTTTGATATTGATTAGCCCCGAATCAAGTCTAGGTCCCCACCCTTTTATGCTGCTGCTACTCTCTGTTTATTATCTATGCATAGTCACTTTAATAACTTTACCTACATGTACATATTACCTCGACTAACTGGTGCCCCCGCACATTGAATCGCCTCGCTATTGTAATTTTTACTGCTGCTCTTTCATTATTTGTTACTTTTATTTCGTATTATTTTATATTGTATTTTTTTGTGTGATTTTTTTTGGTATTCTTTCTTAAAACTGCATTGTTGGTTAAGGGCTTGTAAGTAAGCATTTCACTGTAAGGTCTACACCTGTTGTATTCAGCGCATGTGACAAATAACATTTGATTTGATTTGATTATGGGGCTTTAGTTGGAGCACTAAGGAGGCGCTTTGGATAGTGTGTACAGGCCGGGCTGCTGCGCTCCGAACTAAGTAATAGACTCAGGCATCCTGGAGAGCCACTACGGGTGCTAGCTAATGACATTGAGACCCTCTCTTGGCGGGAATATGCTCACATGCCCCCCTCCGTGCAGAGCGAGCTAGCACGGGATCAGTTCATACAGGCGCTCTCTCCTAAGGAGCTGCGCATACAGACCCAGCTGGCTCATGCTGAGTCATTGCAGATAGCCTTGGAGATGGCTTTGGAGAGGGAGCTCGTATGGGCTGGGGCTTCAGCTGGGGCTTCGGTGGGGGTGCAGGGAGACACACACTCTGTGCGGGCTGTGGGGCAGAGCAACTCATTCATGCTGTATCGCTACAGGTGGCACGCAACACACGCCCTGGTCCCATGGTCTGCTGGGGATGTGGCCAGCCAGGCTATCTGCGCCGGGATTGCCCCATGTCCCTCAGAGCTCAGGGAAATGGCTCGGGGTCCGCATAGACGGGGCAGTGCGGACCCCTGGCTCTCTTTCCCAACCACCACCTTCGCCAGGAGGAGCCCACCGGCACGGACTAGGGGAGCACGGCTCCCCGCCCCCCAGAAGCAGACGAGTGCAAGCGGATGGAGCCTGTTGTTGTGGTGGGTCGGATCTGTGTTGGGGACTTTTGTCATGTCCCTGTCACTGTGGAGGGGGTGCCCTGCTCTGCCCTGGTGGACACTGGGTCCACAGTAACCCTGGTGTGGCCGGATATTGTTGATCTTGATCCCGAGCAGCAGGAACGGTTGTGGCAGTTGCTGTTTGAATTCAGAGACAGCTTTGCGCTGAGTGAGGAAGAGGTGGGTCAGACTCATCTGGTGCAGCATGAGATCCACACAGGTGATGCTCGGCCCATCAAGATGCGTCCCTGCCGTATCCCACTGGCACACCAGGAGGCGGCAGACAAGGCTGTGTTGGAGATGCAGCGGGCAGACTTCATCGAGCCCTCAGACAGCTCCTGGGCGGCACCAGTCATCATGGTTCCTAAGAAGAGGGGCAAGCTGAGGTTCTGTGCGGACTACAGGCGGCTGAATGAGGTAACCAGGAAGGATTCATACCCCATACTACGCATCGATGAGTCGCTGGACCTGGTTAGGGGGTCCTCCTGGTTCTCCTCACTAGACCTCCGTAGTGGCTACTGGCAGGTGCCCTTCTCCCCAGAGGCCAGAGCCAAAACTGCATTCTTCACTAACAGGACACTGGCAGTTCAAGGTCCTGTGCTTCGGCCTGTGCAACGCTCCAGCTACTTTTGAGTGTTTGATGGACAGGGTGCTGGATGGCATCCCCCGACAGGAGTGTCTGGTATACCTCGACGACATCCTGGCCCATGGCAGCTCCTTCCAGTCAGCCCTGGGGGCGCTACCGCGTGTGCTGGAGAGGGTGGCTGCGGCAGGCCTGAAGCTCTACCCTGAGAAGTGCCACTTCATGAGAAGAGAGGTGTCCTTCTTGGGCCACCAAGTGGGGGAGGAGGGTATTAGCACCATAGAGGACAAAGTGGGGGCTGTCCGAGACTGGCCCACCCCCATCGACCAGCAACAGCTGAAGAGCTTCCTGGGCTTGGCCTCGTACTACAGGAGGTTTGTACAGGGCTTCTCAAGCGTCGCTGCTCCTTTGAATCGCCTGCTGCCGAAGACAAGGCCTTCACTTGGACAGTGGAGTGCGAGGAGGCCTTCAACACCCTCAAAAGTGCACTGATCGAGGCCCCCGTGCTCGCCCCCCCTGACCTCACCTTTCCCTTTATCCTGGACACAGACGCAAGCAATGTGGGCATGGGTGGGGTGCTGGCCCAGGTAGGGCCAGAGGGGGAGAGAGTGGTGGCGTACTTCAGCAAAACATTAAACAAACATGAGCACTGCTACTGTGTCACCCAGCGGGAGCTCCTCGCTGTTGTGGCTTCCATCAAACACTTCAAGTACTACCTGGGTGGCCTGCCCTTTACTGTAAGGACTGACCACTCTGCTCTCCAGTGGCTCATGTCTTTCAAAGAGCCAGAGGGGCAGGTTGCATGCTGGTTGGAGGAGCTTCAGCCGTACGACTTCACAGTGGTGCACAGGGCAGGGGCATGCCACTCCAACGCCGACGCCATGTTCTGTCGGCCCTGTACTGCAGACGGGTGCCGCCACTGTGAGCGGAGAGAGGGCCGTGAGAGAGAGCTGTGTGCGGAGGAGGGGGTCTGTGCCACAGTGTGTCGGGCGGGCGGGCGGGCCTGTCTGCTGTGAGCTGCAGACTGTCGACGTGGCTGAATGGGGGCAGCAGCAGGGACAGGACACAGACCTACACCGTGCTACAGCGGGCATGGAAGGAGCCAGCTATGGGAGAGGAGAGGTGGCAGGTGGTGGTCCCAAAAGGCTGTGCTCCAGAGCACTCATGGGGGGTTGGGGACTGGACACTTTGGGGTCACAAAAACCCTCCGCCGCCTCAGTCAGGGATTTTACTGGGGGCAGCACAAGAGGGATGTGGAGGACTTTTGCCGCCGCTGTGACAACTGCACAGCGAGAAAGGCAGATGCCCCAAGTTGGACAGCCACTGGGTGGGGCCCTGCAGCGTCCTGGAGAGGGTAGAGGAGGTTATGTACCGGGTGCAGCTTTCTGCCAGGGGGCTCCAGACAGCCCACTCCCCACTCACCCAGTGGGAATTCGTAAACTCAAACCTCTGTCTGAACAATTGCTCATTTATGATCTAGCCAGGTCATTTCAATATTATGGCAATGAGCACTCTGCAGGCAGGCTGCCCTCCAAAGTGATGACGTTGTGCAGATAGAACATGCTTTCCATCCAATCCTCCGCTACAAGTAGGCGGTATGATTCTGCGTTTGAAAACCACTGGGATTCATGATAGTGGCAAGAAATGGATTTGGGTTGGGTATAGTAATGGTAGACTACAGTATTTCTTACAATCTTCCATTATGACTGGAATTGTGTTGGTCATTGTTAATAAGTGCAGCATTTATTCCAGTTCAAAATAGTTTTGCAAAATACTCATCAGATTGGGCTGCTTTCCCCTGTTCTTGTAATAATTGCTCAACGAGTCTTGTGGGTGCCGTTTTTTTAGTTAGAGCACATTCCCCCCAAAATGTCTGTGCATGGCCCTGATCACAACAACAACGGACTTAAGAAACAAACTTTCAAATGAAAGGAAACTTCTAGGCAGGGAAAAAAACATTTGACTAAATGTGGGTTTTGACACTCTTATGTGGGTGTCATAACCAGACATAAAATAATGCAATATATGTCACAAAAGGTGTAAATATATGGGTCATGATGACAGTGTTATGACCCTATTATGACATACTTATGTCAGCTGTTAATACATATTATGACATGGTTATGACTGTGTCATAATGTGTTATGATGCTGGGTATCAAGTAAAGTGTTACAGATTAGTATTTATCTCTGTAAAACCTAGCCTTGACGAAAGACACACAGAGAGAGAGAGATTATGATAATCATAAGGCTGGCCTGGTTTTCCCGGTAATGCATGTTTAATGGTAATAAAAGTTTAATGGAGACACCATCTGCAACTAGGCCATAGAGCTTCTGGGAGCACGCTCTCCACAAGGCCATGATAAAGCTCCAAGTCTCCTCGTCCTCCTATATATTGTGGCATGGGCATGTATAGACGGTTGCAATTATACCTGGGCGCAGATCAGTTAGATATTGTTTGTATATACCTGAGAGCAGATCAGTTAGATATTGTTAGTTTATTCAGGAAATCAATGTGGACATGGAGTTTATGGAAATTGTCAAAAAATTAAAATTTTGGCCCCAACTCTGAAGTGGTCAAACCTATTTTGAAATGTAAAGAGCTGCAATGCAATGAACACAATGCATTCCTATTCAATCATTTAAATTAAATATTCATGAACCATTTAGACATGCTTGTCTTTTATATTACCCTAAGCTAAATTGCACAAAATAGCTGAAAACATATTCACAGATTTGTATTTTGTATTTATTATGGATCCCCATTAGCTGCGGCCAAGGCAGCAGTTACTCTTCATGTGGTCCAGCAAAATTAAGGCAGTTATACATTTTAAAAACATTACAATACATTCATAACAGATTTCACAACATATTAAGTGTGTGCCCTCGGGCCTCTACTCTACTACCACATATCTATAACACAAAATCCATGTGTACGTGTGTATAGTGTGTATGTTATCGTGTGTTTGTATGCATGTGTCTATGTTTGTGTTGCTTCACAGTCCCCGCTGTTCCATAAGGTGTATTTTTATCTGTTTTTTAAATCTAATTTTACTGCTGGCATGAGTTACTTGATGTGGAAGAGAGTTCCATGTAGTCATGGCTCTATGTAGTACTGTACGCCTCCCAATAGTCTGTTCTTGACTTGGGGACTGTGAAGACACATCTGGTGGCATGTCTTGTGTGGTATGCATGGGTGTCCGAGCTGTGTGCCAGTAGTTCAAACAGACAGCTCGGTGCATTCAACATGTCAATACATCTCACAAATACAAGTAGTGAAAAGTCAATCTCTCCTCCACTTTGAGCCAGGAGAGATTGACATGCATATTATTAATGTTAGCTCTCTGTGTACATCCAAGGGCCAGCCGTGCTGCCCTGTTCTGAGCCAATTGCAATTTTCCTAAGTCCCTCTTTGTAGCATCTGACCACGCGACTGAACAGTAATCCAGGTGCGACAAAACTAGGGCCTGTAGGACCTGCCTTGTTGATAGTGCTGTTAAGAATGCAGAGCAGCGCTTTATTATAGACAGACTTCTCCCCATCCTAGCTACTGTTGTATCAATATGTTTTGACCATGACAGTTTACAATCAAGGGTTACTCCAAGCAATTTAGTCTCCTCAACTTGCTCAATTTCCACATTATTCATTACAATACTTAGTTGAGGTTTAGGGTTTAGTGAATGATTTGTCTCAAAAACAATGCTTTTAATTTTTGAAATATTTAGGACTAATTTATTCCTTGCCACCCATTCAGAAACTAACTGCAGCTCTTTGTTAAGTGTTGCTGTCATTTCAGTCGCTGTGGTAGCTGACGTGTATAGTGTTGAGTCATCCGCATACATAGACACACTGGCTTTACTCAAAGCCAGTGGCATGTCGTTAGTAAAGATTGAAAAAGGTAAGGGACCTAGACAGCTGCCCTGGGCAATTCCTGATTATACCTGGATTTTGTTGGAGAGGCTTCCATTAAAGAACACCGTCTGTGTTCTGTTAGACAGGTAACTCTTTATCCACAATATAGCAGGGGGTGTAAAGCCATAACACATACGTTTTTCCAGCAATAGACTATGATCAATAATGTCAAAAGCCGCACTGAAGTGTAACAAAACAGCCCCCACAATCTTTTTATCATCAATTTATCTCAGCCAATCATCAGTCATTTGTGTAAGTGCTGTGCTTGTTGAATGTCCTTACTTATAAGCGTGCTGAAAGTCTGTTGTCAATTTGTTTACTGTAAAATAGCATTTTATCTGGTCAAACACAATTTTCTCCAAAGGTTTACTAAGGGTTGGTAACAGGCGTATTGGTCGGCTATTTGAGCCAGTTAAGGGGCTTTACTATTCTTAGGTAGGGGAATAACTTTTGCTTCCCTCCAGGCCTGAGGGCACACACTTTCTAGTAGGCTTAAATTGAAATATGGCAAATAGGAGTGGCAATATCGTCCGCTATTATCCTCAGTAATTTTCCATCCAAGTTGTCAGACCCCGGTGGCTTGTCATTGTTGATCGACAATAATACTTTTTTCACCTCTTCCATACTTACTTTACGGAATTCAAAATTACAATGCTTGTCTTTCATAATTTGGTCAGATATAATTGGATGTGTAGTGTCAGCGTTTGTTTCTGGCATGTCATGCCTAAGTTTGGTAATCTTGCCAGTGAAAAAAATCATTAAAGTAGTTGGCAATATCAGTGGGTTTTGTGATGAATGAGCCATCTGATTCAATGAATGATGGAGTTTGCCTTTTTGCCCAGAATTTCATTTAAGGTACTCCAAAGCTTTTTACTATACTTCTTTATATCATTTATCTTTGTTTCATAGTGTATTTCCTTCTTCTTTTTATTCAGTTTAGTCACATGATTTCTCAATTTGTAGTACGTTTACCAATCGGTTGTACAGCCAGACCTATTTACCATCTCTTTTGCCTCATCCCTCTCAACCACACCATTTTTCAATTCCTCATCAATCCACAGGGATTTAACAGTTTTTACAATCATTTTCTTAATGGGTGCATGCTTAATAGTAACTCGGATAAGCAATTTCATAAATGTGTCAAGTGCAGCGTCTGGTTGCTCCTCATTACACACCACGGACCAACAAATATTCTTCACATCAACAACATAGGAATCACTACAAAACGTATTGTATGACCTCTTATTCACAATATTAGGCCCAGCCTTTGGAACTTTGGTTTTCCTAGATATGGCTACTATATTGTGATCACTACATCCGATGGATTTGGATACTGCTTACGAACACATTTCTGCAGCATTAGTAAAGATACGATCAATACATGTTGATGATTTCATTCCTGTACTGTTTGTAACTACTCTGGTAGGTTGATTGATAACCTGAACCAGGTATTAAACTAGGTAGAAAATTATTATTGGATTGATGCCCATGCAAGCACTGTGAGTGACTGCTGCTCAGTGGTGGGAAAAGTACCCAATTGTCATACTTGAGTAGAAGTAAAGATACCTTAATAGAATATGACTCAAGTTAAAGTGAAAGTTCCCGGTAAAATACTACTTGAGGAGCAGTCTACAAGTATTTGGTTTTAAATATACTTAAGCATCAAAAGTAAATGTATTTGCAAAAATATACTTAACTATCAAAAGTAAAATTAAAACTATAAATAATTTCAAATTGCTGATATTAAGCAAACCAAACGGCACAGTTGTATCAAAAGTAAAAGTATAAATCATTTAAAATTGCTTATATTAAGGAAACTAAACAGCACACTTTTATTTTATTTACGGATAGCCAGGGGCAGACTCCAACACTCAGATATAATTGACAAACAAAGCATTTGTGTTTAGTGAGTCCGCCAGATCGGAGGCAGTAGGGATGACCAGGGATGTTCTCTTAATAAGTGGGTGAATTAGACAATTTTCCTGTCCTGCTAAGCATTCAAAATGTAACAAGTATTTTTGGTGTCAGGATAAATGCATGGCGTAAGAAGTACATTATTTTCTTTAGGAATGTAGTGAAGTCAAAGTAAAAGTTGTCAAACATATAAATAGTAAAGTAAAGTACAGATACCCAAAAAAACGACTTAAGTAAAAATACTTTAAAGGACTACTTAAGTACTTTACACCACTGCAGCTGCTTGAGTACAGACAGTGGTTGTGATACTCCAGGACCATTTCCAGGCCTAAAGGGTGCCATCTGTCTGTTCCTAGCCTGACAAGAGCCTGAGCTGGCCATAAGTTCAGCTGACCGTGACTAATCAAAACTGGCTAAAAATAGGCTCATCATTCATTCTCTGCTTTCTGCTGCATTTGAGCAAGTCAACCAAGGAGAAAATCGGATTCCTCTCCCTGGACAGGACAAATGGACGGACCAGAGGGCAGATGAGGCGACAGAGAGGATGACGTGACTGACCAAGCAGAGTTGAGGAAAGGCCATCACATGGAGAGAACAGAACATAGGAGAGACATACCACAAAGAGTTTTCTTTCTCTGTTTGAGGTTGAATAAAGTCAGAGAGCATCTCCTCTCTCTCACACACAGTAACACACACACAAACAAATGCACACACACACAGAAAATAGCCAAAACGATATATGGATTGGGTAAACACTAGCATTTACAAAGCCAATCAATGCTGACTCATTAACCTATCTGGACTGCCACAGTTACATCCTGCTCCACTATTTAGCATAAACACATTGTAGAGGGGATAGAGCCTGCAATCTCTTTCACAGCTCCCAGGGCAACACTCATCACTATGGTTTCAACATTCCAACATGGCAGCCGCCAACAGATAGCTTGGGGGTGAGCTGCTAATGGGCTGGAGAGAGGCTTGCATCGACCTGGTGCTACACAGCTTGATTCATTTTAGGAAGTACCATTGAAGCCACTGCTATAACAGTTCTAATGAATACATCGAGTTAGCCTTTAATGACTCTAATTTAACCTGGCATTTTGTGTGGAACGCTAAATAGGACAGAACATGATGCAGGTTGGTGTGGACTGCAGTGGTCTGTTTCAGCTTCTTGGTGGCAAGGGCAAGAATGTAGAGAAGTCTACATATACCTGAAAAAGCTTGGCTGGAGTGGAGCAGCGGGTTGAGATTCATGTAATCAAATGGGGGCCCATACCTGTAAAAGGAAGGAGCAATAGGGGAGGCTGGGAGAAAGAGGCACACAACTGCATCAAATTTTGGGTAAAACAATGGTATCTTGTGTATGCAGTTAAATCTAGAACGTAGTAGGCCACTGTATCATTTATTTCAGAAGCATACAGGACTAGAAAAAGTTACGTAATGGCCTTATTTATATCGCCGCTTTGTCTGTAGTGCCACTTTGTCTGCGAGACACCCGTTGGCAGTGGTAAGGCCAGAGTTGGCCGCAGTCGAGCACTCCGCTCGTATGCACCTGTTCTTGCGTATCATTGCGAGCATCTGTGGCCCTCCAGTAAGCCTGGCTGCAGTGGCTGGAGATGACATAGACTGCTAGAAGCAGGAGTCCAGCCACTCAATAAAATGTGAAGAGATACTGGAAGATAAGTGGATACAGATGCAGATGTGCAACGCACCTCTGTTGTGTAATGCAATCTCCAAAGACCACACTATGGAGGGCATGTTTTTTATCATGTGGCTTGTTGGACAAAGTCTTTACGAATAGCCTAGTCGAGGCTAGGTGCCATCTGGTTTCCATACCAACAGGCCAGATAACTCAAGCGCTCCCCTCCAACACAGACCACACTCTTCTTTCTCACCAAGAAGACCTTACAAAAAGATGTCAAGATATACTGAACAAAAATAGAAACGCAACATGTAAAGTGTTGGTCACATGTTTCATGAGTTGAAATAAAAGATCCCAGAAATTTTTCATACGCACAAAAAGCTTATTTCTCTCACATTTTGTGAACAAATTTGTTTACATCCCTGTTAGTGAGCATTTCTCCTTTGCCAAGATAATCCATCCACCTGACAGGTGTGGCATATCAAGAAGCTGATTAAACAGCATGATCATTACACAGGTGCACCTTGTGGTGGGGACAATAAAAGGCCACTCTAAAATGTGTAGTTTTGTCACACAACACAATGCCACAGATGTCTCAAGTTTTGAGGGAGCGTACAATTGGCATGCTGACTGCAGGAATGTCCACCAGAGCTGTTGCCAGATAATTGAATGTTAATTTCTCTACCATAAGCAGCCTCCAATGTCGTTTTAGAGAATTTGCCAGTAAGCCCAACCAGCCTCACAACAGCAGACCATGTGTAACCACGCCAGCCCAGGACCTCCACATCCGGCTTCTTCACCTGCGGGATTGTCTGAGACCAGCTACCCGGACAGCTGATGAAACTGTGGGTTTGCACAACCGAAGACTTTCTGTACAAACTGTCAGAAAACATCTCAGGAAGCTCATCTGCGTACTCGTCGTCCTCGCCAGGGTCTTGACCTAACTGCAGTTCGGCGTGGGTGGGTAAAATCACTGTGGAAGCCAAGCCCCCCCCCCCCAAAAAAAACAAGACATATTACAACCTACACTGTATGTGTTGTGATAATTGTGTTGTTTGCTGTTAATTCATATGCCTTGTGACCGTGATATATAGGCCTAAAGGCCGAGACAATAAGAAGACAGTCACAGAATAAATTCAACCACACCTTTTCTTTATCACAAAACGGGATAGCAACCTCTTTCCGGTGAAGTCCACGACACATATTGCATGTAATAGACAGTTACATGACCTACAGCATGGTTAAGCAAGTTAATGTTTCCGACATTTTCAGACCACTAAACAACTATTGATTTAGAACCACAGAGAGTTACCGCAAGTCGCAAAGAAAACAGGAGCTATTCCAGCAGCATTTCAACATAATCAAATCACCTCTGCTTTGTCTAATACAATGACAACTAAAATAAAATAAAACGATTTAGTCCAATCAACATAAGCTAAATATGATGTGGTTGTCCATGGTTCTGATTTCTGTTTGTGTGCGTGCAAGTAGAAAACATGTTGACTCAACCTACTTCTAGAGAAACGCCAATGCCATCCTCCTCTCTTTCATGTTGATGAAACAGTCTATCACTCTGTCATACAGTACACGCTTTTATTTTTTGTTGTCCTAGGCTACCTGGCTAAAATGCTTGCTCGCTAGCCTAACTTCCATTCATGGGCAATGTTAGCTAGTTAACATTAGCCATCTACATCTAGCTACTATACATATTGAACTTCCATCCTCTTAGGCCAGGAGCACAACAATTTATGAATTAATGGTTGGATCAGCATCACGTTAAAATCATTGGCCAGTACGGAGAATTAAGTAAAACCACAAGTCCAAATCCCTGTCTCCATCCATGGTTCATTTAGGAAAGGGCCAATTTTAGCTAGCTAGCTAGCTAGCCACCAGAGGACAACAACACAACGAGATGCAACAATTCAAGTTGTTTCTGTTAATGACGTATGCTCTCAAAGCGATTTGATAGAAGAGACGCTAAATCCAAGCTGGCTTCCCTTGACACTTTATTTTTCTTTTCGCCAGGACCATTCACAGGTGAGCCCAATGCTGATTGGCATTTTTTTTTGTCAAGGGAGGCCAAATACTTACTGGCTTCCCTTGCATTCAATGCTACAGGCGGCAACAATATCATACTGGTTTGGACCATCAGATAGATGGCCTACACGTAGAGAGACAGAGGGGCGCTGTTTCGCTCGCTCTGATTCTTTCTCCTGTGAGATACATTCAGCCTCTTGCAAACAGAAAATTCTGAAACAGAGACACGAAAGATACATTATTTTATGTTATTTTAATTATTATTTTGAAATGGGGCGGGGGGGGCCTGGCATCCCTTGGCGTCCATGAATACACGCCAATGCCTGCGGGATCGTCTGAGACCAGCCAGCCGGACAGCTGATGAAACTGAGGAGTATTTCTGTCTGTAATAAATCCCTTTTGTGGGGAAAAACTCATTCTGATGGGAGATAGGCAAGGCCCAGCCAAAGTGGGGGGGGGCTATGCCCTCCCAGGCCTACCCATGGCTGTGCCCCTGCCCAGTCATATGAAATCCATACATGTTCTTATATGAACTGTAACTTGCATTTGTATTTTTGTTCAGTATAGTTTGGGCACTGTAAAACTAAGCTGATATTGAATCAACTGAATACATTTCCCAAAGTGTACCCTATTAACCTGAAACCTCAGATGGCCACATTGCATGTATTAGACCTACATGCACATATTTGGAAACCTGTCATGCAAGGAGAAAAGAGACTAAACCTTGCCCTTTAAACATTTCTCTCTCTAGGTCAGCACTGTGTGTGCAAGCTTTCTTTTATTAGCACCTCATTAACATTCATTAATTGCTTCCTTTCTCCTGGGCGCAGCCACAATCAAAACTGGAACTGATAGAAATGAAGCGGAGATGGAGAGCAACAGTCCCGTGCTCCAGATACACAGTCAGTCCTGCTGCAAAAACACCCCCCCCCCCCATCTGTGCTGAGCAGGAGACTTATTAGGGGCATTCCTATTCCCATCTCATAAGAAAGAGGTCAGAGCAACTTAAAGAAGTAGATGTACATTTTATTTACTTGTTCTGTACATAAAAGGGTCATATATCAGCACGGGTGTTAACCATGGGAAATATTAACACATGTAAATGGTATAAGAAAATAAAAAGGCACAATTTTTCATTTTGAATTAAGAATACGTGGAGGCTCTCTTAAAACATGAGGGGAAAAGCACAGCAATACTTTTAATGCCTTTACAAAACAAATCTGAAGCAGGTTGAAAACATCTTTACCTAACAAAAAAACGAGAATTAGGATTGATGTATTGCTTAATCAGATGGGTTTATATGGAGGTTGGACAAGGAAAACCAAACTACATTTGAATGGATTGATTCCACAGATGCTTTCAAAAAACAAAACTCTAATTCATATTTTAATGCGGAAATCAGAACTGACAAAGCAGCATTTGACCTGGAAGAGAAACCTCAAGGCCAAGAGGTCATGCACACCAAGAGGCATGTTTTTTTCCCTTTTAAAAAGTGACCTGTCAAATTTTTTCAGTCTACCAGCTGGCTAACAAAATAAACAAAAACAGTACAGTTGGCACACGATTGATAGCTGTACAATGGTATTACTCTACCCAATGAAAAAGCTCAGGGGGATTGAGGGAAAGCACTCGGGGAGAGACAACAGCAAGGGTAAGTCTGTTTTCTTCTTTACAGCAGAGATCTAATAGAGCACTTTATCAGCACGCACACACACACACACACACACACAAAGGCCTGAGAGCAGGACAGCTCTGGCATCAGACATACCCAAGACAACCATGTTTTCTCCTCAGGTCCTGTGCTCGACAGTCAACACTGTCTAGAAACAAGACAGGAGTGTAACCAATCACCACCTTACGGAACCTGGAGAGAGAGCAGGGAAGGATTGCTTGTACGAAAGTTGCATTTTCAGTGAAAGGCATTGATGGGGTGTCATTGGGTGGATGAAACCTTTTCCCACCTCCCGTGACCAATATCATTGGATGCAGGAGGCATCCGTTTCATAGAAAAGCCCTTACCCCTCAACAGTATTTATAAGTCCTCTTATATCATTGGCTATAGCATGGTCACAGCCATGCACATACACTATGACAAACACCTTGCTCAGCACTCCTGAATTTATGGCACAATTAAAACAAAAAGATGTCATCACATATGGCCATTTCACATGTTGTCTTGGGAAAACATAAATAAGGGAACTCTGTCGACTAGGTTCATTTCACTGAGGCTGTGGGCTTTTCCACAAGGCAAGATCCATGTGGGCTTGTCCTCCTCTGTCATCATCTGCCTTGTCCTCCTGTCCCTGTCAGCTCAGCTTGTGTCAGACAAGAGACGCTGATCCTCACACACACACACAGCAGTTGCCCTAAACAAGTAATGGCCAACCGTTGTGTATGTGTGGCTGTGGTTAAGGTAAAACAGTGAATGATTGTTTGGAGAGACAGCTAACTGGCTGGTTTTATCCTCAGGCCCCACCTAGAGCCCTCTATGCCTTTGCTCTCCTGACCTCAGTCAGTCCATGTGATGTTCAGTCACCTTTCACTCTACATTAACCTCCTCCCATCCACAACACGAAACACACAAGAAAGCTCTCAACAAATCCCAAAGTATTAAAATGTAACAAAAGATCAAATTTAAAAAATGACCAGGTAAGACATGGCATCGTGGGACCCATGGCAACACACACGTAACCGTGGCAACGGCCAGTGGTATGGAAATTAAAGGACATAAAGGCAAAAATCACTGACCAAACTGTAACCAAGTTGGGGATGTGGGAGTTTAGTTGAGTCTGTAAACAGTCAAAAAGCTGCACGATGGTTGGCGTGACAATAACAGGGAGTGCTGCGGCATAGCCTCAAGCAGGCAAGCGCATAACCGTGGTGACACTGGCAGGCGGGGTGGAGACAGCCAGCAGGTTTGGGTGTCACTGTGGGGAGGATTGGTTGGTTGGGGTCCAGGTCATTCACACTCGTCTGGATTCTGGGGGTCCATTATTTTGACGTGGGTGAAGGGGAAGAGACCCCTCCGGCCGTTCACCTCTCCCTCCCACTGCCCGCTGATGTTCATCCTCGTCACTTTGACTATATCACCCACCTGAGGAGAAATGGAGGATGGAGTTAGACTTTTCCTTAATCCCACAGACAAATGGGGTGGAAAATTAAAAAGGACAAGTGCCAACAGCAGCCATCACACATTAACTGACACTCACTGAAAAAGTGATTTGGTCAACCCTCCATGTATTTGACACTGTACTACGGTTATGACAGGCTGAGCAGAAAGCCATAAATCGGATGCTTTGTGACACTGTGCGTGACCCCAAACTGCACAGACCATATGCCATTTACTCAGGATTAAAATGTGGAAAGTTGGCATTGTTAAGAGGAAGATTAAAACCTGAAAGTGGAGGGAAGGCTCTAGATGTTGTAGAAGAAAGATTGGATCAGATGAGGCTTCAAGGACATTGAAGTTATCTAGACCTATCTGCTATCCATAATTATAATCCTTCAGGCCAATTTCTCAACTTTAATACTGCCATTTGTAATCAACGCATGCTCTTCTTACATAGTGAAAGAACATGTTGATGTACTCAACATTTAAAAGGTGTAATATGCAGAAATCGCTCCCCCATTTCCTGGTTGATAAAATTCTAATAATATGCCTAATTTCAGTTTATGTGACAAAACAAGCAATGTGTAGAGAATCATTGTACCATATAAACTGCTGTAAAATATAGTGTACAAAAAACGAAAGTAAGACGCAAAAACTAAAGAGTACATAGAACAGATCTACCGCTTCTTCAGACTTGCTTTCAATGGAGAATGACAGATCTATAACTCACATTTATATGTGAATTAGGTCAGGTCGACCAAAAAGCTTTAATAGAACTAATCTGACTACAAAGATTAAAGTGATGGGTGAATGGGGTCCTGAATAACCACTGTGTAAAATCCCAATGTATAGGCTACTAGCACTTTCTTCATATAAGAAATGATCCTGTTGTGTGGTGATACTATATTTTAAACTGATTTTAAGAATGGTCCTTATTACAATGCAAATTATGCTAAGAATAACTTTAATATATTTTCAATAGTCAAACGTTAGTAATAACCAGATTTCAGTAAGCCTCTCTGTAATGAGAGTGGGTGGGTGGTGCAGTAGATCACAAGGTATATTCCTCCCTTCAGATGAAGTTTAGTATAATGACTTTGAGGTGCTGTTTCCGGAAGCAGATAGGACCCAAAATAGACTGCTGCTAAATTGTAGGTTTCTGATGTAGGCCATGACCTACTCAAAGCAATCCAGAGATAGCGAAAGAGATAGCATTAGTGAGTGTGTGAAAGGGTGGAGAGAAAAAAGAGAAAAAGAAAGCGAGCGAGCGATGAGAAATGAGAGACTAGAAAAGAGACAGAGATGAAGTGTAAAAGACTGTAATAATAAAATACCTTACACATACGGACCAGTGGAAGCTCCTCAGAGGAGGAAGGGGAGGCCTAGGGCTGACCCCATTTAGTCGACTGGTCGATTGTTTGGTCGATAGGCTGTTGGTTGACCGATAATTTTCTTGTCAAGCAGTGGCAAAAATGTTGGTTAATTCCCATAATTTCGAATCTACAATGTTTGTTTGGTTACCGTAATTTCTGTTATTGTATTTCATATATTATTATTACAACAGTCTTTTACAGTTCTCATTGTTGAAGTTGACACGTTGCTTACAGAGCGCACAACCTAGGCTACACTTGTGAGAAAAAAGATTTGGTTCATTCCATTCCTTTTACAAGTTGTCAATTTATTCATTGTGTTTTGTTTGGAGCACTCCTGTCAATGTTGAGTAAGGACGCGCACCTGACTACGCATAGAAGTAGGCCTAGGCTACCTGGCCTGCGTGCAAATGTAGGCTTTTAAAAATGTGCCCAATTGGGAATCTGATAGTATTTCTGATTGTCTTAACTCACCAGTATTAATGAGCTGTGGAGCCTCACAAAAGTAAAACATTTATTCACCTCAAACAGCAAGTAAACAAAGTATGTTTTTACATCCATTGAGAATGACAATAGTTCCTTAATGTAGCCTATTTGAAAAATATTTCCAGCTCTCTGCCTTTCGATAACCACTGTGTGAAAGGGAACAATGTCATGCTCTGATCCAGTGGGTTGAAATGTCAGAAAATAGGCCTACCTGATTACTTCTTATCCCTTGTGCAAATAGCCTACAGCTGTATCTTTCCGGAGCTCACCAGCATGGGAAACTGAGGGTCCAGAATATTTTATACAATGTTGCAAGTTTGTTAGCACAAGCATCAGGCTGGACCAAGTTGATACGATGTTTAAAGTTCCTTGCAGACAGGCCATGAGTAGCCAACGTGATTTCTTTTTAAATCAGGATATTTTCTACCTTCAGGCAGCAATGTTTTTATTTGTAGGCAGCAATGTTTTTATTTGTAGGCTTTATGTAGGCTATTTTTACATAGTTGGCAATGGAAGTTACTTTTAGATTTGTATAATTTTCATATAACATGACAATGATTGAGATCCGAAGATTTTTATCCTAAAATAAATTAAACTGTTCCACGAAAATGTGCATATGAAAATCATAACTGGCACGCAGATCGGTAGAAATTGTAAGATAAATTAGGACTTCAAATGGAAAAGGTTATCGACCACTGGTGTAGCCGATTACAGGCAACTTCGGGAGCGTAGTGGCAGAATCTGCGAAAGCCAGCGGGAGAAGGTGGTTCGGGAAAAGGTTTTTTTCTTCTAGTTAGGCTAATTGGTTTTGTAAAACACTGTTTTGCAATGAAGGTCTACAGTAGCCTCAGCAGCACTCTGTAGGGTAGCACCATGGTGTAGCCAGAGGACAGCTAGCTTCTGTCCTCCTCTGGGTATACTTACACAGTGATTATGCAATTAACGTCCTCCAACCTATCAGAGCTCTTGCAGCATGAACTGACATGTTGTCCACCCAATCAAAAGAACAGAGAATGAATCTAGTACTGAAAGCATAAGCTACAGCTAGCTAACACTGCAGTGCATCAAATGTGGTGAGTAGTTGACTCAAAAAGAATGACAATAGTTTAACCGTTTTGAACTAATTAATTTCTTCCAAAATTAAGAAGCAAGAGAGCTATATTTGGTAGAATTTGTTTTACTTTCACTTAGCTAGCTACTCAGAGGTATGCTATCTTAGCTAGCTGGCTATGCAACATCGGAACTCTTCCAAGTCAAGGTTTGTTTATATTAATTTGTTGCCACAAGGGCC
This sequence comes from Coregonus clupeaformis, assembly GCF_020615455.1. Classification (NCBI taxonomy): domain Eukaryota; kingdom Metazoa; phylum Chordata; class Actinopteri; order Salmoniformes; family Salmonidae; genus Coregonus; species Coregonus clupeaformis. The sequence goes on along the minus strand of NC_059218.1, from coordinate 22,648,541 downwards.
CACCGGTGTAACTGCTAAACTGCTTTCTGACTGTGTTGACTAAGGTGACAACGATGTAGGCTGTGTGTAGCGGTTAGCAGTCATGATATGAAGGTTTGGCTTGGAATGTTTTTTTTCGCATGGTCACAGACAGCTGATGTGTTGTGCACTGAAGTCCACAAGCGAAGGGAAAAGGTGAGATGAGCGCATAGATGCGAGATATACTGAACAAAAATATAAGTGTTGGTCCCATGTTTCATGAGCTGAAATAAAACATCTCATACATTTTCCATACTCATAAAAATCGTATTTCTCTCAAGTTTTGTGCACAAATTTGTTTACATCCATGTTAGTGAGCATTTCTCCTTTGCCAAGATATACCATCCACCTGACAGGTGTGGCATATCCAGAAGCTGCCTAAACAGCATGATCATTACACAGGTGCACCTTGTGCTGGGGACAATAAAAGGCCACTCTAAAATGTGCAGTCTTGTCACACAACACAATGCCACAGATGTCTCAAGTTTTGAGGGAGCGTACAATTGGCATGCTGACTGCAGGAATGTCCACCAGAGCTGTTGCCAGAGAATATAATGTTAATTTCTCTACCATAAGGCACCTCCAACATTGTTTTAGAGAATTTGGCAGTGCATCCAATCGGCCTCACAACCGCAGACCACGTGTAACCACGCCAGCCGAGGACCTCCACATCCGATTCTTGACCTGCGGGATAGTCTTAGACCAGCCACCTGGACAGCTGATGAAACTGTGGGTTTGCGCAACCGAAGAATTTCTGCACAAACTATCAGAAACCATCTCAGGGAAGCTCATCTGCGTACTCGTCGTCTTCGCCAGAGTCTTGATGTCAACGTTGTGAACAGAGTGCCCCATGGTGACAGTGGGGTTATGGTATTGGCAGGCATAGGCTACGGACAATGAACACAATTGCATTTTATCGATGGCATATTGAATGCACAGAGATACTGTGACGAGATCCTGAGGCCCATTGTCATGCCATTCATCCGCTACCATCACCTCATGTTTCAGCATGATAATGCACGGCCCCATGTCGCAAGGATCTGTACACAATTCCTGGATGCTGTAAATGTCCCAGTTCTTCCATGGCTTGCATACTCACCCATTGAGCATGTTTGGGATGCTCTGGATCAACATGTACAACAGTGTGTTCCAGTTCCCGCCAATATCCAGCAACTTCGCACAGACATTGAAGAGGAGTGGGACAACTTTCTACAGGCCACAATCAACAGCCTGATGAACTCTATGCGAAGGAGATGTGTCGTGCCGCATGAGGCAAATGGTGGTCACACCAGATACTGACTGCTTTTCTGATCCACTTCCCTACGTTTTTTTATTTTTTATTAAAAAAGGTGCATATCTGTATTCCCAGTCATATGAAATCCATAGAGGTGGGCCTAATTTATTTACTTCAATTGACTGATTTCCTTATGAACTGTAACTTAGTAACATATTTGTAATATTTGCATGTTGCATTTATTTTTGTTCAGTGTAGTTGCGGAGAAGGAATTATATATACACAGTGAGCAAAGTGATCATGCAGTTTTTATGTGGCTGCTATAAAAGTGAACTGTGTTTGCGTGTGATCAGGGGTGTATTCATTCCGCCGATTCTGTTGAAAAAAGTTTATTAAAAAACGGAAGCAAACGGAAAGCGGATAGAAATACCTGAATTTGTATAATATAAACTCACATTTGCAACTGTTGGACTAATGATTACACCCTAGATCAGCTAGATGCAGGCAAGAGTGTGCAAGGCGGTACTGAATGTGTCACTGTCAACTTGATTATTCAAAATTCTCTTGATCTGTGCACCTACATTGTAAACTTTCAATCATAAGCTAGGTTGTAGCAACCTCATGATGGGTAACACAAAGCTAACACAATATCATGTAGTAGCCTAAACCTATCGATGTTACATAGACTTGGGTGAATGGAATATGAATGACAGTCATCCAATATGCTGTAATAGAAATAAGGCCATGCTCATAAAAAAAAAAAATATCATCCTCCCTCATCTTAAACAGCATGGACCACCACTGATATGGACATGTCCCAAATTGAAGCAGTGGTTAAGCCGCTGAACTCATTTAGTCTCTGTGGTTCAAAAGGTCAAACTACTTCTGGGACACTAAAACAGTTAATGTAGATCAGACCTTCTAAGAACAACTAGCAACTCCATGAAAAAGTGTCTGAGATATTATGCAAATTGTTAACAGTACCATTAGCCTTGGATAAAGGCAGGCCTCTGCTAGACAAATCGGTGGCATACATGTCCATGTCTACGAAGCTTTTAAGTGAGTAGGTGAATGACCATGACGGAGCCCATGGTGACTACAGAAGATCTAGTGGGTTACTTCTTCTCAATGCTTAAAGTGGGTGTATGAAGAGTGGATGTACGATGAGTGGGTGTATGATGAATGTGCAGCAACACCAGGGGGAAGTACCCGACAGACTTGTACCCACCAGAGGCCTGCTGTGGAAACACGGATGCACCATGACCAGAATCTCTAAATGAGAGATGGTTTACTTTAGTGTGGAGGTCTAGTACTAGCTACTGATGACTAATGCTGCAGATCTCGCTCTCCCTCTCTGAAAATGTGCATTTTGACTAATAGCACATTTTACAATATGCTCATCTCCAATCAAAATACTGCTACAGTCGAGGGCTGTGGGTGAAAGGAGACTGGACATTGCCTAAAGAGGTTTATACCAAACCAATACATTCAAAGTCATTAAATAAGTCACCTGAGTTAGGAGGAGTGACCATTGCCTCCGGTGGTGTGATGGAAACTATATTCAGAGTCAGAGAGACAAGAGGAAAAAGCTGAGAGATTCTGATCTGGAGCCACAGCAGTTTCCATGATTAAATCAGATTTGACTTAATCAAAGGTGGTGGAGGCTACCGTAATACCCTATTTTTCTCCACTGACTCAAACTCGGCTGTATTCTGGGGGAGGATGGTAATCAAAGGCATTACAGTCAGCCTTGCTCTAATTTGTGAAAGTGGTGGTGCAATTCACACAACCCCTGACTCTCTTTCTGACAGATGGGAATCTGAACCGCTAACCTTCCATCTGCTCTGGAGGACACATGATGAGAACAAACTGATCTGACTCACTAATCTCAGGATTTCAGAGCAAGAGGTCTACAGAGAATAACCAGAGAGTTGACTTCAATGGTTAAACAGACCAAAAATTAAGTTTTAGGGGTGGTGTTAGATACCCACTTGGCATGTCATCGCCCCTAGCTTCCCCCTGTGGGGTACCTGTCCTTCAGGGGTGATCTTTGGGAGAGCGGGAGCTAGGGTTGGGCGTTATCCAGATTTTCATATTCTCATACGGTCCTTCTCTCACACCGGGATTTACGGTATTACCGGCTTAGTACACAAGGGGTCGCCAAAAACGCACAAAAAAGGCCATTGGGCGTCTATTATCAGAATGCTAACAAAATTAGCACAAGTAATAGTGAATTCCCATGGAGGTTGCTAGCTAAATATGCTAATGAGCACTATAAAAACGCAATCAGCTTATAAAGTGAGTCGCTAGGGCAATAGGCCTACCTGCTCTGCTCGGACAAGATAGGGGAGAAGCAGAGGCCCAGAACGGAGAGGAGAAAAAACGCAAGGAAATCAAGCTGCAGTGGCAGCTTTACAGATAACTCATCCAAAGGGCTTTGAATTCTCAAACAAGGCAGAAGGCTAACACAATATGATGCCTCGTGACCTTATTAATTCAGCCACTTACTTAGATAACTAGCAAGTTAAACTTAGGGGTCACCCCTAACGCAAAATTCGTAATTTTTCATGTAGAAAATACAAATACATATCTTGCTACTTTTTTCCAAATGTGTTGCACTAATGTAAAATAATGTGACTGGTGAAATGAACGCGATCTGCTTCATCTCCTAACGTATTGCACAAGTTCATTGCAGGTATTTACTTAAAAAGTAGCTATAAATATAGAAATACGTTTTTTTTTTAAATAGTTTCAACGGTATTGGAAAAACCATCCCGTGTCTAGATCCAAATACCCTGGTATATGGTATATACGGTATACCGCCCAAGCCTAGCGGTGCCCCTGGAGGATGAGCTTAACAAATAGAGAGGAGTCCAGAGAGCTCAGACACCCACCGCCACTCAGCATTTCTACTCCACAAAAAGCTGACTACTTTGCACTTCCTCTCGAAAAATCAACACAGACTGATTGATGGAATCTATACCACTGGTCAGGAGAGGAGAGCGGAGAAGAGGAGGAGAAAAGGGAGGAGAGGAGAAGAGATTAGTTAAAAATGAGGGATGCAAAACAGTTCTGATGCAGCAAGCATATTCTGTCTTCACCTCAACTGTCTTTAAAATGACTTGATCCATAATATTTGGCACAACGTGTACTGTGGCTGCAGGCTATAGTTCCTGACAAACTACAACGCAGCTTCCACAATACCAGCTCATTAAATCGAATTAAATGTACACAACATAGTGAACCAACTATCAAATATGAGAATAGAGGACAACAGGGAGCATTTAGGCCTCCCTTCACCAAGCCATACTGGAACAGAAAGTGAGGTACTCCTACCTCTAGAGCCAGGGCAGTCTTGTCATATGCACAGGGCACTCGTTTCTGGATGGCCTTAGCCATGACTGGCCCATTTTGCATGGAGGGTAGGGGGGTGATGACCGCTCCAGGGGTGCCAGGAGGCAGGGGCGATGGGGTCTGAGGCTGGGCGTAAGCGTGGGCCGGCTCGGGGATGCCATAGCTGTTGGAGTTGCGGGAGCTGTGAGGGGGCTGGCCAGGGTGAGGGGAGGGTCGCATCAGCTTCTCCACATAGGGCACAGGGATCATGCCCACACGGCCCTCCTTGCTCTTGGCGCTCCACCACTGCTCCTCAGGTTTCTCCAGGATGATCAGGATCTCCCCCTTCTTGAAGGGCAGGTCCTCAGTGTCGCTGCCCGTGAAGTCGTACAGAGTTCGCACATACTCCAGGTTGTCCTCTGGGCCCCCCATCGTCTGAATGGGGCCAGTGCCTATCGCTGTGTTAGGGTACCTGGGCAGGAGGAGGGTGATCATAAAACACAGATTAACATGTTGATTTCAAGACAATATGAACAAGTTTTAGTGCTGAACTACTGAAACCATCAGCTGAGTAGATGGAAATATATACATTCCTCTCCCAAAATAGCAGTCACTACTGTTTTTAAAGTGTCACACCCCCTTTGTGAACATACCACTAGACAAAGTTCAAATGGTTATGCAGCAACAATTTACTAAAACTGTCTGAAGCACTGGAAGGCTTACCTGGTTAAATAAAGGTTAAATAAAAAAAAATAAAAAAAGGAACTATGCAATTCCTTGTTACACTTGTCATTACATGAGAGGTCAAACAGGTCACTTACTCATTAAGTATAAGCCTGGTAGCCTATAGTTTATGATTGAAATGGGGTACAACCATCAGAATCGGTTTCTAATAGGTCAATCACATATCAGGAAATGTGTCAAATAATTGGAATTCTAAATATCTTGCAAACCTAAGTCCTAATTGCTTTTAACTGCATTGCTTTGAGTGGTATGTGGTCGCAGGTGCAGCCTATGACAGTTCCTTACCTGGGGGCAGGTTCTATCAGTGTAGTCGTATCCAGGTAGTGGATTTTGTAGAACTCCAAAAGAGCTGGGAGGTGCTCGAATTCTTGGTCACCGATCTTGAACCTCTTGCTTGGCAAGGAGTTGATGATATAGTGAGACACTTTGGAGTTTTCTGATACTGACAGCACATAGTCGCCAGGACAGGTCGAGGAATCCCGAACCAAAAACATGCCATGCCTCTGTCCTTGTAATCTATTCTGCGCCTCCTGTCTCGACACCGGCCCGAAATACCAACTAGACCGGTCCGATGAATCGAACCGTGCAGATGACATATTTGATCAAAATTAAATTAACAACTCAAAAAACAAATATATTAGTTTAAATAATAAATACAAATACACTAGTTAACTGAATATGCTAGATAGATAACGACGCGAAACCGATTTTTAAAACATAATTTTTAAGACCCAGGGCAGGGCAGGGGAAGCCGTCGTCCTATGCTCGTCTTGAATCGACTTCTAGCCGAAGGCTGCAAGTTTCAGCTAGCTACATCCAATAGAAACGTTACCTTGACGTTTCAGAGACAGGCTGCGACTAGCTTGAGCCAACTTTGAAGCATAATGTTTCTTCGTTTATTGCCAATGACAAATGCCAGTTCTCGATGTCAAACTACGAGAAGTTACACACATTTAGAATGTCTGGCTGCAACAATGATCAATCAAGGTTCCCCTTTTCGTTCCCTCTTCCGAAAAAAGTAACAACGTATCTATCTCATGAAACAATAAATCTCCAGTCACTGTCTAAATGACAACGGAAAAGGTCGCTTCACTAATTGATTAAACGAATCTCCATCTCGAAACAATGTTGCAAATAGCTGCGCGCTGGAGCCTAAATTGTAAATTTGTATCTTCTTGGTCGAACTTGGGCACGATTCGGGGAAATATATTTTTAAAATCCTTTTCTGGAGTCCCGACAGACTTTTGAGGCAGTAACAAAAATGGCTGCCTGCAACACGTCTTCACACAAAATTAATTCACAAAAGAGTGACTCTGCTCCAATTCATGCATTTATAGTTTTTTAAAAATCGAGTTTGATGCGTATATTTGTATCCTCTGGAAAATTGAATAATAAGGTCTCTCTATAATTTTTGTTTCCCTTGTTTATACTCGGCTCCACTCCTCCAGCCTGATGGAGTCCGAGACCGGAAAATGGCGGCTAGAGGGCGGGTCTGCGCGCTCCCAGTTTATCGAGTTCCACTAGATATCACAGCCACAAAGTCAACATGGGCTATTACATTTTTTAAATGAAAACAAACATTTGCTTTTTGGTCTTTAAGGTTAGGGTTAGCAGTGTGGTTAAGGTTAGGTTTAAAATCATATGTTAAGAAGATAAATTGTAGAAATAGGCGGGGTGTATATGACTGTGGCTGGGGTAACTAGTGCCGACCCAGTCTATATGCACGTCACTGACGCCTCGAGCGAGTGCTACCAGAGAGGAAGAGGAAGAGAGAGGCCCAACTCGGCTGAAAATCTTTCTTCCTCCAGCAGGTGGCGTTTTTTCGTTTCGCTCACCAAGCAGGAGTTTTGTATGGAGGTCAATAGCGGTTTCCATCATTATTTTTTTTATATATGGTATGACTTCACTGGCATAAAATCTCATAATAATCTCATCATTTAGACTAGCCTACCAGCACAGCCTACCCGCACTGTACCTGTGAGCAGTTGGCTAGAGCACACATGCCAAGACCAGAGTAGGCACATTTGCTATTTAACTCAAAAAAAATTGTTATAAAACTATCGCTAGAGTAGAAAATGCGATGTAAACATATTGAACTTCCGAATATTTATTTGGTACATGAAAATTTAAGCGAACATTTTGTATGTTTGGTGTGCACTACTTCATCACGCACTGATTTGTATCTGCAACAAGTCCATTTGTTTACTTAAAATGTGCATATTTTCTTTATGCGGATTCTAGATTGGATGGAAATGTAGCTAGTAACCACGTTTCCATCCACAGTTTTGGTTAATGTGAATAAAGTAATATCATATTTTAAAAAAACTAACAGGACAGCTGTGATGGAAACAGGACATTTTATAAATGCAGACATAATTTCTTCGACAGTGCAATCTTTTTGTGTCTGTAAAATTATTTATGCGAGAAATGGCAGTGGAAATGACTTTATGCATATTTATATAATAACCATGATATCTAAGTAAACTTGGAGTCACGCTATGACATGGTGTGTGCTCCTCCCAATATGATTTGGGAAACCATGCAGTTTATTAGGCTACAGATGAAATAAATTATGCTGAATTTACACGGTTATGCTGAACTCAGCTACCCACACTGTATCTGCAAGCTGTTGGCTAGAGCGCATGTGCCAAAACCAGATTTGGCAAATGTAGCCTACTATTTAACGCAACAGTTTTTTTGTGACAAACCTATTGTTAAAGTTGAAAATATGATGGAAACACATTGAACATCAGATTTTTATTCGGTACATGAAAATTTTACCCGCAAAAGTACATTTTATTTGCCTTACGTCATCACACACATAGTTTTATCTGGAACAACTCAGTTTTGTGGAAACACCACTGGTGGGTAAATGCGCATATTTTCTTTATGCGGATATTAGAAAATGTGCATGAAAATCTGTCGACAATTGGATGGAAACCTAGCTAGTGATGGTAAAAAAATCGCATTGTGGGTTTCTGAAAAAAATTATATCACTACAGATGCCTATCTGAAATGACACAATGTATTGGATAATTAGTAGGCTTATCCCTCTAAGTGCCTGAAAAACCCCACTGATGATGAGTGGAGGTAAAAACAGGTTCTTAGCCTACCTACACCCAATCATGTTGACCACATAGGAGGACATCATTATGTCCAAATCATAGGAGGACCTTGATGGTTAACCTTTAAACAAATGTATAGTTTTTAAATGGGCTGTGATTCAGAAGGCAATTTGTGCTTCAAGTATAGGGTCCTGCTAGATGATTAGCCTAGTGTACGCTATTCAGTCTACACATAATTCAAGAATAGATGTCCCCACCAGCATATTTCCCTATTTTCAATTCCTGTCGATCCTCAACTTCCCCTCAATTCAAGCTCCTCTGAAGTGTCATCTGGCATAGAACCGTGACACATCAACTTGGGCCTCCCCACACTCAGCCTTCTATTCTGAAAGGGACAAGATGCATTTGAATGCAGGAAACATTGCCACCCAAAACCCTGCCATAAACCATAATGAAAATGAATACATGCATGGCATTAGGACTAGCATTAGCATGAGAGGTTGTTTTGTAGATTTTGTGAGGCAACCATAACATTTGGCCACATTCAGTTTCTATCTTGCTCTCTTGGTTTGGAAATAGAAGAGTTTTCAGAGTACATACCTCTTGAGACTGCAGCTGGCACAGAGTTGGTCTCATCACTGCAACACAGTCTGAATGTTAATAGATTTGCACCCACTGATTCTTAAAGGCTAACGCCTGCCAATTCCTGCAAAGGCTCACTGGTTCAACAAATTGGATGAAAACAAATAGGAGTTTTTTTATGTGAATGTATAATATCTGCTGATTCCACAAATAGGCTACTTCACTGACCAAGGGGGAAATTAAATACCATATAGAAGGATTTACAGAATTTCTGTGAACCTACTGATTTATCTATAATTTCTGCATTATGGTTCCCCAAAAATGCCTTCTAAGTAATTTGTTTCATTTTCACTTGATTAACTTACAAACATGACTACAGAAGGGGTACGTGATGTTGGTGATGGGCAGAGCCTTCTATTGCAATAAAGGTCTTTGGTGATGGGGAATAAATGGGTCAGAATTACTCAAATTACGACTCCCACAGGAAGCAACACAAAGTAGGTTGTTAGGTTCAAGTGGGGGAAAAAAAACATACAAATGCCTCATCCAGGCATGACAGAAAATTCGGTAAAATCAATAAAAACACACAAAAAACAACAACTAATATGGCAGTGTTGGAAAGAAGGACAAAGATGGATAAACTGTAGGCCTATGCACATCAAAGTAAGACCGGTTTCTTTGTCCATTTAAAATACACTTCCCCTTTCAAATAAAAAATCACCCATTAAATACACTGTAATTTATATAAAAAATGTATGAATTAAGGCTATTTGGGTGATGCAATCTGTGTTTGTGTGACTGCTGGATTTCAGGACACTTTCTGGTTTCCTCGATTTCAACACCCTCTAGTGGGTAATGGAAACTAGTGGCGAGGTCACAGGATCCTGAAATAGATTCTGAATAGACTGAGGTCCCAGGAAGAGAGACTGAGTTAACATGGGTGAACATAATTAAATCATATACCACATTAACAAAACTATAGCTCCCATTACAGAATATTCCAATTACATGGCGATGCTTTGAAGCTGGTACTGCTGCTATCCCTGGAAAAAAATAATATTTATATATATTTAAAAAAAAAATCACCTCACTACATGTAAAACAATGCACGTCTAATTCCTCGTCTCACAGTTACATTGTACATCCTTGCAGTTCAAATGCACAGCCCCATGCAGACGCCTCACTTCATGTTGCAAAACAACTTAGACTAGAAAGCTTTGTAGACCCATGAAATTCATAGGCCTACTCCTAAAATTCCACCCACATTGAAATGATTAGTTTCCAGTCAAATATTAGCTTATCACATTAATCACTACTAAAATCAATCTAATCATTGTTGCAGATGTAGCAGCTCTTGAATGGATGGAAAATTTAAACCGGAAGTACGTTAATTTTTTCTGTTTATGCTTTTTGGTGCTGCATTCATTCAAAGCGTACATTTGCCGCTAGTCTGAAAACGATGTCTGCAATGGAGGTCCCAGGACCAGAAAGCGATTGGAGAAGCCCTGCATTCCGACAGAAAGTTGTTGCACAAATGTGAGACAATTTAGTTTTATTAAAACTGTTTGTAAACGTTGCGATATTTTAGTTACTCCGCTATTATCACGACAGTGGCTAGCTCACTACAGTTAGCCAGCTATTTTAGCTTATCGTTAGCTACGGAACATGCTTGAAATGAGGCCGTAAGCAATACATCATCGGGGTTGATACAGTTAGCTGCATGTTTTCTTATTTGACCATAAAAATGCTTGCCTTTTTTCTAGAAGTTTTGAGACTAACTAATTGGGCGTTCAGCTAAAGGTTAGCCAAACTAGCTGGCTAGCCAGCTAGCCTTTGCTATCGTTACTTCGCTTGCTATGTAACTAGCTAGGTAATGTTAGCTGGCTAGCTAGCAAGATGCTATGTACAGTCATTACAGACCCGGTGACATTCCTGCTTGGCCTCACTTAGAGTAAAATGCACTTCATCTGCCAGTAATATGATGTCACTGGAATGTGTGGTAGCAAAATACAGCAGGCAAAAATATATAATATCACAACATTCGTTTGATCTGAATCACTTTCTCTTTTTTAGTGAAGAGGCGATGAGAAAGGCTGGGACTGCACACACGAAGTCCAGCAATGAAATGGAGAACCATGTTTACGTCAAAGCCAAATCTAGAGTGAGTGAACATTTTTAATTTACACACACACCCAGTAACCTCATCATGGATCATCAGACAACACTCAGGAACATTGTATATGAGTAACTGGAATTATTGGTGAAGAATGACCATCTCTCATCTACACTGAACAAAAATATAAACGCAACATGCAACAATTTCAAAGATTTTACTGAGTTACAGTCCATATAAGGAAATCAGTCAATTGAAATAAATCCATTAGACCATAATCTATGGATTTCACATGGCTGGGAATACAGATATGCATCTGTTGGTCACAGATGCATAAAAAAAAGTAGGGGCGTGGATCAGAACCAGTATCTGGTGTGACAACCATTTGCCTCATGCAGCGCGACACATCTCCTTTGCATAGAATTGATCAAGCTGTTGATTGTGGCCTGTGGAATGTTGTCCCACTTCTCTTCAATGGCTATGCGAGGTTGCTGGATATTGGCGGGAACTGGAGCACACTTTTGTACATGGTGATCCAGAGCATCCCAAACATGCTCAATGGGTGATATGTCTGGTGAGTATGCAAGCCATGAAGAACTGGGACATTTTCAGCATCTAGGAATTGTGTACAGATCCTTGCGACATGGGTCCGTGCATTATCATGCTGAAACATGAGGTGATGGCGGCGGATGAATGGCACAACAATGTGCCTCAGGATCTCGTCACGGTATGTCTGTGCATTCAAATTGCCATTAATAAAATGCAATTGTGTTCGTTGTCCTTCGTTTATGCCTGCCCATACCATAACCCCACCGCCACCATGGGGCACTCTGTTCACAACGTTGACATCAGCAAACCGCTCGCCCACACGACACCATACACACTACACTGTCTGCCATCTACCCGGTACAGTTGAAACCGGGATTCATCCGTGAAGAGCACACTTTTCTAGCGTGCCAGTGACCATCGAAGGTGAGCATTGGCCCACTGAAGTCGGTTACGATGCTGAACTGCAGTCAGGTCAAGACCCTGGTGAGGACGACGAGCATGCAGATGAGCTTCCCTGAGGAGGTTTCTGACAGTTTGTGCAGAAATTCTTTGGTTGTGCAAACCCACTGCTTTATCAGCTGTCCGGATGGCTGGTCTCAGACGATCCCGCAGGTAAAGAAGCCGGATGTGGAGGTCCTGGACTGGTGTGGTCTGTGGTTGTGAGGTCGGTTGGACGTACTGCCGAATTCTCTAAAACAACGTTGGAGGCGGCTTATGGTAGAGAAATGAACATTAAATTATCTGACAACAGCTCCGGTGGACATCCCTGCAGTCAGCATGCCAATTGCACGCTCCCTCAACACTTGCGACATCTGTGGCATTGTGTTGTGACAACTGCACATTTTAGTAGTCTTTTATTGTCCCCAGCACAAGGTGCACCTGTGTAATGATCATGCTGTATAATCAGCTTCATGATATGCCACACCTGTCAGGTGGATGGATTATTTTGGCAAAGGAGAAATGCTCACTAACAGGGATGTAAACAAATTTGTGCACAAAGTATGCGAGAAATAAGCTTCTTGTGCATTTGGAAAATTTTTGGGATCTTTTATTTCAGCTCATGAAACATGGGACCAACTCTTTACATGTTGCATTTATATTTTTGTTCAGTATAATAATGGTGTTATTGTTTACTTCTGAACAGGAAGAATACTTGTCCCTGGTAGCAAGGTTGATCATTCACTTCAGAGACATTCGTAAGTACCCCACATCTGCAATGTAGGTCTAACTCTTGTTCATATTTTTCGAGACAACTATTCTGTAAAGTCGAGTTACGTAATGGTATATGTTTTGTTTTGCAGATAAAAAGGCACAAGGAGGTCTGGGTGAGTTGTGTTGTGATTTTGCAAAATATGTTTTCTATTACTAAAAGACATTCAGAAGAATATATATGTAGCTACTCATGCTGCTGCCCATGTGTCAATGTATATATTGTCTCCCCTCTTCCAGATCCCATGAATGCCCTGACAAATCTCACTGGTGTTCCAGGGGTTCCAGGGGGCATTGTCATGGGGCCTAGGCCACCTGGTGCGCCCATGGGTGGCATGGGGACCATGGGGCAGATGCAAATGGGTCAGCATGCAATGGCAGGTGTGGCTGGAAATCCTCAAGCGAGTGAGTGTATTTCTGAAGCTATTTAACTTTCTCACTTTATTCATGTTTATTTGAATGCTGCTGTCTGTTAGCCCACAGAAACAATTGGATCAGTAGCCTACTGGTCATGACATTTAGATTTTCGATCAGGGACCTCCAAACTAATATTCCTGTGTCCTCCATGAGGCTCAGAGTATGTGAGCAGAGATGAGTGGGAGCAGAGTGAGGAGCGGAGTGGGCACAATTTGACTGGAGCTGGGGAAAAGGACGTGGAGCGCTCTGTGTGCAATGAGCTGGATTTCGCACCGCTCAACTCGGCTCACAGACACTGCTCCGTACTCATATTTCTGTTTCCTCAGTAACGCTCAGGTGTAGGGCTTTTCTTCCAGGGCTTTCCCCAAGTTCTCAGATGGAGGATGTGTGTCTGTTTTGTCCACATCCTCCCTGTAGTAGGAGGTCCAGGGCAGATGCAGATGCAGCAGATTGCCCAGCAGCAGCAGTCCATTCAGTTCCAGCAGTTCCAGGCACAGCAGCAACAGACAGCCATGCAACAACAGCAACAGACGGCCATGCAGCAGCAGCAGCAGCAGCAGCAGACAGCAATGCAACAACAGACAGCCATACAGCAGCAGCAGTTTCAGGTCCAGCAGCAGCTGAAGCTGCAACAGTTACAGCAGCAACACCATCAGAACCAACAGCTCCAACAGCAGCACCAAAACCAGCAGCAGCAGCAGGCCCAAAACCAGCAACAACAGAACCAGGTATAACAGGGATGCAATACTTGTCAATTTCCGGCGATATTCGCCGTTTGGATCTCAGAATAGGTAATCCACGTGAATTGTGTAGATCTGTAAAAAATACTTTGGGGTGGGGGTCTGATAAAGTCGGCAGACGCAGAGTGTATCACCCATTGAGCTATACAAAACGAGCCGCGAACAGATCTTCTCCCTGTGATCACTACCTTCTCTCTCGAAATGAATGACTGAGCACAGAATGCATCCTTACACATCCTACAAATAGAATATCAGAGTTCAGAGCGTGATGTCAGATATGTCATGTCAGAATGAGTGCTTCATCCAATATCACGTGACAGCCGTGGGCAGCCAACCACATCCCCTAACAAGCCATTAGCCTACTCAGCTGCTTCTCTCTGTCCGTTCTTTCTGTGCATCTTCATCAGTTTTTAAATGTTATTTAGCTGTGATGGTGAGCTGGGGTGTGCAGACATTATTGGAGCGGCATGCAGCGCAAGTGAAGTGGATACGCATCTTTTCATTTCGCCTCTTAGTGCCAGGGCCATAGAGGGAAAAAAACGGAGCATGAGTTTGTAGCCCAAACCACTCAAATTACTGGAGCTACCTTCTCCCCTTTCTACCGCAAATTGGCACACATTTTATATAATTTTATAAACCATGTCGCGGGCCGATGTAAACTACTCATGTGCCGCACGTTTTTGGATGGATAACAAGTTACTTGGCCTGGTATCACATCTTTAGTAAAATGTTGGTATTGTGACAATTATTTTCACCTTTGGGCCCTCACCAGTTTGCGTCCCTGTATAAGCTCAAAAGCCCCACCATGATAGCATGCCTAGATGTATATTAAAAGCTAACAGAGACATACAGAAGGCAGTTAAATTGGTTGATCTTTTAATAATCTGTATCTTTAAGTATTTACACACCCTCCCCATCTCTCTCTTCAGATGCACCCATCAAGGCTCCAGCAACAACAGCAGATAGTTCAGTTACAACTCCAACAGCAGCATGCACAGGCCCAAGCACAGGCCCAAGCACAAGCCCAGGCGCAGGCCCAAGCACAAGCCCAGGCGCAGTCCATCCAGCACATGGTCCAGCAGCAGCAGCAACAACAACAGCAACAGGTTCAGGCCCAGTCTCAGCCCCAGGCGGCCCAGCTACCCCCCCACTCCCAGCAGCAGCAGGGCATGGTGCCCCAGTCTCTGGCTGGGCAGATGACCCCCACACAGCACGTGCCCATCAGCTCGCTCAGTCAGCAGCAGCAACAGCTCAAGATCCAAGCCTTGCAGGTAAAGCAGAGGTGGTGTTATGGAAAAATATTAACCTTAAGTTTAGTTCACCCTCTGTAGAATAGTGGTGACCTTTTGTTGTCCACTCTAAATTCATAATCTATAGTCTCTGGGATAACACACCTATTCCAGTATCTTTTTTTACACACCCCTCTGCTTGCTTTCTTCCCTATGTGTGTGTATGTGCTGTGTGTTCTTTGTGTGTGTGGCCAGGCTAGAGCGATGCAACAGCAGCAGCAGCAGCAGCAGGCAGCGCAGCAAGCCCAACAGGCTGCGGCTCAGGCCCAGCTAGCTGCAGCAGTACCTGGACAGGTAAGAGCACAGCACTGCAAGTTGGTGTGTAGTGGGACTGATTGACTGACTGGGGACTGCCACTTGTCACTGAGCCTGGCCTGGTGTGAGTGCATGCTTTCAGATTTACCCCTTTGGAATTTCAACAGTTTATTTAATTTTGTGTCGCAAGCTCTTCTGTTGATGTCAAATGACTTGAGGAAGACGAAGGATATTTTTCTGTGCTGCCTGTTGCCATACTTATGCTACTGCCATAGCCAGGAGGTAATAGTTCTTGTTTTATAGCTCCACATTACCTACAGAGAGTTACGTTTGCATCTATTCTTATAATTGCAACATTGCTGCTTGATGGCTCAGGGGTTCTTTGGTTTGAACTGAATGATGAGTCTCCTACGTAACCCAGGAAATCAATTTAGTTTGTTGTCATTTGCATATGATGTTTTCTGAGAATTCCCTGATAGGCTTGGTACTCCTCCTGTCTCTATCGCTTCCAATCAAAATAGGGATGGAGCTAGGATTCACTTCCACAAGCCACTTCCCCCATCCCTTTCTTCTCTACCAAACTAGAACTCACCCAGACCTCTTCACCCCACCGCTACTTCTCCCTATTGCAAATCCCTGGAAGTGTGCAGCTGCGTTTCTCAGAATGAAACCCACGGGTGGGCTGCTGAGATAAAATAAAGTTTATCTACCAGAGGATGTCTCTTTATTGTACCTCAGAGCTACGTTAGAATGTCTTGTTCCTGCTCCATGCATGTGTGTTGTTCATGCAGTGAATGCTGCAACTGCATGCCTACTCTGCCCTGCAAACCAATCATATTATTTAACTCGGCTGCTGCATCTACCAGCTCTACTGTTACTGTAGATGCAAATACATGGCATCATCAATCATTGAAGTGCCCCCCCACTCACTCATCCAATTGACCAATAGATACGGTTTGGGAAATTACTGCCAAGCCTCCTACTGGGGGTACCAATGGGGTTCCATCATTGGCGGCTATTCAAAATGCAATACCTATCTATGCAACCGTCGTTTGATAAAACAATTTAAATAGTTTCCAGACTAGAAACAATGTCTAAAAAATTAATAATAATCTAAATGGGTATTTTGAGATTAATATTAATAGCTTTAATGTTGAATAAATTAATGTTGAATAATTTTGTAACCAAATATTGTGATCTATGTTATTTCTAGTCAGTTGACAATATTTACCTATTGTACTTAGCTAAGCCATTTAAATAACTGTCATACCACTGCGTGGTTTGGCCTTGTGATTAAAGAGGAGAGGGAGCATGTTCATCACTGTTGTCATGGCAACCATTTGTTCTGTGCCCTCTGACCCCGGAGACAGGGTCACACGCTTGGCAACGCTGTCTCTCTCACCAGGGTTTTAAGATATGACTGTAACTGTGGGTCTGTTTGATGTGCATGCATGTGTTTGTGCATGTCTGCTTGTGTAATGTACCTTACAAGTCTTGCTCCTGGGTGAGTGCATTCATATGTCTGAATGCATTTTATGTGCGTGCATGTGCATCTCCGCTGATGCATTGCATTTCTTGTTTTGCTTGTGACATGTATGTTGTCCCCTCTGTCCTCCAAGATGATGATGCCCCGCCCTGGGATGCAAATTCCACCCCGGTTGCCCCGCGCTGCCCCGAACCCTGCCATACCTCCAAACTCTGCTGCCATGGGAGGACAGCAAATGCCACAGGTATTTACGCCAGGGTAGAGCGAGCAGGCGGTGTTCCTACTCTGACCCTGACCCGACCCTCATGGTGACACCACCTCACCTAAAACCGTGTCCCTCTGGTGTGCTTCCTTATGCCAACCCTCATCCCTCAGTGCAGCCCTCAAATCTGCTCCCCATTCTACCCAAACCTCCTCTTCTGCTCCTTATACAGACCAGTGGAATTGATAGTAAACATCAGTTCTCATGCTCAGTATAGAGTTGTATGTGGATTCACGGAAAGAGAGTTGGACCTTCTACAAGCAGGTTCCCATTTGGAATCCATTAAGGGTAGGCCTATAGATGTGATTGGAAATGCAATGGATTATTTTGCTCAGTGTAAGGGCATCTGGCCAGTATTCATTGTGTATGGTAAGTACCAATAAGACACTAAAGTATTTTCTTCCTGTCTTCCTCAGTAGGCACTCAGGCCCTGGTCGGTGTAATGGCTGAGGATTGTGATGTCATGAAGGAGGTTTTTCCCCCCTGCTATCTAGGTTGGATGGTTCGTCTGGTGTGAGCCCCCCTCTTTTCTTTTCACCCCCTCCGTAGGTTCAGCAGCACCAGATGATGTCATCGCCCTCGCCGGTACAAGTGCAGACCCCCCAGTCCATGCCCCCCCCTCCCCAGCCACAGCCATCCCCACAGCCCCCATCCTCCCAGCCCAACTCAGTCAGGTGAGCAAAGATGACAAGCCCACTCTCACTTCATGTAGCGCTCTTATTGACTTGAATATGGCATTCTAAAGTTTTATTTCAGGTCTAGTCTTGAAATGGAATGACATTCTCTGGTGTCAACTCTGAACCTGTATTGTGTTTCTTCACAGCAGTTCTGGTCCCACACCGTCGCCAGGTAGCTTCCAGCCTAGCCCGTCCCCCCAGCCCTCGCATAGCCCAGCCACCGCACGCACCCCCCAGAACTATAGCGTCCCCTCCCCAGGACCCCTCAACACCCCAGGTACTGTCCCAGCTCCTCACTGGAGCAGAGGTCGGGGCCTAAGCCCCTATATCTCATACCTCACATCTGATTGTTTTCCTTACTATAGTTTACATTCTTAATCGGCTTTATGTAGGATTTAAATTTGTCTGGAACCTCTTAATTTTCTATTTGCATTCTATGCCAAATATTGGAAGACCAATCATGCCTTTTCCCTGTGTCCCCAAGACTATGTAAACACATATTAAATGTACATGAGGATTCTAATTGTTGTCCCATGTGGTTGTCTGGTGATGTGTAGGGAACCCCAGTTCAGTGATGAGTCCATCCGGGGCCAATCAGCTGGAGGACCAGCAGTACATGGAGAAACTCAAACAGCTCTCCAAATACATCGAGCCACTGCGCAGGATGATCAACAAGATAGACAAAAACGAAGGTATGCCCTCACGCCATGCTCTTTCTTACTTTTCTGTCCCCTCTTGGCTGTTCCCACTCACTAAAGGAGTTTGTGTTCCCAACAGATAGGAAAAAGGACCTGAGTAAGATGAAGAGCCTGCTGAACATTCTCACTGACCCCAACACAAGGTAAAATAATAAGTGTGTTGCTTATGTGTGTCAGTGTCCATCCATGTTTTTCTCAGCAATGGTTATTGAAGGACATCTCCTCTCCCGGACTTGCAGGTGCCCTCTCAGAACCTTACAGAAGTGTGAGATAGCACTGGAGAAACTGAAGAATGATATGGCTGTGGTAAGCGTGAGACCACTTTTTAAAATCCTGTTGATTATCTTTGTGCTGTTCTATTGCTCCTTGGTTCTCAATCTCTTTCTGTTGTGAGTTCATAAATGTTACCCATTGAATGTGAATCGTCAGCAATTTAACAAAACGTTTGTCTATTTGCTAATTAACTGACTTTTTGCTAAACCTGTTCTAGCCGACGCCACCCCCTCCACCTGTGCCCTGCACCAAGCAGCAGTACCTGTGCCAGCCACTCTTGGATGCCGTCATGGCAAACATCCGCTCGCCTGTCTTCAACCATTCCCTGTACCGTACCTTCGCCCCAGCCATGACAGCCATCCACGGGCCGCCCATCACGTGAGTTTACCCAAACCACTCCTTCATGTCCAGAAACACTACACTTTAGATCAGGGTAGGAAAGTATTTTTCCCCCCTCAGCTTATTTTCGACTGGCATTTTGGAGCAACTCTGCTTCAGATCTGTCCACCACTCTGTTGTTGATACAAGACCATCTTCATTTCCTACAGTACATATAGAAAGTGTGTTAAGAGTACAGTAGCAATGGACTCACTGTCATCTGACACCCATCTTTATTCTCTCCTCCACTCCACAGGGGCCCCATCATCGCGGCCCGGAAGAGGAAACACGAGGAGGATGAACGTCAAACCATCCCCAACATCCTGCAGGGAGAGGTGGCCCGTCTTAATGCCAAGTTCCTGGTCAACCTGGACCCCTCGTTCTGCAGTAACAACGGCACTGTGCACCTCATCTGTAAACTAGGTGAGTTAAGGGCTGAGGTAGGCAACTAGATTCAGTTGCGGGCCGATTTTTGTTGGAGCAGATGGTCGGGGGGGCGATTCATAATCATTTGTACACTGCAAATTATTTTATCGAACCTTTATTTAACTAGCCAAGTCAGTTAACAACAAATTCTTATTTTAAATGACGGCCTACCGAAAGGCCTCATCTGGGGATAGGGGCTGGGATTAAAAGTATAGGACAAAACCCACATCATGGCAAGAGAGACACCACAACACTACATAAAGAGAGACCTAAGACAACAACACAGCATGGCAGCAACACATGACAACACAGCATGGTACCAACACATGACAACACTGTAGCAACACAACATGGCAGCAGCACAACATGGTAGCAGCACAAAACATGGTACAAACATTATTGGGCACAGACAACACCACAAAGTGCAAGAAGGTAGAGACAACAATGCATCACGCAAAGCAGCCACAAGTGTCAGTAAGAGTGTCCATGATTGAGTCTTTGAATGAAGAGATGGAAATAAAACTGTCCAGTTTGAGTGTTCTTTTGCAGCTCGTTCCAGTCGCTAGCTGCAGCGAACTGAAAAGAGGAGCGACACAGGGATGTGTGTGCTTTGGGGACCTTTAACAGAATGTGACTGGCAGAATGGGTTTTGTATGAGGAGGATGAGGGTTGCAGTAGGTATCTCAGATAGGAAGGAGCATTGGTGGCAAATCTGATAGCCAAATGGAAAGAACATCTAGCCACTTGAGAGCACCCTTACCTGCCGATCTATAAATTAAGTATCCGTAATCTAGCATGGGTAGGATGGTCATCTGAATCAGGGTTCGTTTGGCAGCTGGAGTGAAAGAGGAGCGATTACGATAGAGGAAACCAAGATTTAACCTAATCTAGATTTAACCTTAGCCTGCAGCTTGGATATGTGCTGAGAGAGTGTACCGTCTAGCCATACTCCCAAGTACTAAACCCTCAGATGTAGTAATCACACTGGTGGGGAGAGGGAAATTCTACTTACCGAACCACATGATCTTTGTTTTGGAGGTGTTCAGAACAAGGTTAAGGGCAGAGAAAGCTTGTTGGACACTTAGACATTTTTGTTTTAGAGCGTTTAACACAAAATCCGGGGAGGGGCCAGCGGAGTATAAGACTGTAACATCTGCATATAAATGCATGAGAGAGCTTCCTACTACCTGAGCTATGTTGTTGATGTAAATTGAGAAGAGCGTTGGGCCTAGGATCGAGCCTTGGGGTACTCCCTTGGTGACAGGCAGTGGAACGTAGGTGTTCTGACTTTTGTGATGTCACGAGAGGCTGTGTCCTGGAGGGACGTTACATCCCCCTGAGGTGGCTGCAAACCCAGACAGCTATGGCTCCATCTGCTGGTATGGTCGGGAACTCCACCCCTCTATGGCCAATCTTCCCACGCAGCTGAAACAAATGAGGAGCTGATGAGCTGAAGGTTTGGGAAGGGAAGAGACACAGTCTCCAACCTGGGCTCTCTGGAGGACAAGAGTGCTGCACGTCCACTTCCATGAGGAATATAAGGATTTGGAGATACTTACCTTTGGGAAATACTCACCTTTGGATATATGCCCCTGTGGAAATACGTGAGAGACATTTGGAAGGACTTTTTGCTGGGTTGGCCACTAGCTGCAACGTGGACTACAGTAAGGCTGGGGAAAAGTTATCTGAGCGAGTGAGAATTATGACTTTGGATGGGGAAGAGACATCCCTGAACTGTTAACCCTTAAAGAGCCACAAGAGAACAGAATTTTGTTATATTTTCGTTAATTTCCCAAGACCTATAATAAAATCCTTGGTTTGTTTGAACCTTGTCTCCTTGCACTACTTGAGCAACCCCGCTGAAAGCTGTGTAGCCTCTCGTGACGTCACACTTTATACACTGCACTCTTTGAGAGAGGTAGTTAGCAAACCAGGCCAAAGACCCCTCAGAGACACCAATACTCCTTAGCCGGCCCACAAGAATGGAATGGTCTACCGTATCAAAAGCTTTGGCCAAGTCAATAAAAATAGCAGCACAACATTGCTTAGAATCAATGGCAATGGTGACATCATTTAGGACCTTTAAGGTTGCAGTGACACATCCATAACCTGAACGGAAACCAGATTGCATACCAGAGAGAATTCTGTAGACATCAAGAAAGCCAGTCAGTTGATTATTTACAAGTTTTTCCAACACTTTTGATAAACAGGGCAAAATAGAAATTGGCCTATAACAGTTAGGATCAATTTGATCTCCCTCTCTAAATAAAGGACGCACCATGGCTGCCTTCCAAGCAATGGGAACCTCCCCAGAGAGGAGAGACAGGCTCGGCGATGATAGGGGCTGCAACCGTAAAGAAGAAAGGATCTAAACCATCTGACCCAGATGTTTTTTTGGGGTGAAGTATAAGGAGCTCCTTTAGCACCTCAGACTCAGTGACCGCCTGCAAGGAGAAACTTTGTAGCGGGGCAGGGGAAAAAGAGAGAGGAGCATCGGGGTTAGTCACATTAGAAGGGCTGGGAGATGAGGAAATGATGGGCAAGAAGGCATGGCTGAGTCAATAATCACTTGCGGGCCAACCCCTGGTGTAGGGCATTGAGACGAAGGCCGGGGGAAATCACACTATTCTTCCTCAAATATAAAATGAATTGATGTCTGACGTTATTCCCTGCTTCTCTCTTCCAGATGACAAGAACCTGCCAAGTGTGCCTCCTCTCCAGCTCAGCATCCCTGCAGACTACCCAGACCAGAGCCCTCAGTGGGCAGACGACGGGCAAGTGTATGGTAAGAGACACTGGCTTTCTCTGTACCCATACAGTGCATTCGGAAATATTCAGACCCCTTGACCTTTTCCACATTGTTAGGTTACAGCCTTATTCTAAAATGGATTTTAAAATAATAATAATCATGAATCTACACACAATATCCCATAATGACAAAGCGAAAACAGGTTTTTAGACATTTTAAAATGTATTAAAAATAAAAAACGATACCTTATTTACGTAAGCATTCAGACCCTTTGCTATGAGACTCGAAATTGAGCTCAGGGTCATCCTGTTTCCATTGATCATCCTTGAGATGTTTCTACAACTTGATTGGAGTCCACCTGTAGTAAATTCAATTGATTGGACATGATTTGGAAAGGCACACACCTGTCTATATAAGGTCCCACAGTTGACAGTGCATGTCAGAGCAAAAAACAAACCATGAGGTGGAAGGAATTGTCCGTAGAGCTCCGAGACAGGATTGTGTCGAGGCACAGATCTGGGGAAGGGTCCCAAAAAATGTCTGCAGCATTGAAGGTCCCCAAGAACAGTGGCCTCCATCATTCTTAAATGGAATAAGTTTGGAACCACCAAGACTCTTCCTAGAGCTGGCCCCCGGCCAAACTGAGCAATCGGGGGAGAAGGACCTTGGTCAGGGAGGTGACCAAGAACCCGATGGTCACTCTGACAGAGCTCCAGAGTTCCTCTGTGGAGATGGGAGAACCATTACATTTACATTTGAGTCATTTAGCAGACGCTCTTATCCAGAGCGACTTACAGTTAGTGCATACATTATTTTTTTATTTTTCATACTGGCCCCCCGTGGGAATCGAACAGACAAGCCTGGCGTTGCAAACGCCATGCTCTACCAACTGAGCTACATCCCTGCCGGCCATTCCCTCCCCTGGACAACGCTGGGCCAATTGTGCGCCGCCCCCATCTCTGCAGCACTCACCAATCAGGCCTTTATGGTAGACTGGCCAGACAGAAGCCACTCCTCAGTAAAAGGCACATGACAGCCCACTTGGAGTTTGCCAAAAGGCACCTAAAAGACTCTCAGACCATGAGAAACAAGATTCTTTGGTCTGATGAAACCAAGATTGAACTCTGGCCTGAATGCCAAGCGTCACATCTGGAGGAAACCTGGCACCATCCCTATGGTGAAGCATGGTGGTGGCAGCATCATGCTGTGGGGGTGTTTTTTAGCGGCAGGGATTGGGAGACTAGTCAGGATCAAGGGAAAGATGAACGGAGCAAAGTACAGAGAGATCCTTACTGAAAACCTGCTCCAGAGCGCTCAGGACCTCAGACTAGGGCAAAGGTTCACCTTCCAACAGGACAACGACCCTAAGCACACAGCCAAGACAACGCAGGAGTGGCTTCGGGACAAGTCTCTGAATGTCCTTGAGTGGCCCAGCCAGAGACCGGACCTGAACCCGATCTAACATCTCTGGAAAGACCTGAAAATAGCTGTGTAGCGACGCTCCCCATCCAACCTGACATAGCTTGAGAGGATCTGCAGAGAAGAATGGGAGAAACTCCCCAAATACAGGTGTGCCAAGCTTGTAGCGTCATACTCAAGACGACTCAAGACTGTAATCGCTGCCAAAGGTGCTTCAACAAAGTACTGAGTAAAGGGTCTGAATACTTATGTAAATGTGATATTTGCAAAAATGTCCAAACCTGTTTTTGCTTTGTCATTATGGGGTATTGTGTGTAGATTGAGTGGGGAAAAACTATTAAATCAATTTTAGAATAAGGCTGTAACGTAACTAATTGTGGAAAAAGTCAAGGGGTCTGAATACTTTCCGAATGCACTATACATACACCACTATGGAGCCTGTTTTAGTCAAATGTACTCTACTTTAACTTTGGGTGTAATGGAAAAAGTAGCCCAACATTACCTTGACAGTTTAAAATGTTACAAATAAAATGTTCAGCAAAACAACACATTTTTTAAAACCTTTTTTAAATTATAATATTTTTACCTAGTCTTTCAGGTTTCAATGCATTTTCGAGTTGATTTATGCATCACTTTGTCTTCCTCTACTCTCCAGGTGCCAACCCCTTCCTACAAAACGTTCACAGAAACATGACCTCCAAGCTCCTACAGCTCCCAGACAAGCACTCAGTGACTGCACTGCTCAATACTTGGGCCCAGAGTGTCAGACAAGCCTGTCTTTCTGCAGCATAGACAAGAGGCTCACCTCACCTGTCCATCAAACCTCTGCTGGATACAACACAATTTATCACCAAGATTGCAAACTGGAAGGAGTGGGCTACCTCTCCTTGGAGCACCAGCTCTCCCCTACCACTAGGGTGTGCTGCTGAGGGTTCTACACAAACTGTATTATGAGAAGGTCCATTCGGGATGAGTTCTGTAAAGAATTTTGAGTTGAGAAAATGTATAACCAATAACTGAACACGTTGCGGTGTAAAGATTTGAAGTGTGTGTATATATATACTCCTAAGGGATTTTGTTTTTTTTGTTATCATGAATAAAAACTTTTCTGTTTACCTGTGTGTTCATTAACTTAGATACAGGTAACTTCCAAAATAAAGGGAATACTTCAGTAAATGAGGGATACAAAGTATATTGAAAACAGGTGCTTCCACACAGGTGTTGTTCCTGAGTTAATTAAGCAATTAACGTCCCATCATGCTTAGGGTCGTGTATAAAAATGCCCAGTAGCACAATAATGTCTAGAAGTGATCTGACTTGGAAAGAGGGGTCTCAGAGGATTATAGGGGGTTTAAATGGTGTGTCTGTCACCAAATCTTAACACAATTGAACACTTATGGGAGATTCTGGAGCAGCGCCTGAGACTGTTTTTTCCACCACCATCAACAAAACACCAAATGATGAATTTTCAAAAAATCGACTATTGACAAATCTAGCGACTTTTTCTGGTGTTTTTGGAGACTCTGACGTGAAAGCACGTATCGTTCTTACTCTTCTCAACGAGCAGCGGGTGCTGCCGTGGGCCCCACCACAGTCCCAAAGCACTCACAGGCAGCCGAGTCATTGAGCAGCAGTCCCTCCCAGCTGCAGTCAGAGCAGGAGACGTTCACCCCTATGCGTCCAGACTGCAAATGAATCGAGCATGCAGGAAGCCGCCGCTGGCTGATCCCGCCCTGGCTTACATTCAGGGTGGGATGTAAATATAAAACATTTTTAAAAAACAAGAATCGACAGAAGAAAATTAATTTGTAGTTCTAAACATATTTAGGGTGTTTTTTTACTCACTTTTTGTCTCTCCCACGAGGTTATTCCTCTCTCCTACAGCATCCATCACAATTACATGCACATGGCGAATTAGGTGATGACGTCATTTAGCGACTTCTAGTGACTCTTAAGACAGCCAATAACTGCTTTCCTTACTGAGGAGTTGGCAACACTGACTGGTGTTTCCTTTATTTAGGCAGTTACCTGTACATCCATAATTTCTTATAAGATGAAATACAACTAACTTGACCAACCTACCAACAACGGCACAACAAAATACGTTTAATAGGGAGAAATATAAATTTATGTACATTGAAACTTAAACTTTATAAGTGGTAATTTACTGGAAGTCCTTCAATGGCCATGATGGGAGTCGGTACTGATGTTCGTGAAAGAGGCTTAGGTTAGTACTGGCTGGGCCTGCTGTACTATTGGTCCCTCAATGCATTGGTCTCCTCAGCCTGATCCTCTGTACAGCCTGGCATTCCTTTCTGCGATTCCTGAGTTCAGGCTCTGTTTGAGGGCTGGGAGGGTCACCCCTGACTGGTTCCCAGAAAAGGTACAGGGACATTGAGGATAACAGTTCAACCATAGAATTAGGAATTACATAGGTTCTGAAGTGTCATTGTGCTGTAGTTGCAACAACTGAATATTCCTCTGAAGCGATGCAACGCTGGTGAGATGAGACCTGACTTGGGACAGCGGTTGGAGTTCGTAGACCGGGACAGGACGTGATTGTGGAAAGCAAGGCTTGTCAAAGCATACAACGCGGGACCAGTGGGGTAGATTTCGCACTGGTGGAAGACTGTTGCCTGACATTTGGTCTTAATTTAAGGTTAGGCATACGGTTAGCAGTGTGGTTAAGTTTAGGTTTAAAATCACATTTTAGTAAGATAAATTGTAGAAATAGTGTTTATGACTTTGTGGCTGTTGTAACTTGTGACGACCGTTTTACTTGGCTAGCTAGCGAACGTTAGCAAACAGGTTCCACATTAATAATCGTGCAGAACCCCTTACCACAAACGTCCCCGACCGCATGGAGGAGCCCTGAGACATGGATTGTTCACCGCCACAATATGCAAAGTTCAGAAACAATTGAAGGAGATAGGAAAGGTCAATACACAGATTACCCACATGCACTGACAATGATTTATTTTCCCTTTCAACTGTCCTTAGTGGACATGCTCTCCTGCACTCTCGCTCGGTGGCGGGAAATAAAATCTGCCATTCGAATGCAACATTGTATCACTACATTTATGTCTAGTCTTTGCAAACTCACCCATACAGACAAGCAAGCATACAAAAACGATTAAGGCAAAGAATACCATCTTCAGTGAAATTATTTTCATGACTTCAAAATACTAGTGCAAGAGTCATGTAACTCTTTATTACACCTGTCAATCTTGTAGTTTGAGGATAATCACCACCATCCTTTCAATGTTCAATTGAAAAACATTCAATATCTTGTTAGAATATTAAATCAAACAACTAGCCTTCACATCTGTCAATCAGTAAAACTGCTTAAAAAAATGTTTTATCAAACTTCATCCGAAAAGCAATGCACTTGCATTTATTTACAATAATAAAAAGGGACTGAATTTATCATAACAGATGGTCAAGCATGAAGGCAAGTGGCAAAAAAAATCAATTTCATTCCCCTGCTACTGGGACTTCAGTTTATCTCCAAACAGGGTTATGAAGAGTCCGTAGAGAAAGCCGCCTGTTAGAATGAGTAGTGTGCTGGACATGGGGCCGAATGAGAACAGCACCCCAAACAGGTAGAGAAGTAGAAGCATCAGCAGAGTTCTGTAGCTCGCCAGTGCGCGCAGGCTTAGTCGCGGCCGTCGGTTCCTCTCCACTGTTCGCCATGTCTCTGGGCTCCTCTGTCTGCCGTCCGCCATGGCCTCGGGGCTGGCCAGGTAGTGTCGTCCCAACCGGCCCAGGAAGTCCGGCCGCGAGCATAGAGCTTCCATGTGACCTCCGAACTGTGGAGGGGAGAACGGTTCTGATTAAGGAATGCTTGGACTAAAACTATGATAACTCAGATTTTGTTAGGCTATATATCACATACCCTCTCATTCACCAGGGACGAGATCTTGAAAAACAGTCTGACCAGCACGGCGTTCTCATAGCTCCTGATGGGCTGAAGCTCCGGGTCTCCTTGGTACTCAATCTCAAATCTACGCAGTCCATTGATGATCTGCAAAATATATTTAACAGTAATTCCTTTATGATATGGTTGGGGTTCTAGTTTTGGGTAACGGTAAGTTGAATAAGTAGTCTGACCTGCATCCGGCCCAGGTCTGTGAGGATGAGTCCGTTCTCACCCTGAACACAGTCTGGTAGCTGCCTGGAGTTCCCATCATCCTGACCAGAGCTCAGGGTAGCCATCAGCTGAGACAGCTGCCCTGCATTCAGCTGTAGACGACACAGAATAGCATGACATATTTTCACCCATAATTAGTTGAATTAAGTTTGATTAATATCAATTGCAGCAGTCTTCAACTTTTAGCATTAGCACATGCTAAATGTTAAGGAAAAGTTTTGTGTAAACCTACCCGAAATATCTGACAGAGGTAGTCCAGTGACCTCTCCAGGAACTCGTGGGTCTTCTTGACACACTCCCCAGTGTCATCCACCTCTCCTCCATTGAAGGTGTAGTTGAGGTCGGGGGAGCCCATTCCAAACCAGGACATGAAGGAGTTATTAGCCGCCACCTCAGCTGACTGATCTGATATCCTCTTGGCCGTCTGCCTCGCCTGGGCGATGATCTGAATGAGCTTCAGGACCTACACCAAAGAAGGATGACAACAGTGACCATGCTTATATGCAGCCTCAAAACATCAGACTAAAAGAGAAGTTGTTGACGGGTTCTAGTGGTCCCGTGTGGCTCAGTTGGTAGAGCACGGCGCTTACAACGCCAGGGTTGTGGGTTCAACTCCCACAGGGGACCAGTATGAAAATGTATGCACTCACTACTCTAAGTCACTCTGGATAAGAGTCTGCTAAATCAGGGTTTCCCAAATTCGGTCCTGGGGCCCCCTTCTGGGTGCACGTTTTGGTTATTGCCCTAGCACTACACAGCTGATTCAAATCATCAAAGCTTGATGATGAGTTGGTTATTTGATTCAGCTGTGTAGTGCTAGGGCAAAAACCAAAATGTGCACCCAGGGGGGGCCCCAGGACCGAGTTTGGGAAACCCTGTGCTAAATGACAAATGTAAATTTAAGACGAAGGCAGGCCTGGGCGGTTGGGTCTGTTGTGAGTAGCAAGAAGAACATAGTCTTCTCCAGAAAGTCAGCAACACCAACACAGCTCATTTTACTCAACTGAGACTACAGTTAACTGATGATTGACAACATTTGTGAACAGTCAGCCAAGCTAATTCAATTAAGTCCACACAGACTGTGCTTGTAGCAGGTGGTTAACGCTAGCTAGCTCACCATTAGCCTCATTGGCAGTTTTCTCCCAAAGTTGGGTTCAACTCCAGAATTGGAATTACAAACTTGCAAATCTGGAATTGCAATGAAACCACCCCCAAGGATAGTCCCCTCCACTCACCGCGCCCCTCAGCTCTGTGCCGAACATCTGTTTGTACTGGCAGTCCTGGCCCTCCAGGCCGTACACGTGGCTCTTCACCCTGAACACCCTGTCTGTCACCACGGACTGCCGGGCAGACAGGAAGCTGCCACCGTGGCTAGGAGTGAGGAAGACCCGGTGCTGCCGGTGGTGGAGGACGTGCTCCGGCTCCAGAAACAGCTGCTCTCCTGGGGAGGGACAGGGAGGGGACGGATAGGAGAGGACAGGTCAGTGATAGCACAGACTACTGTAGTTGGACATTACTATTAGTGCATCTGCATCACACAAGTATCATAAGGCTGGGTGATTGTTTCTGTCCTTACCTTTCTGAATCATCTCTGATAGGTTTGGCTGAGCGAAGACTTTGGCCACCCTGAAGACCATTAGTGCATTTTTGACGTTGACCAGGTCTATGCGTACCACCCTGTTTAGAAAGCCCTGAAAGAGCTTTGTGTACATGAGCAGGTTCTCCTGAACAAACAAGCCCCTGAAAAAAAAAGAAAAGAGAAACTGGTCTGGAAGATGGATCTGAAAAATTGAGGAATCAGTAAGACAAATACACCAATATTTATTTTATTTCACCTTTATTTAACCAGGTAAGCCAGTTGAGAACAAGTTCTCATTTACAACTGCGACCTGGCCAAGATAAAGCAAAGCAGTGCGATAAAAACAACAACAACACAGAGTTACATATGGAATAAATAAAACGTACAGTCAATAACACAATAGAAAATCTATATACAGTGTGTGCAAATGTAGTAAGTTATGGAGGTAAGGCAATAAATAGGCCATAGTGCAAAATAATTACAATTTAATATTAACACTGGAGTGATAGATGTGCAGAAGATGATGTGCAAATAGAGATACTGGGGTGCAAATGAGCAAAATAAATAATGTAAATAACAATATGGGGATGCGGTAGTTGGGTGGGCTAATTACAGATGGGCTGTGTACAGGTGCAGTGATCGGTAAGCTGCTCTGACAACTGATGCTTAAAGATAGTGAGGGAGATAAGTGTCTCCAGCTTCAGAGATTTTTGCAGTTCGTCCCAGTCTTTTGCAGCAGAGAACTGGAAGGAATGGCGGCCAAAGGAGGTGTTGACTTTGGGGATGACCAGTGAGATATACCTGCTGGAGCGCAGACTATGGGTGGGTGTTGCTATGGTGACCAATGATCTAAGATAAGGCGGGGATTTGCCTAGAAGTGATTTATAGATGACCTGGAGCCAGTGGGTTTGGCGACGAATATGTAGTGAGGGCCAGCCAACGAGAGCGTACAGGTCACAGTGGTGGGTAGTATATGGGGCTTTGGTGACAAAACGGATGGCACTGTGATAGACTACATCCAATTTGCTGAGTTGAGTGTTGGAAGCTATTTTGTAAATCACATCGCCGAAGTCAAGGATCGGTAGGATAGTCCGTTTTACGAGGGCATGTTTAGCAGCATGAATGAAGGAGGCTTTGTTGCGAAACAGGAAGCCGATTCTAGATTTAACTTTGGATTGGAGATGCTTAATGTGAGTCTGGAAGGAGAGTTTACAGTCTAACCAGACACCTAGGTATTTGTAGTTGTCCACATATTCTAAGTCAGACCCGCCGAGAGTAGTGATTCTAGTCGGGTGGGCGGGTGCAAGCAGTGTTCAATTGAAGAGCATGCATTTAGTTTTACTAGCGTTTAAGAGCAGTTGGATGCCACGGAAGGAGTGTTGTATGGCATTGAAGCTCGTTTGGAGGTTTGTTAACACAGTGTCCAATGAAGGGCCAGATGTATACAAAATGGTGTCGTCTACGTAGAGGTGGATCTGAGAGTCACCAGCAGCAAGAGCGACATCATTGATATACACAGAGAATAGAGTCGGCCCGAGAATTGAACCCTGTGGCACCCCCATAGAGACTGCTAGAGGTCCAGACAACAGGCCCTCCGATTTGACACATTTAACTCTACCTGAGAAGTAGTTGGTGAACCAGGCGAGGCAGTCAGTTGAGAAACCAAGGCCATTTAGTCTGCCAATAAGAATGCAGTGATTGACAGAGTCAAAAGCCTTGGCCAGGTCGATGAAGACGGCTGCACAGTACTGTCTTTTATCAATCGCGGTTATTATATCGTTTAGGACCTTGAGCGTGGCTGAGGGGCACCCATGACCAGCTCGGAAACCAGATTGCATAGCGGAGAAGGTACGGTGGGATTCAAAGTGGTCGGTGATCTGTTTGTTAACTTGGCTTTCAAATACTTTCGAAAGGCAGGGTAGGATGGATATAGGTCTGTAACAGTTTGGATCTAGAGTGTCACCCCCTTTGAAGAGGGGGATGACCGCGGCAGCTTTCCAATCTCTGGGGATCTCAGACGATACGAATGAGAGGTTTAACAGGCTAGTAATAGGGGTTGCGACAATTTCGGCAGCTAATTTTAGAAAGAAAGGGTCCAGATTGTCTAGCCCAGCTGATTTGTAGGGGTCCAGATTTTGCAGCTCTTTCAGGACATCAGCTATCTGAATTTGGGTGAAGGAGAAGCGGGGGGGGCATGGGCAAGTTGCAGCGGAGGGTGCAGAGCTTGTGGCCGGGGTAGGGGTAGCCAGGTGGAAAGCATGGCCAGCCAGGCAACAAAATGCTTATTGAAATTCTCGATTATCGTAGATTTATCGGTGGTGAGAGTGTTTCCTAGCCTCAGTGCAGTGGGTAGCTGGGAGGAGGTGCTTTACAGTGTCCCAAAACATTTTGGAGTTAGTGCTACAGGATGCACATTTCTGTTTGTAAAAGCTAGCCTTTGCTTTCTTAACTGACTGTGTATATTGGTTCCTGACTTCCCTGAAAAGTTGCATATCGCGGGGGCTGTTCGATGCTAATGCAGTACGCCACAGGATGTTTTTGTGCTGGTCAAGGGCAGTCAAGTCTGGGGTGAACCAGGGGCTATATCTGTTCTTAGTTCTGAATTTTTTGAAAGGGGCATGCTTATTTAAGATGGAGAGGAAAGCACTTTTGAAGAACATCCAGGCATCCTCTACTGACGGAATGAGGTCAATATCCATCCAGGATACCCGGGCCAGGTCAATTAGAAAGGCCTGCTCGTTGAAGTGTTTTAGGGAGCGTTTGACAGTGATGAGGGGTGGTCGTTTGACCGCGGACCCATTACGGACGCAGGCAATGAGGCAGTGATCGCTGAGATCCTGGTTGAAGACAGCGGAGGTGTATTTAGAGGGTAAATTAGTCAGGATGATATCTATGAGGGTGCCCATGTTTACGGATTTAGGGTTGTACCTGGTAGGTTCCTTGATCATTTGTGTGAGATTGAGGGCATCTAGTTTAGATTGTAGGACGGCCGGGGTGTTAAGCATATCCCAGTTTAGGTCACCAAGCAGTACGAACTCTGAGGATAGATGGGGGGCAAGCAATTCACATATGGTGTCCAGAGCACAACTGGGGGCTGAGGGGGGTCTGTAGCAAGCGGCAACAGTGAGAGACTTATTTCTGGAAAGGTGGATTTTTAGAAGTAGAAGCGCAAACTGTTTGGGCACAGACCTGGATAGTATGATAGAGCTCTGCAGGCTATCTCTACAGTAGATTGCAACTCCGCCCCCTTTGGCAGTTCTATCTAGACGGAAAATGTTGTAGTTTGGTGGCCTTCCCAAGCCAGGATTCAGACATTGCTAGAACATCAGGGTTGGCAGTGTGCTAGCGCAGTGAATACCTAAACCTTGGTAAGGAGGCTTCTGATGTTAACATGCAAGAAACCAAGGCTTTTACGGTTACAGAAGTCAACAAATTATAGCGCCTGGGGGGTAGGAGTGATACTGGGGGGCTACAGGGCCTGGGTTAACTTCTACATCACCAGAGGAACAGAGGAGGAATAGAATAAGGATACGGCTAAAGGCTTTAAGAACTGGTCTTCTAGTGCGTTGGATACAGAGAATAAAAGGGGCAGATTTTACTAGTCTGTACCTCAGAGTAAAACATTTCAAGGAAGCACTGCTAACACGCATTTATTTAGCCTGACCTATTCAGTGATCCAACAGATAACTCACCATTTCTCAGGTACACCTTTGTTCTGGTCTGTCTGAGGATTGGTATTCTCTCCTGTGTACCTCCATGGCTGGATGTAGCTAAGCCAAGTCTCCAACACCTAAACACAGAGACAGTGGTGGTATAGAGATAAGAGCACAAAAAAAAAAAAATTTGTGGACCCAATGAGTGAAAGTCGTGATTGACACCAACACCCCAGCCAAGCTGAGAAGGTTGAGGATGGAGTTGTAACACCTACCGCTCTGAAGGAGGCATCTAAAGGCCAGTGTCCAAAGCAGTGCTGGAGGAACACATAGAGCTTCTGCTGGACAAAACGCTGGACCACCACCCTACAGAGACAGAGACAGGGCCATAGTGAATTACAGACAAAACTAGATTGACTGTTTAAAGTTACTGTTAAGTGCTGGAGAGAACGTGGACCCTGATGTCTGACCATGGGGGTGCTCACTGCTCAGCTCACCTCTTGAACTCCTCCAGGGGGCTGGCGTGGGAGTGGGCCGAGGGCGAGGAGGAGACCTGCTCAGGCTTCAGGCTGCAGGAGAAGGCATGGAGGTGCTTCACCAGGAGACGCACCACCAGAACGTGCTCCTCTGTCGGGGTGAAAGTCTCCTGAAACCGCAGCCAGTCATACAGAGATCCACATTGGCAGCAGCCAATCACACAAAGCTCCTTGGACCACAATAACCAATCACACAGTGGGCTTGGAACATTCCCCTAATCCTGGTCCCTCCCCTCCCCTAGCCATAGTTAATGTTACTGTTTCTCAAATTACCCTGCTGTTGAAAAAGCCTAGCTGAAAACATAATTCAATCTGTGTCTAGCTCAGAAACAGGCACATACAGTACTTCAAATTGATATTCAGATCCATTATTCTTAGAATGATGAGGCAAGTAGACAATTTGATGATTCATTAATTAAATTATTTAGGGAAATTTGGTTATTCATGTTTTGTATACTGTAGTAGTGTTTGCTCATAATGGAAAGATGTGAGATGAGAAAGACAATGACACACATTAACCAAGGATAGTGTGCAACACAACAGACATCAACAACACATGCTATAAAGAAAAGGACACACACACACACAATGAAAACATCAATCTCTTCAAATTCAAAACGTGCTTTGAAGGCACATTCTCCTTTCAATAATACTTCTCTATGGGCCAGATCCTACTGTGAGATGTTTGACGTTATGTGAATTTTGTGCCGTCAAAATGGGGTCCATCCAAGGATAGGTCTTTGACTGGTTGCGTCAACCAGGCAGTTGGTTTTACAGAATGCACTGTAACGGCATTCAAATGCTTAAAAAAAAAAGAAGAGAAGTACCCTTGACTTCCCCATCTTAACCTTAATGCTACTCTGTCCTCAGGGCCTAGGTTTACCTCCAGCAGGCCCGGTGGGAGTGGATGAAAAGGTAAAAGTACTTGGTACGTGTCCAGGGTCCCAGAGCCAGGAGGGGTCAGGGGTTGGCACGGCATGCTGGACATACTGAGACGATAGTGCAGCAGTGCCAGCTGTACGACCCGTCACAACCAGGGGAGGAAGAGGAGGAGGGAAACGACAACAGTGGGGGAAGGAGGAGAAAGGGGGAGAAGGGAAGGAGGTGAACATGAGAATAGAAAGGAGAAAAAAAAAGGATAGAGTGCATCCACAAAGGAAAAGGACTGAACACCAAAAATGGGAGAAAACAAGAAACAAAACAAACAAAAAGATATTGACCACAGGAACACAATGCTATAACAGCTAGGGTGATGCAGTAGCCCTTTCCACACCCAAGACAGGAGAGATTAAACTGTAAATATCCTCATCAATGAGAGGCACAGAAGATACAACACATGGTTAATAACAGGGTTTGTTAAAGAGATTTTAGGTGGAAGAACTGTCCACAGGTAAAAGGATTGTTTCGGTCCAATGGCCATGACAGGTGGTCTTTTAGAGGGGAGAGGGGGTACTGCATCTCTTACACAATGGAGGACCACATACTTAACTTTAACTATACAATCTAACAGAAGATTGTGTACGTACTAGGTTAGTAGGGGACAGCACTGATGGGAAGGGTATGGCCTGTACACCATTGGGGATATGACAGGTGTATGGATCATGAAAAAGGGTGGTGGCTAGATGATACTTGAACTGATGTAAAGATGGCAACCAGCCTGTCCAACAGCCAAATAAACATCAGAGAAGGGTACTGAAACCGTTAACAGCCACAAACAGACAGCATGCACAGGTCATGTGGGAAGCAAAAGCACTACTACCAGATACACATGCCAAATCAGTGCAGTACATTTGCTCTGCAGTTGCCCATAAGCCAATAATTCAGCAACAAAATAAAGAAAATCATCCAAAAATAAGCCTGACTTTCAAATAAAATTACAAATGCCTGCTGTTTACTGTGCCCTTTTTTGATTGGTTTGACATTGAACTTTGATAGCATTCATGTTTCCTAATCTATGCAAATAAGGAGAGACAAAACGAGTCCAAACCAAAGCCAGACCTCCCTCTGCCTGATTTTCCAGTAACTCTTAAAGAAGCATAAGAAACAGCAACTCATATACAGTATACGTATCTATGCCGTGCAAAGGAGATGGATATAAACTACATTTCTATAGCCCAGGTGTGGGAGTGCAAGTCTTAATCAGGTAGAAATACTCCTCTAATTGAAAACAGGACAATGTGACCCGTTTTGTGTCCCAGTCCCAGCCATGGGACAGGTTGATTTGACGCTGATCACCATGTGGGGTCCATGTCTTAGTGGGGTTGGAGGAAGGTCTATTATAGCACTCGGTGGGACGAGCCCTGCCGTTGTTCAAGTGAAGGGGGAGAGGGGCGGTAGTGGTGGTGGGGGGGAGATTTTCATCAGCCAGTCAGCCGTGCGTTGCTGCAGTGCAGGGGTGAGGGGGGAACTTGGTGGTGGGAGGGTCCATGTTTGACATGCTCTTACCTTCACCTGCGGGGACTGCAGCTTCTGGTACATCTCCAGGGAGTAGTGATGCAGCCACATCTCCACAAACACCTGGGGGTAACACACACACAAACGTCTTATTCACGATTCCCTAAACACTTGACTGACATCATTCAGACTAAATCCATTCATGACTGACAAAGGATGAAGCCTCACCTGTAGTAATGCCTCGGACCTCCAGATCTCCTGGGCTGCAGGGTCAGCAGTGACCGAGGGCTGATGGGATATGTGGCGCTTGAGGAGGCTGGTGCTATGGATACCATACCCTGCAAAAGGCACGCTGGGAGCCCTGGGCACCAAAGACATGACAGTGAGCACTGAGTTGTAGCATGAGGAAGGAGAAACTAAGAGGAGGCAAAGGAAAAAGAAAGTGTGTGCTCTTATTGGACAAGTTCAGGTAGCATCTTTCAAAGGTTCTCACCCTACTGATCACAACCCTTTCACATTTACAGAAACCAGTGGTGTAAAGTACTTAAGTAAAAGTACTTTAAAGTACAACTTAAGTCGTTTTTGGGGTACAACTTTTACTTTTATTCTACTACAATTCTAAAGAAAATGTGTACTTTTTACTCCCATACATTTTCCCCTCATTACATTTCTAATGTTCAAGCAGGTCAGAATTATGGTCCAATTCACACACCTATCAATATAACACCTTGTCATCCCTACTGCCTCTGATCTGGCGGACTCACTAAACACAAATAATGCTTTTGTAAATTATGTCTGAGTGTTGGAGAATGCCCGTCTGTCCGTAAAGAAAAAAGAAAACCGTGCCATCTGGTTTGTATAGCATGTCTGAGTGTTGGAGAATGCCCGTCTGTCCGTAAAGAAAAAAGAAAACCGTGCCGTCTGGTTTGTATAGCATTTACTTTTACTCAAGTATGGCAATTGAGCACTTTTTCCACCACTGTACTTAAGTACATTTCAAACCAGATACTTTTACACTTTTGCTCAAGTAGTTTTTTCCTGGGTGACTTTTACTTTTAAAGTCATTTTCTATTAAGGTATATTTACTTTTACTAAAGTACGACAATTGAGTACTTTTTATACCACTGACAGAAACATTGACTTTGATTAGACCAATCCCCACTGTAGAGTACCTGGGAGCAGATGGAGACACAGAGCCTCTATTGTCGGCGAATGGAGAAGGGGGAACACTTCCCTCTGTAGGGAGGAAGTACTTGAGGTAGGTGTCCACAAGCACAAAGTACGCATTGTCCGAGCTGCTCACATGCTGGCCCAGAGGGTAGTTCTGAGAAAATCACATCAAAACAATCATGTTAGGTCGAATAATAGTCTGATTATCATGGAAGTTATCACAAACTATCAAAACCTTTCCTGTTGTAATGACAGTTGAGTAGGGTTCACCTTTGGTGTGATGAGACTGGAAGCAAACATGAACATGTAATATTCAAAGGGATCTGGAGATGGTTTAAGGACATACCACCAGACTATACAACAAATTAAATAATTTTAGCAAACATTGTCATTGTCCACATTGTATGTTTGTGAGAAGGCGAGGTCTGAGTGTGAGTTTGAGCATCAAGGATACTGAGCGCCAGGCTGAGTGTCTGCAGACCAGACAGAGGAAACTGCAGCTTGTTGTGAAAAAGTGGACAATCTGGGAGGACGCCTTCCTGTATGGATGCCTTTACAGGACCCTGCAAGAGAAAATAACATCCAAGCTTTACACCAATCACTGTTGTGGAAGACCTTGCTATGTATGAAATTGATAAAGAAAAGTCATGTTTAAAAAGGGATGAGACTTACAGGGAGAAAGCTGACAGGTATTTCATACTTGTACTCGTCTGCTTGAAGCTTGTACACAAGCTTCATCATTGGCCCACTGAAAAGCACATACAATCAGAATTAAGTCAGTATACAGTACATTACTATTTTTCATGAAGGCTTTAATGTTCCTGAGGGGAAAATTGTCTTAGACACACAGTACTGCTACAAAATAGACACTGTACATTATGTCATACACGTCTTGTACAGCCACATACATAATGTGTGTCACAGTGTAGTGACACACACACCAAAGTAACAATAACACCCTGTGTTTGGAAAGTCTGTTTAGATATGTTGTCCCAAATCCTCCCCGTTTTATTGACCAACCGTAAGTTGATTATTTTTTTACGGACTTTTTGTGCAACCAAATACAATAGGGAGCAATGTTGTAGTGTAAATACACCAGCATTGCTAATAGCAGCTAACACCAAAGGAGCCTGTGAGGCCTACCTAGGATCGAGAAAGTCCATGACGATGTTGTACTCATTGCTGCGTGCCTGCAGGAATCGCAGGTTCCAGCCCACGATGACCCCATCCAGACTGCCAAAAACACTCTCAACAAGCCAGGGGAAGATCAAGTGCAGCTCCTGAAGAAAGAAATATATTAATGCTGTCAGTCACAAACACAAGCTTACTTCCATTATCCCTGCTTCAGTCACCCTCCACAACAATGTCATCAGACCATGGAGAGGAAACTTCCGGTGGAAGACAAGAGGATGAATGCGATTGGGTAACATGGTTGAGTTGAGCTGAACCGGTTTGGGTAAGGATGTTCAATGCTCTTTCTGACCTATTGGCAGATAGGTGCTCTTCCTCTGTAACACACGCACACACGCAGAGTGAGGCATCTGCAGTGCAGCAGCTGTTCCTGAGACCCTGGTTTCCAGACGCTGTGTCACCCTGGCATGATATTCCCTCTGATCCCAACATACCGCACAGTAACAGCTGCCTAGACACATTCCACATGGGCATGAAAGCCTGGAGAATCCAACTTGTGGGTCTGGCCCAACCCTTTCAAAAGATAACATAAACACTAGTAAGTGTTCTATGTAAATCATACAACTCCCAGCAACTGAGAATGACAGGGTAGGCAACAACACAACTGCCACGCTGATCCTTAACACAGGGGTCCCTCAGGGGTGTGTGCTTAGTCCCCTCCTGTACTCCCTGTTCACCCACGACTGCGTGGCCAAGCACGACTCCAACACCATCATTAAGTTTGCTGACGAGACAGCAGTGGTAGGCCTGATCACCGACAACAATGAGAGCCTATAGGGAGGAGGTCAGAGACCTGGCAGTGTGGTGCCAGGACAACAACCTCTCCCTCAACGTGAGCAAGACAAAGGAGCTGATCGTGAACTACAGGAAAAGGAGGGCCGAACACACCCCCATTCACATCGACGGGGCTGTAGTGGAACGGGTTGAGAGTTTCAAGTTCCTTGGTGTCCACATCACCAACAAACTATCATGGTCCAAACACACCAAGACAGCCGTGAAGAGGGCACGACAACACCTTTTCCCCCACAGGAGACTGAAAGGATTTGGCATGGGTTCCCAGATCCTCAAAAAGTTATACAGCTGCACCATCGAGAGCATCCTGACCAGTTGCATCACCGCCTGGTATGGCAACTGCTCGGCATCCGACCGTAAGGCGCTACAGAGGGTAGTGCGTACGGCCCAGTACATCACTGGGGCCAAGCTTCCTGCCATCCAGGACCTATATACTAGGCGGTGTCAGAGGAAGGCCCAACAAATTGTGTAAGAGTGATGGAGTGCTGCATCAGATGACCTGGCCTCCATTATCACCCGAACTCAACCCAATTGAGATGGTTTGGGATGAGTTGGACCGCAGAGTGAAGGAAAAGCAGCCAACAAGTGCTCAGCATATGTGGGAACTCCTTCAAGCCTGTTGGAAAAGCATTCCAGGTGAAGCTGGTTGAGAGAATGCCAAGAGTGTGCAAAGCTGTCATCAAGGCAAATAGTGGCTACTTTGAAGAATCTCAAATATAAAATATATTTTGAGTGTTTAACACGTTTTGGGTTACTACATGATTCCATATGTGTTATTTCATAGTTTTGATGTCTTCACTATTATTCTACATATGTAGAAAATAGTAAAAATAAAGAAAAACCCTGCAATGAGTAGGTGTGTCCAAACTTTTGACTGGTACTGTAGTTTGGACCTAAGCACGCACAATTAAATCTCCAACAACACATGCAAGATAGACAACTAACAACACTGGTCTATACAAGCAAACTGCACCTTTGCAGGGTAGTCATCAATGACCTTCACCAGCTCCTGGCACCGCTGGAGAAAAGGTTTGGTGGTCGAGTCAACTTTCAGATTGGCCTGTAAAGAGAAGAGAACATCATCAAAGCTGACAACGGTTACAGCTGCCACAGTGTTAGCTAACTATGTGATATTGACTTGGCTCATGACAACTTCAAGCATGCAACAGATAGTTCACATTTAACTAGCTCATGATTTTTATTTCACCTTTATTTAACCAGGTACAGTGGGGAAAAAAAGTATTTAGTCAGCCACCAATTGTGCATGTTCTCCCACTTAAAAAGATGAGAGAGGCCTGTAATTTTCATCATAGGTACACGTCAACTATGACAGACAAACTGAGAAAAAAAATCCAGAAAATCACATTGTAGGATTTGTAATGAATTTATTTGCAAATTATGGTGGAAAATAAGTATTTGGTCACCTACAAACAAGCAAGATTTCTGGCACTCACAGACCTGTAACTTCTTCTTTAAGAGGCTCCTCTGTCCTCCACTCGTTACCTGTATTAATGGCACCTGTTTAAACTTGTTATCAGTGTAAAAGACACCTGTCCACAACCTCAAACAGTCACACTCCAAACTCCACTATGGCCAAGACCAAAGAGCTGTCAAAGGACACCAGAAACAAAATTGTAGACCTGCACCAGGCTGGGAAGACTGAATCTGCAATAGGTAAGCAGCTTGGTTTGAAGAAATCAACCGTGGGAGCAATTATTAGGAAATGGAAGACATACAAGACCACTGATAATCTCCCTCGATCTGGGGCTCCACGCAAGATCTCACCCCGTGGGGTCAAAATGATCACAAGAACGGTGAGCAAAAATCCCAGAACCACACGGGGGGACCTAGTGAATGACCTGCAGAGAGCTGGGACCAAAGTAACAAAGCCTACCATCAGTAACACACTACGCCGCCAGGGACTCAAATCCTGCAGTGCCAGACGTGTCCCCCTGCTTAAGCCAGTACATGTCCAGGCCTGTCTGAAGTTTGCTAGAGTGCAGAGGATTGGGAGAATGTCATATGGTCAGATGAAACCAAAATAGAACATTTTGGTAAAAACTCAACTCGTCGTGTTTGGAGGACAAAGAATGCTGAGTTGCATCCAAAGAACACCATACCTACTATGAAGCATGGGGGTGGAAACATCATGCTTTGGAGCTGTTTTTCTGCAAAGGGACCAGGACGACTGATCCGTGTAAAGGAAAGAATGAATGGGGCCATGTATCGTGAGATTTTGAGTGAAAACCTCCTTCCATCAGCAAGGGCATTGAAGATGAAACGTGGCTGGGTCTTTCAGCATGACAATGATCCCAAACACACCGCCCGGGCAACGAAGGAGTGGCTTCGTAAGAAGCATTTCAAGGTCCTGGAGTGGCCTAGCCAGTCTCCAGATCTCAACCCCATAGAAAATCTTTGGAGGGAGATGAAAGTCTGTGTTGCCCAGCGACAGCCCCAAAACATCACTGCTCTAGAGGAGATCTGCATGGAGGAATGGGCCAAAATACCAGCAACAGTGTGTGAAAACCTTGAAGACTTACAGAAAACGTTTGACCTGTGTCATTGCCAACAAAGGGTATATAACAAAGTATTGAGAAACTTTTGTTATTGACCAAATACTTATTTTCCACCATAATTTGCAAATAAATTCATTAAAAATCCTACAATGTGATTTTCTGGCTTTTTTTTCTCATTTTGTCTGTTATAGTTGACGTGTACCTATGATGAAAATTACAGGCCTCTCATCTTTTTAAGTGGGAGAACTTGCACAATTGGTGGCTGACTAAATACTTTTTCCCCCCACTGTAAGCCAGTTGAGAACAAGTTCTCATTTACAACTGCGACCTGGCCAAGATAAAGCAAAGCAGTGCGATAAAAATAACAACAGAGTTACATATGGGGTAAAAAAACAAGTCCAAAAATACAACAGAAAATATATATACAGTGTGTGCAAATGTAGCAAGTTATGGAGGTAAGGCAATAAATAGGCTATAGTGCAAAATAATTACAATTAGTATTAACACTGGAATGATAGATGTGCAAGAGATGATGTGCAAATAGAGATACTGGGGTGCAAAAGAGCAAAATAAATAACAATATAGGGATGAGGTAGTTGGGTGGGCTAATTTCAGATGGGCTGTGTACAGGTGCAGTGATCGGTAAGGTGCTCTGACAACTGATGCTTAAAGTTAGTGAGGGAGATAAGAGTCTCCAGCTTCAGAGATTTTTGCACTCGTTCCAGTCATTGGCAGCAGTGAACTGGAAGGAATGGCGGCCAAAGGATGTGTTGGCTTTGGGGATGACCAGTGAGATATACCTGCTGGAGCGCAGACTACGGGTGGGTGCTGCTATGGTGACCAATGAGCTAAGATAAGGCGGGGATTTGCCTAGCAGTGATTTATAGATGGCCTGGAGCCAGTGGGTTTGACGTACCGAACATGTAGTGAGGACCAGCCAACAAGAGCGTACAGGTCACAGTGGTGGGTAGTGTATGGGGCTTTGGAGACAAAACGGATGGCACTGTGATAGACTACATCCAATTTGCTGAGTAGAGTGTTGGAGGCTATTTTGTAAATGACATCGCCGAAGTCAAGGATCGGTAGGATAGTCAGTTTTACGAGGGCATGTTTGGCAGCATGAGTGAAGGGAGGCTTTGTTGCGAAATAGGAAGCCGATTCTAGATTTAACTTTGGATTGGAGATTCTTAATGTGAGTCTGGAAAGAGAGTTTACAGTCTAACCAGACACCTAGGTATTTGTAGTTGTCCAAATACTCTAGGTCAGACCCGTCGAGAGTAGTGATTCTAGTCGGGTGGGCGGGTGCCAGCAGCGTTCGATTGAAGAGCATGCATTTAGTTTTACTAGCGTTTAAGAGCAGTTGGAGGCTACTGAAGGAATGTTGTATGGCATTGAAGCTCGTTTGGAGGTTTGTTAACACAGTGTCCAATGAAGGGCCAGATGTATACAAAATGGTGTCGTCTGCGTAGAGGTGGATCTGAGAGTCACCAGCAGCAAGAGCGACATCATTGATATACATGGAGAAAAGAGTCGCCCCAATAATTGAACCCTGTGGCACCCCCATAGAGACTGCCATAGGTCCAGACAACAGGCCCTCCGATTTGACACATTGAACTCTATCTGAGAAGTAGTTGGTGAACCAGGCGAGGCAGTCATTTGAGAAACCAAGGCTATTTAG
This sequence comes from Coregonus clupeaformis, assembly GCF_020615455.1. Lineage (NCBI taxonomy): Eukaryota > Metazoa > Chordata > Actinopteri > Salmoniformes > Salmonidae > Coregonus > Coregonus clupeaformis. The sequence goes on along the minus strand of NC_059218.1, from coordinate 22,604,966 downwards.
TCTGCCAATAAGAATGCGGTGGTTGACAGAGTCAAAAGCCTTGGCCAGGTCGATGAAGACAGCTGCACAGTACTGTCTATTATCGATCGCGGTTATAATATCGTTTAGGACCTTGAGCGTGGCTGAAGTGCACCCATGACCAGCTCGGAAACCAGATTGCATAGCGGAGAAGGTACAGTGGGATTCGAAATGGTCGGTGATCTGTTTGTTAACTTGGCTTTCAAATACTTTTGAAAGGCAGGGCAGGATGGATATAGGTCTGTAACAGTTTGGATCTAGAGTGTCACCCCCTTTGAAGAGGGGATGACCGCGGCAGCTTTCCAATCTCTGGGGATCTCAGACGTTACGAAAGAGAGGTTGAACAGGCTAGTAATAGGGGTTGCGACAATTTCGGCAGCTAGTTTTAGAAAGAAAAGGTCCAGATTGTCTAGCCCAGCTGATTTGTAGGGGTCCAGATTTTGCAGCTCTTTCAGAACATCAGCTGTCTGAATTTGTGTGAAGGAGAAGGGGGGGGGGCATGGGCAAGTTGCAGCAGAGGGTGCAGAGTTGGTGGCCGGGGTAGTGGTAGCCAGGTGGAAAGCATGGCCAGCCGTAGCAAAATGCTTGTTGAAATTCTCGATTATTGTAGATTTATCGGTGGTGATAGTGTTTCCTAGCCTCAGTGCAGTGGGCAGCTGGGAGGAAGTGCTCTTATTCTCCATGGACTTTACAGTGATAACACAATATAGGAGTTACAACCAACCAGAAGAAAACTGGACTGTTGCAAGGCTGGGGCAGCCATATAAAATTCTAGACGAGACGGGTCACGATTCAAAATCCACTTGACACCTGGGGAGACAACAAAGCAGAAGGGGTTGAGAGGGGCTTCGGCTTTGTTGACATTGTGATTGCTTTCTGTCAAGCAAACTAGCTAGCTGTAGCACCATAGCTAGCTACAGCTGGCTAGATAGCTAACGTTAGCTAGTTAGCTTTGAGTACATAGATGGCTACAAAATTTTTAAACATTGGAAGCAAGACTAGAGCCAACTAGACAATACACTTAGACGTGTCTGAAACTATGGCTTGGTTGACTAGCTAGTTAACGTTAGCTAATATCAGCAGGCTAGCACTAACGTCTGCTAGCTAGCTAATTTTCTGAACAACTATATAAGCTTCCTAACGTTAGCTAGCTTAGCGGCTAACCCATCTATGACAGTGTGGCACTGGAAGGCAGCAGATAACGGTATGGGCTGACCAAGCAATGTTTTTCAAAATAGTCTCATCTCATTATAGAAAAGAAAACTGCAACATGCACTGGGTTAAAATGTGTCTTACCTCCCTCGACTACAAATGTTCAGACTTTCCAGTTCAAGTTCCAATCTACCGCGTTTCCATTAGACACAGCAAAGTGAAGCGAAAATGATGTCATTTCCCTAAAAGGATATGGCACGCGACTGCCGCTTTCTTGTGAACACAGCGCACCCATGTGGATAGTACATTAAGGAAGGAAGAGCCAGGTAGGCTAATCTAGGTAGATGGCAGTGTTGCAACAAAACATTGTAGTAGGCCTAGGTTCATAGCTGGCTCATAGACTACATGGAATTGTGATAAAGCAATATTACTAGCTGTTAAATATTGTTACATTTACCTTCTAAGTGTATCATCAATTAATCAATCAGGTTAATCAATCATCATGGATAGTATATGCATGCAAATGTATTGATAAGGAATTCAACTAATCTAAAACAAGATAAGTGCAAAGTATGCTTTTTGCATGACTGTAATGTATGCACACATGACATGTATGCACACATGACTGTAAATCGCTTTGGATAAAAGCGTCTGCTAAATGGCATATTATTATATTATTATTAATTTCACAGTGTCATGCCCCTGTGTTAATTGAGCATTAATTCCCAGGGGAACAGCCCTACTTCATACAAAGCATATTACATCCTGTTTTGATTTAAGCGCACTCATCCCTCACAAATACCCTTGGAGTTCTCTGTTCTGCCTGGAAATTAGGCAGTGTGTCAAAATGATTAATCAATGGCTGATTAATAATTATAATTTCATGACTTTAAGGCAGAGCGTTATTGCAGGCGCATCCCCATCCAGGCATTCAATAACCTCCTGTCTTTCTCTGTGGAGGCCGATCTGGCTTATCTGATATGATAATACCTCTGATGTTCAAACACTAAAACCTCATGTGTTTGCCAAGATCGCTGATGTTAAACTTGTTTTTCTCTCTGTCATGCCACTTGATAAGCTTTTCAATTTCATTCAATCATTAAGAAATGGACTAGTGTTATTCTGGTGTTAGCCTAAAGGCAGTGGTGTAAAGTACTTAAGTAAAAAATACTTTAAAGTACTACTTAAGTAGTTTTTTTTGAGTTATTGGTACTTTACTCTACTATTTATATTTTTGACAACTTTTACTTTTACTTCACTATATTCCTTAAGAAAATAATGTACTTTTTACTCCATACATTTTCCCTGACACCCAAAAGTACTCGTTACATTTTGAATGCTTAGCAGGACAGGAAAATGGTCTAATTCACACACTTATTAAGAGAACATCCCTGGTCATCCCTACTGCCTCTGATCTGGTGGACTCAATAAACACACATGCTTCGTTTGTAAATTATGTCTGAGTGTTGGAGTGTGCCCCTGGCTATCCGTAAATAAAAACAACACAAGAAAATGGTGCAGTCTGGTTTGCTTAATATAAGGAATTTGAAATTATTTATACTTTTACTTTTGATACTTAAGTATATTTTAGCAATTACATTTACTTTTGATACTTAAGTATATTTAAAAGAAAATACTTTTAGACTTTTACTCAAGTAGTATTTTACTGGGTAACTTTCACTTTACTTGAGTCATTTTCTATTAAGCTATCTTTACTTTTACTCAAGTATGATTACTGGTGCGTTAGAGTATGGTAGAGGAGATAAGTAAGAGGAGGGAATGTAAAAGCACAGTTTCAATGGATATCATCATCCCTAGGCCTCTTTACACTATACGGCCTCTTTACCCAACACTACTTTGACGCAACAAACTAGGTCCAGGAGAGATACTTGTGTAGTGTAAAGAGACAGATCTAGATTCAAATCTCTCTTTAAGAGATCTCTCCCACACTACCTCTGGAGATAGTGTGGCAGACATCTACACCACCTATCCCCCTTTGAGTGGTACAGTGTAAAGACAATGGCTCTCCCACACCACAGTGGAGTGCAAGCAAATAAAAATAATAATAATATGATTAATTTCCCTCAGCCCCAAACCCCCCTCCAACCCATTACGTCATACCACTTAAAACCAATGGCAACCCGGAGAGGACATTTTAGGCAACAAAGACCCTGTGTGGTATTATAATTGATTATAAATGAATTAAACCAACAGGGTCAGCCTATTTTAGTTTCATTGTGAGCGGTGTCAGAGGTCTCACCTTTTAAAAATGTGTTTTTAAACAGGTTCCTTAGCAACAGTGTGAGAAACAAAATTTGCCCTGGTCCCTCTCCGAGGACCTATGAGTCAAACTGCTTCCTGTATTATGAACAGAAATGCTAATTGGCCTTTGTTCTTCTTCTTCTTTGATTAGGTTTAACGGTGGTTGGCATCCAATTTGTTGCATTACCGCCACCTACTAGACTGGAGTTCAACTCCCTTATCTTTCCTTGAAAAATAAAATAAAGAAATACCCTACTATCTAACACTACACTCACAAATTCAAAAATATGATTAATAATTAACACCACCCTACTCCACTATTTAAATATATTAATTCCTACCTCATGCCCTCAACCTGAAATGATGGGACATCACCACTAAACACTCCCTGTAACTCTTCTGATGTCAAGTCTCGCACACCCAAATACCTCTCTGAAGCTGCCACCACAACCTCAATTTTCTTCTACTTGCGTTCCATCCCTGCAGTACAATTAATAACCATTGCTATAAATGCTAAAAATCCAATCTTACTGCAACATATATCATTTGTTGGCCTATTCCTCTATACTGGTACATATCTACTACTCTCACCACTCCTCCCCCTTGACCCATCTTCCTCTACTTTCTCCACTGCCTCAGCATATGACAACTTCTTCACTACTCTTACCCTGGAAACCTCAACCTGCCTCTCTCGCACGGGACATTTCTGATCCCCAGCCCCATGGGCACCCCTACAATAAGCACATACCACTACTTTCCCCAATGCTACACATTCCTTTGTCTCATGACCTTCTGCACATTTCTCACACCTTGGAACCTCCCTCCTACACACTGCTGCCACATGCCCATAAGTTAGACACCTGTAACATCGTAATGTATTCGGCACATAAGCTCGTACAGGATAACTTACATATCCTAACTTCACTTTGTCAGGCAAAGACTCAACTTCAAAACTCAAAAGAAATGACTCTTCTGTTTCCCCACTCTCGCCACCCTGTTTGCGTCGCACCAAACGACGAGCATCACAAACACCGGGAATCTTCCCCTTCAGTTGGTAAACTTTTACATTTACTGCTACCCCAGTAATCACTCCTTTCAATGGCGCCCTTTTCTTGAGAGCGAAACAATTCACAATTCTTCCCCCAATTTGTTTAACTCTGAGCGCCTTCTCCCACTGAACAAACAGAAACACAAACAATTATCACTAGACCCCTTCTGGTTACCCTCACCGATTCCACTATACCCAACACTCTTTTCACCCATCTTGAAACCACAATTGGATCAGCCAAAAGGCAAGGGTCCACTTTTTCCCAAAACTTCACTCCTACTGTCACATACTCATCTTTATCCTGACCCTCTGTGCAAGCCTCGGGCTCCGAGTACTTCACCACACCTACCACCTCCGATACTTCACCCTCATTCACTTCCATTTCTCCTCCTGTCTTCAGCTCACTGTGCTTACATTTCCTACCATTCTTCTTTAACAAACCTTCTCCCTTATCTCCTCAATTTTTTACAGACTCAAGCTCACAGTCTTCCTCCCTCTCTCTCTCTCTTAGACCACCTCTGCCTCTCTTTTTCCCTCCATTCCTCCTCCGTCATCCAAGTATACGTCTCCTTATGATAATACTGCACTTCTCCTGACATACATCTGTTTCTTGCTTTCTCAAGGGACGCCATTTACGAGGCTCTCCCATTTGGCAGTTCCCCCTACCGATCTTCCTTCCCGTCTGTCTCCTGCGTTCTCTACCTCCTGCTAATTGGCTTTATGCAAGGCACCACTTAAATGTGAAATGAGAGCAGATGATTAAAGGTGTGTCAATGCATTATATTAATGAATAATGTGAACCACTTCTGAGCGTGTCTCCTTTGATTGTATAGGTTTGGTTGCATAGGTTTGAAAAACGTTTTTGGTAATGATTATCAAAGGTGACGCGGAGAGGGTACACAGGACAGTGATTGTAAGAAATTGGGTATCAAATGAGAGGAAAACCATTATTATTCACTGAGACATTCCAAATATGGTATTATTGTATTCTGCATATGAATTCTAACCTTCTTATTTCTTTGATGTTTTTAGACACAAACCACGCACACATATTGCAGTTCATGTTATAAGTCATTGTTAAGATTGGAGACCCGGCAGCCTAGTTAGTTAGGTTTTGTAGCACATAGTTAGTGACCAGACGGACTAGTGTGATAAAAATGATGGTTTTATTTACAGTGTTGTAGGCACACAAATGATGACTAACAAGAAAAAAATGACATATGGGGCGTTCACATGTTGTCAGATTTATCGGAAGTTCGGAGTTCCGACTAGGACATTTTACTTGATCTACTCTCCAAGTCGTAATTACAAGTGGGACACTCAGAGAAAATGTTGTTACCTATGTTGCTGAGTTGTGATCAATGTGGATACATTGCTAGTTACATTAGCTACACTATCAATGCAGTAGCTACATTATCAATGTGGATGATGTAGCTAGTTTGACCATATGTCAATGTTAAGCAAGCTAGCTAACATTAACATTAGCAACGTTCGTTAGCTTATCAAGCCTATTGGTTAAAGAATTGGTCCGATTTCAAATGCACTTCACCTCAATTATGTCAGATTTATGACTTCTCAGTTTCCGTCTTCCCACGAGCACATGATCACCCCATTAAATAGCCAGAAAAAAGGAAATGGTCTCATGTAGGATATACTAACAACAGGTGGATCCACAAATGAAACTAAAATATATCTCTAAACAGGACACAATAAATATTTATTTTACATTTTAAAAAATCATGTTAATTGGAAATAGTATAAAGCATTTAAATTAGCACAAAACGTAATATTTTGTCACTGACATTTTAGAATGGATTATCCCAAACCACTACACAGGTAAAGTGGTACATGAGAAGGGGGCGCGCTACCTAGGCAAGAAGAGCAGGCAACATGAGACTCTCAAGATGGTGAGTAGTCTAGTGGTAGAAATATTACAAATTAAACACAGTTTTTTTGTCAAAATTAGCAACGTAATGACATGGTCTAAGCATGAATGTAAAGAACCACTATTGCTAACGCATGCAAATGCGAGCTTTAATCTGAACATGAATAAATAGGCAACTTTAATAACATGCGACAGCCAGAGATAATAAATATGGGGGAAATAGGTCTAGCCTACTAGGCCACATCGTTACAGTAATCTGCATAACCTCTTAGGATTGATAGAACGACATACTTCTGTATTGACTGTGAAGTTGTTACCTGTCAAATTATGATCCAATAATAAAAACATCCAGTTTCCCCCCTCTTATTTTGTTAAAGTTTGAAGTCATGAAAAGAGAACACACCTGAAGCCTGGGGGGGGCGGCACAGATAAGATAACTAAATTGCAATCGAAACCTCCATTTACTATGCCTGCTTGGGTTTGCACGTTCTCTTTTTTCCATCCTGTTTTGCTCGATATTGAGGAGCGAACAAAATAAAGGACACCGATGCAATTCCATCCCTATTGCCCCTGTGGCAAATTGGCCCTTTATCAAATGGGTGCCTCATCTATCAGTGCAAGGACGGGTATTGAAATTGTTCCTCAGACCAATAGATCGTCCCTTATCTGAAACAAGGCCGTCATCGCTCTGCTGCTGCTGTGAGGGGAGGAGTCGGGCAGCTTAAGGTATTGTTCCCTGTTCCCCAGTGATGGATGTCACCTCCTTGACCCCTTTGTGACCAGGATCACCTGGAGAGGGGCCAAACCATCGTTTAGTGTGGTTTACCATTGCCCTCCTCTGCTCTCTCTATTCTCTCTCTCTACTCACTCTCTCTCCCTCTCTCAATTAAATTTCAATTCAATTTAAGGGGCTTTATTGGCATGGGAAACATACATTACCGTTCAAAAGTTTGGGGTCACTTAGAAATGTCCTTGTTTTCGAAAGAAAAGCACTATTTCTGTCTATTGTAGACATTGTTCATGTTGTAAATGGCTATTGTAGCTGGAAACGGCTGATTTTTAATGGAATATCTACATAGGCATACAGTGGCCCATTATCAGCAACCATCAGTCCTGTGTTCCAATGGCACGTTGTGTTTGCTAATCCAAGTTTATCATTTTAAAAGGCTAATTGATATTTAGAAAACTATTTTGCAATTATGTTAGCACAGCTGAAAACTGTTGTGCTGATTAAAGAAGCAATAAAACTGGCCGTCTTGAGACTAGTTGAGTATCTGGAGCATCAGCAATTGTGGGTTCGATTACAGGCTCAAAATGGCCAGAAACAAATAACCTTCTTCTGAAACTCGTCAGTCTATTCTTGTTCTGAGAAATGAAGGCTATTCCATGCGAGAAATTGCCAAGAAACTTAAGATCTCGTACAACGCAGTGTACTACTCCCTTCACAGAACAGCGCAAACTGGCTCTAACCAGAATAGAAAGAGGAGTGGGAGGCCCCGGTGCACAACTGAGCAAGAGGACAAATACATAAGAGTGTCTAGTTTGAGAAACAGGCACCTCATAGGTCCTCAACTGGAAGCTTCATTAAATAGTACCCGCAAAACACCAGTCTCAACGTCAACAGTGAAGAGGCGACTCCGGGATGCTGACCTTCTAGGCAGAGTTGCAAAGAAAAAGCCATATCTCAGACTGCCTATCTTAATCTTTTCTTTTTATTGGCCAGTCTGAGATATGGCTTTTTCTTTGCTCCAGATACTCAACTAGTCTCAAGAAGGCCAGTTTTATTGCTTCTTTAATCAGCACAACAGTTTTCAGCTGTGCTAACATAATTGCAAAAGGGTTTTCTAATGATCAATTAGCCTTTTAAAATGATAAACTTGGATTAGCAAACACAACGTGCCATTGGAACACAGGACTGATGGTTGCTGATAATGGGCCTCTGTACGCCTATGTAGATATTCCATAAAAAATCAGCCGTTTCCAGCTACAATAGCCATTTACAACATGAACAATGTCTAAACTGTATTTCTGATCAATTTGTTGTTATTTTAATTGACAAGAAAATTGCTTTTCTTTCCGAAAATAAGGATATTTATAAGTGACCCCAAACTTTTGAAAGGTAGTGTATGTTTACATTGCCAAGCAAGTGAAATAGATAATAAACAAAAGTTGAAATAAACAAGAAAATATTAACAGTAAATATTACACTCACAAAAGTTCCAAAATAATAAAGACATTTCAAATGTCATATTATGTCTATATACAGTGTTGTAATGATGTGCAAATACTTAAAGTACAAAAGGGAAAATAAATTAACATGAATTTAGGTTGCATTTACAATGGTGTTTGTTCTTCACTGGTTGCCCTTTTCTTGTGACAACAGGTCACAAATCTTGCTGCTGTGATGGCACACTGTGGTATTTCACCCAATAGATATGGGAGTTTATCAAAATTGGATTTGTTTTCGAATTCTTTGTGGGTCTGTGTAATCTGAGGGAAACGTGTCTCTAATATGGTCATACATTTGGCAGGAGGGTAGGAAGTGCAGCTCAGTTTCCACCTCATTTTGTGGGCAGTGTGCACATAGCCTGTCTTCTCTTGAGAGCCAGGTCTGCCTTCGGCGGCCTTTCTCAATAGCAAGGCTATGCTCACTGAGTCTGTACATAGTCAAAGATTTCCTTAATTTTGGTTCAGTCACAGTGGTCAGGTATTCTGCCACTGTGAACTCTCTGTTCAGGGCCAAATAGCATTCTAGTTTGCTCTGTTTTTTTGTCAATTCTTTCCAATGTGTCAAGTAATTATCTTTTTGTTTTCTAATGTTTGGTTGGGTCAAATTGTGTTGCTGTCCTGGGGCTCTGTGGGGTCTGTTTGTGTTTGTGAACAGAGCCCCAGAACCAGCTTGCTTAGGGGGCTGTTCTCCAGGTTCATCTCTCTGTAGGTGATGGCTTTGTTATGGAAGGTTTGGGAATCGCTTCCTTTTAGGTGGTTGTAGAATTTAACAGCTCTTTTCTGGATTTTAATAATTAGCGGGTATCGGGCTAATTCTGCTCTGCATGCATTATTTGGTGTTTTACGTTGTACACTGAGGATATTTGTACAGAATTCTGCATGCAGAGTCTCAATTTGGTGTTTGTCGAATTTTATGTTCCTTTTGATGGCATAAAAGGCCCTTCTTGCCTTGTCTCTCAGATCATTCACAGCTTTGTGGAAGTTACCTGTGACCCTGATGTTTAGGCTGAGGTATCTATCGTTTTTTGTGTGCTCTAGGGCAACGGTGTCTAGATGGAATTTGTATTCGAGGTCCTGGCAACTGGACCTTTTTTGGAACACCATTATTTTTGTCTTATTAAGATTTACTGTCAGGGCCCAGGTCTGACAGAATCAGTGTATAAGATCTAGGTGCTGCTGTAGGCCCTTCTTGGTTGGGGACAGAAGCACCAGATCATCAGCAAACAGTAGACATTTGACTTCAGATTCTAGTAGGGTGAGGCCGGGTGCTGCAGACTGTTCTAGTGCCCTCGCCAATTCGTTGATATATATGTTGAAGAGGGTGGTGTTTAAGCTGCATCCTTTTCTCACCCCACAGCCCTGTGGAAAGAAATGTGTGTGTTTTTTGCCAATTTTAACCATGGATTTTATAATGTCGTATGTTTTGCCCTCAACACCACTTTCCATCAATTTGTATAGCAGACCTTCATGCCAAATTGAGTTGAAAGTGTTTTTGAAATCAACAAAGCTGGTTTGTTTGTTTGTCAATTAGGGTGTGCAAGGTGAATACGTGGTCTGTCGTACGGTAATTTGGTAAAAAGCCAATTTGACATTTGCTCAGTACGTTGTTTTCGCTGAGGAAATGTACGAGTCTGTTGTTAATGATAATGCAGAGGACTTTCCCAAGGTTGCTGTTGACACATATCCCACGGTAGTTATTGGGGTCAAATTTGTCTCCACTTTTGTGGATTGATGTGATCAGTCCTTGGTTCCAAATATTGGGGAAGATGCCAGAGCTGAGGATGATGTTAAAGAGTTTAAGTATAGTCAATTGGAATTTGTGGTCTGTATATTTTATCATTTCATTTAAGATACCATCAACCCCACAGGCCTCTTCGGGTTGGAGGGTTTGTATTTTGTCCTGTAGTTCATTCAATGTAATTGGAGAATCCAGTGGGTCTTTAATAGTTGATTCTAAGATTTGTATTTGATCATGTATATATTTTTGCTGTTTGTTCTTTGTTATAGAGCCAAAAAGATTGGAGAAGTGGTTTATCCATACATCTCCGTTTTGGATAGATAACTCTTCGTTTTGTTGTTTGTTTAGAGTTTCCAATTTTCCCAGAAGTGGTTAGATTCTATGGATTCTTCAATTACATTGATCTGATTTCTGACGTGTTGTTCCTTCTTTTTCCATAGTGTATTTCTGTATTGTTTTAGTGATTCACCATAGTGAAGGCGTAGGCTCAGGTTTTCTGGTTCTCCATGTTTTTGGTTGGATAGGTTTCTCAATTTCTTTTTTAGGTTTTTGCATTCTTCATCAAACCATTTGTCATTGTTGTTAATTTTCTTAGGTTGTCTGCTTGAAATTTTTAGATTTGATAGGGAAGCTGAGAGGTGAAATATACTGTTTAGGTTTTCTATTGCCAAGTTTAAACCTTCACTATTACAGTGAAACATTTTGTTCAGGAAATTCTCTCTCTCTCGCTCTCCCTAGCTCCACATTTATTTTCATTTGTCAATCAAATGTGAAAGGAAAAAGGAAGACCATAATAAAGAACATGGATAAATTAACTCTGTATCCTCAACAACACCACCCGGTCCTTAATTCGCTGTCCGTTTTACGATTAATGAAGGTCCTATGATTCTTGACCTGAATTGTAGTACTTTATACTATGTTTTTAGCATAATCTTTGATGATAAGTTAGAAAACAAACAAACATTTATATCAATATGTAAGAGGGTGGTGGTGTGGTGCCCTTATTAGAGCAGTCAAATGTGTATGCTTTTCAATTGATCCATTTCAATTAGATGTTTGTATGATCTGATTGTTTGCAGGTGTGACTCTGGAGAATGCACCTCCATCTGTTTCCTACAAAATGGTGGGGTATTTCCGTCCAGAGCCAGAGCGGGAAAGACGAGGGGAGATCCTCAATTGGGCAAAAGTCTGTCCTCCTCTCCTCCATAAGTGGTCAATGGTCGAGGAGAGTGTCAATTCGTTAGTAGCAGTGGTGTAAAGTACTACTTAAGTAGTGTTTTTGGGTATCTGTACTTGACTTTATTATTTATATTTTTGACTACTTTTACTTTTACTCCACTATATTCCGCAAGAAAATAATGTACTTTTTACTCCATACATTTTCCCTGACACTCATTACATTTTGAATGCTCAGCAGGACAGGAAAATTGTCCAATTCACACACTTATCAAGAGAACATCCCTGGTCATCCCTACTGCCTCTAATCTGGCGGACTCACTAAACACAAATGCTTTGTTTGTAAATTATTTCTGAGTGCTGGAGTGTGCCCCTGGCTATCGGTAAATAAAAACAAAACAAGAAAATGGTGCAGTCTGGTTTGCTCAACATAAGGAATTTGAAATAATGTATACTTTTACTTTTACTTTTGATACTTAAGTATATTTAAAACCAAATGCTTTTAGACTTTTACTCAAGTAGTATTTTACTGGGTGACATTCACTTTTACTTGAGTCATTTTATATTAAGGTATCTTTTAGTTTTACTCAAGTATGACAATTGGGTACTTTTTCCTCCACTGGTTAGCAGGAGAACGGAGGAGTATGCCCACCTCCTTGTTTACCTACTTCGGCAGAGAATGCACAAGTTTATCCTCCCGGTGCCACACCCCCTTTGAATCAGCTGTTGTTTTCTCGAAGGAGAAAAGCATGCACATATTTGAAAACGATACGCTACTTACCTTTTTATTCATACAACTTTGCACAAGTAGATACATTAGTTTTCATCAATTTACACATTTATTTTGGGATTCCACCCCTGTAAACGTCATTTGCCTGATGTCACAAGTGGAGAAGGAGAGTCTCATTTCATACAAGCACATTTGTTTTTATGTTTCTTCTCCTTTCCTCCGCTCCTAATTACCTTTGACTTTTTTTAAAAAGAGGAGAGGATGAAGGAGAGGATGAAGGAGAGGATGCGGATTCGACGAAGGACAGAGCTGTTTCTGTCTCCAAGTCCCAAACCAGACCAGACCACCTGGAGAGGGGCAAACCATTGGTTAGTGTGGATTACCATCTCTCTCTCTCTCGCACTCGCTCTCTCTCTTTCTCTCTCTTTCCCGCTCTCTCTCTCTCGCTCGCTCTCTCTCTGTATTATCAACAATACCACACTGTCCTTATTTTGGTCCCGTTTCATGATTGATGAAGGCCCTATGATGCTTGACCTGAATTATACTACACTATGTTTTTATCAATCTTGTTTCAAATATCAATACATTTGTCTTTCCTGTATAAAATTAGAGGAGGCCCAATAACTGTAGATGTAGACATGATGGTCGCCAGTATGATCTCAATTGAATAATCAATTTGCACATAGGTCAAAAGGACAGATTTTTTCCCTTCTGATTACAGAAGTGCATTTGACAGCGATTCAATGTGACCTCTGACCTATGATCTATCATTCATTGGCATCGTTGCTTGGCAGCTTACTTTCTCGCATCTCCGCTGATCAATTCTCTGAGTTATGGGCCCGACCAAAAGCCCATCCACAATCCAATCCTGTTCTCAATTATGTTTTAACTACTCCGCTTTGACTGCATTACATTCAATCACAGTTCAATTAACCCACTGCGATTTGATTAGTCCATTCACATTTAATCAGAGATTTTATTAAATTCCATTACAGAGTGATGGAAATGAGAATGTACATTACAAACATATCTGGACACAGTGATCAGACTCACAGTATGGATGACACAATGGCAAAAACAATTACAATTGCATGCTTGGTGGCATTTAACCTGTGCAGTATTGGTGCAAATTCAAGTCCCCACTCTATCCCACTCCAGCATAAAATGGCCTACATCTACTGTACAGAATGCAGCATAGCACAGCAAGGCCGTGGCCTGCCCTTGATGCACAGAAGTAAGTGGAGGTGGTGAAATGCTAATTTAATTTAAGAAAGCAATTTGGGAAGCCCTATCCCCTCATCCCCTTATCTCCATACTGTAGCTCTGTATGTGTGACGTGTTATCAGACCCGTGAGGGGCGGAGAGGAACTGTACGATGTCAGTGAAAGGAGGGGAACCTGGGGTGTTCGCACACAATGAACACCTGCAGGAAGTTACACAGGTCAGGACTCCAGTGAGCCGATAAGGGAGAAGACTCATGAATTAAAGAGTGAAGAGGAAATATGACATTTTTCTTTTCATTTCTGTCTATCGGGATTACTTGGTTGCCAGTGAAATTACCTGGAGAGAGGCTGCCTGATAATGGACTGGCCAGGAACGCGATTCACTCCAGTAGTTTCTCTCTCTCAGCAGAGTAAGGGCAGAGTGGCATTGAAAATGGAAAACACTTTAGAGTGCCAAGTGGGTTATGTATGGCAGTGGAGGCTACATTATCATAATAGATCATTAGTATTTACCGTATAATACGCTTTTTCCCATCTCTGTAATGATATTACATCAGTAGTGCTTGCCTTTCCCCTAGCGTCCTCTTTCAGTAAATTCTATGTTTGGCAACCCTGCATGGCATCCATGCCGTTCTGCATTTGTATGTGTTATAAGTCTTTGGTTAAACATGTTCCACAAAGGTTCATACCATATGACATTGTTTTAAAAATGGTTCCTGGTTTACCCTTGGGAAAAACTAAGTGAATCGCCTCTTATTTTGAGAGAAAATTAGATCTTTGTTCCTTTCTGTCCCTCCTCTGGAGAAAATAGTGATTGATTCCAGAGCTCTAATGGCAGGGCGTGGGGATGGATAGACAAGACTGTATGTCTTCTTTCTCTAATGATTGTTTTAACTGAGTGCTGTAATGGGGTTGGGTGCCAGGGTTAGTGATTTACGGGGTCTCTGCCCATCACCGGGGCATAGAGACAGGCTAGAGGCTACAGAGGAGCACAGAGCCTGGCGTCCCTCTGCTCCAATCACCCACAAACTGAGTATTACTGTCCAGTGTCCACCACAACTCAGTGAAGTGTGGCCTAGTGATTGAGGCAACAGGGGATGAGTAGCCTGTATCCTCACTTAACCTTTCAGAGAGTGGAGCTGTGGAGGTGTATACACATGCATAATGCTTAAGCATTCATAAATAGTAAAACGTTTGCTGCACACAGAAACAGTTAATTTTTTTTGTGATATAGCATCACCTAAGGTGCTATTCACAATTGCTTCGCATCAGCCAAGGAAAAAGGTGAAATTGGGATTTGTCAGACAATTTAACCAATACATAAATAACATTCACTTCCAACTTGACTAAAAGGTCACCTTGGTCTCCACGCTGTCTTTTGATGGGCAAGCAAAGCGTGACAGCCCCTGGGGGAGAGTGTGGGTAAACACCCTCTCTAATGGGGTCCTAATCGGAGGAGGCAATCTGCACATAGCTGCCACTGGCTGTGCCGGTCAGGCTGGCAAGACGGAGGTGACAGTGTGGCGGTTATTATTAGCGCTATCATTGATCAGACAGCCGGAGCGGTGGGGATGGAGCGGGATGATGGATCTCATGGCTCCAGCCTAGCCACGGCAGCTGTCAGGGCCAAGGCGGGGGGAATGATGGTCCAGAGATGGGAACAAAGACATCCAACAGCTGTAGGAGAAGTCTTGGCAATATTATTGTTGGTGTTTGCTGTTGTGGGAGAATGGGCTGCTGTGGTGGGTTGACTGTAAGGTTGGGGCTTCTGAAAAATAGAAACACTATCCGTTAAGTCTGATATAAGCTGTGGCTTTGTCGAGTCACTTTTTGACCCTTGCAAGTTTTTCCTCTCTCTGAGTCTAAGGGAAGGATGTGCTGAGAGCTCCACTCCAACAGTGACTACCAGCCAGCTTATGC
Source organism: Coregonus clupeaformis (assembly GCF_020615455.1). Classification (NCBI taxonomy): domain Eukaryota; kingdom Metazoa; phylum Chordata; class Actinopteri; order Salmoniformes; family Salmonidae; genus Coregonus; species Coregonus clupeaformis. Next base: position 22,589,585 of record NC_059218.1, on the reverse strand, counting down.
CGATCCAGCCTCTTTTCTGCCCAATCCCAGTTCTTAAGACTTTCTTTCTCACAGATCTTTAAAAAACAGGGGAGACAAGTGGAATTAAGGGTTGAAAAAATAAAGGCTTGATGGCTGTCTGTCTGTTATCAGCAGCACTGAGTTCTCCTATCACTCGAGTCCTGTCTCTCACTCCCAGAGTCACCTCAATGTCACCCTCTATCCAGTAAAAACGAACAGAGAGTGTGCGTCCCAAATGGCACCCTAATCCTATAGGGCTCTGGCAAAAGTAATGCACTAAATATGGAATAGGGTGCCATTTGGGGCGCACTGAGAGTCTCTGACAATGGAGGGAGTGCTCCAAGCAGACTGCAGAGCCAATTGTATTTCATTAAACAAGAGCCTTCATGGTTAGCAACATGTATTCAGCTGGTTTCATTCATTGTTCAGAGACTTAGTCAACAACAGTGTCGTGAGCAACTGCACAGGATATTTTTATTCTCACAGAGAGGGCTATTCAAGCTCAACTTTAAAACTTAATGGAGCTGAGTCAGAACATATGATGCTGTCAAGGGAGATACAACAATGGGTTATTTATGTCCAGCCTGATGAATCAGGTGCATTTTACTCACAGGCCTATTTGTTGGAGTTTGTTGACGTCTGTCTCAGTCACTTGGGAGAAAAAAATATTAAAACATTCTGTATGTTCAAAGTATTTTTTTTAAATTCTATTGCATATCGTAGACAAACATTATTGATTTATTTCAGTAGTGGTATGTAATTGGTCTTGCATGAGAATAAGAAACCAAAAACCTGAAATGTATACACTGCAAAATCAATGGCACAGGAGCCTTGTCTTCAGCAGTTTGATCAATTCCCATCAAAGTCAACTTTAACATGCTTTAACAGTTTTCAACTCTGAACAACTTAAGATGTCAACTGAACTTTTCATGACCTCAGAGCTTTCTACTGTTAGGTTCTAAACAAACAGAGTAAAAACTCAAAAGGATTTTTTTTATTGATCCAATTGACATTTTAGTCATTTAGCAGACATTCTTATCCAGAGAGACTTACAATTAGTGAGTGCATACATTTTTCATACTGGCCCTTGCGTTGCAAGCACCATGCTCTACCAACTGAGCTACAGGAGGGCCAATAAGGATGACTAGGAAAATCTTAAACCAAGTTTATTCACCCACTGGGTCATACAGCTGCAAAGACAGAGACATGTTTACACAAGCACATATATTTATACCCTCCTACTAAGCGGCGTCAACTCCTTTCACATCTAGACAGCCAATACATCTCTGTTGCTAGTCAGGAACTTAATTGGTTTATCTCACTGGTGTAGTCATGGCCCCGCCTCCTGCTAGAACCTTCGTGGGCATGTAAGTATGTGTGCAATAGGACTGTTCCTTTTCACATCATCTGACCTGACCGAATGTAAACTTCCTGCCTCCCCCATTGTCTAAATCAGAAATGTTCCACACACCTAGTTCTTATCCACCCTCCATTGACCACAACATATACATTCATTATACATGTAAAGTCATCAATAAGTTATAGTATGGTAACATGAATAAGTATATTTCAAGCTACAATCCAACATTCCCTCCTTTTTGAATAATAACTCCACACTGTTCAACATATAAACTTTGAAATTACTTATAAATTAACAGAAAATACAACATGATTAATATTCCAAGTTGATTTAAAAAAAACTTGAAAAGAAAAAGAAAACACAAAATATGACAAGTATCCGTTAAGCTATGCATAATCATATATGGCAAAAACCGAAGTTTGATAACATGACGATTCCCACTCTCCCTTAGCCTGACTCTATACCTTTGGGACACTGTTCTGCTGGGGTCCACAAAAATGAAGGCTATAAAACACCTCCTCATGCTTATTAGCTATATCACCCTCATAGAAACATCTCAGACATTCTGTACTTTGCCACAAATACATTTTCATATACAGTACCAGTCAAAGGTTTGGAAACACCTACTCATTTGAGGGTTTTTCTTTATTTTGACTATTTTCTACATTGTAGAATAATAGTGAAGACATCAAAACTATGAAATAACACAAATGGAATCATGTAGTAACCAAAAAAAGTGTTCAGCAAATCAAAATATATTTGAGATTTGAGATTCTTCGAAGTAGCCACCCTTTGCCTTGATGACAGCTTTGCACACTCTTGGCATTCGCTCAACCAGCTTCATGAGGAAATCCATTGAATGAGTAGGTGTGTCCAAACTTTGAACTTGTACTGTAGATCATTCCATCTAACCCATAACACGTTAATCACTACTGCTAGGCCACTTATATAGTTATAAACATACTAAAACGTGCTCAAGTCAATTAGTCAGTTTCCAACACTACCAATCTGTAAACAATTCAAAATCAAATCAAATCAAATTGTGTTGGTCGTGTACACAGATTTGCTGGTGTCATAGCAGGCGCAGCATAATTGTGATGTTACTAACTCCAGCATTGCGGTAGAATGTCTCGCCAATACAATACAATACAAATGAATTAAAACATTTATAAATCAAACAAGAAATCAAGAAATAGTCTGATGGCCTGGTGATAGATGCTGTTTCTCAGTGTCTCGGTCCCGGCTCAGATGTACCTGTACCGTGCCTCGGGTGTCTGAGGTCCTTAATGATCTTCTCTGCCTTCCTTTTACACAGAGTGCTGTAAATGTCCTGGGGGGCAGGCAGCATGCTCCCGGTGATGCGTTGGGCTGACCGCACCACCCTCTAGAAAGCCATGCGGTTGAGGGCAGTGCAGTTGCCGTTCCAGGCAGTGATGCAGCCCGACAGAATGCTCTCAGTGGTGCACCTGTAGAAGTTTGTTAGGGTCTTAGGGGCCATGCCGAATTTATTCAGCCGCCTGAGGTTGAAGAGGTGCTGTTGCGCTTTCTTCACCACAGTGTCTGTGTGGTGGGTCCATTTCAGGTCCTCAATGATGTGCACGCAAATTAACTTTTATCTTTTGACCCTCTCTACTGTGGCCCCGTCGATGTGGATGGGGGTGTGTGCTCTCTTATGTCTCCTGTAGTCCAGGATCAGTTACTTTTTTTTTTTTATGTTGAGGGTAAGGTTATTTTCTTGGCTCCACTCTGCCAGGGCTCTAACGTCCCTGTAGGCTGTCTCGTCGTAGTTGGAAATCAGGCCTACCACTGTCGTGTCATCAGCAAACTTGATGATTGAGTTGGAGTGGTGCGTAGCCACGCAGTCATGCGTGAACAGGGAGTGCAGGAGGGGGCTGAGCACACATCCCTGTGGGGCCCCCGTGTTGATGATAAGCATGGTGAAGAGGTTGTTGCCTACCTTCACTATCTGGCGTTGGCCCGTCAGGAAGTCTAGGACCCAGTTGCACAGGGAGGAGTTCAGACCCTAGGCCCTGAGCTTAGTGACGAGCTTGGAGGACACTATGGTGTTGAAAGCAGAGCTGTAGTCGATGAACAAAATTTTCACATACTGTAGGTATTCCTCTTGTCCAGGTGGGATAGGGTGGTGTGCAGGACAACGGCGATTCCGTTGTCCGTGGATCTATTGGGGTGGTATGCAAGAGGTGAATGCTACAGGGCGATAGTCATTTAGTTCAGTTACCTTAGCTTGCTTGGGTACAGAAACAATGGTGGACATCTTGAATCAAGTGGGGACAACAGACTGGGATAGGGAGAGGTTGAATATGTCTTTAAACACTCCAGCCAGCTGGTCTGCACATGTACTGAGGACGCGGCTTGGGATGCCGTCCCGGCCCGGAAGCCTTGCGAGGGTTAACATGCTTGAATGTTCTACTCACATCGGCTACAGAGATTGGGAGCACGCAGTCCTTGTGAGCAGCAGGGGCCCCCGATGGTGGCTCTGTGTTGTTTTCCTCGAAGTGGGCAAAGTAGGTGTTAAGTTTGTCTGGGAGTGAGGTGTCGGTGTCCTCGACGTGGGTGGTTTTCCCTTAATAATCCATAATTGTCTGAAGTCCCTGCCACATGCGTCTCGTGTCTGAGCCAATGAATTGCGACTCCACTTTCTCCCTATAATGTATTTTTGCCTCTTTGTTTGACTTACGGAGGTCATAGCTGGTCTGTTTGTACTTGTCCATGTTCCCAGTCACCTTACCATGGTTAAATGTGGTGGTTCGCGCTTTCAGTATTGCGCATATGCTGCCATCTATGTAACGATCCCGGCAGTCTGAGTCGGGTCCTGTCTGTGGACTAGTTTTTCTGCTCGGGATCTCCAGTTTCCCGAGGGTTCTGGAACGCTCCGGGGAGCTCTCTTGATTTCCGCACCTGCATCCCATCAGCAATCTGCACACCTGGTCCTGATCATCACCCTTCTTAGGCTCTGGCCTAACATCCATTCCCTGCCGGATCGTTAGCCATGAACAGTAGGTTTACCAGAGTATCAGTCTTAGAGCTTCTAGCGTTAGTTTTGTTGTTTTGCACCTTGTTGGTTTGTTGTTTACTTACCTCCGTTTTGTTCCATCTGCAGTCACTCGTCCGGAACCTTCATCCAACCTCTGCCTGGTGGTCGGCGGCTGCCGAGCCATGATTGGATCAACCACTGCACCCCCAACAACTAATCAACGCCGCCCGCTCTGTTCCCTGGATTATTCAGCATCACTCTTGAATTTGTAAATAAACACTCACCTTCGTTTCAACTTACCTTGTCCTGGTCTGCTTCTGGGTTCTGGCTTTGCAACTCGTGACAGAACGATCCGGCCAGTAATGAACCCAGCGGACCTGGACTCTGTTCGCCATGCCATTTCCCATCAGGAGAAGATGTTGGGACAACATAGCACGGCACTACAGGAGATAGCGTTGTCAGTTCGGAACCTTTCTACCGGTCTGACGGAGGTCCAGAACCAGCGCAAGTTTCCGGTGGAGGATCCACTACCGGTTTCACCCATCTCGCCTGCCGCGTCTGGAGCTGTGTCCTTCCGTGAGCCCAAGGTTCCGACGCCGGATAAATATGAGGGGGAGCTGGGAAGATGCCGTTCTTTCCTTATGCAGTGTGGGTTAGTGTTCGATCTACAGCCCTACTCTTATGCCACAGACAAGGCTAGGATAGCCTTTGTGATTGAGTTGCTGCGTGGTCGAGCGCTGGAGTGGGCTTCAGCCGTTTGGGAACGACAAGACCCCTGCATGGCTTCATACCAGGGGTTCACGGCCGAGATGAGGAAGCTCTTCGACCATTCCGTCCGAGGGAGGGACGCAGCTAGGCGCCTGTTTTCGCTTCACCAAGGAACTCGCAGCGTGGCCGACTTCGTGATCGAGTTCAAGACGTTGGCTGTGGAGAGTGGGTGGAATGAGGAGTCTCTGCAAGCGGCCTTTTACCAGGGTCTGTCGGAGCAGCTCAAGGATGAGTTGATCTCCTATCCGGAGCCTAGTGACCTGGACAGCTTGGTAGCCTTGTCTATTCGGGTGGATAATCGAGTCCGAGAGCGAAGGAGGGAGAAGCAATGGGGTCCGTCCAATCGATCAGCTTCTCAGTTCCCAGTCGGGTCGGGTGGTGGACCAGAACACGTCGATCATTCTCCACCACAAAGGATTAGTGGAGAGGTCCTCTCTCCCGATTCTGAACCCATGCAAGTGGGGCGGCACGGGTTAACCAAGGAGGAGCGTCAACATAGACGTAAGACCAACTGCTGCCTCTACTGTGGTAGCTCGGGACATTACATCTCCACTTGTTCCCGGCGGTCGTCAAACTGCCCGGCTCGCTAAAGTTGGGAGGACTTTTAGCGAGCCAGTTTCAACCTCTCAGTACCTCTGTCAGACCCCGTTTTCCCGGCTACCCTTGTGAACAGGAATCAGAGCTTAGCGATTAACGCTTTTATCGATTCAGGTGCCGATGGAAGCTTTCTTGATGCCGAGTTGGTGGAACAGCTGGGGCTTTCCAAGGAGCAATTGCGGAAGCCATTGAAGCGACCACTCTGAACGGCAGTAGTCTGGCACGTATCACGATGAGGACTGAACCGGTTAAGATGCTGTTGTCGGGGAATCATTCGGAGATGATTTCATTCTTCATTCTGCCGTCTTCCCATGTTCCTCTGGTCCTTGGATACCCCTGGCTGAAGGAACACAATCCCACGTTCGATTGGGTGACGGGCAAGGTAACGAGTTGGAGCCTTGATTGTCATGCTAACTGTCTCAAGACTGCCTGTCCCCATTCGGTTCCCAGTCAGGTGATTGAGGCTAAACCCCCAGATTTGTCCCTGGTTCCCGAGACATATCACGATTTGGGGGAAGTGTTCAGTAAGCAGAAGGCTCTGTCACTCCCTCCCCACCGACCATATGATTGTGCCATCAACCTGTTCCCTGGAGCTGTCTACCCCAAGGGAAGGTTATACAGTATCTCCCGCCCTGAACGTGAGGCTTTGGAGACCTACATCAAGGAGTCCCTAGCTGCTGGTCTCGTTCGTCCCTCGTCATCACCCCTGGGGGCAGGATTCTTCTTTGTGGGTAAGAAGGATGGCTCTCTTCGACCGTGTATTGATTATCGGGGGTTGAATGACATCACGGTCAAGAACAAGTATCCCCTGCCCTTGATGAGTTCTGCCTTCGACTCCTTACAGGGTGCTACGGTGTTCACCAAGCTAGACCTACGCAATGCGTATCACATGGTCCGGATCAGAGAGGGAGACGAGTGGTTGACGGGTTTCAATACACCGATGGGTCACTCGAGTATCAGGTGATGCCGTTTGGACTGACCAATGCTCCAGCGGTATTCCAGAGTATGGTGAACGACGTCCTGAGAGATATGATCGGTCTCTTTGTGTTTGTTTACCTGGATGACATTCTGATCTTCTCGAAGGAACCTTCCGACCACGTCCAGCATGTCCGGCAGGTTCTGCAGCGATTGTTGGAGAATCGCCTGTTCGTGAAGGCCGAGAAGTGCGAGTTTCACGCCCACACGACATCCTTTCTCGGGTACATCATCTCCAGGGGAGAGATTAGGATGGACCAGGAGAAGGTTAGAGCGGTTCTGGAATGGGCCCAGCCCGGTACGAGATTGCAGCTCCAGAGATTTTTGGGGTTTGCGAATTTCTACCGCAGATTCATCCGGGATTACAGCCGTGTGGCCGCTCCGTTAACTGCCTTGACTTCCAGTATCAGGAGCTTCAAGTGGAATCCGGAGGCGGATCGAGCGTTTCTGGATTTGAAGAGGCGATTCACCAACGCACCGATTCTCTCTCAACCGGACACGGCCCGTCAGTTCGTCGTTGAAGTGGACGCGTCTGATGTGGGAGTTGGCGCCATCCTGTCGCAGCGATGCTCCACGGACAGTAAACTCCATCCCTGCGCCTACTACTCTCGTCGCCTTTCGCCTGCGGAGAGGAATTACGATGTGGGTAACCGGGAGCTTCTCGCGGTGAAACTTGCCTTGGAGGAGTGGCGCCACTGGTTGGAGGGGGCGGAGCAACCGTTTATTGTCTGGACTGACCACAAGAATCTTGCTTACGTGCAATCGGCTAGACGTCTCAACTCCCCGTCAGGCCAGGTGGTCGTTGTTTTTCGGACGATTCAATTTTTTCCCTGACGTTCCGACCTGGATCTAAGAACGGCAAGGCGGACGCCTTGTCTCGGATGTTCTCCAAGACGGAGGAGAGTGGGTCCAAGACCGAGACAATTCTCCCCCGGAACTGCGTCGTGGGAGCTGTTAGGTGGAAGATTGAGGAGGAGGTGATGGCGGCTCTTCGGACGCAGCCCGGTCCCGGTAACGGTCCACCCGGTCGGTTGTTTGTGCCTGAGTCGGTTCGTCCTGCGGTCCTCAAATGGTCCCACGCCAGCAAGATGGCTTGTCACCCTGGCGTGGCTCGGACGATGGCGTTTCTTCGCAGAACGTTTTTGGTGGCCTGCCATGGCCGAGGATACTCGGGGTTATGTTGCTGCCTGTCCAGTGTGTGCGCAGAATAAGAGTACCAATCGGCCCAGCTCTGGACTACTTCACCCCCTTCCTATTCCCCGGCGACCATGGTCGCATCTGGCCCTGGACTTTGTCACTGGGTTGCCCGCTTCTGAGGGGAACACGGTCGTTCTGACTATCGTGGACAGATTCAGCAAGTTCGCCCACTTTGTGCCAATTGCCAAGCTTCCCTCTGCCTCGGAGACGTCCGAGATCCTGGTTAGGGAGGTTTTCAGGGTCCACGGGTTGCCCAGTGATATCGTTTCCGACCGTGGCCCTCAGTTTACCTCTGCTGTCTGGAAGTCCTTCTGTTTGGCCATTGGAGCTACAGTCAGTCTCACATCTGGTTTTCACCCCCAATCTAATGGTCAGGCGGAGAGAGCCAACCAGAAGATGGAATCCACGCTACGCTGCCTGGCCTCTTCCAACCCCACCTCCTGGGTCTCTCAGTTGCCTTGGGTTGAGTATGCCCACAATACTCTCCCTACATCTGCCACTGGGATGTCTCCCTTCCAGTGCCTGTATGGCTACCAACCTCCCTTGTTCCCTTCTCAGGAGAAGGAGCTCTCAGTGCCTTCTGTTCAGGCCCATATTCGTCGTTGCCACCGGACCTGGCATCGGGCCAGAAAGGCACTCCTTAGAGTTTCGGACCGGTATCAGCTCCAGGCGAATCGTCGCCGGATCCCCGCTCCCACCTACACCATCGGAGATAGGGTCTGGTTGGCCACACGGGATCTTCCTTTACGGACTGAGTCTAGGAAGTTGTTACCGAAGTTCATTGGTCCGTTTGTGGTGGAGAAGGTGATCAATCCGGTGGCAGTTCGACTCAAACTCCCGAGGACGCTCAGAGTCCATCCCACCTTTCATGTCTCCTGCCTCAAGCCTGTTTTCCTCAGTCCTCTGTTGCCTCCTCCGCCTCCTCCTCCTCCTCCTCGGATGATCGGAGGTGGTCCTGCCTACACGGTGCGACGCATCATGGATTCCAGACGGCGGGGCCGGGGTTTCCAGTATCTCGTGGACTGGGAGGGGTATGGTCCTGAAGAGAGGAGTTGGATTCCGCGGCGACAGATCCTAGATGCTGACCTCATCCGTGACTTCTACCGCCTCCATCCTGGCGCTCCGGGGAGTCCGCCCGGTGGCGTTCGTCGGAGGGGGTACTGTAACGATCCCGGCAGTCTGAGTCGGGTCCTGTCTGTGGACTAGTTTTTCTGCTCGGGATCTCCAGTTTCCCGAGGGTTCTGGAACGCTCCGGGAGCTCTCTTGATTTCCGCACCTGCATCCCATCAGCAATCTGCACACCTGGTCCTGATCATCACCCTTCTTAGGCTCTGGCCTAACATCCATTCCCTGCCGGATCGTTAGCCATGAACAGTAGGTTTACCAGAGTATCAGTCTTAGAGCTTCTAGCGTTAGTTTTGTTGTTTTGCACCTTGTTGGTTTGTTGTTTACTTACCTCCGTTTTGTTCCATCTGCAGTCACTCGTCCGGAACCTTCATCCAACCTCTGCCTGGTGGTCGGCGGCTGCCGAGCCATGATTGGATCAACCACTGCACCCCCAACAACTAATCAACGCCGCCCGCTCTGTTCCCTGGATTATTCAGCATCACTCTTGAATTTGTAAATAAACACTCACCTTCGTTTCAACTTACCTTGTCCTGGTCTGCTTCTGGGTTCTGGCTTTGCAACTCGTGACAATCTATCACGGTTTTTGGTTTGGATATGTTCTGATCGTCACTGTAGGAACAACATCCTCTATGCACTTCATTGTAGTTGTCCATGTTATTCCCAGAGGCAAACAAATCCCAGTCTACGTGATCAAAATAGTCCTGTAGCATGGATTCCGATTGGTCAGACCAACGTCGAACAGTCCTTACCATGGGTGTTTCCGGCTTTAATTTCTGCCTATAGGTGGGGAGGAGCAGAATGGAGGCGTGATCGGATTTGCCGAAGGTGGGTGGGGCGAGAAAGGGCCTTGTTGTTGTCCCGGAATGGAGAATAACAATGGTCAAGCGTCCTCTCTCCATGTGTAACACAGGATATGTGTTGGTGGAATTCCGGGATATTTTCCTCCGATTTCCTTTGTTAAAGTCCCGCACAAAGCAGTGTTTATCACCTTGTTGTCTTCTTTAACCCTCAAGCTGCATGTAAAAAAGGTTGTCCAGTCCTGCTTTTATCATCTAAGAAATATAGCTAAAGTTAAGTATTTTATTTCAGTCACTAATCTGGAGAAAGTTATACAGGCACTGTTGACCAGTCCAAAGTCTAGGTTGAAAACGAAAGGAAACCGGACATTTGCCCTAGACTTTGGAATGGTCTGCCAGAGGAGATTATGCTTGCAGATTCAGTGCCTCTTTTTAAATCCCTGCTGAAGACACACTTTTATGAAGACGCTTTTAATGTATGTATTGTTCCTTTGTTAGTACTTTTATTTTATTATTTTATGATGTGAAACACTTTGTTACCTGTATTGAAAAGCGCTATACAGATAAAGTTATTATTATTATTATCACTGAAATTAGTTTCAGAAATTAATTTAAGTAAAAATACTGTCAGTGGTACAGCAGTCAGTGGAATAAATACTGTCAGGGGAATTGTCTGTCTCCCAGGACCTCTCTCAGTGGGCAGTCACCAGGAAACGCCAGGAAACCCTCTTTCTAACATAGAAACACACACCGTTTGATTGAACATCACTTAGATTATCCCCCGAGAGTGTCTTTCTTGAGTAATGTTTGGCTGTAACGTACAGCAGGATTGGAGCAGAGATGAAAAGACCTGACTATGGCCATGTTCACTCCATTCTAAAGGACTCTGTTTCGTTCTGCTCCCTAAGGGCCTCCACTTGTCATTCAGAGCCAAATTAATCATAAGGTGCGCTCATCCACACGCACTGGTGTCATTAGTCCCACAAATTTGTCATGGTGATGGCAAGGCTGTGGGTGCATGTAAACAAGTGAAGGATGAGCTCATAGTCTGAGGGAAGGGGTCACTGTAAACACAACACAGACTCCAGTGTTATAGGCCAGGCTGGATTTCAGATGAGCATCACAACAAGCTCCTCAGGGATAGGCTGGTATTCTAGATAGACTATAATGGAAATGTTTGTAATGACATGGTAATGCAAAAGCTATGTATATATGACTTCGATGGGATCAAAGTGTATGTAAAATAATATTACCTGTTTTGATACTCCAAATACCACTCAGACATTTAATACTAATCCCTATCCCCCCACCCCCTAACTATCTGAGCACTACCCCTACTACATTAAGGGCAGATGTATTCACATTTTAGCAGATCAAGCAAGCCTACCTTCAAAACTCAATTACACTCATATTTAAACCGTGACGAGAGACACAATTTTCAGACAACAAAAGATAATCTGCTTTAGAGGAAAAAAAACGATCCTTACTGGTCGTGGTCACTGCTTGAGGGATGATCTTTTCTCTGCGAACTTGATTAGCCAGCGAGGGTCTTTATTACCCACGGTAAAACATTCAGAGCTTATGCGCTGCTGCAGTGTGGTGCTCCCCTCTCATTATAAACATCCCCTCCTCCCTCTGCCTCCCCCTACTCCCCTCTCTAGCTAACGGGGTTAACCGCCTTCATATGTCACGCTGACAGATACAGCCACTGGTGGATAAACACTTCAGCCGGACTCACGGCTGCACTCTAGGGCCTCTGAAGTTAAAAGATCTGACCATATTGGTTTGATGTCTCCATTGGTGTGAGATCAAACTGAAAGGGAGCAAACCGACCCAATAAAAATACATGGCTGATAAGTGTGTATTGTGTGAGTTTTTGTTTCTTTTTCAAAGGGAATAACATGTTAGGTGAACTATGCTCTCCCTTTCTTATTTTTTTGAAAATATTGCTTCCCTTTCAGTCGGTCACACAGTATAACATACTACTATCTTATTCACCTGAAGCAAACTGTAATCACGCCCAACGGGCCAATGGATGCCGAGCCCGTCCTCGGAAGCCCCACCTTCCTGGCTATAATACCGGGGCTCACATCCATTTCCTAAATTGTTCACTCTTCAGCTCACCTGAAGGAAGAACGTGTCACGCAATTTACAAACTTTTCAAGCTACTAGATTTGCTCCAATTTAGGTGTCTGTTAGTGGGGAGAGAGTTCTCGTCCCCCTAGATGTTGCGATATTTGGGTCTTGGTATCGGTATTTGTGTTGGCTAAAAACCCAATACTTTCTGTTGATGTGTGTGTTTCAGCGCTGGGTGATTGCTGACAACAGGACGGTGGTGGCGTACATCAACAGGCAGGGAGGGTTGCGGTCTCTCTCTCTCCTAAACCTGGCCCGTTATCTGCTCATATGGAGCAGTGTGCATTTCCTGTCACTCAGGGCGACGTATCTTCCCAGAACTCTCAACGTGGGTGCGGATCTACTTTCCAGGGGGCGTCCTATCTCTACGGAGTGGAGACTGCACCCCTCAGTGGTGGCCCAGATATGGGACCAGTTCGGCAGGGCCGACATAGTTCTTACGTTTGCTTCCAGTGAACAATGGAGGTTGCATGGCCTGGGTCCGGTGCCTGCTTTATGCACGTATATGGATAGGATCAAGGATATCCGCATTTGTGACCAGGTTTTTGTCTGTTTCGTTAATCCAGCTTGGGGTAGGGCGCTTTCTAAGCGCCGTCTTTCTTATTGGATTGTAGAGGCCTGGTATATAACAGTAGAAGGACAAGGGTTGCCTAGCGGTGTGCGTGCTCACTCCACTAGGGGTGTGACGGCTTCTTGGGAATTGTTCAGGGGCATGACGATTGGTGATATCTGTGCTGCAGCGAGTTGAGGTTCCCCACATGCCTTTGTGAGGTTTTATCACTTGGACGTAACTGCTCCCATTGTGGCTCATAGTGTTCTTATGGCTGGGTCCGGGAGTGTGTGTTAGGTACTGTGCAGGTTGCGCATTTATCTGGGTTACCAAAGTTCCCCTGTGGGATTGAGCCTTAGGCTGCCATGGTTCGTTGATGAGGTGGTGCGCGAATGTGCATTATCAAGTCACAGCAGGTGCCCTGCTGTTTTGGACTTATGTGAGTTCTGGGATTCCAGACTCCTCAGGTCTCGGTGTGAGCCTTTTCGGAACCGGTAGGGTCTATGGACTTTGGCCGTCGTGGTCGATGTTAGGCAGCATTTTGTCCAGGGTATCACAATTCCCTGTGGGTTTGAGCCTTGGGCTGCCGTGGCAGCGCGCGAGTACACAGTTTCAAGGTTACTGCAGGTTTCCTGTAGGTTTGAGCCTCGGGCCGCCTCGGGTCAATGCTATGAAGCACGCGCAGGGCAGTTTTTTGGAGGGGAACTCAGTCGGGGTCTCAACTTACTGTTGAGAGTTAGAATAGAATACATAAGATGCGGAGGACCAGAGAGAGAGACCCTCACCAACAGCAATGTGTGTCTGAGTAGAGGTGATCGCCAGAGCACTACACCCATATACCAGCTAATCCCCTTGTGACAAGGCTGAAAAGGAGCTCTCTGGACCATTGGCAGTCCCAGCACCTCTATGCACCTTTTAAGGAGAAAAAATAGCGCTATTGTGGTTGTTTTAGCCAATCCAGCCATGGAGGAAATATATTTTTAAATGTCTCAGGGGTATTCATCCACTGTCTTGAATGGACCGACAGTTATGGCATTTGTAAGGATTATCAATTCACATGATAGGTAGCTGTCCACCCCTCTCCATTGGAGAGGCTTTGTGACTGTGTGTGTGATGTGATGGGCATGCTAATGACACTCAGATGAATGGCTGTTGATCCTTTATGTCATAAAAGTACTAATGGCACAGCTTTCATTTATGACTCTGAGATTGACTTCTTGACAATGATTCATCTGCCATGTTTAATTGAAGCTGTCTGTCTGGCAACGTCTCAGGCTGTATGGAACAAGTCTGGGCACATGATATGAGGCTTAAAGAATAGGTGATTAGTATTTTCTCTCCACTGAAAACACACCTATGTATGTGCTGTTAATGGCCTCACTTTCTCTCATGTTGAGAGACAAAGCCAGAGGCCAGACACACATTCAACTCTGGATGCAGGGGTGCCATATTAATTAGCTTATGCCACCAGGGTTAGTTATTTTTGGCGGCTAATAAAATAAACATATTCCTTTGCTTTGAGTCCTGCTGGCCTCAATTAATTTAATGCTGTACGTGTCTATCAAAGCGAGTGAGCAGACGCCCTGGGATGATGGTGACGAGGCCAAAACAACAAGTGGCAATTATCACCATACTTCCTGATTGCATTCAGATGATTATTTGCATGATTATTCTGTGCCATGGTAACGGTGCTTCTCTGGGTATTAATGTCAATATGACATGAACTAATGAACGTTTCCTCCCCAGAGTTGTCTCTTGCCTTTGATCGCGCCTACAATTGAGATATAATCTACCTTTTTAAAAAGCTGTCTGCCTGTCTGGGCATCAAGATACTGTTCCTTTTTTAGTTCCCAGTAAAGAGATTTTTGGCAAGGAACAAAAGGAAATAATCTCTTACGGGAGCCAGTGATTCATATTCGTAATGTAGGATCACTGTCATGACAATAATATCAGCTTTTCTTCTTTCAGCCCCTTATGACTTTTCTATCCATCAGTACTGCTCTTTAACCCACAGCAGTTGTCCACTCCACAGGTATCCTATCAATGTTCTTTGATCCCTGCTTCCCTCTGCCCAAGCTAATCCACTTCATTTGGAGCTGGTATGGGAGTCCTCAAGCTGTTACATCAATGACTTAATATGATGTCCGTCCACATATTAGATTCAACCTATTTACCCATCGTCAGCAGGGTCTTACCACTCCAGACCCAGATGCTGGTATAAAATCACATTGATGAGGAGGGAGGATGTCCCCTGGCCTACCTAGTTTATACACACCTTGTTTACACCCCTTGTTTGCATTCTATGTGGCTCCTTATGAACGATGCTATAACACCAGCAGCCAAATGTATCCTTTACTCAGGGTTATCTGTCTTACAGTAGGTAATGACTGCAGATGACAGTTTAGCCTTGATCTGAGCTCTCCCTCTGACCGCCTGCCATTATAATGACTGAGGGAGCCAGAGAGCGGTAGAGCGGGAGGGAAAAGAGCAGGGCGGGTTAGACGTCACTTTCCGCTCGTGGGGAAAGGTCTTGGTCAGAGACTGATAAATGTTAATTACTGGACCTGACATGAGCAGACAGAGGCCAGAGTACATGCACACAAGCAGCAGAGTGCTCTGGCATGAAAGGGAATTGCTGTGTGTGTGTGTGTATTTCTCTCTCTCTGTGTGTGTTTGATACTTTTTTTACTATGGTTGCAAGATGAGTAACCTTGCCTTACACGTGAATGCTCGTGTTAGCTCCCTGAGGTAATACATAGGCTTTAGCTCAATGGGTTAACTTGGTCTTGATGTTAAGACAACCCATTTATCCAGTCAATACCCGGTCTGCCACACATTGAGAGTACAGTGGTAAGATGACATGAGGACCTCAAGCCTCTGAAGTTTTCTCATCAAACGTCTTCCTTTCCAGACATTCGAAGACATCCGAAGACATCAGCATGCTTGTCGAGTTGCTGCATACCTTCCATTCCCCCCATCCATCCAGTAATTGATACAGATTGGGCTGACAGTCACACATGGAGTCAGACCAATACAGCAGCACCCATCATATGCAGCTCATCAATACTTTAATGATTTTGTTTCTGGGTGAACACTGCTCTGTGAACCAGCGGGTAGCTGCAGGGCTGCTAAACACAGCCAAGTGCTCTCAGGAGATGTACTTGCTCCCAGTGTCCCAGATACTCAAGAGCCACTCCGATGCTGCAGTCAGTCAAGCCTCTGAGTCAGGCAACAGAATCAAGATGGCTGTCCTCTTCATTCAGTCACTTATCCTGCATGAAGTTTGTCAGAGTAGCATGCATTGAGTAGGGTATGTCTATTAAGACATGATGAGGATTAGGATTTATGATGGGTAGTTATGTTGATAAATAAAATGCAAATTAATTACTTAAAAATCATACAATGTGATTTTTTGGATTTTTGTTTTAGATTCCGTCTCTCACAGTTGACGTGTACCTATGATAAAAATTACAGACCTCTACATGCTTTGTAAGTAGGAAAACCTGCAAGATCGGCAGTGTATCAAATACTTGTTCTCCCCACTGTATATCTAGCTGTCCAATTACATGATCTGATGGAATGGCTTGTCCTGCACTTTGAAAAAACCCAGAGGCCTCCCGAGTGGAGCTGTGGTCTAAGGCACGGCATCACAGTGCTAGAGGCATCACTACGGACCCGGGTTTGATCCCGGGCTGTATCACATCCGGTGATGATCGGGAGTCCCAAAGGGTGGCGCTCAATTGGCCCAGCATCATGAGGCTTTGGTCAGAGGAGGGCTCATCGCACTCTAGCGATTCCTTGTGGTGGGCCGGGCGCCTGCAGGCTGACCCAGTCATCAGTTGAACAGTGTTTCTTCCGACATGTTATGTGGGCAGCTTGTCTCTCCCTTTTCTGTTTCCCTTCCTCCTTGTTTTGTCCCCTCTGTGTCTGTTGTATCTGTATGTGTGTTTGTCCCCTTTATGTGGGTGTGTCTGGAGTGGATCAGGGGGCGTGCTCAGGATCTGCCTCTCCTGTGCAGCTGCGGGTTGTTTCCAGTGATTCCTGCCTACGCAGCTGCATCCTATTCTCTAATCAACCTGCACTACTAATTCCGGGGCATGGCTCTCCACCGGCGCCAGATCGTTGTTCTTACCAGAGCGTTTCGGACATACCTCCCAACCTGCCTGCCTTCCTGCCTGTCGGCCTGCCTGCCTGCCTGCCTGCCCGCCTGCCTCAGCCTCTCCTTCCTCCGGAGCCGACTAGCCCACTCTGTTCCTTTACTTCAGTTGTTTTTGGACTAAGACAATTTTAACTTTTATTAAATATTTTTGTTTCTTCCACTCCCTTTGTCGTGTTTGTTTCTCTGAGTGCTGGGTTGAACCATAGCCTAACAGAACGATCTGGCCCGACCGGAAAGAGAGGCAATGGAGCAGTACATTGGTGATTCTCTGGTCTCGGGCATAATCCGTCCCTCGTCGTCTCCTTTGGGTGCAGGTTTCTTTTTCGTGGAAAAGAAGGACAAGTCGTTACGCCCCTGTATCGATTTCAGGGGTTTAAACAACATAACTGTTAAAAACAAGTATCCCCTTCCACTCATCAACTCTGCTTTTGAACCTCTGCATGGCGCCACAGTTTTCTCCAAGCTCGACCTCAGGAACGCTTATCACCTTGTCCGGATCCGTAAGGAGATGAGTGGAAAACCGCTTTCAACACTCCACTGGGACATTTTGAGTATTTGGTCATGCCCTTTGGGCTCTCAAACGCCCCTGCTGTTTTCCAAGCCATGGTGAACGATGTTCTTAGGGATTTTTTGAACCGTTTTGTCTTTGTATACCTGGATGATATTCTTGTTTTTCCAAGTCACCCGAGGAGCATGAGTCACACGTCCGTCAAGTCCTTCAACGGCTCTTGGAAAACAAGCTGTATGTCAAAGCAGAGAAGTGTGAGTTCCACAAACAGTCTACATCGTTCCTTGGTTTCATCATTGAGAGCGGGCAGGTGAAGGCGGACCCGAGAAGATCCGGGCAGTGACGGAATGGCCCATACCCACCACCCGTAAGCAACTTCCAACGATTTTTGGGCTTTGCTAACTTCTACCGTAGGTTCATTAAGGGTTTTAGTAAAGTGGTGGCACCCCTTACTAGACTCACATCCCCAAAAGTCCCTTTTCTGTGGTCCCCTGAGGCGGAGCAGGCGGTAGGGGTTTTGAAGGAACTGTTTTCCACCTCCCCTGTGTTGATACACCCCAATACCTCTCTGCAGTTTGTTGTGGAGGTGGACGCGTCGGACTCAGGTGTGGGAGCCGTCCTCTCCCAGCGCTCCCCCACTGACCAAAGGCTTCACCCCTGTGCTTTTTTCTCCAAAAAATTGTCACCCACAGAACGGAATTACGACGTTGGAAACCGAGAACTGCTGGCGGTCAAGCTAGCACTGGAAGAATGGCGGCACTGGCTGGATGGAGCTGAACTGCCGTTTGTGGTCTGGACAGACCACAAGAACTTGGCTTACATCCAAGCCACTAAGAGACTCAACTCACGCCAAGCCAGATGGGCCCTGTTTTTAGTAGGTTTAACTTTATTCTTACATACAGACCGGGGTCAAGAAATGTTAAACCAGATGCTTTGTCCCGCCAGTTTGCTGACCCTTCGGAGACCAGCGAGCCTGAGGCAGTCCTGCCTTCCTCATGCGTCGTGGCGGCTGTTCAGTGGGAGATCGAGTCTCTTGTGAAGACTGCACTTGCCACGGACCCGGGACCGGGTGATGGACCTCCCAACCTACTCTTTGTTCCCGAGACGGTCCGGTCTCAGGTGTTGCAGTGGATTCACACCTCCCGTTTTGCTGGTTACCCTGGGATGAGACGCACGTTGACGCTGCTTAGGAGACATTTTTGGTGGCCTTCAATGGAAACTGACGTTCAGGCTTTTGTGGCAGCCTGTTCAACCTGTGCTCGGGGCAAAGCCTCCCATCAGTCCCCTTCGGGGCTGCTGCTACCCCTCCCAGTTCCCAGCCGTCCCTGGTCCCACATAGCCATGGATTTTGTCACCGGCCTACCCAAGTCTGAAGGTAATGATACTATTCTTACCATTGTGGACAGATTCTCTAAATCTGTTCACTATATAGCATTACCAAAATTACCGTCTGCCAGTGAGACAGCGGACCTCCTAGTCCAACATGTATTCCGTCCCCATGGAATACCTGTGGACATCGTATCTGATAGAGGCCCACAGTTTACTTCCCGTGTTTGGAAGGTTTTCTGTTCTGCTTTGGGTGCTTCCGTTAGTCTGTCCTCAGGGTTTCATCCCCAGACCAACGGTCAAACAGAAAGAGCCAATCAAGACCTCGAAGCAACCCTTCGTTGTGTGGCTGCTCAACATCCATCATCCTGGGCCAAACATCTGCCTTGGATAGAGTACGCCCACAACTCCCTCACCACCTCTGCCACTGGTCTTTCACCCTTCGAAGTTACCATGGGTTATCAACCCCCTCTGTTTCCTGCTCAGGAGAAGGAATTGGCTGTTCCTTCGGTTCAGGAGAACCTCCGCCGCTGCCAGAGAGTGTGGCGCGACGCTCGGGAAGCGTTGCTTCGGACCACCGACAGGAACAAGATGACAGCGGATAGGAGCAGGACTCCCGCACCTGTGTTTCATCCTGGTCAAGAGGTTTGGCTGTCGTCTAAGAACGTACCTCTTCGTACCAAATCACGCAAGCTGTCTCCTCGGTACCTGGGTCCGTTTGTGGTGGAGTCCATCATTAACCCCGCTGCGGTTCGTTTGAAGTTGCCTTCAGCCATGAAGATACACCCTACTTTCCACGTCTCCCAACTGAAACCTGTGTCCTCCAGCCTTTTGTGTCCGCCGGCTGTTCCACCTCCACCTGTTCGTCTCATTGACGACCATCCGGCCTACACCGTCAGTAGGCTACTGGACTCTCGGAGGCGGGGTAGGGGTCTCCAATACCTAGTCGATTGGGAAGGTTATGGACCAGAGGAGAGGTCTTGGGTCCCTAAGCGTTTGTGTTGGATCCTCAGTTGATCACGGACTTCCATCACGACAACCCTGACAGGCCTGGTGGGTCGCCAGGTGGCGACCATTGAGGGGGGGTACTGTTATGTGGGCAGCTTGTCTCTCCCTTTTCTGTTTCCCTTCCTCCTTGTTTTGTCCCCTCTGTGTCTGTTGTATCTGTATGTGTGTTTGTCCCCTTTATGTGGGTGTGTCTGGAGTGGATCAGGGGGCGTGCTCAGGATCTGCCTCTCCTGTGCAGCTGCGGGTTGTTTCCAGTGATTCCTGCCTACGCAGCTGCATCCTATTCTCTAATCAACCTGCACTACTAATTCCGGGGCATGGCTCTCCACCGGCGCCAGATCGTTGTTCTTACCAGAGCGTTTCGGACATACCTCCCAACCTGCCTGCCTTCCTGCCTGTCGGCCTGCCTGCCTGCCTGCCTGCCCGCCTGCCTCAGCCTCTCCTTCCTCCGGAGCCGACTAGCCCACTCTGTTCCTTTACTTCAGTTGTTTTTGGACTAAGACAATTTTAACTTTTATTAAATATTTTTGTTTCTTCCACTCCCTTTGTCGTGTTTGTTTCTCTGAGTGCTGGGTTGAACCATAGCCTAACACGACACATTGGTGCAGCTGGCTTCCGGGTGTTAAGCAGAGGATGCATGACTTGACCTTTGCCTACCGAGCCTGTTGCAGTGATGAGACAAGATCGAAAAGGGGATAAAATATTTAAAAAATAAATCAGAGTGCATTGAGTGAATATTGGAAAAATATCTTGGTTCCTTTCTAAACATAGCAATGTGAATGCGAAGAGGACTCGGAGCACAAAATAGGTGAAGTGAACTGGCAAAAGAGGTGAGTCCTCATTCAAATAGCTTTCCTTCACTTTAAAGAGGACTGACACAGGTTCTTTTAAAGAGGACTATATGTGAAAACACCCAAAGTGAAGAATAGACAGCTCACAGCGGTTGATGTCAGTGCTTGTACAATGAGCTTATATCCTATAGGGGGCACTGTTGATTCCTACTCAGAATTTGCTAATCCAGTTTGTGTTCTATCCCATTTGGTTTCTCCTCCGAGCCCGCAGATCATGACTCACTAACAGCCATAGTTGCAGAGTGGTGAGAGGATTACTGAGATGAATTCAACAATATTCACTTATTTTACCCCACGAAAAGTAGGACTATTAAAAGCGTGATGTAATCTTATGATAGCATAACTGTCATATTGATTAACCCTTGAGGGCGAAATTAATTAATCACAAATTAGCTGGACACTAAAATCTTAGCCGACTCAGCTAGAGCATTTTACCGCTGAAAATCTGTCGACATACCTTGTTGAAAACGTAGAGGAAAGAATTCTTATGGAGAAATTATATGCATTTCTTGGAAAGACACTCGACGTACCCTATGCATAAAATACTGTAGGCTTCGACGCGCAACTAAAAATGGACCTAATGATATCCAGCAGAAAACTATTGAGGGACATTTTACAAAAATGAACATTATCTTTGATGAATGCTAAATTTGAGATAGTTTTCATGAGTTCTTTTTGCAATACAAAAAACAACTGCAGCGTGCGAGGGCGCACGGTTCCTCTGTTATGTCAAAGACCAGCGTTGGGAGGCACAACCCGTGATGTAGTAATCATAATCTGCGCAACGGACACACCTGTAATCAACGGTCAATACGACCTACACTAGGTAACTCTAAACCTGGCCAATAAAACACTTAAATCCGTTAGCCAATTCAACGGGTTGCAGGAAAGAAAGAGCAAATAAACGGATTAATTTAGGATAAATTATATTTTATTGCATGAGGGGTGGATACTGGCACGGACCGTTATTCCCCAGGAGTTGCTCATTTCCCTCCTCCGCACCATTCGAACAAGACATGTCGCACTGTTTGGGTACCTGTCGTGCCAGCGATGGCTGTTGACTGTCGGACTTTCATCAGCTTCCAGCAATTGTACTGAGTAGATACATCATTTGTTTAATTAATGGAAAACGTATATCCTGTTAGTAATTGAAAGAGAGGAGAGAAAAGTTGTGCGCAAAGTTTTGGCACCTTCCAGCGGGAACGTCGGTAGTGACCAAAGCTGTCTCGCCTTTTCCCCCTTTCTGTACGTCTGGAACTTTCTGAATCATCGCAAGGAAAGATGACTCTTCTCTTCACACTGGGGCTCACCGTGGTCGTGCTTTTCGGAGGTGAGAAATGATCCTGATCCACTTTCATGAATAAGAATAATAGGCTATACAACACTTTCAGCACACGGGCGTCATACACACATTTTCTTTCAGGGGGAAGCGATGCATTCTGTAAAAACTATTCACATATTATTTAAGTCAGGCTTTTTCTGGCAACAATCTTGTCTTCAGTTATCAGTATCCATCATGTCCATTATATCCACTATTTAAATTGCCCTGAATGTAGTAGCAATCATATCGACTTTCTCTCAATTATCTTCCTGTCATCCTTTTCTAATGACAATATATGATCTCAATGTGAGTCATCACGAACAAGGCAAAGAATCGGCATGGGTAACATAAATGTCTAACTCTTTTTCCTGGAAAGTGGATGACTAAGTTGAAATATGGAATAAGAAGGAGTGGTTAGATGTGCTTATAAGATAAATGGGAATTATTATAATCAAGACAGGGATAGCGAGGGAAGAAGTAATGTGTTAGACATTGGTAGTGACTGCACTCTACTAAATGTGTAATATTCTAAATTGAGACAGAGAAGAATATCAATATTTCAAGGGCTGTATTGTGCGGATTGTGAATGGAGCTAGACATAGTTGTAGAATTGTTGCAGGTGTGTCCCATCATGGTTTTGAACCCCAGTCATGTTCTATAAACCTAATGCTGGGCTGGGACTGAGACGGAGTCTCTGTCTGAGCATGTACTCAGAATGGCTGCTTGTCAAAGCCTGCAGTTGAGAAGAGGGTGTGTGCAGGGCTCTAAATTCTGACCAAATGAATATGTGACTAAATATTTTGCTGTGCGACCAGGAGTTTTATTCTGGGAGCACTGTGCGACTATGAAAAAAATCTCCCAGAGACAATAAGTTGTTGTAGTGATAAAACATCTGTACCTTTGTACAAGAGTCCTAAAGAATCAAGCCAGTGCAGATTTGTTAGTGTCATGGTTGCACCATTACTAACGCGAAAACGGCTTGCACAACCAGGTCTCAACATCTGACCCATATTACCAGCGCAACATTTTTATTTTCCTATAGTGGATAGCTGTATCCACCAATTTTTCCATATTTGTGTTTTTTCATCAGAAATGAATTGCTTAGAGTAACCTTTATGTGTGTATAAAATGTTGCTGTCCTCAGATTTTGAATTCATATATTTAGATGTGTGTTACAATTGGGGATTTTGCAAAACCATCTAGTGATAGGTTTCAAACAAATGTCTGTCATTTAACAACCAAATTCCATGACTAGATAGGGGAAAAACACACCAATCTCTTTCGTAAGTTCTTTAAACAAAAAAGCTATTTTACCAACATTCTGAAAATGTATATATAGCGTTTTGTAATGAAATTCTTAATGTGTTCAATACCTTAAATCTGGTCAGTCTCCTGGGATGTGGCAGTGGGAATGAGAAAAAGGCTCAATTGATTCTGTCCTTAGTTGGCTGTCTGCCTCCTGGTGTGTGGAGCCTCAGGGGATGTCCCTGTTCAGTCCCACAGACAGCTCTCCCTGGAGGGGTAGAGGAGCTCTGGGGGCTGGGTGGTCTCTTTTTGAGATTAGGATCATATACATACACTGTTTTTATTGTCACATACACCAGACAGGTGCAGTGAAATTTTACTGGAAATCTCTGTGTTGTTTTACTGGAGCAAATTAGGGTTAAGTACCTTGCTCAAGGGCACATAGACATATTTTTTTTCACATTGTAGGCTCAGGGGTTCAAACCAGCAACCTTTTGGGTACTGGCCAGTGTTGATTTTTCAGAGTAACATTTCTGTTGATTCAGGAGTTAAATTCACGCTGTAAGAGTGAAATGAACACTCAGTGGTGTAAAATACCCCCCCCCAGTGTTGGTGTTAATAACCAGAGTTATTGTTTTAGACTGTGGAGAGTAAAACAGTCCCATCAAAACCACACCTATCATTATCATATTTCCCAGCATGCTCTACTGCAGGTAGATTTTTCTAAGATTGTTTTTAATATCTATGTTTTTGCATTGATTGATTAATCTTATGCTACAAAAAGATAAGTAACATACAGTTTTCTAAACCAATCTAATCAGTTAGTTAGATATATTGCACTCGCTATTGAAATGGTTATTCCGGGTTAAATGGTTTAGGTAGTCTTTTTTTTTTTTTTTCCTAACCCTGACAGTCTTTCTGAATGCAGATTGCAGGTGAATAAAAATTCTAGCTCTTGGATATCTTAACTCTGGCTGGATTCCAATAGGACTTACACATCACTTTGCAAGCCAGCATTATTTGACTTGCAGGCCTGATGTGCCCTGTAAACCAGGAGTTTCCTAATATTACTGTGTTAGGGTAAAACTAGGCCATCAAAGTAACCCACTGGGCACAGACGTCAATTCCACGTGTATTCCAGGTTGGTTCAAAGTAATTTAATTGAAATGACGTGGAAACAATCTTGATTTAACCCGTGTGTGCCCATAATATATGTAATGTATACGGGGCGGCAGGTAGCCTTTGTGGTTAAGAGCGTTGTGCCAGTAACCAAATCTGTCGATGTGCCCTTGAGCAAGGCACTTAACCCTAATTGCTCATGTAAGTCGCTCTGGATAAGAGTGTCTGCTAAATGACTAAAATGTAAAATGTAAATTAAATGTATTGTCATATATTTTAATGATAACGTTCACCTAGGTACTCATTAGGTGAAAGCCACAGGCATTTAAATGGAAAGAATTCAACAACCATGTCTCTGTCACTAACAAATACAGTCATTGGTGGTAACTCTATAATTCACTCGAAAAGAAAAGGGACCATGGGAAATATGCAAATTAGATTTTACACCGTACAGTGAAAGCCCAAAATGACTTACTTTAACAGTGTTTATGTTTAACACTAATAGGAGTTAACTCTAGATCAAATAGTGTTGAGTAGAAATAACACTGTGCTAATTACCTCATAGCATCACATTTGATTAACACTGGCAAGTGTAATGCAGTGTTATTTTTTTTTTGACTACAGAGTGTTACATGAACACTCAAAAAATAACGCTATAATCAGAGTACTTTATATACTCTGTAGAGTGAGACCATATGTACCTTGAGATAGTGTAAAGTCAACTCTTAAGTGTTGATTTAACACTGCAAAATTTGCTGTGCAAAGTGGTACACACACACACACACGCGCGCACACACACACACACACACACACACACACACACACACACACACACACACACACACACACACACACACACACACACACACACACACACACACACACACACACACACACACACACACACACACACACACACACACACACACACAAACACACACAAACACACACACACACACAAACACTTTTTCACTGCAGAAGAACAGAGGTCAGCCCGATAAGACTGGCTAAACAGTAGAATAAAACAAGCCATACTTCTTATTGGACTTCATGGTTAGGAAGCAGCATTGTAAAAAGCTGCAGGGAGGTATGTAATAACATCAAGAAGAGTGCATCAGTGGACAAAGCTGGGGTATCCACAGCACCAGCACATTTAGGACCAGTACGCTATAGAGCAGTTTATAAGCATTGTAACATGGAAACACATGTCATCAACTGGAGGGCATCTTGAGGAGAGTTACGTACATTAATCTGATTGCCGTTCCTCAACCCAATGCTGATTCCACAGCCTGATTGCTGTAAACCCTGAAAATGAGATCAGATTTGAAAAGACAATGTATTTTTACTTTAATGTGATGGATCTTTTAGATATACGGTATCATCCACCTGTTGGGAAGGTAGAGATAAACACACACACACACAAACACACACACACAAATACACACACACCACACACCTATTACAAGTGATTTCTAGGGCTGTGTGTGTGTCTGTGTGGCCTGGTTAGAGTGAAGAGGGCTGTTATCACCTCTTTCATAATGTGGGTCTGCTGACAACATCCAGTTTACTGTTCAATGTCAATAACAACAACTACACACAGGAGTGGCGTTTATTTGGACACATCCTGAGTAGATTCATAAAATAAAGGTGAATGTCAAAAATGTAAAACCTTGGCTTCACTACAGTAATATGAGATGACAAAGGGCCTAGATACAGAATGGGATTGACTGTAGAGCATTGTCATTAATTTTCCTAGAGACACCAATGAATAAACCAATAGAGGATAAGAAAAATTGTATTCTTTGTTTCAAACGATCCAGCAGTTTGGGGGAACAGATTGGGGTTAGATGTACAGTGAGGGAAAAAAGGATTTGATCCCCTGCGGATTTTGTACGTTTGCCCACTGACAAAGAAATGATCAGGGGTTGAAAAGTGGGGTATATATATAAAAAACATGGGGGATTGGAAGTGATGCAGACAATTACATTGATGGAAGTTACAATATATCTGCAATATTAAGCTGATCTACAAAAAACAATAACAAAAATACAAATAAAGAAATTATCAGTCTATAATTTTAAAATGTTATAAATTGATTTGCATTTTAATGAGGGAAATAAGTATTTGACCCCCTCTCAATCAGAAAGATTTCTGGCTCCCAGGTGTCTTTTATACAGGTAACGAGCTGAGATTAGGAGCACACTATTAAAGGGAGTGCTCCTAATCTCAGCTTGTTACCTGTATAAAAGACACCTGTCCACAGAAGCAATCAATCAATCAGATTCCAAACTCTCCACCATGGCCAAGACCGAAGAGCTCTCCATGGATGTCAGGGACAAGATTGTAGACCTCACAAGACTGGAAGGGCTACAAGACCATCGCCAAGCAGCTTGGTGAGAAGGTGACAACAGTTGGTGCGATTATTCGCAAATGGAAGAAACAGAAAAGAACTGTCAATCTCCTTCGGCCTGGGGCTCCATGCAAGATCTCACCTCGTGGAGTTGCAATGATCATGAGAACGGTGAGGAATCAGCCCAGAACTACACGGGAGGATCTTGTCAATGATCTCAAGGCAGCTGGGACCATAGTCACCAAGAAAACAATTGGTAACACACTACGCCGTGAAGGACTGAAATCCTGCAGCGCCCGCAAGGTCCCCCTGCTCAAGAAAGCACATATACAGGGCCGTCTGAAGTTTGCCAATGAACATCTGAATGATTCAGAGGAGAACTGGGTGAAAGTGTTGTGGTCAGATGAGAACAAAATCAAGCTCTTTGGCATCAACTCAACTCGCTGTGTTTGGAGGAGGAGGAATGCTGCCTATGACCCCAAGAACACCATACCCACCGTCAAACATGGAGGTGGAAACATTATGCTTTGGGGGTGTTTTTCTGCTAAGGGGACAGGACAACTTCACCGCATCAAAGGGACGATGGACGGGGCCATTTACCGTCAAATCTTGGGTGAGAACATCCTTCCCTCAGCCAGGGCATTGAAAATGGGTCGTGGATTGTTATTCCAGCATGACAATGACCCAAAACACACGGCCAAGGCAACAAAGGAGGGGCTCAAGAAGAAGCACATTAAGGTCCTGGAGTGGCCTAGCCAGTCTCCAGACCTTAATCCCATAGAAAATCTGTGGAGGGAGCTGAAGGTTCGAGTTGCCAAACGGCAGGTTTGAAACCTTAATGACTTGGAGTGGGACAAAATCCCTCCTGAGATGTGTGCAAACCTGGTGGCCAACTACAAGAAACGTCTGACCTCTGTGATTGCCAACAAGGGTTTTGCCACCAAGTACTAAGTAATGTTTTGCAGAGGGGTCAAATACTTATTTCCCTCATTAAAATGAAAAATCAATTTATAACATTTTTGACATGCGTTTTTCTGGATTTTGTTGTTGTTATTCTGTCTCTCACTGTTCAAATAAACCTACAATTAAAATTATAGACTGATCATGTCTTTGTCAGTGGGCACATGTACAAAATCAGCAGGGGATCAAATACTTTTTTCCCTCACTGTATGCAGGCAGTAAGATGAGACAGAGCCTTGGTTGCAGTAGTGGTGCGTGGGTAAAATCACTGGGGAAGCCAAGCCCTGTTAATTCATATGCCTTGCGACCGTGATATATAGGCCTAAAGGCCGAGACAATAAGAAGACACAGTGGCAGAATAAATTCAACCACACATTTGTTTTATCACAAAACTGGATAGCAACCTCTGTCCACTATGCATATTGCATGTAACAGACAGTTGCATGACCTACAGCATGGTCAAGCAAGTTAATGTTTCCATTTTCTGACCACTAAACAACTATTGATTTAGAACCACAGAGTTATCGCAAGTCGCAAAGAAAACAGGAGCTGCCTCCACTATTCCAGCACCATTTCAACTTCAACATTTCAACATCATGAAATCACCACTGCTTAGTCTAATACAGTGCCAACTAAAAGATATCTAAAACAATTTAGTCCAGTCAACATAAGCTAAATATGGTGTGGCTGTCTATGGTTCTGATTTCTGTGTGTGTGTGTGTGTGCGTTCGTGCAAGTAAACATGTTGACTCACCCTACTTGTAGAGAAATGCCAATGCCATCCTCCTCTCTTTCATGTTGATGAAACAGTCTATCACTCTGTCAGTACACACTTTTCTTTTTTGTTGTCCTAGGCTACCTGGCTAAAATGCTTGCTCGCTAGCCTAACTTCCATTCATGGGCAACGTTAGCTAGTTAACATTAGCATTCTACATCTAGCTACATATTGAACTTGCATCATCTCAGACCAGGGGCACAACAATGTATGCATTAATGGTTGGATCAGAATAGCCTTTATAATCATTGGCCAGTATGAAGAATTAAGTAAAACCACAAGTCCAAATCCCTATCTCCATGGCTAATTTAGGAAAGGCCAAATTTTAGCTAGCTAGCCACCGAGGGACAACAACACAACGAGATGCAAAAATTCTAGTTTTTCTGTCAATGACGTATGCTCTCAATGGGAGTGACGCCAAAATGCAAGCTGGCTTCCCTTTACACTTTTCTTTGGACCAGACAGCATCAGATAGGGGGGTGGAGTTGCAATCTACTGTAGAGATAGCCTGCAGAGCTCTATCATACTATCCAGGTCTGTGCCCAAACAGTTTGAGCTTCTACTTCTAAAAATCCACCTTTCCAGAAATAAGTCTCTCACTGTTGCCGCTTGCTACAGACCCCCCTCAGCCCCCAGCTGTGCCCTGGACACCATATGTGAATTGATTGCCCCCCATTTATCCTCTGAGTTTGTACTGCTTGGTGACCTAAATTGGGATATGCTTAATACCCCAGCCATCCTACAATCCAAGCTAGATGCCCTCAACCTCACGCAAATTATCAACGAACCTACCAGGTACAACCCTAAATCCTTAAACATGGGTACCCTCATAGATATCATCCTGACTAATATACCCTCTAAATACACCTCAGCTGTCTTCAACCAGGATCTCAGCGATCACTGCCTTATTGCCTGCGTCCGTAACGGGTCCGCGGTCAAACGACCACCCCTCATCACTGTCAAACGCTCCCTAAAACACTTTAGCGAGGAGGCCTTCCTAATTGACCTGGCCCAGGTATCCTGGATGGATATAGATCTCATTCCGTCAGTAGAGGATGCCTGGTTGTTCCTTAAAAGTAATTTCCTCTCAATCTTAAATAAACATGCCCCATTCAAAAAATATAGAACTAAGAACCGATATAGCCCCTGGTTCTCCTCAGACTTGACTGCCCTTGACCAGCACAAAAACATCCTGTGGCGTACAGCATTAGCATCAAATAGCCCCCGCGATATGCAACTTTTCAGGGAAGTTAGGAACCAATATACACAAGCAGTCAGGAAAGCAAAGGCTAACTTTTTCAAACAGAAATTTGCATCCTGTAGCACTAACTCCAAAAAGTTTTGGGACACTGTAAAGTCCATGGAGAATAAGAGCACTTCCTCCCAGCTGCCCACTGCACTGAGGCTAGGAAACACTATCACCACCGATAAATCTACAATAATCGAGAATTTCAACAAGCATTTTGCTACAGCTGGCCATGCTTTCCATCTGGCTACCACTAACCCCGGCCACCAACTCTGCACCCTCTGCTGCAACTTGCCCATGCCCCCCCGCTTCTCCTTCACACAAATTCAGACAGTTGATGTTTTGAAAGCGCTGCAAAATCTGGACCCCTACAAATCAGCTGGGCTAGACAATCTGGACCCTTTCTTCCTAAAACTAGCGCCGAAATTGTCGCAACCCCTATTACTAGTCTGTTCAACCTCTCTTTCATAACGTCTGAGATCCCCAGAGATTGGAAAGCTGCCGCGGTCATCCCCCTCTTCAAAGGGGGTGACACTCTAGATCCAAACTGCTACAGACCTATATCCATCCTGCCCTGCCTTTCGAAAGTATTCGAAAGCCAAGTTAACAAACAGATCATCGACCATTTCGAATACCACCGTACCTTCTCCGCTATGCAATCCGGTTTCCGAGCTGGTCACGGGTGCACTTCAGCCACGCTCAAGGTCCTAAACGATATTATAACCGCGATTGATAATAGACAGTACTGTGCAGCCGTCTTCATCGACCTGGCCAAGGCTTTCGACTCTGTCAACCACCGCATTCTTATTGGCAGACTAAATAGCCTTGGTTTCTCAAATGACTGCCTCGCCTGGTTCACCAACTACTTCTCAGATAGAGTTCAGTGTGTCAAATCGGAGGGCCTGTTGTCTGGACCTATGGCAGTCTCTATGGGGGTGCCACAGGGTTCAATTCTTGGGCCGACACTTTTCTCCGTGTATATCAATGATGTCGCTCTTGCTGCTGGTGACTCTCAGATCCACCTCGACAGACGACACCATTTTGTATACATCTGGCCCTTCATTGGACACTGTGTTAACAAACCTCCAAACGAGCTTCAATGCCATACAACAATCCTTCAGTAGCCTTCAACTGCTCTTAAACACTAGTAAAACTAAATGCATGCTTTTCAATCGAACGCTGCTAGCACCCGCCCACCCGACTAGAATCACCACTCTCGACGGGTCTGACCTAGAGTATGTGGACAACTACAAATATCTAGGTGTCTGGTTAGACTGTAAACTCAACTTCCAGACTCACATAAAGAATCTCCAATCCAAAGTTAAATCTAGAATCGGCTTCCTATTTCGCAACAAAGCCTCCTTCACTCATGCTGCCAAACATGCCCTCGTAAAACTGACTATCCTACCGATCCTTGACTTCGGCGATGTCATTTACAAAATAGCCTCCAACACTCTACTCAGCAAATTGGATGTAGTCTATCACAGTGCCATCCGTTTTGTCTCCAAAGCCCCATACACTACCCACCACTGTGACCTGTACGCTCTTGTTGGCTGGTCCTCACTACATGTTCGTCGTCAAACCCACTGGCTCCAGGCCATCTATAAATCACTGCTAGGCAAATCCCGCCCTATCTTAGCTCATTGGTCACCATAGCAGCACCCACCCGTAGTCTGCGCTCCAGCAGGTATATCTCACTGGTCATTCCCAAAGCCAACACCTCCTTTGGCCGCCATTCCTTCCAGTTCTCTGCTGCCAATGACTGGAACGAATTGCAAAAATCTCTGAAGCTGGAGACTCTTATCTCCCCCAATAACTTTAAGCATCAGTTGTCAGAGCACCTTACCGATCACTGCACCTGTACACAGCCCATCTGAAATTAGCCCACCCAACTACCTCATCCCTATATTGTTATTTAATTTGCTCTTTTGCACCCCAGTATCTCTATTTGCACATAATCTCTTGCACATCTAGCATTCCAGTGTTAATACTATTGTAATTATTCTGCACTATAGCCCATTTATTGCCTTACCTCCATAACTTGCTACATTTGCACACACTGTATATATATTTTCTGTTGTATTTTCTGACTTTATGTTTTTTTCTTTACCCCATATGTAACTCTGTGTTGTTTTTATTGCACTACTTTGCTTTATCTTGGCCAGGTCGCAGTTGTAAATGAGAACCTGTTCTCAACTGGCTTACCTGGTTAAATAAAGGTGAAATAAAAAAAATAAAAAAATAAAAATAGATGGCCTACACGTAGAGAGACAGAGGGGCGCTGTTTCGCTCGCTCGGATGCTATCTCCTGTGAGATACATTCATCCTCTTGCGAATTGAAGGACAATTCTGAAACACAGAGAGACAAAAGGTACATTATTTTATTTCTGGGGAAGCCTGGCTTCTCTTGGCATCCATGAATACACACCACTGCTTGATTGGTTGCTGTCTGAGCTCTGGGAGTCTGAGGGAGCATTGAGAATATGGCAGACGTCTCCCCTGGATGGGGCTGGGGTCTCGGAAGCTCCATGCTGCTCCCCACACACTCATCTCAGTGGGCAAACAACGACAGTTCTGCCGAGTTATTCGCAGGTGGCACTGTGTGCTGTTTTCGATGGATGGGTTCTGGCCTCTCGGGGCCCTAGGGATCTGGAGGGACGGGGGTGGTATGCCGATCGCTGGGATGATGGCCCAACTTGGGATGGGGAGGGGCTTTAGCGGGGGAATTAGTGGAGAACAATTGAAGGGTTACTCCGTAGCAATGCAAATATCACGGTACAGCTATATGGACACTCAATCACTATGGTATTTTTTATTGGTAAATTTACAAACATATATAATGATGAATAGATTTGAAACTTGTATCTCATTATGGTATATGGTGAAATAAGCATAGCCAGTTATAATTGTAATGGCTTAGCAGATAATAACAAAAGAAGAACAATATTTACATGGCTAAAAGAGAAGGAATATAATATCAATTGTCTACAGGAAACTCATTGAAAAATTCTAGATGAAGTTGCGTGGAAAAAGGAATGGGGGGAGGGGGGGGGGGCAAATATACTTCTCCGATGGGCAAAGAAACTCAAAAGGGGTGATGCTATTAATTAACAGTAATTTCGATCCGAATGTGCAAATTGTCCAAACAGATATGCAAGGTAGATGGATTATTTTTTAATATGTTATTGGACCATAAACAGATATGGCTCATTAACCTTTACGGACCAAATAATGATGATCCACACTTCTTTGACAATATATATCATAAATTATCAATGCTGCTAGCAATTCAAGACTCTATTATAATGGTGGGAGATTATAATACTGTTTTAAATAGCTCAATGGACCATAAAGGAAATCACACTACAAACTATCCCCCTCATGCTCTTAAGGAAATCGTGAATGTCATGGATACATTAGAACTAGTAGATATATGGAGGTTTAAATATCCTGATCTAGTCAGATATACATGGCGGAGACTCAATCAAGCTAGTGGTCTTGACTTCTTTCTTATGTCATTCTCGTTGGCACCAAAGTAAAAAACGTGTTGATAGGGGACAGAATGCGGTCGGACCATCATATAATTGGCATATACATTACTCTTACTGAATTTCCACGTGGGCGAGGATATTGGAAATTTAATCAAAGCCTATTGGATGATAACTTGTTTTTAACTAGGACAGAGGAATTTATAACAGATTTTTTCCGACATAACATAGGTACAGCAAATCTCCTTACAGCAAATCTCCTTACCTTTAAATGTGCCTTTAGAGGCCATGCAATTCAGTACTCATCTCGAAAAAAAAATACTAACAAAGGAAATAAAAGGTCTAACAGAACAGATAGATAGCAATAAAAACTGTAACATAGAGGCTCAGAATAAATTAGAGGAAAAACAAAAAGAAATGGAGAAACTCATTCAAGAAAGATCAAGTGTAATATATTATAAAAATAAAGCAAACTGGATGGAATATGGGGAAAAATGCACCAAATTATTTTTCAATCTTCAACATAGGAATGCTAAAATAATTTACTGAAACTGGTTACAAATGACGGAGTCACCCATGATTCACCAAATTATCTTTTGAAGGAGGAAACAAAGTACTTTAAACATATGTTTTCGTTTCAGTCGCCTCCATCTACTCTAACTGAAGCTAATTGTAGAGATTTTTTTCTATTGATAATGTAAAATTAACAGCCATACAGAAAGACTCATGTGAAGGTAAAATTACAGAGGAGGAACTTCTGGATGCAATTAAAGTCCGGGAAAACACCAGGGTTGGATGGCATACCAGTCGATGTATACCAAACCTTTTTTGATATACTCAGAGGACCGTTATTAGCATGTTTTAACCACTCCTATGTAAATGGTAGATTATCAGACACTCAAGAAGAAGGTCTGATTTCATTGTTACTGAAACAGGATACAAGTGGAAAATATAAAGATCCAGTCCATTTAAAAAATTGGAGGCCCCTTACACTTCAGTGTTGTGATGCAAAAATTCTAGCAAAATGTATAGCACATAGAATTAAAAAGGTATTGTCGGACATTATTCATTCTAATCAGACAGGTTTTTTTTTTACATGGAAGATATATTGGAGATAATATAGGGCAAGTACTGGAAACAATAGAACACTATGATACATCTGGGAATCCAGGCCTGCTAAATAAAGGGAACACTTAAACAACACAATGTAACTCCAAGTCAATCACAATTCTGTGAAATCAAACTGTCCACTTAGGAAGCAACACTGATTAACAATACATTTCACATGCTGTTGTGCAAATGGAATAGACAGGTGGAAATTATAGGCAATTAGCAAGACACCCCCAATAAAGGACTGGTTTTGCAGGTGGTGACCACAGACCACTTCTCAGTTCCTATGTTTCCTGGCTGATGTTTTGGTCACTTTTGAATGCTGGCGGTGCTTTCACTCTAGTGGTAGCATGAGACGGTGTCTACAACCCACACAAGTGGCTCAGGTAGTGCAGCTCATCCAGGATGGCACATCAATGCGAGCTGTGGCAAGAAGGTTTGCTGTGTCTGTCAGCGTAGTGTCCAGAGCATGGAGGCGCTACCAGGAGACAGGCCAGTACATCAGGAGACGTGGAGGAGGCCGTAGGAGGGCAACAACCCAGCAGCAGGACTGCTACTTCCGCCTTTGTGCAAGGAGGAGTAGGAGGAGCACTGCCAGAGCCCTGCAAAATGACCTCCAGCAGGCCACAAATGTGCATGTGTCTGCTCAAACGGTCAGAAACAGACTCCATGAGGGTGGTATGAGGGCCCGACGTCCACAGGTGGGGGTTGTGCTTACAGCCCAACACCGTGCAGGACGTTTGGCATTTGCCAGATGAAAGCAGGTTCACACTGAGCATGTGACAGACGTGACAGAATCTGGAGACGCTGTGGAGAACGTTCTGCTGCCTGCAACATCCTCCAGCATGACCGGTTTGGCAGTGGGTCAGTCATCGTGTGGGGTGGCATTTCTTTGGGGGGCCGCACAGCCCTCCATGTGCTCGCCAGAGGTAGCCTGACTGCCATTAGGTACCGAGATGAGATCCTCAGACCCCTTGTGAGACCATATGCTGGTGCGGTTGGCCCTGGGTTCCTCCTAATGCAAGACAATGCTAGACCTCATGTGGCTGGAGTGTGTCAGCAGTTCCTGCAAGAGGAAGGCATTTATGCTATGGACTGGCCCGCCCGTTCCCCAGACCTGAATCCAATTGAGCACATCTGGGACATCATGTCTCGCTCCATCCACCAACGCCACGTTGCACCACAGACTGTCCAGGAGTTGGCGGATGCTTTAGTCCAGGTCTGGGAGGAGATCCCTCAGGAGACCATCCGCCACCTCATCAGGAGCATGCCCAGGCGTTGTAGAGAGGTCATACAGGCACGTGGAGGCCACACACACTACTGAGCCTCATTTTGACTTGTTTTAAGGACATTACATCAAAGTTGGATCAGCCTGTAGTGCGGTTTTCCACTTTAATTTTGAGGGTGACTCCAAATCCAGACCTCCATGGGTTGATACATTTGATTTCCATTGATCATTTTGTGTGATTTTGTTGTCAGCACATTCAACTATGTAAAGAAAAAAGTATTTAATGAGATTATTTCATTCATTCAGATCTAGGATGTGTTATTTTAGTGTTCCCTTTATTTTTTTGAGCAGTGTATATAAATGTCTGGTGCATTTCAATTTTGGACAATCTCTTTTAAAATGGGTTAAAATCATGTATACTAACTCTAGGTGTAAAATAGTAAATAATAGCTATTTCTCAGAAAGTTTTAAACTGTCAAGAGGAGTGAAACAAGGTTGTCCAATATCGGCATATCTATTTATTATTGCCATCGAGATGTTAGCTATTAAAATCAGATCCAACAATAATCCAGGATTTAAAAACAAAGGTGTCATTGCACTCTGATGATTCATGTTTTCTTTTAAATCCACAACTTGAATCCCTCCACAGCCTCATAGAGGATCTAGATACATTTTCTAACCTCTCTGGATTACAACCAAATTATGATAAATGTATTATATTACGTATTGTATCACTAGGTCCCATGTAGCTCAGTTGCTAGAGCATGGCGCTTGCAACGCCAGGGTTGTGGGTTCGATTCCCACGGGGGGCCAGTATTAAAAATGTATGCACTCACTAACTGTAAGTCGCTCTGGATAAGAGCATCTACTAAAATGTAAAAAATACAATTTTTACATTACCATGTAGTTTACCAATAAAATGGTCTGATGGTGATGTGGATATACTCGGAATGCATATCCCAAATGAAATAAATGATCTCACTCCAATACATTTTAATAGAAAGTTAGCAAAAATAGATAAGATCTTGCTACCATGGAAAGGTAAATACCTGTCAATTTGTGGAAAAATCACCCTGATTAACTCTTTAGTATTATCCCAGTTTACCTATTTGCCTATGCTCTTGCCTACGCCTAGTGAACAGTTTTTTTAATTATATGAGAAATAATATTCTATTTTATTTGGAATGGCAAGCCAGACAATATTAAAAGGGCCTATTTATTTAATGAATATGAATTCGGAGGACAGTAAGTATTAAATATTAAAGCATTAGACCTATCACTAAAAGCTTCAGTCATACAAAAGTTATACTTAAATCCAAACTGGTTCTCTAGCAAATTAGTAAGATTGTCTCACCCAATGTTCAAGAATGGCCTTTTCCCCTTTATTCAGATTACAACCTCTCACTTTCAGTTATTTGAAAAGGAAATAATCTCCCAAATATCATTATTTCTAAAACAAGCCATAGAAAGTTGGTTGCAATTTCAATGTAATCCTCCAGAAACGACAGAACAAATAATGCAACAAATATTGTGGTTAAACTCAAATATACTAATTGATAAAAAATCTTCGTAAATGATATAATCGGTAGGACTGGCGAGTTATGTTGCACATGCAGCTAACAAAAACATATGGAAATGTCTACTCTACCCAAAATTACAACCAAATAATTGCAGCATGACTGCAAAAATGGAAGAGGAAAGTGGAGAGGGGGAAAAGTAAGGAACTTGTCTGTCGGCCTTGCATTAAAGAACATAATTGGTGTCACGGTTTCGGCCGAGGCTGCTCCTCCTCCTTGTTCGGGCAGGCTTCGGCGGTCGTCGTCCCCGGAGTACTAGCTGCCACCGTTCGATGTTTCATGTTTGTTTGGTTTTGTCTGTTTGTACACCTGTCCCTTGTTAGTGTTTGATTTTGTTTCCTATTTAGTTATCGTGTGTTGGGTCAGGTGTTATGTGTGATTGTTGTTTGTCAAGCTGTTGCTCACTGTATTTACTCTCGTGTTTTGTTGTTTTTCGAGAGTCCGCACTGTGTGCGCTATCGTCGTTTTACGCACTGTGTTTATTGTGCGTAATTTGTATTTTGCCTCCCGGTTGGGTTGGCTGTTCGCCTGTTTGGTGCTGCTTTCGTTTACTAAAGTCTGTTCACGAACGCCCGTGTTTCCTGCGCTTGATTTCCACACCGCCTCTACACTCAGCTACTGACAGAATCACACATCAACCCATGGAATCAGCAGGAGCAACCGCGCCAACGCACATCATGGAGGACCGTCTTCGTGGGCAGGAGGACAGGATCAACCAGATCGGTCACGCCCTGGATCGGGTGATGAACACTCTCCACCGATGGGAAAGCAGCGGGTACCCACGCCCCCACCTACCGGACCATCCCCATCGGTCAGTCCTCCTGTCCCCCTTCCGGAACCCAGCGGGATTCGGCTCTCGCTCCCGAGGGCGTACGACGGCTCCGCTGCCGGGTGTCAAGGGTTCCTGCTGCAAGTGGAGCTCTACCTCGCCACCGTACACCCGGCGCCCTCGGGACACGAGAGCGTCTCCGCCCTCATCTCCTGTCTCACCGGCAAGGCGTTGGAGTGGGCCAACGCCGAATGGAGGAGAATAGACGCCGCTACTATTACCTAAGCGGAGTTCTCCCGCCGCTTCCGTGCCTTGTTTGACCATCCACCAGAAGGGAAGGCGGCGGGGGAGCGTCTGTTCTACCTCCGACAGGGGATGAGGAGCGCACAGGATTGTGCTTTGGAGTTCCGGACTCTAGCGGCAGATGCAGGGTGGAATGAGCGGGCCCTCATAGACCACTTCCGCTGCAGCCTCCGGGAGGACGTCCAGAGAGAGTTGGCGTGCAGGGATACCACGTTGTCGTTTGACCAACTGGTCGACATGGCCATTCGGCTGGACATCCTGCTCGCCACCCGTGGACGTCCCGGGTGGGGGTTGCCCATTCCACCTTCCGGCACCTCCGAGCCGAGCCCTATGGAGCTCGGAGGTGCTGGCGCTAGAGAACGGAGGAGTAGGAACCTGAGGGGGGCCGTTCCCTGCACCAACTGTGGCCGTGGAGGGCACACCGCGGCTAGGTGTTGGGGAAGGTCCCCCGGTGGAGGTGAAGGCAGGCCACGCATTGGGGAGTCCTCCCAGGTGAGTAGGCGCCCTACTTACCCAGAGCTTTCTGTCGTTCACATAACCTTGCCTGTTTGTTTCCCACAGGTTGCACCTCGTTCCCAGCATAAGGCGCTAGTAGATTCAGGCGCAGCTGGGAATTTTGTAGATCGCCAGTTCTGTGTAGAGTTAGGGATTCCTCTCCTTCCCGTTGATAAGCCTTTCCCTGTACATGCCCTAGATAGCCATCCGTTAGGATCTGGGTTAATTAGGGAGGTCACAGCGCCCCTTAGGATGAAGACGCAGGGGGTCATGAGGAGACGATTCAGCTCTATCTGATTGACTCTCCTGCGTATCCGGTGGTGCTGGGACTTCCCTGGTTGATTACCCATGATCCTACTATTTCGGTGCGAGAGAAAGCTCTTAAAGGGTGGTCTGTTCAGTGTGAGGGCTATGTCTGGGTGTTTCCATAGGGGCGACCTCGGTGGAGAGTCCAAATCAAATGCCCGCACTGCATATTCCCCCTGAGTATGAGGATTTGACACTGGTGTTTAGTAAGACAAGGGCGGCGCAGCTGCCGCCTCATAGACAGGGGGATTGTGCGATAGATCTCCAGTTAGGAGCAGCACTCCCGCGGAGCCATGTGTATCCCTTGTCTCAAGAGGAGAGGAAGGCGATGGAAACTTACATCGCCGAGTCTCTAAGACAGGGATACATACGGGCCTCCACTTCACCCGCTTCCTCAAGCTTATTTTTTGTGAAGAAAAAAGATGGAGGTTTGCGCCCGTGTATTGATTACCGCGGTCTCAATCAGATTACGGTGAGGTACAGTTATCCACTTCCTCTGATTGCGACTATGACGGAGTCATTACACGGTGCTCAGTTCTTCACAAAATTGGATCTCAGGAGCGCATATAACTTGGTGCGCATTAGAGAGGGCGATGAATGGAAGACAGCATTTAGCACGACCTCCGGTCATTACGAGTATCTCGTCATGCCATATGGGTTAATGAATGCTCCCTCAGTCTTCCAATCCTTTGTAGATGAGATTTTCCGGGACATGCAGGGGCAGGGAGTAGTCGTGGTACATAGACGATATTCTGGTGTACAGTTCTACCCGAGCTGAGCATGTAGCCCTGGTGCGCCGAGTGTTGAGGAGACTGTTGGAGCATGACCTATATGTCAAGGCAGAGAAATGTCTGTTCTTTCAGAAGTCGGTCTCCTTTTTGGGTTATCAGTTGTCTGCGTCAGGGGTGAAGATGGAGGTTGACCGGGTGTCAGCTGTGCGTAGTGGCAAACCCCAACCACTGTGAAAGAGGTGCAACAGTTCTTGGGTTTTGCGAATTATTACCAGAGGTTTATCCGGGGTTTTGGACAGGTGGCAGCTCCCATAACGTCTCTGTTGAAGGGGGTCCGGTGCGCTTGCGGTGGTCAGCTGAGGCGGACAGGGCTTTTGGGAGACTGAAGGACCTGTTTACCTCGGCGCCGGTGTTGGCGCATCCGGATCCCGCTTTACCATTCCAGGTAGAGGTAGACGCGTCCGAGGCCGGTATTGGGGCCGTCCTCTCACAACGGTCTGGCACACCACCTAAGCTCCGCCCCTGTGCCTTTTATTCTAAGAAGCTCAGTCCGGCGGAGCGGAATTATGACGTAGGGGACAGGGAGCTG
This sequence comes from Coregonus clupeaformis, assembly GCF_020615455.1. Lineage (NCBI taxonomy): Eukaryota > Metazoa > Chordata > Actinopteri > Salmoniformes > Salmonidae > Coregonus > Coregonus clupeaformis. The sequence continues at coordinate 22,549,618 of NC_059218.1, read as the reverse complement.
TTAGCCGTGGTACAGGCCCTAAAGGTGTGGAGGCATTGGCTTGAGGGGGCTCAACACCCTTTCCTCATTTTGACGGACCACCGTAACCTGGAGTACATCTGGGCAGCTAGGAGACTGAATCCTCGCCAGGCCCGCTGGACTATGTTTCTAGCCCGGTTTGTGTTTAAAATCACTTACATCCCTGGGTCCCAGAACGGGAAGGCAGATGCCCTGTCTCGGCGGTATGACACGGAGGAGAGGTCCGTTGAGCCCACTCCCATACTACCAAAGTCTTGTCTGGTGGCACCGGTGGTATGGGAGGTCGATGCAGAGATCGAGCGGGCGTTACGCACCGACCCAAGTCCTCCACAGTGTCCAGTGGGTCGGACGTACGTTCCGCTCGAGGTACGCGATCGCCTCATTTATTGGGCTCATACGTCCCCCTCCTCTGGACATCCAGGTATCGGCCGGACAGTTCACTGCCTTAGCACTAAGTACTGGTGGCCAACGTTAGCCAGGGATGTGAGGGTTTATGTCTCCTCCTGTTCGGTGTGTGCACAGTGTAAGGCGCCCAGACATTTGCCCAGGGGTAAGCTACAACCCCTGCCCGTTCCACAACGACCCTGGTCCCACCTCTCGGGGGAATACTACCATCCTGGTCGTTGTGGATCGGTTCTCGAAGGCCTGTCGTCTCCTTCCCATGCCGGGTCTCCCTACTGCCCTACAGACCGCTGAGGCTCTGTTTACCCATGTCTTCCGGCATTACGGGGTACCCGAGGATATAGTGTCTGATCGAGGCCCCCAGTTCACCTCCAGAGTGTGAAGAGCCTTTATGGAACGGTTGGGGGTTTCGGTGAGCCTTACCTCGGGTTACCACCCGGAGAGTAATGGGCAGGTTGAACGTGTCAACCAGGATGTGGGTAGGTTTCTGAGGTCTTATTGCCAGGGCCGGCCGGAGGAGTGGGCGAGAAACGTTCCGTGGGCCGAGATGGCGCAGAACTCTCTCCGCCACTCCTCCATCCAACTAACCCCTTTCCAGTGTGTGTTAGGGTACCAGCCGGTTCTGGCACCTTGGCACGAGAGCCAGATCGAGGCCCCTGCGGTGGATGAGTGGGTGCGGCGCTCGGAGGAGACATGGAACGCTGCCCACGTCCATCTGCAGCGGGCCATCCGTCGGCATAAGACGAGCGCCGTTCTCCACCGCAGTGAGGGGCCTGTATACGCACCTGGAGATCGAGTCTGGCTCTCGACCAGAAACCTGCCCCTCCACCTGCCCTGCCGGAAGCTGGGTCGGCGGTTTGTGGGGCCATTCAAAGTCCTGAGGAGGTTGAACGAGGTGTGTTACAGGTTAGAACTGCCTATTGATTACAGGAATATTAACCCCTCGTTCCATGTGTCTCTCCTCAGGCCGGTGGTAGCTGGTCCACTCCAGGACTATGAGATAGAGGAGACTCCTCCGCCCCCGTTGGACATCGAGGGGCTCCGCGCACACTGTGAGGTCCATCCTTGATTCGAGACGCCGGATGGGGGGTCTCCAATATCTCGTGGAGTGGGAGGGGTACGGCCCGGAGGAGCGGTGCTGTGTGCCGAGGAGGGACATATTAGACCTGTCCCTGCTGACCGAGTTCCATCGGGGTCATCCTACGCGCCCTGCTCCGCGTCGTCCTGGTCGTCCCCGAGGCCGGGATCGGCGCACGGCTGGAGCCGCGCGTCAAGGGGGGGGTACTGTCACGGTTTCGGCCGAGGCTGCTCCTCCTCCTTGTTCGGGCAGGCTTCGGCGGTCGTCGTCCCCGGAGTACTAGCTGCCACCGTTCGATGTTTCATGTTTGTTTGGTTTTGTCTGTTTGTACACCTGTCCCTTGTTAGTGTTTGATTTTGTTTCCTATTTAGTTATCGTGTGTTGGGTCAGGTGTTATGTGTGATTGTTTTTTGTCAAGCTGTTGCTCTCTGTATTTACTCTCGTGTTTTGTTGTTTTTCGAGAGTCCGCACTGTGTGCGCTATCGTCGTTTTACGCACTGTGTTTATTGTGCGTAATTTGTATTTTGCCTCCCGGTTGGGTTGGCTGTTCGCCTGTTTGGTGCTGCTTTCGTTTACTAACGTCTGTTCACGAACGCCCGTGTTTCCTGCGCTTGATTTCCACACCGCCTCTACACTCAGCTACTGACAGAATCACACATCAACCCATGGAATCAGCAGGAGCAACCGCGCCAACGCACATCATGGAGGACCGTCTTCGTGGGCAGGAGGACAGGATCAACCAGATCGGTCACGCCCTGGATCGGGTGATGAACACTCTCCACCGATGGGAAAGCAGCGGGGTACCCACGCCCCCACCTACCGGACCATCCCCATCGGTCAGTCCTCCTGTCCCCCTTCCGGAACCCAGCGGGATTCGGCTCTCGCTCCCGAGGGCGTACGACGGCTCCGCTGCCGGGTGTCAAGGGTTCCTGCTGCAAGTGGAGCTCTACCTCGCCACCGTACACCCGGCGCCCTCGGGACACGAGAGCGTCTCCGCCCTCATCTCCTGTCTCACCGGCAAGGCGTTGGAGTGGGCCAACGCCGAATGGAGGAGAATAGACGCCGCTACTATTACCTAAGCGGAGTTCTCCCGCCGCTTCCGTGCCGTGTTTGACCATCCACCAGAAGGGAAGGCGGCGTGGGAGCGTCTGTTCTACCTCCGACAGGGGATGAGGAGCGCACAGGATTTTGCTTTGGAGTTCCGGACTCTAGCGGCAGATGCAGGGTGGAATGAGCGGGCCCTCATAGACCACTTCCGCTGCAGCCTCCGGGAGGACGTCCAGAGAGAGTTGGCGTGCAGGGATACCACGTTGTCGTTTGACCAACTGGTCGACATGGCCATTCGGCTGGACACCCTGCTCGCCACCCGTGGACGTCCCGGGTGGGGGTTGCCCATTCCACCTTCCGGCACCTCCGAGCCGAGCCCTATGGAGCTCGGAGGTGCTGGCGCTAGAAAACGGAGGAGTAGGAACCTGAGGGGGCCGTTCCTGCACCAACTGTGGCCGTGGAGGGCACACCGCGGCTAGGTGTTGGGGAAGGTCCCCCGGTGGAGGTGAAGGCAGGCCACGCATTGGGGAGTCCTCCCAGGTGAGTAGGCGCCCTACTTACCCAGAGCTTTCTGTCGTTCACATAACCTTGCCTGTTTGTTTCCCACAGGTTGCACCTCGTTCCCAGCATAAGGCGCTAGTAGATTCAGGCGCAGCTGGGAATTTTGTAGATCGCCAGTTCTGTGTAGAGTTAGGGATTCCTCTCCTTCCCGTTGATAAGCCTTTCCCTGTACATGCCCTAGATAGCCGTCCGTTAGGATCTGGGTTAATTAGGGAGGTCACAGCGCCCCTTAGGATGAAGACGCAGGGGGTCATGAGGAGACGATTCAGCTCTATCTGATTGACTCTCCTGCGTATCCGGTGGTGCTGGGACTTCCCTGGTTGATTACCCATGATCCTACTATTTCGTGGGAGAGAAAGCTCTTAAAGGGTGGTCTGTTCAGTGTGAGGGGCTATGTCTGGGTGTTTCCATAGGGGCGACCTCGGTGGAGAGTCCAAATCAAATGCCCGCACTGCATATTCCCCCCGAGTATGAGGATTTGACACTGGTGTTTAGTAAGACAAGGGCGGCGCAGCTGCCGCCTCATAGACAGGGGGATTGTGCGATAGATCTCCAGTTAGGAGCAGCACTCCCGCGGAGCCATGTGTATCCCTTGTCTCAAGAGGAGAGGAAGGCGATGGAAACTTACATCGCCGAGTCTCTGAGACAGGGATACATACGGGCCTCCACTTCACCCGCTTCCTCAAGCTTTTTTTTTTGTGAAGAAAAAGATGGAGGTTTGCGCCCGTGTATTGATTACCGCGGTCTCAATCAGATTACGGTGAGGTACAGTTATCCACTTCCTCTGATTGCGACTATGACGGAGTCATTACACGGTGCTCAGTTCTTCACAAAATTGGATCTCAGGAGCGCATATAACTTGGTGCGCATTAGAGAGGGCGATGAATGGAAGACAGCATTTAGCACGACCTCCGGTCATTACGAGTATCTCGTCATGCCATATGGGTTAATGAATGCTCCCTCAGTCTTCCAATTCTTTGTAGATGAGATTTTCCGGGACATGCAGGGGCAGGGAGTAGTCGTGTACATAGACGATATTCTGGTGTACAGTTCTACCCGAGCTGAGCATGTAGCCCTGGTGCGCCGAGTGTTGAGGAGACTGTTGGAGCATGACCTATATGTCAAGGCAGAGAAATGTCTGTTCTTTCAGAAGTCGGTCTCCTTTTTGGGTTATCAGTTGTCTGCGTCAGGGGTGAAGATGGAGGTTGACCGGGTGTCAGCTGTGCGTAATTGGCAAACCCCAACCACTGTGAAAGAGGTGCAACAGTTCTTGGGTTTTGCGAATTATTACCAGAGGTTTATCCGGGGGTTTTGGACAGGTGGCAGCTCCCATAACGTCTCTGTTGAAGGGGGTCCGGTGCGCTTGCGGTGGTCAGCTGAGGCGGACAGGGCTTTTGGGAGACTGAAGGACCTGTTTACCTCGGCGCCGGTGTTGGCGCATCCGGATCCCGCTTTACCATTCCAGGTAGAGGTAGACGCGTCCGAGGCCGGTATTGGGGCCGTCCTCTCACAACGGTCTGGCACACCACCTAAGCTCCGCCCCTGTGCCTTTTATTCTAAGAAGCTCAGTCCGGCGGAGCGGAATTATGACGTAGGGGACAGGGAGCTGTTAGCCGTGGTACAGGCCCTAAAGGTGTGGAGGCATTGGCTTGAGGGGGCTCAACACCCTTTCCTCATTTTGACGGACCACCGTAACCTGGAGTACATCTGGGCAGCTAGGAGACTGAATCTCGCCAGGCCCGGCTGGACTATGTTTCTAGCCCGGTTTGTGTTTAAAATCACTTACATCCCTGGGTCCCAGAACGGGAAGGCAGATGCCCTGTCTCGGCGGTATGACACGGAGGAGAGGTCCGTTGAGCCCACTCCCATACTACCAAAGTCTTGTCTGGTGGCACCGGTGGTATGGGAGGTCGATGCAGAGATCGAGCGGGCGTTACGCACCGACCCAAGTCCTCCACAGTGTCCAGTGGGTCAGACGTACGTTCCGCTCGAGGTACGCGATCGCCTCATTTATTGGGCTCATACGTCCCCCTCCTCTGGACATCCAGGTATCGGCCGGACAGTTCACTGCCTTAGCACTAAGTACTGGTGGCCAACGTTAGCCAGGGATGTGAGGGTTTATGTCTCCTCCTGTTCGGTGTGTGCACAGTGTAAGGCGCCCAGACATTTGCCCAGGGGTAAGCTACAACCCCTGCCCGTTCCACAACGACCCTGGTCCCACCTCTCGGTGGACTTTGTTACAGACCTTCCCCCCTCACAGGGGAATACTACCATCCTGGTCGTTGTGGATCGGTTCTCGAAGGCCTGTCGTCTCCTTCCCATGCCGGGTCTCCCTACTGCCCTACAGACCGCTGAGGCTCTGTTTACCCATGTCTTCCAGCATTACGGGGTACCCGAGGATATAGTGTCTGATCGAGGCCCCCAGTTCACCTCCAGAGTGTGAAGAGCCTTTATGGAACGGTTGGGGGTTTCGGTGAGCCTTACCTCGGGTTACCACCCGGAGAGTAATGGGCAGGTTGAACGTGTCAACCAGGATGTGGGTAGGTTTCTGAGGTCTTATTGCCAGGGCCGGCCGGAGGAGTGGGCGAGAAACGTTCCGTGGGCCGAGATGGCGCAGAACTCTCTCCGCCACTCCTCCACCCAACTAACCCCTTTCCAGTGTGTGTTAGGGTACCAGCCGGTTCTGGCACCTTGGCACGAGAGCCAGATCGAGGCCCCTGCGGTGGATGAGTGGGTGCGGCGCTCGGAGGAGACATGGAACGCTGCCCACGTCCATCTGCAGCGGGCCATCCGTCGGCATAAGACGAGCGCCGATCTCCACCGCAGTGAGGGGCCTGTATACGCACCTGGAGATCGAGTCTGGCTCTCGACCAGAAACCTGCCCCTCCGCCTGCCCTGCCGGAAGCTGGGTCGGCGGTTTGTGGGGGCCATTCAAAGTCCTGAGGAGGTTGAACGAGGTGTGTTACAGGTTAGAACTGCCTATTGATTACAGGAATATTAACCCCTGCGTTCCATGTGTCTCTCCTCAGGCCGGTGGTAGCTGGTCCACTCCAGGACTATGAGATAGAGGAGACTCCTCCGCCCCGTTGGACATCGAGGGGGCTCCGGCGTACACTGTGAGGTCCATCCTTGATTCGAGACGCCGGATGGGGGGTCTCCAATATCTCGTGGAGTGGGAGGGGTACGGCCCGGAGGAGCGGTGCTGTGTGCCGAGGAGGGACATATTAGACCTGTCCCTGCTGACCGAGTTCCATCGGGGTCATCCTACGCGCCCTGCTCCGCGTCGTCCTGGTCGTCCCCGAGGCCGGGATCGGCGCACGGCTGGAGCCGCGGCGTCAAGGGGGGTACTGTCACGGTTTCGGCCGAGGCTGCTCCTCCTCCTTGTTCGGGCAGGCTTCGGCGGTCGTCGTCCCCGGAGTACTAGCTGCCACCGTTCGATGTTTCATGTTTGTTTGGTTTTGTCTGTTTGTACACCTGTCCCTTGTTAGTGTTTGATTTTGTTTCCTATTTAGTTATCGTGTGTTGGGTCAGGTGTTATGTGTGATTGTTTTTTGTCAAGCTGTTGCTCTCTGTATTTACTCTCGTGTTTTGTTGTTTTTCGAGAGTCCGCACTGTGTGCGCTATCGTCGTTTTACGCACTGTGTTTATTGTGCGTAATTTGTATTTTGCCTCCCGGTTGGGTTGGCTGTTCGCCTGTTTGGTGCTGCTTTCGTTTACTAAAGTCTGTTCACGAACGCCCGTGTTTCCTGCGCTTGATTTCCACACCGCCTCTACACTCAGCTACTGACAATTGGTTAAAGAAAACTGTGATAAATAAAAAAGTATACCAGTTTCATTTAAGGACCAAAGGATTGACAGCCGTCCCATATTGATTGCAAAATAGTTGGGAAGATATTTTTGACGTACCGATCCCATGGCATAGTGTTTATGAACTGATACGCAAAACGACGCCAGAATCAAAGCTTAGAATTTTTCAATTTAAATTATTATATACAATTATATACAATGGGGGATACAATCTTCCCAGCTCTGCAGATTTAGCTGCGAAGAGACAGAATCATTAGATCATTTGTTTTGGTACTGTCCATTTGTAGCTTGTTTTTGGACACAGGTCCAGGAATGGCTAAAGGATTGCAATATTTACCTGGAGCTAACCCTGCAGATAGCATTACTGGGTGATCTGAAAAGTCATAGTCAATCGACCAATAATATAATAATACTTTTAGCAAAAATGTTTATTTTCAATATACAATCTGTAGAAACAATGAGAATAGAATGTTCAGAACTTTTGTAAAACATCACAGTACAGTTGAAAAATATATGGCAAATAGAAATCCAATATGGATGGTGTTAAGAGATAGATGGGTGGTGTTGAATGGAGTTGAAGGATGGGACTAATAACAACTAACAACAACTATTAACAACAAGATAACTAATAATAGAAGCATACTGTGTCCATAATAAGTATATAGGTTATAGGTTGCGAGCTTTTGTGAAAGAGCACAGTTAGAAAGATATGGCATATAGAAGCAAACCGGATGGACATCATGAAAATGATCGGAGAGGTTGAGGGTAGAGGAAGTTCAGGAGTAAAAACAAACAAAATATAATTATTTTAAAATTGACTGTGTCCATAAAATGTATATACAGTGGGGAAAAAAGTATTTAGTCAGCCACCAATTGTGCAAGTTCTCCCACTTAAAAAGATGAGCGAGGCCTGTAATTTTCATCATAGGTACACGTCACCCATGACAGACAAAATGAGGAAAAGAAATCCAGAAAATCACATTGTAGGATTTGTAATGAATTTATTTGCAGATTATGGTGGAAAATAAGTATTTGGTCAATAACAAAAGTTTCTCAATACTTTGTTATATACCCTTTGTTGGCAATGACACAGGTCAAACGTTTTCTGTAAGTCTTCACAAGGTTTTCACACACTGTTGCTGGTATTTTGGCCCATTCCTCCATGCAGATCTCCTCTAGAGCAGTGATGTTTTGGGGCTGTCGCTGGGCAACACGGACTTTCAACTCCCTCCAAAGATTTTCTATGTGGTTGAGATCTGGAGACTGGCTAGGCCACTCCAGGACCTTGAAATGCTTCTTACGAAGCCACTCCTTTGTTGCCCGGGTGGTGTGTTTGGGATCATTGTCATGCTGAAAGACCCAGCCACGTTTCATCTTCAATGCCCTTGCTGATGGAAGGAGGTTTTCACTCAAAATCTCACGATACATGGCCCCATTCATTCTTTCCTTTACACGGATCAGTCGTCCTGGTCCCTTTGCAGAAAAAACAGCCCCAAAGCATGATGTTTCCACCCCCATGCTTCACAGTAGGTATAGTGTTCTTTGGATGCAACTCAGCATTCTTTGTCCTCCAAACACGACGAGTTGAGTTTTTACCAAAAAGTTATATTTTGGTTTTATCTGACCATATGACATTCTCCCAATCCTCTTCTGGATCATCCAAATGCACTCTAGCAAACTTCAGACGGGCCTGGACATGTACTGGCTTAAGCAGGGGGACACGTCTGGCACTGCAGGATTTGAGTCCCTGGCGGCGTAGTGTGTTACTGATGGTAGGCTTTGTTACTTTGGTCCCAGCTCTCTGCAGGTCATTCACAAGGTGTGGTTCTGGGATTTTTGCTCACCGTTCTTGTGATCATTTTGACCCCACGGGGTGAGATCTTGTGTGGAGCCCCAGATCGAGGGAGATTATCAGTGGTCTTGTATGTCTTCCATTTCCTAATAATTGCTCCCACAGTTGATTTCTTCAAACCAAGCTGCTTACCTATTGCAGATTCAGTCTTCCCAGCCTGGTGCAGGTCTACAATTTTGTTTCTGGTGTCCTTTGACAGCTCTTTGGTCTTGGCCATAGTGGAGTTTGGAGTGTGACTGTTTGAGGTTGTGGACAGGTGTCTTTTATTCTGATAACAAGTTCAAACAGGTGCCATTAATACAGGTAACGAGTGGAGGACATAGGAGCCTCTTAAAGAAGAAGTTACAGGTCTGTGAGAGCCAGAAATCTTGCTTGTTTGTAGGTGACCAAATACTTATTTTCCACCATAATTTGCAAATAAATTCATTACAAATCCTACAATGTGATTTTCTGGATTTTTTTCCCTCAATTTGTCTGTCATAGTTGACGTGTACCTATGATGAAAATTACAGGCCTCTCTCATCTTTTTAAGTGGGAGAACTTGCACAATTGGTGGCTGACTAAATACTTTTTTTCCCCACTGTATATTTGCGAGAAAAAAATAACAAATGGGGGATTGGAAGTGATGCAGACAATTAGATTGATGGAAGTTTCAATCTATCTGCAATAATAAAGCTGATCTACCCCCTAAAAAAAGAAGAAAAAGCAGAAACAAAAAGAAGAAAAAAAAGAAGAAAAAAAAGATGAAAAAAAAAGAAAAAAAAGAAAGGAAGGCTTGACATCACTCTCTCACCTGAATATCTTACCTAGTTGTTTTCAGATTATCTCATTTAGCTCTTTTGTCGTTTTGTCAACTATGTGTGTGTGTTTTCTATCCATGTTCGCTCCTCTCCCTGTAGGTTTTACAGAAGTTTCCCACCCCGTGGCTGCAACCCTTCTAATTTAGTCGAAGATCGCATCCACTACAAGACCATGATGCATGCCTACGGATCAGCAAGGGGATGCGCCCCTACCTACCTTCAGCCTATGCTCAAAACCTACACCCCAACCCGATCACTCCGTTCTGCCATCTCTGGTCTCTTGGTCATCCCACTCATACGGGGGGTCAGCTCCCGCTCAGCCCAGTCAAAGCTCTTCTCTGTTCTGGCACCCCAATGGTGGAACGAGCTTCTTCTGAATCTAGGAAAGCCCATCTTCCGAAAACAATTGAAACCTTACCTCTTTAAAGAGTATCTTAAATAAGACATCTGAAATCAAATAAAGAAATTGCACTTTTCTTTTCCTACTAGCACTGAATTTGCTGGTAACTTCTGTATTGAGGAAACATTGAATGCACTTACTGTAAGTCGTTTTTAATAAAAGCATCTGCTAAATGACTAAAATATAAAATGATACCACACATCACCACACATCTACACAATCAGGACTAATAGACAGGGAGACATTAGCCAATCAGGGCTTAGACAACCCATGCACTGCCTGGAAAGAATGACGGAGGGATCACTTTTTCTCCTCCTCCGCTGGCAGCTCTAATCCCTGAGGAGCCGCCTGATCTTTTCCCTCTTCTGTCTTTCCTTGTTGTTTTAATTCCCTATTGAGTTGGACTCAGACGCTTTGACTTTAAGTGAAATGTATGAGTTTTAGAGGAACATGTCAGAGGACGTTTTTCTTTTGAAGGAGACATATTTCTGTTATTTTCTAAGTAGAAGTAGTACAAACAACCAGGATTTACTATACATAGATCCTGTGGTGTGCTTGTATGTCAGCAGTCCCATAACAACTACACGTGTCACTATTTCTATTTTGTATTACATTTTCCATCTTATCTTTAACTCTGCAATGTTGGAAATGAACCCATAAGTAAGGATTTCACTTGTGACAAATACAATTGTATTTTATTTGATGTTATCAATGTTATTCATCCCCACAGAGCAGGATGTTATTGGGCTTCTGGCATCAAGTTCAACATGACCTTGTGATTGATAATGGCTTGAATGGTTCTGATAGCTGGCATGAAATTATGGTCTGTTCCTGTGGAACACCAGTGATGATTGTTACACTTTCTTTCTGATTGTCTTGTTCCTAGACTCAGGTAATTCCGAGCTATTTCCCATCGATCGATTTCCCACCTGGTTCATTAAATGTCAGGGAACAAAAAAATAAAAACCCCTTCAAAAGTTCAACCTAACTAAACAAATCTCCACAACACATTCTTGTACCGAGGAGGAAAATGTAGACAGGTGAATTTAAATTTCAAACTGGATAGAGGCTCAGGAAATTAACTGGGGACCCGAGGGAGGCTGTTTCACACTTTTAAAAATGTGATTCCCAAACCAAGATGCAATTCCCTAACCAATTTTTAGCAATACTGCCTCGAGGTTCAGGAAACATCCACCAATACAAACAATATTAGAAATGGTTATTGCTCCATAAACCTATATTTGTATGTGTTAACCAACTTAACTGCATATATGCATTTGGAGCATGGGCAAATCAATTAGAACCTGTATAATAGTGTGTGCCAGGCAGGTGACGGGTGATGGATAATGCTTTCTAAAATCTGTAAGGATTCAAAACAGCTCTTTCTTCAATATACTTACACTGAGGGTACAAAACATTAGGAACACCTTCCTAATATTGAGTTGCATACGTTTTTGCCCTCAGAACAGCCTCAATTCGTCGGGGAATGGACTCTACAAGGTGTCGAAAGCGTTTCACAGGGATGCTGGCCCATGTTGACTCCAATGCTTCCCACAGTTGTGTCAGGTTGGCTGGATTTCCTTTGGGTGGTGGACCATTCTTTATACACATGGGAAACTGTTGAGTGTGGAAAAACCCTGCAGCGTTGCAGTTCTTGACACACTCAAACCGGTGTACCTGGCACTTACTACCATACCCTGTTCAAAGTCACTTAAACTTTTGTCTTGCCCATTCACCCTCTGAATGGCACACATACACAATCCATGTCTCAATTGTCTCAAGGCTTAAAAATGACTCTTTAACCTGTCTTCTCCCCTTCATCTACACTGATTGAAGTGGATTTAACAAGTGACATCAATAAGAAATCATAGCTTTCACCTGGATTCACCTGGTCAGTCTATGTCATGGAAAGAGAAGGTGTTCCTAATGTTCTGTACACTCAGTGTATGTTGAACCCTATAACACCTGTCAATGAGACCATACCCATGGAGGTTAGAGTTTTGTGCTAGGCCTTTTTACCAGTAGTTTGGTGTAGCCTATACTGTTTGTGTTTACTCCTCAGTAGAGTCCATTAGATATAAGAATAAGATATACTGTAGATACTGATCGATATGCACACCCACGGCCAGTCTGGTCTCAAGAAAATGCTATTGCCTCTAGAAAACTCAAGTTGTCTATTTCTACTTAGCATTGTATGTGTTGGAGGCCAGTCACTAGTCCTTATTTTTTCTGAAAATTGCAATCTGCCGTGGATTAGATTTAATCAGGGAATGAGAAATAGCTGTTTTCAGGCTTCGATAGTTGAATATTATTGTGTGTGTGTGTGTGCATGTGAGTGTATATTTGTCTTTGTGCCCATTAATTTGAATTGGGTACAGAAGTCAACAGTGCGGGCAAGACTTTTCCCTCTTCAATGTGACTGTGTTGAACAAATGAAAGCAGGCCTCACTTCAGCACATAATCTAACACTGGAATCAAGAGCTTCACCTCAAGGTCCTTACTTTCAACCTCCCTCTCCGAACATCTCCCATTCTTCCATCCTCTTCCCCTTCTAAAGTAGCTGTAGTTGGCTGCTCTGTGAGCAGACTTTGTGGCGAGTGGCATCCGGCAGTCATTGGAAAATCCTGCTGACCCATGCATCATTTACATTATTATTTTCTGAAGACGAGGTCTGTGAACCCTGATAAGATAGTATTGCAACCCCCTCTCCTCCCCTGCCCTCCACTCCTTGAGTCCCTCACCCCCTCCTCTCCCCTTCCCTGCCCTTCACCTCACACTAGAATTTAATTACGAGAAGTAACCAGGGCAGCGTGGAGCTCCAGCAGAATGAATGGAAATGGAAAAGGAATAGGCAATCCTCTCCTTCCCAGGCTGGCTCTAGTGACGCGGCCGACAGACAAAGCGAGGGAGGCAGCTCTCGTCTCGCTGAGCACCGACCCGGCAATTTCCTCTCCCAGCTGCTCCCTCATCTTGTCTCCATTGGCTCCCTAGTGGTCGTCAAGCCCACCGTTGCCTGTCCACACACACTGTGGATACACGACCATACACCACCATACAACATGAGGAGATTTATATTATATTTCTTAGTCCTTTTCCACAATCAGGGAAGGTTAGATGTTCACACAGCGTTTTGTCAATGTTACAATAGCCTCTGGCACTGGCGAGGCAGGTCACCAGAGATTGACCCCAAACTGATCACGCCTGATCTTTGTGTGTTTTCTGTGATCTGATCCATGCCTAGTGTCTCCCTTATCTTTCATCCAGGACAATCATAGTGGTTTCTTATTTATCTCATTGAGCTGTTATTTCGCTGGCCGATCTCCTGCTGGATCCCCACTTAGCGCCGTAGTAGCTGTGCTGCTGTAGACCTGCCCGGAGCCAGCCCTGCCTGGACCAGCCCAGCGCTTAGTAATGGAGGATAAGGCAGGACTTAAAAGGCCCACACAGGGGTAGCCGAGACGCAGCCAAAGCCTGTGGATTTAAACTGAGCCGTGAAATCCCCTTTGTTTCGCTGCGGGTCTGAGTGGGTCTGGGGCTGTATAGGCTGTGGTCTGGGGGCTTCAAGGTCTGCTTTGCTTTCTGCTGCATAATTGGGCTCTCTTTACCAGTGCATGTAATCTCCATAAATGCAGTATTTATGCTTTGTGGGAGAACAGGAGGGGTTTTCAGTTGTGGGTGGGATGCCGTATGTGTTTACGGTAACTGATGAGGGGGACACTAAGGCTGACTCTCACTCTCTCAGCCCGAGGTAGGGGGTTTTAGAGAGGGGTTTCTTTCACCTGATCATCACGCTGGATGGGTCTGCCCACATGTAGCTTTTGGCTGTAATCTTAAGGGTTTCTCTGTAGATGTGGTATTAAAGAGTGTCATGACTCTCCTGGCTGAGGAGCCAAAGGCCTCAGATCCGCTTGGCAAATGGCTGACAACAACCAGACCCTCTCACCCACAGAAGAGGGGAAGGGGGGGCTGGGACGGTTTTGACACCTTAACACTCAGTCGTAAATTAGGCAGGAATCGGAATCTCTCCCTTGCTCTTCAGTATTGAAAGGAATGTGCTTTGTCCCCCAGAATACTTTTGGCGCCAAAACTTTTATGTTCAAAAAGTGATCACTGAATCAATATTTCCAACATCAGAATGTGGGGAATGGTCAGTGGGGATCTAAAAACGAATCATGTCATATTGTTTATTATTTTGTGTTATAAAGAAAATACTGTAATTTGGAAAGTATACACACTTTATCTGTCAAGCTTATATCCAATATGTTGTGTATATAATATGGAGAATAACAAGAGTATTTTTGTTAAGATAGGAATGTGATTTTAGTTTTCTAACGAGATGATAGGTTTTCATATAAGCTATGCACGGTGACTAGACATGCCCCGAGTGAGCTCAGAGACAGTGTCAGCAAGTAGAAACGCCCCTTTTACCAGAGTGCATAAAAAGCCTTGGTAACGAAATGTACATTAGACCAGAAAGCGTGGAGCTGTGGCTACACGGCTGAAAATAGTTAGACCTTTGAATCTCAACACGAGGAGAAGATAAACTCACTAGACCAGAACATTGCCAGTCTGCAGCTGTGCATGTAAAGGGATCTACAACTTTGACTAAAGACACAAGGTGGAAAGGAGGAAATTCCATCTCAGACAATCACAGAGTATCTGCTCTGAGTACACTCCACTACAAGCCAGAACAACGAAGAAGGACATTGTGACCTCTGGTGGACAATCAGAGCCTTACAAGTGAGCTGAGCGAAGACCCAGCCAAAACCTCCTTTCCAAGAGGGCTTGGGTCAACAGAGATAGATGAGCGGCAAACACGTAAACACATTCATTGGTTTCTGACTCCAAAACGGGCGGTGGTTCATGAGCAAAGTATTATGATTATTTTGAGGGTAGCTTCCAAATGTATCAACGATAAGTTTGACTCTCTCTTTTGATAACCATGCCGTCATGCTGTTGTTAGTCCGCTTGGGACTTTTTCTCATGTATTAAGTATGTATGTATTCTGTGTAATCATTTAGTTAGCTAGTAAATAAATAAGCCAATTTGTGTAGTGCTGAATCATAAGCAAAGCTGGGGTTTGTGTAGATCCAAGAAGTCTATGACCATTCAGAATGAGACTGATAAGAGGTAATGATTGATACGTTGACTGTTTTATACATAGTGATAGGTAAAGTCCTTTAAGAGTTTAATTTGGGAGATGGTAACTCTATAAACAACTTATTCCGTGGTGCCCCAAATCCTAATGAGTTAATTGTTAAATGATTAATTTAATCGAGTAACAATTAATCATAGTTAATTGATTCGATATTAATGGAAGTCACAAGTATTTATCTCCGCTCATACAGGAGTAATAAAGGCCTAGTGCACTAATTTGGTGAGAAAATGTTTTTAATGTAATTTTTTTATTTAATATTATTATACAAAATTAATCAGCACTCCTTCTTCCCACGGATATGCATGCACATACATAAAAATGGTATCCACGAGTTCATCATGGTTGCCACAATCTCGCAGTATTGCCTCTCTCTCTCTCTCTCTCTCTCTCTCTCTCTCTCTCTCTCTCTCTCTCTCTCTCTCTCTCTCTCTCTCTCTCTCTCTCTCTCTCTCTCTCTCTCTCTCTCTCTCTCTCTCTCTCTCTCTCTCTCTCTCTCTCTCTCTCTCTCTCTCTCTCTCAATAGCAGATCACAGTTCATTTCCAGAGACAGAGCTTCACACTAATGTCCTGGCTGTGAGAGGAAGGCAGTATGTGAAGGAACGCAGCACAGCAGCCTGCTATAGAAATAAACACATATAGGCATCAAACAAACCGCTTCACACAGAGAACACACGCTGAGAAAGTCCTTTGGAGAACACTTCACAGAGGAAACATTTTAAATACTTTTTTGATGAACACACGCTAACGAAAGGCTTCATGATCAACCGTATTGATGACTTGCCATAATACACACCACAGAACTAATTCTAAAGCTGTACTTTTACTCCAGCATGTTTACTCTCAGCCCTATGTGAGATTACTCCCAATGTTATTACATCCACTCTCTCCCGCACTCTTTCCATTTGTTTGTAAGTAGGTTTCAGGGGTGGCAGGTAGCTTAGTGGTTAAGAGCATTGTGCCAGTAACCGAAAGGTTGCTGGTTCTAATCCCCGAGCTGACCAGGTAAAAAATAAAACATCTGTCGATGTGCCCTTGAGCAAGGCACTTAACCCTAATTGCGCCTGTAAGTCACTCTGGATAAGAGCGTCTGCTAAATGACAAAACATTTAAATGTTTCACACGGTGCTGCTTTGTTTTCCACTAATCCACACCTTTCCTTCACCCAGGTAGGCAGTATGCCACGCTGAGAAACTCTCTCCTCTCTGTACGGCTAATTAGCACTATTTTCATTCTGTTGTCGTACAACCGGAACCTCTTTCATATGTGAAAAATGATTAATTTACCCTGTGGTGAGCTCATCAGATTGGATTTACATTTAGAGCAGATTTTTTTGCGCTCCCTCCTGTGAACCTTCCAGTTTGCGTGCGGAGCAGGCAGTGAGGAATCTGATGACCTGACATTTCCTGGCCCAGCTCACACCACCACTCCACGAAGCTCACTGACATGGCTGCTAATCAAAGCTAGAAAATGGCTCCCCGTGGCTCTACAAAAATTGCGTCTCACTTCGTTATTCAACATCAGATGGTGGATGGAGGGGTGCTGTGTAATTTTGTGGACTGGAAGGGGTGAATCAAAGACTCATTCTGAATTTATAGGATCAGTTGATGGATGGATGTGGGATGTGTTTGGCCTAGGATGTGGAAGGAACTTCTGCCATGTTGTTTAGCTAAGGGACTATGGATGAGTCTATGGGAGGGAGGGACTGTGGTAGAACTGGGCTATTTGAAGAAATCAGCCACTGGGCATGGATGTCAATTCAACGTCTATTCCACATTGGTTCAGCGTAATTTAATTGAAGTGACGTGGAAACAACGTTGATTCAACCAGTGTGTGCCCAGTGGGCAGTGATGGACTTGCTGGGGAATCTATTAGTAAAAGGGTATATTCTGAAATTGCATTTTTGTCCCCCCCAGTTTTATCATTGGAATGTGATACAAAACGAGGCAACAGTGTTCTTTAGGACCATGCGGACGCCTCCGAGCGGTCGAGTAGGCTGTTTGGAGTATTTATCTGACTGGATAAAAAAATTAAAAGTTATGTCCCCCCCACTTCTAAAACCAAAGTTGGGCCCCTGATTCTAGAGATAATCCAAGCACCACTTTCCCACGGCTTTGGGCTTGGGTTTCGGGGATGGGGGCTGGTACAAGGAGATGGGCATGGCTTGTCACATGATACTGACAGGCCAAACACTAAGACTGGGCCTGAGTGTGACACTGCTGGGTTTAAGCAGGGAGAAAGCCTCCATTACTTAGACAGACAAAGCCTTCTTTTCATAAGACTCCACTAAATAACAGATAACAGGACAAAAGAGAGGAGACTCAAATGCAGCTACACTAAAGAGACATTAACTGTGGTTGAAGCTTAGATCCTGATAAATGTGGTATTAGCATTAAATTAGTGCATTATCTGTCATTAGCAATGTCATTTCTTTAATAGAGCAAGATGAATTGCAGTCAGATGTGAATGGTAATAGGGCCTTCCCCTATGCTAATCATCCAGCAACACAAACTTAAATTATTCTCTCAACTATTTTCATTCCGCATTGTCCCAGAAATCATGTGAATTCTGAATATTCAATGAGTCTTTGTAGACTAATTATAATGTGCATCTTCATAAACTAGGAGTCAATAACGCACAGTCAAAAATAAATTGATTTTGGCTTTGATGCAGCTGTGTTGTGCAGGAAAAAGTCAGAACGGCATGCAATAAAAAAACGTTATTTCTTTATTCATCTTTATATGATAATTTAGGCCAGCAACAACTTGTTGTACTGCTTCCATGGCTCAGCAAGAGGATTGCCAGCATGCTATTCTTAGCTTTGATTAAATTAATGGAGCACTTTGAGTGCAGGTCTCGCTCCTGGCACCACCGCTGACTGATATTGTTGATGTGGGATATTGGAATGCTAGAGGCAGGTTGAGTTTGCTATTCAAGGGAAAGTAAGTCCATCATGGGCAGAAGCTGGCCGCTCTAAGCAGGCAATGATTAATGTGTGTTAGTATGACTTTGTGCATGCATGTGAACCGATTGTGTGTGTGTCCCTGTTCATCACAAGCAGTAATGAATACAATGCAACGACACACGCACAAACACAAACACACACATTTGACTTGCAGAGCGTGGTTTAGTGGCGGGCGGCAGACGCAGCTGTGGGTAATGTTGCACCCAGAGGATGGGTAAACACCACCTGGAGCCAGGTGAACACAGGTCACCTTCACACCGGTTTCAGTGAACTAGTGTTTAGCATGGAAATGACCAGAGTGCAAATTCTAAACAGCTGTTGAACGAGCCATGTATAGATAAGACAATGTAATAACCCTCTGCTCTGTCTATTGTCTATCATACTGGAGTATTCTATGTCTCCAGGCTAATCTTTGCAGGAGAGAAGAGGGACCAGCCTATAACAAAGTTTGAAACGTGCTCAGAGCATTTAGTTGTTTGATAATAACGTGACAGAGCTGTGAATAAGACTCTCTCTCAGCAATTGTAAATGTTTCAGCCTCACTACTTTGTAAGAAATTATTCTCATCAGAATGACTATTTTCTTCTGACTCAAAGTTTTCTCTTGATATGTTCCCTGACCTTGAGGTGCCTCGTCAAAGATAGATTTCGGTGTATTCATTTCTGGAGAAAAAAAGAAAACCCAACTCAAACATATACTTTTTTTGGGCAAAATGAAAACAATTGTAATAGCAAACACAATAGAACTATGCTTTCAGCACACTATAATTATATTTCAATCATACAAATTAGTTGGTTTTTGTACTTAGGGGGCTGTTGGGGTGTGTAATTGAAAAAGCGGAATATTGTCTCGCATCAAAATGTCGTGGAGCTCGCCTGCTAATCAGAGTTGTCTGTGTGCAGCACGGGCCCAATCGCTGCTCAGTCTCACCAGAATGTAATAGTTTTATCTTAATGAACTGTGCAGAATCCATCCAGGTTTGCGAGTGCACCAATTTCTGTCTCCTGCATGCCCACACTGAGAAATCTGCTGCTTCCTCCTTCCTTTAAGAAACATTTCTGGCTTCCCTGTGATATCGACTCAAGGAGCAGTGATCGACTGATGGAATGTCTGGTCTACTGGATAGATTGTATCTGAAACAGATTATCTAGCGCTGTGAGTCAAAGCCCTGGGGTTTGGGGAGGGGGTGGGATGTTGTTATACTGTTACTGCATGGCGGGGGCCCTAGAGTGCGGCTGTACCCCAGCACATAAAAGCACCACATGGGGGAGAGAGAGAGAGAGAGACTAAATGAGAAGACTGATGTGGTTAGAATGAACTTTTTACTGCATGGTTCCTGGGAGTGCAATGAGCCAATGAGGGCTGTAAAATCAAGTCTCATGCAGCGCCATCTGAATAGAGTAATCATTTGACAAGAGTTCCTACTCTTTTTTTTACTGTTCCATATAGCAACCTGACACAATCTAACATCCTCTCTCCCTCTCTCTCTTCATCCTCCTTCCTCTTCTCCTTTTCTTCTTGCCTTGTGTATCACTGGGATGGTATATCTGATTTGTATGTTTTCATTAACACATACTTCAGCCTCTTTTGTCCAGTCAGCCCAGAACACGTTTCTCCATTTCACTGCGTATTGCACAGCACCTTCCCTCTCCTTCTCTCAATTATTTCCCAGATAATAAGGAGCAATTATTTTAAATCATGTTCCCAGTGTGATCTCGCCGTCCACTGCTATTTGGACATGCAATTTCGCAGCTTTAATTGCTCAGAGCAATTTAGCCGCCTCTCCTATTTGCTCCATTACCGACACATGCTACATGAATAATATGGATTTTAATGCATATATTTCAATGTCAGATTCTATACATGTGATAGTCAGTATGAAATTATGGAAAGAACATTTTAAAGGCCCCCCTCTGATATTTCTTTACTTTAAGTTTTAAAGCTAATCTCCGGCCACATTTTCCCATGGGGCAGAGAGATAATTTAGCAGTTTTAAAGCTTAAATTACAGTGCATTTATGTTCAAAACAACATTTTTAGGGAATACAAGAAGTATTGAGTTGAAAACTGGATAATTTATGGAGTAGGCCTACTGTGGATCCCTGTGAGACTCCCAGGCCCTGTTGTATATCTAAGGGTATATTGTAGATTAATAGGATTACATTGTATTGTATTGCACCCTCAACTTCTTCCACAGACCCCTTGGCCAAATTCGTCTAATCTGTTGTTGCTAGCAATATTTATATACAGTGGGGAAAAAAAGTATTTAGTCAGCCACCAATTGTGCAAGTTCTCCCACTTAAAAAGATGAGAGAGGCCTGTAATTTTCATCATAGGTACACGTCAACTATGACAGACAAATTGAGATTTTTTTTCTCCAGAAAATCACGTTGTAGGATTTTAATGAATTTATTTGCAAATGATGGTGGAAAATAAGTATTTGGTCAATAACAAAAGTTTCTCAATACTTTGTTATATACCCTTTGTTGGCAATGACACAGGTCAAACGTTTTCTGTAAGTCTTCACAAGGTTTTCACACACTGTTGCTGGTATTTTGGCCCATTCCTCCATGCAGATCTCCTCTAGAGCAGTGATGTTTTGGGGCTGTCGCTGGGCAACACGGACTTTCAACTCCCTCCAAAGATTTTCTATGTGGTTGAGATCTGGAGACTGGCTAGGCCACTCCAGGACCTTGAAATGCTTCTTACGAAGCCACTCTTTCGTTGCCCGGGCGGTGTGTTTGGGATCATTGTCATGCTGAAAGACCCAGCCACGTTTCATCTTCAATGCCCTTGCTGATGGAAGGAGGTTTTCACTCAAAATCTCACGATACATGGCCCCATTCATTCTTTCCTTTACACGGATCAGTCGTCCTGGTCCCTTTGCAGAAAAACAGCCCCAAAGCATGATGTTTCCACCCCCATGCTTCACAGTAGGTATGGTGTTCTTTGGATGCAACTCAGCATTCTTTGTCCTCCAATCACGACGAGTTGAGTTTTTACCAAAAAGTTATATTTTGGTTTCATCTGACCATATGACATTCTCCCAATCCTCTTCTGGATCATCCAAATGCACTCTAGCAAACTTCAGACGGGCCTGGACATGTACTGGCTTAAGCAGGGGGGACACGTCTGCCACTGCAGGATTTGAGTCCCTGGCGGCGTAGTGTGTTACTGATGGTAGGCTTTGTTACTTTGGTCCCAGCTCTCTGCAGGTCATTCACTAGGTCCCCCGTGTGGTTCTGGGATTTTTGCTCACCGTTCTTGTGATTATTTTGACCCCACGGGGTGAGATCTTGCGTGGAGCCCCAGATCGAGGGAGATTATCAGTGGTCTTGTATGTCTTCCATTTCCTAATAATTGCTCCCACAGTTGATTTCTTCAAACCAAGCTGCTTACCTATTGCAGATTCAGTCTTTCCAGCCTGGTGCAGGTCTACAATTTTGTTTCTGGTGTCCTTTGACAGCTCTTTGGTCTTGGCCATAGTGGAGTTTGGAGTGTGACTGTTTGAGGTTGTGGACAGGTGTCTTTTATACTGATAACAAGTTCAAACAGGTGCCATTAATACAGGTAACGAGTGGAGGACAGAGGAGCCTCTTAAAGAAGAAGTTACAGGTCTGTGAGAGCCAGAAATCTTGCTTGTTTGTAGGTGACCAAATACTTATTTTCCACCATAATTTGCAAATAAATTCATTAAAAATCCTACAATGTGATTTTCTGGAAAAGAAATGCTCAATTTGTCTGTCATAGTTGACGTGTACCTATGAAGAAAATTACAGGCCTCTCTCATCTTTTTAAGTGGGAGAACTTGCACAATTGGTGGCTGACTAAATACTTTTTTCCCCACTGTACATAATATATATATATTTTTTTACATCTGGCCTCGGACCCCCTGCAATACCTCCATGGATCCTCGGACCTCAATTTGGGAACCACTGATAGCACCATGATCATGTCTTCCATCCACTCATCCGACATGCACTCAGCTCCCATTCAGTCTAACTGAATCTTGGTTCTATCCTGGTTTTGTTCCTCCATTAGACCATTACTGGCCACTCAACAGACCTGTCAACTTCATGATATCAGCCACCCAACACTGCTGGCAACGGTGTACCCATGGCGAGCACAGTAAATTGCTGGTATTTTGGCCATATTGAGGGAGAGCAATCATCCAGCCCATCTTTCTCCCCTCAATGCCTGGACTCACTCTTCAATCAATCATCTCACTTCCTATGGGTCTGCCTCTTTTCCTCTAACAGTCTCAGAGCGACCAACAAACAGTACACAAGAAAAGCCCTTTTAGCCTCATATCTTCAGAGGCAGAGCCAGCCATAGAATGCTTTCAATTCTTTTGGTCGGCACTCAGTAAACTTGTTCTAAGATGAAGTAGGCTGCGTGCTTTTGGAGCTATTCCTGCACTTCAATCCAATGCTAAATGAAAGACGAATGTGTCCAATTAGCGAGGCAGCGGGCACATGCAAATTGTTGGTTTTGGCTGCAGGGCTCACTCTATCTCTCTTTTGCTCTCTCTCTCCTCTGGCATGCTGTAAATATTGACTGTGCATGTGTGTTTGTGCGTGTGTGTGACAGGAGCTGTGACAGCTGCCGAACAGTGAGAACACAGACTAAAAAACTCTACCTCGCCTTTCCTTGAGGCTTGGTTCTGTTGGTGTGTGCAGTGGCATGAGTGTGTGAGAGAGAGTGTGTCTATGTGTGTGTGCGTTCATGCACGTGTGTGTTTCCGCAATTCATGTCTGTACGTGTGAGAGTGAGTGTGAACTGTGAATGACAGACTCAGACTAGGTGATAGGAGCTGTGTCTGAGACGTGTGTCTGTGATGTAGCGTTGATGGGGAGCTGGGGAGCTGGGGGACAGGCGGGCCCATTTCCCTGGGGCGTAGCCAGGGGCAGAGGGAGGGGGAGAGATGTGTCGGTGGCTGGCTGCTGCAGGAGCCATGCGTCACTCCCCCACTGAGCAGGTGGAAGGTCCCCCCCCCCACCCCCCGGGACCCAGTGCTCATTATACAGAAGATAGATTTTGTGTGTGAGAATGAGCAGAGGAGGGAGAGAAAAAGAGGAAGAGAGAGAGAGGCAGAAGAAGAAAGCGCGGGTTGGGAGGGGGGTGGGGTGCGCAGCAGATATGGACAAGGGAGAGCAAGTTCCAAGTACATAGTTCTGGAGAATAAAGCCCATAGTCAAGTCAACCAATGCTGTCAGTAACAACAAGTCAAAAAGGAACCCCTATTGCCTGTCCATAAGCCCTGCACCTTCCCTCCCTTGCTTTTCCATTGAAAGTAGAATATTTTTTTAACAATCACTCTCCTATTCTATCACTCTCTTTCAATCCCTCTCCACAGTGAATGTGAAATAAGTGCTGTGCTACACATGACGAGGAATGAACAGAACGCCATTAGACAACAGGACTGAATAGTCGTGGGGCTCACAACCACAGAGAATTGTCTACAGAGGCACAATGGTGTACAGGCAATCATACATAGATACACACAGTAGTATGTCTGTGTGCACAAACAGACCCAGTCACTCAGCTTGAACACAGTGTTAGAATAGTATGTGTGTGTGTGTGTTGAGAAACCACCTAGAATATGTCCAATTTTAATCTCATATCCAGACCAGTGAACAGTGGGAGCTGTCAGCTCTCTGGCAGCAGCAGAAGCCACTATAACAGCTACAACATGAACAGTGGTGCTAGTGTCGATGGGGAGTCTGTTGTACACACCCCACAGCTCACAGTGGGATTCTATTCATAGATAATGGAGGCATGTGACACACACTGTTTTCTCAACAGGCCATCCTGGTGAGGGCACAGCGTGACCCCAAAGCCATTTCATCTCTGGCTGAATGAGCGGGATGACCTGGGAGACACAGAAATGGGTTTGCACAAACGCTGAGTTGGGAACGAGAGCCTGGGGAGAAGGCAAAACAATAGAAAGCAAAACAATAGTTGGAGTGCCTGTAGAGCTCTGGGTTGGAGTGCTGAGGTGTGGTGCTGTGGACTTGTGGGTGGTTTCAGGTAGTTTGGGAAGGTGTGATTTGGTTTGGGGTCATCTAGATTGTGTAAATGTAGTTGGTTTAGTTGGAAGATCCTGAAAAACCCTGGACTGTTGTTTGAGGTGGTCTTGGAAAGGGAGTAGGATGACATTGCCTTACTGATCTATGGGTAACTTTGCATTTTCACCTAATGGTTAAGAAGGTATGACAGCAGAGCCTGTTTGTGGTTAGGGAAGCTGCCAGGGCTAACTGTCCTTTTCTGGGCACTCAACTGGGTGCTTGTTACATTGGCACCAATGAGCACAGGGTCTACAAGTCAAACCATGAAGTTTCACTGGATAAAAAAAGAAATCTCTGTATTGGTTTTGTTTTAAGAGGAACTCTTGTGCTTGGTCGGTTGAATACTCAATGTTCCTTTTTTTCCGTAAAGAACGAACAAATCAACGTCAGGGGAAGAGTTTGTTTTGACAGGCCCAACATGAATCAGATGGATTTGTCCGGGCCATCCACTTGGTGTCAGGTCGATATGAAGAAAAACACAAACAAGGGGCCTTTCCCATGGGGTTATTCGGGAGAAGTCGTTAACTTGGAATAGAGACATTCCTTTTGGAGCCCTTATTTGGTTTGAAATGATAATAGGGGGCTTAGGTATTGATCTGGTCTCATCAGTGGACTGCCTCTCATAGATCTCTGCAAGCACAGGCAAGGCAGATACAGAGGCAGTGGGAATGAGTTGCAGCCAAGGTGCTATGTCAACATGTCTATAGGCCTATAGCTATTATTGCTGCCACAATGTGTAATGTCCCCCCATACCACCTTCTAACATCCTTCCAACCACTACTGTAAACAAAAGGGAAATTGTCACTCTATTTAAAATCGAATTGAAAGTGAACATATCACAAGCTATTGCTCTGTATTCATAGATACTGTAGTTGTAGTACAAACTGTTCCACAAACATGTCTCATCTGTTGCTACACTGTTGCTATGCCAGTAAGAGGAAGAGAGTGTGCTGGCCCTGTGGTGACCCTTCTCTTGCCCTGAGAGAAAGGGAAAACAAGCAACATACTGTATTGTAGGCTGAGTTATTACTTGATAAGGAGCTGTCATTTCAGAGGCATTTTGAAGTCATTTACAGTGCTCTGAAGAGGCTTTTATTGTGCCACTCTTTCTTCCCCCTCTTCTCTTCCATGTCACAAAGCTGTCTTTGTGTGTGGTGAGGTTGTCATAGGAATCATTTTTATATGCACACATGATGGAACCTATTATTACTTCCTATACATTTTTTTAGAAATCATCCATAATTATAAAATTACTTTTTGTAACTGACAGTTGCCTGGAAGGTTAATGCTATGCAGGTTAAAGTATCCTATGCACTTCCATACATATTTATATAGCTCATATTTTCAGAATTTGTATGTTTCTACATTCTCTAAATATGTGATTATTTGTTAGTTGATTTTCTGAAGGTATTTGACAAGTGTCAGTTGTGTTGCCGTAGGCTGCAGTCTGATCTGTTTGATGTTTATTGCCTTTGGTGTGGGTCTCTCGCTCTGAGATGATACCAGGGCCCTTATGTGAGACCTCTGTAAGGGAGAAGTTTGATGCTAGCATATCCTGCAGCTATACAGTCAGGTGACCCTAGTCGGTGTGTGGGCTCTTGAAGACTACATGAGTCGACTGTGTTGGCTGTCTGGCTGCGCTGGAGAGGCAAACACTAACGGTTTTAAGAGTAATAGATGGGATTTAATTGGGCTGACTTTGCTTAGAGACCAACAAGTATCACAGTGTGGTAGATCTGCATCTCCGGGAGGGGTTCATACTCTAACCAGAGGCCCTCCTTAGAATAAACACCAAAGTGTTATTGTCCACTCTTTTCATTAGAACACTCGAGATTAGATCATTTGGTTGCCCTGATGAGATTCACTGCAGATAAGATTTTCCGATACTTTTCTATAGCACAATATACTTCAAGTTTCACAACTATGGAGCAGCACTCCACAGTCTTCAGATACAGTAGTATGAACTTTCCTGAGAAGTGACCCTGAACAACTACAATATGAAGAAGTGTAATCATAGCAGATATATGCAGAATTATTTGTACCACACCGTGAATATGTCTCTAAACTACAATACAAAATAAGTATAGTATATTCATAAAGAGACAGACCAATACCACGCTGGACGAGAATCATGTTGCCACAATTAAGAAAAGATTCTGAAGGCCTCAATTTATCGATGCACGCTTTAGAGCCCATTATGACGATATGGACAGTAATCCTCTTCAATGGTACATCTCAGTTCAGTGAGCTCAACAAAGACAGGTTGTGTTGTAAAGCTCTGCAAAGCAGAGAAAAGACAAGACATGGCTGATTCCTCATCTCCCAGTTATAGGATTTACTCTCTGCCTATGGGCCATGTGACCTTGGGCACTGCCACTATATATTTCACCCAAGAGTGATGTTCCATGGAGAGACAACTTTTTACAGTGCCATGGTGGTAGAGTAGAGATATTTTATGATGCGGCTCCTTATTGTATGACTGGCCATAAAAAGAGGAAAACTCTTTGAAAAGCTTTTTCTCAGTAAAACCAGAGGCAGCGAGAGGTAATTATCTGACTAAACTTTTTCCCTGCGGTTAGTCACAATATCATGCGACTGGGGGAGGAAGGCCTGATAAATAGCACCATGCCTCACAGTTGAGTGAAAATGACAGTGAGGCGTTTTCTACCCATCCCCCCCAGCCTCAAAACAAAGCGAGACTCAAATTCTCTGTGGCACTTTGGGAGAGGATATCGCTTGAGTGTGTGCGCTCTGAGCTGTGTATGCAGGGGACCTTGAGATCAGTTAATTTCATTTTAGAGCTGTACTGAAATGCTGCTTTTCCTTCTTCCTGGTTGTGCTTGTTGAATTCCTCAGGGCCATCCTAGCCCAGGCTCCTATCCCCAGTGCTGCTTATCACTATACGCTGCTGTCGGAAGCATATTTCCACACCTCCACTATATTACTGAAGAACAGAATCCTGTCTCTGCCAGAGGCTGCTTACTTACACCCATATGGTAAATAGATCTGGACTATTCTCACAGATTAGAGTTCAGGCTTTAGAGGCAAAACTTTTGATCATCCATATCAGGGATGGGCAACTTTGATGGGGGTGGGGGCCACAAAAAATATGAACTCATCACGAGGGTCCGCAGTGGCTCGCGGGTCTGTGTACTCACATCCATACCCATACATGGGGGTCCTAAGGGAAATTCTGTTGCGAACAAAACATTTTAGCGGCCTCCCTCTTGACAGCGGAGAGAGAAAATTCAATTTTTAGAGTTCATTTCCTGCAATTCTGCACATTTTGCCATGGTGCGTAGTGAAAATGTTGCTATTTTAAAGTGAGTTTGCTGCAATTCTACACATTTTGCCATGGGGTGGAGAGAATATTTAGCAATTAATTTCTACAACTAATTTCATGCAATTTTACTAATTTTGCCGTAGGGCGGAGAGAAAATTTGGCAGTTTTACAGCTAATTTTCTGCAATTCTACACATTTTGCCATAGGGTGGGTGGAGAGAAATGTTTGCAGTTTTTAATATGATATCTGAGTGAGAGTGACTAACAAAATCAATGGGGGCCCCCCCGGTCGATAATTCGACCATGATTACTACAAGCTTAGATAGCTGGCTAGACTAACTTACCGATCAAAAATGTTTTAGCTAACATAGGCTAATTTCGAAATAGCACCTTGTGTATTCTACTATTCTAACTCTCAAAATTAAGACCCCGACTGAGTTCCTAAAAACTGGGGGGAAATTGATCCGCGGGCCTATGGGCCGTCAGTTGCCCATCCTTGATTCATATTATATTTCTGTTTACAGAGAGTGCCTGTGGCCTGGGGCATACTCACGCATTCACACACACGCACAGCACGTATGCACATACACACGCATACACACAGCTATGCACTATCATCATCATCATCCTCCTCTTCCTCCTCTGTCTCATCTTCCCCCTCTTCAACAGAAGCAGCAGCATCACTTGTCACTAGAATAATAAACCATTCAATAGTCTAACCCCAAAACAAACGACATTTTTATTGTACTCAAAATCACTCAGCAGCAATCATTTTCATCTAATTTCCTCCCCGTTTATGAATTGGTAAATGTAAAATCTTCAGAGCAATTTGGCTCATGCTGTTGCTGTCGGACAAAGCAGCTCCCTCTATGCTGAGTGAGAATTGAGGGGAGGCTATGGTTTAATTGGTGTTGAAATACATTCAGTTCATACACTCAGCAGCCCAGCATCTTTCTGAACGTCATGAGTATGCTTTCAACGCCTCAGCGTTCATTCTTCTTTCAGAGTCAGAGCAGTACAGAGAATATTTTTCAGAAGTGCAGTATCCTTTTGAATACAGGGAAATAGTCAATTTATAACACCACAAACTCCAGCAAGATGCCTTGGTTTTGACAATTAGTTGCCTTTCATTGTATTTTGATAGCAATGATAGCTTCCTGTTACCATAACCTCCGGGAGAATTTGATAATAGGGCTACCATCTTCTGAAGGACCTCTTGTTTATTATGATTTGGGTCAGAGGAAATCTACAGTGTTGTTTTGTCAATGTTTTTAGAGGTCTAATAGTCTGTAGTTTGATTCAAGTGAATTACAAAGGTATGTATCATTTATATTCCGCTTGTGTAGATTCTGCCTGGCCCTAGTCGTCTTGGACAAGGTGGAATCTAGTCTTGGTCAGGCCATACTGTATACTGTAGCTTGCGTCCTTCGAAATCATGGGATCCCTACTTTATGCTCAAGGACCATTGACTCTCATTCAGAGTAACCTTGCAGTAAATGCTGATACATTATTCATCCTTCTCACTTACCTGCAACCCATTGCATTATTCCAACCTTATTCACTGCATCTAATTTCCCAGTTTTGCCAAGAAACATCATGCCGGGGGCTATAATCTATACCTGAAATGGATTTACTTGGATGTGATTACCATGTGCCTGCAGACACTGTTATTTATGACACAGGGCCTGCCTCGTGTCTGAGCAGAGCGCCATGTAATCTGTCATTGTCACCACATTTATTTCACTCACTTTGAATGCAGGCAGCTATGAGAGAACAGCAAAATCTGATGAACACTTGACATGGGAAAGAGGAAGAGGACAGGCTCCCTGGCTCTCTCCCCAATCTGTGGCCCTAAACAAGACAAGCAGAGCCATCCAGTAAAAGTTGAACTCTTTAGATTGCTGCTCCGTTGCCCCTATAGGAAGGGTAACTGCTGCATTGCTCAGTTTAGCACATTTGTCCCGATCCACTTTGAGAGTTAGTCCTCCCTGTTTCATCTCGGCTAAACGGTTGCTGCCTGCAGCGTCGATCCCTCCACTGCAAGCAGGTTAGCGTTTTTCATCATGAATCTTGTTCTGGAGGCAGCTCTAGAGTGGTCACTAGCTGGCAAAGCCACAAAGTCATAAAATCTGATTGTAAACCTAATCCTAACCTTAACTCTAACCTGAACCACACTGCTAACCCTAATGCCTAACCCTAACCTTAAATGAAGACCAAAAAGTTATTTTTTTCAATGAATTTTTACAATATAGCCAATGTTGACTTTGGAGCTAGCCTATCTAAGGGGAAATCGCTCAGTTTTGCCTCCAGGACAAGACTCTTGACAATAAACGGCAACCTGCCTACTGCAATTCCCCTCCCTGGATACCTCGATACAATGCACAGCAGCAGGTTTACAGGCAATGGACAGGATTGAAGTGTCATAAAAAGCCCATTCGGGTCCCCAATGTGTCGTAAAGCGGAAAGGTTTTTTCCCCCTCTGCCATGACTGCCGGTGCACTGTTCATTGCTCAGTAACCCCACTAGGGAGAGATGGCTCCCTGCAAGCTTTAACGCTGAAAATCGCTTCCTCGTGGATAAAGAGATGCTAGGCAGATGCTGAAAGAGTTTTCCCCAGCCAAGCATGACAAATGCCCGACTGGGGTGTTTTTTTCCATTAGCGTTTCTTAAAGATTCCTATAGGATGGAAACACATTATGTCCAACTGGGGAAGCAGGAGAATGAATTCGAATCCTCCTGCTTCAGAGCATTTACCTATAAGCTCTAATTGGGGGCTGCTTGTGCTGTGAATAATTTACTGTGGAGACAACAACAACAACAACAACAACAACAAGAAATTATTTGATTCAGCTCCATCTCATGTACTTTGGTTAATTATCTTTTTTTTCAAAGCTTTTCTCCATTCTACAGAGATTTGATAAAGGTGACTAATGGAAGTAGAATTCGTCCATCAGTAAAGTCCTTGATGGCAAATATATTTTCTTATTGCATATTTTCCTGCTTTTCCAACTTCCAACACGTACATTATACAGTATATGAGCTGAAATATCTTTCACAAATATTCTGCAGACATGTATCAAATCAAATCTAATTTTATTTGTCACATGTGCCGAATGCAACAGGCGAACCTTACCGTGAAATTCTTACTTACAAACCCTTAACCATCAATGCAGTTCAAGAAATAGAGTTAAGAAAATATTTACTAAATAAACTAAAGTAAAAAATAAAATGAAAAGTAACACAAAAAAATAACAATATATGATGACTAGAACTAGAATTGTTGCATCTAAATACTTTTAGCAATGTCCTTGATAAGTGCCTTAGTATTTGACTCATCCTTTTCTCATAGATAATGACCATCAGTATGGAAGTAAGGAGTGTGTCGTGTTACGATGTGATGGAGGCTCGTTCATCTGAGAGAGATGACTGTCTGTGGCTTGCTTTCCTCGAATGGAGGTTTATGATTCCTCACTCCTCACACACATCTCTCCCTCAAGCCTCAAAAACTCATCTGGACCGGAGTGCACATGCTCAGACAGACACTGTCTGGCCCTGGTCCTATTTGGGTTGATGTTTGGTCAGAGAGAGAGAGCATGATGTGCTTACCAAAGTAAAGGCCCAGTGTGTATACTGAGAGTAGCAGCAGGTAAAGTCATAGGCCGCCCTTCTCTGATCTTGTCAGAAGGAAAACAACTTGAGTCTGTCATCCAGAGAAAAACGTAAGGGAAGACTTATTGCTGTCCATAAAATATATTAGACTCACCTCATCCATCTCGGCCCAGTCACAATGACTTATTTTGCTCAATTTTTCACAAAGGGGAAATATAATTGAAAGTATTGATTGCAGTATGAATGTGTTGCCCGGCGATGAAAGATGAAGTGCAGCCCAGCTCTATAAGTGATCTGATTAACCCCCAGAATTCTAAATGCCCCTCTACTCCAACCCGGCTTTACCCTGGCTCTCCTGTGACATATTATGTCAAGGTACACACGCTGGGCACTTAGAGCGATTAGTATGGTCATCTGTTCTCTCTGGCCACGGCTATTATCCCAGGCTACTCACATTCCTCACTAACACTGAGATTATATTGCTGGCCACGCAGGGTAGTGGAGTGTGGGCTAGCCTAAAGGCACTCCAATTACTGTAGCCCAAACTGGATTCTGACTGGCTGTCTACCCCTGAGGGCTGGAGACTCAGCGCCAGGCTCTACTCTCCCCAGGCGCTTCTCTTAAAGTCATCAACAGCTTTGCCACCTTCACTGATGCTATGTGTCTGTCTACGCCAGCATTTACTGAAGATGATTGTTAGTCCTGACTACATGACACTTGGTAGTGTCTCGCAGTGTTGCAAGAGTAACAAGTGTAATAAATTACTCTGTAAGCAGTCCAAGTTTGCGATCAGCTCTTGCTGTTGTTTGCTGAAACCCTGTGGTCTGGTAACAACAAGCATTCTCTTCAGCCTACACCAAGCTGAGTAACTTATAATACTCGATGGGTTTAGAAACCCTCAAATACCATCTTGTTATTTTTTCTGTATGGAGGCCTTATCAGTAACGGTCTTTGATAAGGTTTTTAAACTTCTCCAGTTTGCCAATGACAGTGCTTTTGCTAAAAGCTGCAGAATTTTATACTGAACCTTTGAAGTTGTTGGTTAAAAAGGTAAATGTTTCCACTTATATAGACTGACAGTATTGATGGTGACTTCAAGGTCCCCAAGCAGTTTCTCAACAGAGAATGAGGCTTTTCATAGGCAAGTGGAAGAGCCTGGTCTTAAAAAAGCACATATC
The DNA here is from genome assembly GCF_020615455.1 of Coregonus clupeaformis. Taxonomy (NCBI): domain Eukaryota; kingdom Metazoa; phylum Chordata; class Actinopteri; order Salmoniformes; family Salmonidae; genus Coregonus; species Coregonus clupeaformis. Next base: position 22,517,397 of record NC_059218.1, on the reverse strand, counting down.
AAAGCACATCTCTTTTTTATTTTGTTGATACATATGGAGCATCTTGTTTAACGCTTTGCAAAATGTCATTTTGGGCTACTAGGAGTTATCAATAGGACTTCAGACTACAATTTGAGGATGGAGGGACAAATGTTAGCAAGCATTCTCTCTCTGTTTGTAGAGCAGAGGGGGCTTAATGTTAACATGCCTTTAGAGTTTTTCAGGGCATTTGCACAACAAATGCCCAACAAAATGTTCTTCTTTGTAGACCAGTCGCACATCAAGTGATTGCAAAGTGCTATTACTCTAGTTTGACACGGAAGAATACACATTTTTGTTTGTGTATATTTCCCTGCATATTCTCATATTCACTTTGTATTCAGTGGGTGTGTTTCTTGTACACAGCTTGTAAAGCAGGCTTGAGGAAAGTTTATTTACTATGATTAGAGATGTTAGTAATAGCATACACTCTGACGTGTTGAGTGTGCTGATGGGTGAGGCATGTGGGGAATGCTTGGCTTTTCCAAAGCTCATACGAAGAGACCCCACTAACTCTCTCTCTCTCTCTCTCTCTCTCTCTCTCTCTCTCTCTCTCTCTCTCTCTCTCTCTCTCTCTCTCTCTCTCTCTCTCTCTCTCTCTCTCTCTCTCTCTCTCTCTCACACACACACACACACACACACACACACACACACACACACACACACACCGACAAGTAGATTAAAACGCACACAGAGCAAATTCTCTGGAAGTTCATCATCAGTCATTTTCATACTTATCTGGATTCTCTCTCTCTCTCTCTCTCTCTCTCTCTCTCTCTCTCTCTCTCTCTCTCTCTCTCTCTCTCTCTCTCTCTCTCTCTCTCTCCCCTCCCTCCCTCTCTCTCTCTCTCTCTCTCTCTCTCTCTCTCTCTCTCTCTCTCTCTCTCTCTCTCTCTCTCTCTCTCTCTCTCTCTCTCTCTCTCTCTCTCTCTCCCTCCCTCCCTCCCTCTCTCCGTTGTTTGATAAATTATTTGTCAGGCCATGTAAAAGAAAAATAGAACAGATGCTTGGGTTGGGGTCTACTGATGTTAAGATTATGGCCATGGGTTTGGTGACTATTCCTTTGGAATTGAATTTAGTTACTATATAAACTGGTCCATGCACTTTCATTAACTGTTGCTGAGGGAGCTGAGGATGTTCTTTCAAAGTCTTTCTCTCTCTCCAATTTGCAGGGCATTAAGGTCTTTCTCCCTCTCATTCATTCCCCACTCTCTTTCACCTTGCTGTTTCCATCCTGATGTGGCATATCTCGTTGACTGTGGACAGCAGCAGAGACACAGCTAGATTAGCCACACAGGGAGCTAGGATTACTCTTCTTTATGTTCCTTAACTCTTGTATTACTTAACCTAGAGTAGAGTGTAGGAGGCCTCCCAGCCAGTCAAAAGGCTAAATCATACTACACTGAATCATACTAGGCCATTCAAAGTCAACTCTGGACCTCGAAGCCAGTTCCACTGCATTTTTTCATTGTTACCCTCTAATCAGGGACTGATTTAGACCTGGGACCCAAGGAGTGTGCAATTAATTATAAAGTAGAACATAAAACCAGCAGGCGCCGGACCTCATAGGGTAAGAATTGAATATCCCTGTACTAGGGCATACTAGTGCATAGACTGAAGAATCCAATGTCACCCACTCAAATTTAACCTAACCCGCTCATATTTCGCCGTGTTGTGGCTGCATTTCGCAGTGGAGGAAGAAGTTGAACTGTGTTCCTACTTTTTTGTGGTACTACCCGTAATGGTGTGATGCAGCGTCGAACAACCATGATAATCATGTATAATATGTTTTGTAAAGGAGTGAGATTGGTTGCTGAAATTGCTGTTTAAAGACTACTGTATATACCAACAGCCTGTGGGAATCCCATGGCCTATGTACAGTATGGACTGTTTAATCAAGAATCCGTGTGTGTCTAAGTGCAGGACAAGGTCAGCGATCCAGGACAAAATTAACAAACTTACAAAGAGGGAAGACGTAGGAGGACTATCCGTACCAAACTTGTAATTATATTTGTAGGCTCTAGCATTTCGCCCCATCCTAAATTGGTTTAGAAATGATTATTTTGCCCCCTGGCTGAGTATAGAGAGAAAATGGGGTGTTTCTCAATATACATACTACTGTACTCCACACTCTCATGCTCCGAGTGCATTCTCCGAGGACATTCTCTTGAGTCCGTTCTTGTGAGGACTAGAGTGTGGAGAATGCATAAAACATTACATTTGAGAAGCACTCGCACTCCCCCTACTGTATTACCTCACACACCCTACACCTCCCCATTCACTGAACCTTCTTCCAGCCAGGACAAAGGCAATAGAGACTAAACAAGATATACACAAAGCAAACGTTTTACCTCATAATTATCAGCTAGCTAAATGTGAATCTTATTAGTCTAGCTAGTTAAACAGCCAAATGACCTTAAACTAATGTTATGCCAGGTAGATGTCATTTCTTCATGGGTAGCTAGCTACCAATTCTTTGTGGCTAGCTAGCTAACAGTAGTTCGCCCTATTGACTTACTATAGGCTTGCAATCTACGGACACTACAGTGGGTATTGTAGGCAGGTAAACATACCAAAATTAACACAATGTATTTATTAATGTTTTCAAGATGCAGTATTGTAGTCAGGCAACGTATGAGATGTGAATGGGCAACATTTCATTCTGAAGTCTGAGTTTATTTTATCGCGCTTCAGCTCAAATAATGGCTGGCATTGATTTCAAGAAATATTGCGTCGTTGTTTTACGTGGTTGAATAATATTTCTGTCCATACTTTTAATTGAAGCTTGCATCAATACATGCTTTGAAATGTGTACAAGCGGAGTACGCATCCGAGAAGTGCCCTCTATGCTCCGTTTCGCATACTTTGATTTGCTCCGACCCTCCCATGCTCCAGATTACGTGCTCGGAGCACAGTAGTATAAGTATTGAGAAACACCCATGGTGTCTCCTATTGCCCTGGAAGATGTGGTCTTCACTGATACAGTGCATTCGGAAAGTATTCAGACCTCTTGACTTTTACCACATTTTGTTACGTTACAGCCTTATTCTAAAATTGATTAAATAGTTTTTTCCCCCTCATCAATCTACACACAATACCCCATAATGCCAAAGCAAAACCGTAATATTACATTTACATAAGTATTCAGACCCTTTACTCAGTACTTTGTTGAAGCACCTTTGGCAGTGATTACAGACTCGAGTCTTCTTGGGTATGACACTATAAGCTTGGCACACCTGTATTTGGGGAGTTTCTCCCATTCTTCTCTGCATATCCTCTCAAGCTCTGTCAGGTTGGATGGGGAGCGTCGCTGCACAGCTATTTTCAGGTCTCTCCAGAGATGTTCGATCAGGTTCAAGTCCGGGCTCTGGCTGGGCCACTCAAGGACATTCAGAGACTTGTCCCGAAGCCATTAGTGCATTGTCTTGGCTGTGTGCTTAGGGTCATTGTCCTGTTGGAAGGTGAACATTCGCCAAAGTCTGAGGTCCTGAGTGCTCTGTAGCAGGTTTTCATCAAGGATCGCTCTGTACTTTGCTCCGTTCATCTTTCTGTCCTGACGAGTCTCCCAGTCCCTGCCACTAAAAAACATCCCCACAACATGGTGCTGCCACCACCATGCTTCACTGCAGGGATGGTGCCAGGTTTCCTCCAAACGAGACGTTTGGCATTCAGGCCAAAGAGTTCAATCTTGGTTTCATCAGACCAGAGAATCTTGTTTCTCATGGTCTGAGAGTCCTTTAGCTGCCTTTTGGCAAACTCCAAGCGGGCTGTCATCTGCCTTTTACTGATGAGTTGCTTTCATCTGGCCACTCTACCATAAAGACCTGATTAGTGGAGTGCTGCAGAGATGGTTGTCCTTCTGGAAGGTTCTTCCATCTCCACAGAGGAACTCTGGAGCTCTGACCATCGGGTTCTTGGTGACCTCCCTGCACAAAGCCCTTCTCCCCCGATTGCTCAATTTGGCCGGGCAGCCAGCTCTAGGAAGAGTCTTGGTGGTTCCAAACTTCTTCCATTTACGAATGATGGAGGCCACTGTGTTCTTGGGGACCTTCAATGCAGCAGTAATTTTTTGGTACCCTTCCCCAGATATGTGCTCTACGGACAATTCCTTCGACCTCATGGCTTGGTTTTTGCTCTGACATGCACTGTCAACTGTGGGACCTTATATAGACAGGTGTGTGTCTTTCCAAATCATGTCCAATCAATTGAATATACCACGGGTGGACTGCAATCAATGGAAACAGGATGCACCTGAGCTCAATTTCGAGTCTCATAGCAAAGGGTCTGAATACTAATGTAAATAAGGTATTTCTGATTTTTATTTTTAATAAATTTGCAACAATTTCAAAAAAACTGTTTTCGCTTTGTCATTAATGGGGTATTGTGTGTAAACTGATGAGGGTTTTTTGTATTTAATCCATTTTAGAATAAGGCTGTAATGTAACAAAATGTGGAAAAAGGGAAGGGGTCTGAATACTTTCCGAATGCACTGTATATCCTTTAAACAATGTAAACTATGCTTTTGTCCAATTATTGCTCACACCATTTCAGTTTGGAGCAAAATTGAAAAACAATGTAACTGGGAATCCAAATAGCATGACTGACAAGCAATCTTAGTTGCTAGGGGGCTGGGAAGCGATGGAAAACATGGTTGGATGGGCGGGGTTGGGGGAGTGGGAGGTTGGGATTGGAGGCTCACTTCTTTTTGCTTCTTTTCCTTTTAATACTAAATGTATTATTACTTTTTAACTCTGTAATATGATCAAAATGATCAATACTTTGTAGTTATGTACCTTTTTATGTATAATTTTTTGGGTGAGTGCCAGCCCACAGGTAGAGTAGGAAAATAACTAATGTGGAAAATAACTAAATGAAAAGAATGAATGGAAAATACGATATGAACTGAATATGAAATTATATGAATTTATATTTTGTACCTGTAACCCCAGCCAACGAAAAAATTACAAAATAAAAATTTGGTCACAAAGAAATTATACAACATTTTCTGTGTCTAGTAGGTTTTTGGCTCCCAAATCATGCATGGATTACATCTCTCATATGTCCAGTGGTGGTGGTGGAGCAGATCTCCCTGTTTAATATGTTATAAGGCTCTTTATTCCATGTCCTCTGGGGTTAGGTTGTGTTCACTGATCTCAGGGCTGTGTACAGTGGGCAGGATTTGGCAAGCAGGTCAAGTATATGAAACAAATCATGTTTTCATTGGTAGAAACTGTATTTCAAAATCTGGAAGTTAATGTGATTTGTAAGAACATCAGATATGAAATCCTATTTTTGCCAACCCGTGGGGAATGGGGAGCTTTTACTTACTGCATTTTGAGCATTGGAAGATGAAGAAAAACATTCTATATCTAAATCCACATTTAGGAAGTGATTACAGCACTTTGATTGTAATGAAGTAGTTTTTGTGTCTCTATCATGGAACTACTGTATGTGAAAACTAAGACAGTGTGCAAACTCTCCCTGAGAGAGACAGAGACTCTCTGTGAGGTACACTCCAGCACATGTAAACATCTGCATGCTCTCCCTCTGTACTCAGCCTTTGTGTAACATCACACAGTATTCCTAGCCTACTTTCAGATAAGACTTGAGTATCAACCATTATTCAAATCTCTGAAGTGTCTCTGTTCAGACAGACAGACAGACAGACAGACACTGTGCTTTATGGCCCTCGGTATTCCGACCACAGCTTGTTGTGCCTGGTCCTCCAGGCTCGTCTTTGTCACGCTGCCATTGGCTGTCACAAATCACTGCCATGTCTCCCCGCCACATGGCCACAACGGGAAATCAATGGCCTCTCCCGGGATCCTCCATCAGACCAAATATCTGGAGCTTGATGGCGGAGGGAGAGAGAGGGGAAAGAGAGGGGGGGGGGGGCAGGGGGAAGGAGGGAGAGACAGAAGGGGAAGGTGTAGATGAGTTAGAAGAGGGGTGAGGGAGGAGGGAGGGGGCATTGAAACCCTGCTGGGTGTGTCGGGGTCGATAACAGGGTCTGGTTCAGACTCCAGACAGGAGGAGCGAGTGGAGGTTGTGAACCAAGTTGTTCAGATAGAGGAGAGGAGGAGAGGTGTGGCTGAGTTGACTAAGTGAGTGAGTAGGGTCTAACAAGGAACTGTGACTATTTAGTAAATTATTACTGTAGATCAGATTCGATTCCTAATCCATGTCTTCAAGTCTCTCTGTTTAACTGCAGGAAGTCATTTTACATGCTACTTCATATAGTGATAAATAATGCATGAAGGGGATGTCATATGAACATTTTGTAGCAAATAATTTCTTAATAGGACATTGTAATATAAATGTGTATGCCCAGGAGAGCATAGAGATAAAGAGATCGTATGTTCACAATTTCCAGTGTTCAGGACTTTGTCATTTGTCTTCCTTTTCTTACTAAATGTCTCATCCTCTCTCTGCTCTGCCCTTTGTTATAGAGGTTAACATGTGTATATAGTTAACCTCTCCCCTCTTCTGTGTTCCAGTGGCAGACAGCAGGGTGATTCTTGAGGGTCTACAGAGGTACGGCCCCATGCCAACCTACTTGCCCGTCAGCTACCAGGTCCTCAACGCCGAGGCAGCCTTCTTTCTGAAGGAGGCCAACCAGGACCTGATGAGGAACTCCAGCCTGCAGGCCAGGACCGAGCTCTTCTTCATCCAGCAGGCCCGCCGGATGCCCTCCATCAACACCAGCTATGGACCCATGTCTGTCCAGCAAACCATCCCCATGGAGCTCCTACAGAGCCCTGGACCCTTCAATGGACCCTCTTTCACCTCCCCATCATCATCCATCTCCTCCTCTTCTCCGTCCCTTTTCACCTACAACTGGAAGGTCCAGACCTTCATCATCAGTGAGAGGATCCACCCCAGTTGGCCCAAGGTGCAGGTGTTGTTCTATGTGGGAGGCAGGGACTGGGATGACTATACCACCATCCACAGGCTTCCCTGTGTCCGGATGTTTGCCTTCCACGAGACCCAGGAGGTGCGGGGCATGTGTCGTCTGAAGGGGGAGCTGGGGATGTGTGTGGCCGAGCTGGAGCCTCTGGCTAGCTGGTTCAGCCCCCCCACCGTGAGGCATGGCAGGCAGAGAGCTCCGGAGCAGGCCCAGGGCACCCCTGTGGAGCTATACTACATGGTACAGTCCACAGAGACTGGAGAGTGCAGCTCAGAGGACTTACGGAAGGGGAGTTCCATGCGCACAGAGCACCAGGTGCCCATGGGGTACTTCTCGGGGCCCACGCCCATGCAGCGCATTGGGAGCGTGCGTCTGTTCCAGCCCATGTCAGAGCTAAGGCTAGACAGTAACTTTGTGGTGATGGTGCCCTCTAGACCCATCAGACAGAGGGAGACGGTCTCCACCTTCCTGGCTCTCTCCACGCTGTCAGCTGTACAGATCTTCACCCTTAGGTGAGTTGGCCTCCCTGAGGCACAGTAAAGAATTTTGATAAAACCATTATTCATCCAGGAGGTCCCATTGAGGTCAGAAGACCTCTTTTACAAGGGAGATCTCACATAAAGCACAAACTGTGCTATTCTATCAAATCCCAAAAGCTTTTTTTTCCATTACATTTACAAGGAAATTGTATATGTATCTGTCGTCTCCATGGAGTTTTAGTCTTGGTGATACATCAAGTATGTTCACAGATCACCCTGTTTAGATTTTAAATGTCATGCTTGTGCAAGATATTCACCAGCTGATAATATTAGAGGTTATTTGATTCCCATGTAATCTTCTTTGTGAGAGGAAATAGTCAAACATATTGTTACACAGCTACTGAAATCATTCCTCCTTCTCATTCCAAGTATTTGAAATAAATATTATCCTCTGGAAACTTGTGTGGACTATATGCATACAGCTAGCTAATAGTCATTCTCATAATTATAACATGAATCAACATTAATAATTGTACCAAAAATATATATGATTTACATTCTACAAAGAAATATATTGAGCAATTTACAGCCATTTATTGCTGTTTGTTAAGACCTTTTGAATGTGCCTAACATCAAAACAGTCCCACACTGAGGAATAATTCAGTTGAACTGAGTGTGCAGCAGTAGAGGGAAGCTAGCTCGTTATTGATTCATTGGTCTTTGAGCATTAATTAGAAAGTGACAAAGCGACTGAAGACGTTCCATTGGCCATGCAAATTAAGGAAATATGCATTTACATTAGTGTACTTTCATGCCTGAGATCAGAATCACAGCGGAGGAAAATGCTAGTGAGCTCAATGTGGAGCTCTGACAAGGGGCCCATACCAATTAGTAAACCTGGGTGAGCAGGAAATCTGCCAAGAAGCCTTGTTGCTTTTTCTCACCCGACTGATGATGAACTTCCAGAGAATTTGCTCTGTGTGCGTTTTAATCTACTTGTCGGTGTGTGTGTGTGTGTGTGTGTGTGTGTGTGTGTGTGTGTGTGTGTGTGAGAGAGAGAGAGAGAGAGAGAGAGAGAGAGAGAGAGAGAGAGAGAGAGAGAGAGAGAGAGAGAGAGAGAGAGAGAGAGAGAGAGAGAGAGAGAGAGAGAGAGAGAGAGAGAGAATCCAGATAAGTATGAAAATTGAGGCAAATCCTATCTTGGTGACCTTTACAGAGAACCGAATCATGGAGGAGTGCAGCAACGATAATACACGGAGTAGAAACATCTTCACTCCAACCTTTTCTCTCCTCTGTGATCTCTCAGCCATTTGCTGGCATGTATCCAACAGTACAGATACATTACCAGTAACTCTGAGAAGTGTTAAAGATCAGCATAACCCCTGCTGTGATGTGGTTATGGATAGCATAACATTTCTGCGTTTCTGCATTAATAGAGGAATTGCCTGATAAAATATAGTTTGTCGACAAAATCTACATATTTAACTTTAAACCATTACACTACCTTAATACGTTGCCCCGTTGTGTGAGAATTTCCTAGTTACAGTGGTGTAAAGTACTTAAGAAAAAATACTTTAAAGTACTACTTAAGTAGAAAATAACCTCTCACTCAACGTCAACAAAACAAAGGAGATGATCGTGGACTTCAGAAAACAGCAGAAGGTGCACCTCCCTATCCACATCGACAGGACCGAAGTGGAGAAGGTGGAAAGCTTCAAGTTACTTGGCGTACACATCACTGACAAACTGAAATGGTCCACCCACACAGACATTATGGTAAAGAAGGCGCAACAGAGCCTCTTCAACCTCAGGCGGCTGAAGAAATTTGGCTTGGCACCTAAAACCCTCAAACTTTTACAGATGCACAATTGAGAGCATCCTGTCGGGCTGTATCACCGCCTGGTATGGCAACTGCACCGCCCGCAACCGCAGGACTCTCCAGAGGGTGGTGCGGTCTGCCAAACACATTACCAGGAGCAAACTACCCGCCCTCCAGGACACCTACAGCACCCGATGTCACAGGAAGGGCAAAAAGATCATCAAGGATATCAACCACCCGAGCCACTGCCTGTTCACCCCACTATCATCCATAAGGTGGCAACACAGGTATTGGTCTGGCCCTGGCCTTTGCAGTTAAAGGCTATCGCTGCATCATCATCATGCCTGAGAAGATGAGCATGGAGAATGTGAATGTGCTGAGAGCCTTGGGGGCGGAGATCGTGCATACCCCCACCGCCGCACGCTTTGATTCACCGGAATCCCATGTGGGCGTGGCCTGGCATCTGAAGAACGAGATTCCCAATTCTCACACCCTGGACCAGTACCGTAACCCTAGCAACCCCCTGGCCCACTACGACACCACTGCAGAGGAGATCCTGGAGCAGTGTGATGGTAAGGTGGACATGTTGGTGGTCCAATACATGGAGGATGGCTCGCCCTGTCTTAGACAGATGGTATTCGGGGTGGTAACGGCCATTAACATGAGGCGGGGAAGCGCACGCTGTCAGAGTGCTCACTGACCGACTAGCTGTGACCACTTCCTGTTTCCTGTGGAGAGTAGGAAGTGACCGCCCGCTTGACACCCTCTGAGTAACGACAATGAAGAAGATTATGAAGATGTCGACTTTTAGGAGTGGCGGGGGTTGTGGTTTAGTCTTAAAAGAAGTGTATAGTAATTTCCTCCCTTTTTGGCTACATCGGTTTTGTTATTTGTCTGTGATGACAATAATTATTCATTGTAACCTATACTGCGATTGAAGCAACTTAGCTGGTTTCAGATACATAGTTTTCCGCTAACTTTAAGGTATAGAAATTAAATGTAACAAACAGTGTGCAACTAGAGACACTTCCATCTGTCTTGCCTCTTCATTATTGAAAGTAACTTTTACTTTAAGATCTACATATAAATAGTGTTCCTCTGACTTTATTTTATTGCCGATATCAATATCGTCGATAGACTAATAACTCAGTAAATTTGAATCTTTCAGCTAAATAGTCATCATATAGCTACCATTTTGTATTGCATTAAGATTTGTATGTAACTGATATGCAAATGTAACATTCATCTTTAAGACTTTAAAGCACATCATAGATTCTTAATTACTTATTTGATACCAACAAAGTTACATCGCCATGTAGTGGCAGCTAAAGACATGGCATGTACCAAAAAATGGTTATTTGGGTTGTTCAATCTGAAACGGATACCAAGACAACATTAATTGACAACATTCAAAGAGATAGGATGTCAGTGAAGGGTACCTGTCTTTTGTTTTGAAGGGGTTGGAAAAGTAAGCAAGGTCGCAGGGTAGGTCAGGTTAAGGATAGGTGAGTTTGGCACACAATCAAACTGCAACCCAAACAGTATGACTTGTGTTGGGTAATTTTTTTCTTGTATTGAATAAGGCTGTATTGAATAGTTTGTTGGTTGAGAGTATTTAAAGCAGAGAGTCCCCTCACAGTGCAAGTGTTTTATACAGGCCTGTCTGTCTGGGGCAGTTTGTTTAAGCCAAGGGTTGGGTTGTTTGAACTTTTTACAAATGTTCTGTACTTTATGTACAATCATTAATGTGTAATGTTATGTATGAACATGGACCCAGAGCTGTTATGATCTATTCACTTTAGCAGGGATGTATTTGTATGTAAATATGTCTTTAGTGTTCTTAAGTATGAAAAATGTATGCACTCACTAACTGTAAGTCGCTCTGGATAAGAGCGTCTGCTAAATGACTAAAATGTAAATGTAAATGTAGTTTTTTTGGGTATCTGTACTTTACTTTATTATTTATATTTTTGACAACTTTTACTTGAATGTACAGTATATCATATTTTTCCTTCAATTCTTCTACAGTCATGCTGCTCATATTTTCCAAAGTTAAAAGTTTTGAATTTGGTTTCCATAGGGAGTCCGCTATATGTGAACTTAAGTCCAACCTAAACTCACTAATCAGCAATTATAAAACATCAAAGAGTTTCATAAAACCACATGCTGCCTTCCAGTGCATCCACTCCAGAGAAACCCCTGGTTATCAGGCTGTTTAAAGAAAGGCCCGATATGGAGGCTTTGATGGCGGACTGGTGTGTAGTGTGTAGATGGCTGGTGTGTAGTGTACGTAGTTTGTAGTGTGTGTAGTTTGTAGTGTGTGTACCTCTTATGTGGTAACTCAGTCCTGGGGTACACTGTGTAGTTCTAAGCAGCCATTCTGTGTTAGTTCTGTCAGATGATAAGGCTCTAGAAAGGGAACACTTGATTTATCTCCCTCACTGGTACCCGACAGGTGACTGTGTGGCCGTGCCAAGTTCTTGCCGTTACCCCCTGGAGTGGGGGCCTAGTGTGTGTGATATTGGGCTGCTTTCCAGAGGTTGTTTGAGAGGGCCATAGAGAGACTTCTTTGAGTTTCTGGCCTTGTGTGTGTGTGCATGTGTTTTTTGTTTTATATGTGTATGTTACATGTGCGTGTGGCTGCGTGTGTTTGTATATTTATGTACAGGATCTGCATTATTAAGTGTCCTGTGTCTAGTGGGTAACACTTCATCATTATTCATGGGCCCTGGGGCAACCCTCAACCCTCTCCTCCCCTACAGTAGATCTCTCAGGGCAGCTACTCTTACTGCATATGCTCCACATGCATCGACATGCATCTCTGGGACTGGACTTGATCCATGGGCATATGATAACGCAGCAGCTTCCTAGATAGTACTGCATGTTCTAGTCATTATTTCAACGATGATATATTTCATACTTGACTTGAAAGACTTTCATATGATGAAATGGATGAAATGTGGTCCTACAGTATCTAAACTGTACTGTACATAGTGTACCCTCTCTATCTTTATAATGTAGTCATTGTCCTTGTGGTGCTTTTTTATTAAGTGTAATTTTTGCCCTCTAATTATTTGTTATGGAGGCTCTAATTTACTGTACCAGCATCAGAATCAAGTCTACTGTAATCTAGGAATGGAATTAGAGCTCTTTAATTCCATCCAAGAAACATGCACGCAGACACACACACACTCCTATTTTTAATCATTAATGCTAATAATTTAGACCACACACATCGTTTGAGACTACTGTAAATTCATGATCTGTTTTTCAGGCTAAAGCTTCCCAGTGGAATGGACTCATTAGCGATCAAGAGTGGCTGCTGTAACAGGTTGAAACGGGATTGACTTCCCATTCATAATGCAAATGAAAACACTATTAACTCGTGAACAAATTAACACCCTTTTCAGAAGATAAATAGTCCCAGCTGTATTGTAATATTTACTCAACAATCAAACATGTTTCCGCAGGTTCCCTGGGGGACATTTGCTAATGAATGCTAATGAGAAATTAGATGATTATTAAAGGTAACTGGGCAGTGGTGTAAAAGGACCTAATTGTCATACTTGAGTAAAAGTAAAGATACCTTAATAGAAAATGACTCAAGTAAAAGTGAAAGTCACCCAGTAAAATACAACTTGAATAAAAGTCTAAAACTTTGGTTTTAAATATACTTAAGTATAAAAAGTAAAAGTATAAATAATTTCAAATTGCTTATATTAAGCAAACCAGATGGCACAATTTTCTTGTTGACATTTTTTTACGGATAGCTAGGGGCACACTCCAACACTCAGACATCATTTATAAACGAAGCATTTGTGTTTAGTGAGTCCGCCAGATCAGAGGCAGTAGACACCCAAAACAAGTACTTTTGGGTGTCAGGGAAAATGTATGGAGTACAAAGTACAAGTAAAAGTAAAAGTTGTCAAAAATACAAATAGTAAAATAAAGTACAGATACCCCAAAAAACTACTTAAGTAGTACTTTAAAGTATTTTTACTTAAGTACTTTACACCACTGTAACTGGGAAATTCTCACACACCGAGGCAATGTATTAAGATACAGTGAGGGAAAAAAGTATTTGATCCCCTGCTGATTTTGTATGTTTGCCCATTGACCAAGACATGATCAGTCTATAATTATAATGGTAAGTTTATTTGAACAGTGAGAGACAGAATAACAACAAAAAAATCCAGAAAAACGCATGTCAAAAATGTTATAAATTGATTTGCATTTTAATGAGGGAAATAAGTATTTGACCCCTCTGCAAAACATGACTTAGTACTTGGTGGCAAAACCCTTGTTGGCAATCACAGAGGTCAGACGTTTCTTGAAGTTGGCCACCAGGTTTGCACACATCTCAGGAGGGATTTTGTCCCACTCCTCTTTACAGATCTTCTCCAAGTCATTAAGGTTTCGAGCCTGACGTTTGGCAACTCGAACCTTCAACTCCCTCCACAGATTTTCTATGGGGATTAAGGTCTGGAGACTGGCTAGGCCACCCAGGACCTTAATGTGCTTCTTCTTGAGCCACTCCTTTGTTGCCTTGGCCGTGTGTTTTGGGTCATTGTCATGCTGGAATAACCATCCACGACCCATTTTCAATGCCCTGGCTGAGGGAAGGAGGTTCTCACCCAAGATTTGACGGTACATGGCCCCGTCCATCGTCCCTTTGATGCGGTGAAGTTGTCCTGTCCCCTTAGCAGAAAAACACCCCCAAAGCATAATGTTTCCACCTCCATGTTTGACGGTGGGGATGGTGTTCTTGGGGTCATAGGCAGCATTCCTCCTCCTCCAAACATGGCGAGTTGAGTTGATGCCAAAGAGCTCGATTTTGGTCTCATCTGACCACAACACTTTCACCCAGTTCCAGTGGCGGCTCCTGAAAAAATTCTCAGGGGGGGCAATTTTTCTGATGATTTAGGTGACCTACACACATTTTAAAAAAGATATGTCCAGCAACAACATGAAGACAGGGGCAGCATATAAGTCAATACCAGAAGCATTTATTGACTGATCTCAAAAGTGTTGGCTTACCAGGGTTGGTGGAGCCCTCAGTTTCATCTTTGCCTCGCAAAGCTAACTCAAACACTCCGCAAAACTTCACACACTGGATTAGCCGGCTGAGGATGTGGCGGTTCTTGCTAATGTCGTAGTAAATATATTTGTTATAGTGAATATGGAATATGATATGTTGAGTAAAATGTTGTGCTAAGATCTATTTAGGTCAGGAGCTGGTTATAAGTTCTGTTCCTATCCAATAACAATGGACAAAAGGGTCCTATCTTGTCAGCCTTGTCAGTTTCAGTTCTCCAGTAAACTTGTGATTATCAACACTAACCTCATCGTTGTGGCGGCGGACAGCTAGCCTGTATCCCTCATCCAGTTGAGTGGGAATGTTCACTCTCCCCAAAGCAGACAATCTCAAACAGCTATCCATGTGGGTCTTTGACAGCTCATGTTTCTTAATCTTTCCTGAAAGATGGTGCATGTCCGTTACACACCAGTCGCTGTCCAAGCGGTGCTGTCTGCCGTGCCGCCTTCAGGGTGAAAGAGTAAGCAGGGGTAGCAGAAGACTGCATTAGCTACATCGCAGCCTGCTAGCCAGGTTTTTCGTTCGTACCAATTTTTGGAAAATCCTCGGGTGTAGGACTTCCCCCCTTTAGTAGAAACCTGTTGAATTATTAAATTTGGTCTGGGAGGTCCTAATTGTTTCGTTGCCAATTTATCTTCATTTGTTCGCCGACAAAAAGGAACTTCTTTCAAAGACACAATCGAGTTGCACTGAAGCCTAGCCATTTTGATAGAAGTAGTGAATTGATTGACGCTGCTACCCGCTCTTTTCTTAGTTACGTTCATGGTTATATGTTACGTATGACGAAAGCGCGTAAGTGCAAGCCCTCAGAAACCCATAGAGATTGTATTGAAAGCTCTGATATTTGAAAAAAATAGATTTTACATGGGAGTCTATGACAGACTTCTGGGCGATTTTCAACCTGACTGAAATCGTCCCAAAAGGGGGGGCATTTGAAGCACGACTTTAGCCTGATTGGACATTTAGTGGCACTGTGGCAGATCAGACGTCTAGATTACAACACTAATAACTACTGTTGCCGTGATATAATTGATTAGAAAAAAAATCCCTTCCTTTTCCCGTTTGGCAGTGCGTCGCCCATATCGCCCTATTGAACACACCGCCCCTGCCCAGTTCTCCTCTGAATCATTCAGATGTTCATTGGCAAACTTCAGACGGCCCTGTATATGTGCTTTCTTGAGCAGGGGGACCTTGCGGGCGCTGCAGGATTTCAGTCCTTCACGGCGTAGTGTGTTACCAATCGTTTTCTTTGTGACTATGGTCCCAGCTGCCTTGAGATCATTGCAAGATCCTTCCGTGTAGTTCTGGGCTGATTCCTCACCGTTCTCATGATCATTGCAACTCCACAAGGTGAGATCTTGCATGGAGCCCCAGGCCGAGTGAGATTGACAGTTATTTTGTGTTTCTTCCATTTGTGAATATTCGCACCAGCTGTTGTCACCTTCTCACCAAGCTGCTTGGCGATGGTCTTGTAGCCCATTCCAGCCTTGTGTAGCTCTACAATCTTGTCCCTGACATCCTTGGAGAGCTCTTTGGTCTTGGCCATGGTGGAAAGTTTGGAATCTGATTGATTGATTGCTTCTGTGGACAGGTGTCTTTTATACAGGTAACAAGCTGAGATTAGGAGCACACCCTTTAAGAGTGTTGGAAAGCAGACAGAACCAGGTTTTCCTCTAGGATTTTGCCTGTGCTTAGCTCTAATCCGTTACTTTTTATCATAAACTCCCTAGTCCTTGCCGATGACAAGCAGTATGAAAAGTGTATGTACTCACTAACTGTAAGTCACTCTGGATAAGAGCGTCTGCTAAATGACAAAAATGTAAAATGTAATGTAAATGCAAGGTGACTGGGAATATGGCAGAATACAGAATACAGAATACCCTCCACAAGGCAATCAAACAGGCAAAACGTCAGTATAGGGACAAAGTGGAGTCGCAATTCAACGGCCCAGACACGAGACGTATGTGGCAGGGTCTACAGACAATCATGGACTACAAAAGGAAAACCAGCCACGTCGCCGACACCGACGTCTTGCTTCCGGACAAGCTAAACACATTCTTCGCCCGCTTTGAGGATAATACAGTGACACCGACGCGGCCCGCTAACAAGGACTGTGGGCTCTCCTTGTCCGTGGCTGACGTGAGTAAGACATTTAAGCGTGTTAACCCTCGCAAGGCTGCCGGCCCAGATGGTATCCCTAGCCACGTCCTCAGAGCATGCGCAGATCAGCTGGCTGGTCTGTTTACGGACATATTCAATCTCTCCCTATCCAAGTCTGCTGTCCCCACATGCTTCAAGATGGCCACCATTGTCCCTGTACCCAAGAAAGCAAAGGTAACTGAACTAAATGACTATCCCCCCATAGCACACACTTCTGTCATCATGAAGTGCTTTGAGAGACTAGTCAAGGATCATATCACCTCTACCTTACCTGCCACCCTAGACCCACTTCAATTTGCTTACCGCCCCAATAGATCCACAGACGATGCAATCGCCATTACACTGCACACTGCCCTATCCCATCTGGACAAGAGGAATATCTACTGTATGTAAGAATGCTGATCATAGACTACAGCTCAGCATTCAACACCATAGTACCCTCCAAGCTCATCATTAAGCTTGAGGCCCTGGGTCTGAACCCCGCCCTGTGCAACTGGGTCTTGGCCTTCCTGATGGGCCGACCCCAGGTGGTGAAGGTAGGAAACAACACCTCCACTTCGCTGATCCTCAACACTGGTGCCCCACAAGGGTGCGTGTTCAGCCCCCTCCTGTACTCCCTGTTCACCCATGACTGCGTGGCCAAGCACGCCTCTAACACAATCATCAAGTTTGCAGACGACACGAGAGTAGTAGGCTTGATTACTAACAATGACGAGACAACCTACAGGGAGGAGGTGAGGGCTCTGGGAGTGTGGTGCCAGGAAAATAACCTCTCACTCAACGTCAACAAAACAAAGCAGATGATCGTGGACAGGAAACAGCAGAGTGAGCACCCCCTATCCACATCAACGGGACCGCAGTGGAGAAGGTGGAAAGCTTCAAGTTCCTCAGCCTACACATCACTGACAAACTGAAATGGTCCACCCACATAGACAGTGTGGTGAAGAAGGCTCAACAGCGCCGCTTCAACCTCAGGAGGCTGAAGAAATTTGGCTTGGCACCTAAAACCCTCACACACTTTTACAGATGCACAATTGATAACATCCTGTCGGGCTGTATCACCGCCTGGTACGGCAACTGCACCACCCCAACCGCAGGGCTCTCCAGAGGGTGGTGTGGTCTGCCCAACGCATCACCGGGGGCAAACTATCATCCCTCCAGGACACCTACAGCTCCCGATGTCACAGGAAGGCCAAAAAGATCATCAAGGCAACAACCACCCGAGCTACTGCCTGTTCACCCCGCTATCATCCAGAAGGTGGGGTCAGTACAGGTGCATCAAAGCTGGGACCAAGAGACTTAAAAACTGCTTATATCTAAAGGCCATCAGACTGTTAAATATCCTTCACTTCACACCACGGCTGCTGCCTATATACATAAATTAGAAATCACTGGCCACTTTAATAAATGGAACACTAGTCACTTTAAAAATGTTTACATATCTTGCATTTCTCATCTCATATGTACAGTTGAAGTCGGAAGTTTACATACACCTTAGCCAAATACATTTAAACTCAGTTTTTCACAATTCCTGACATTTAATCCTAGTAAAAATTCCCTGTCTTAGGTCAGTTAGGATCACCACTTTATTTTAAGAATGTGAAATGTCAGAATAATAGTAGAGAGAATGATTTATTTCAGCTTTTATTTCTTTTATCACATTCCCAGTAGGTCAGAAGTTTTCATACACTCAATTAGTATTTGGTAGCATTGCCTTTAAATTGTTTAACTGGGGTCAAACATTTCGGGTAGCCTTCCACAAGCTTCCCACAATAAGTTGGGTGAACTTTGGCCCATTCCTCCTGACAGAGCTGGTGTAACTGAGTCAGGTTTGTAGGCCTCCTTGCTCGCACACGCTTTTTCAGTTCTGCCCACACATTTTCTATAGGATTGATGTCAGGGCTTTGTGATGGCCACTCCAATACCTTGACTTTGTTGTCCTTAAGCCATTTTGCCACAACTTTGGAAGTATGCTTGGGGTCATTGTCCATTTGGAAGATCCATTTGCGACCAAGCTTTAACTTCCTGAATGATGTCTTCAGATGTTGCTTCAATATATCCACATAATTTTCCTTCCTCATGATGCCATCTATTTTGTGAAGTGCACCAGTCCCTCCTGCAGCAAAGCACCCCCACAGCATGATGCTGCCACCCCGTGCTTCACGGTTGGGATGGTGTTCTCTGCTTGCAAGCTGTCCCCTTTTTCCTCCAAACATAACAATGGTTATTATGGCCAAACAGTTTTATTTTTGTTTCATCAGACCAGGGGACATTTCTCCAAAAAGTACGATCTTTGTCCCCATGTGCAGTTGCAAACCGTAGTCTGGCTTTTTTATGGCAGTTTTGGAGCAGTGGCTTCTTCCTTGCTGAGCGGCCTTTCAGGTTATGTTGATATAGGACTCGTTTTACTGTGGATGTACAGTGGGGAGAACAAGTATTTGATACACTGCCGATTTTGCAGGTTTTCCTACTTACAAAGCATGTAGAGGTCTGTAATTTTTATCATAGGTACACTTCAACTGTGAAAGACAAAAATCCAGAAAATCACATTGTATGATTTTTAAGTAATTAATTTGCATTTTATTGCATGACATAAGTATTTGATCACCTACCAACCAGTAAGAATTCCGGCTCTCACAGACCTGTTAGTTTTTCTTTAAGAAGCCCTCCTGTTCTCCACTCATTACCTGTATTAACTGCACCTGTTTGAACTCGTTACCTGTATAAAAGACACCTGTCCACACACTCAATCAAACAGACTCCAACCTCTCCACAATGGCCAAGACCAGAGAGCTGTGTAAGGACATCAGGGATAAAATTGTAGACCTGCACAAGGCTGGGATGGGCTACAGGACAATAGGCAAGCAGCTTGGTGAGAAGGCAACAACTGTTGGTGCAATTATTAGAAAATGGAAGAAGTTCAAGATGACGGTCAATCACCCTCGGTCTGGGGCTCCATGCAAGATCTCACCTCGTGGGGCATCAATGATCATGAGGAAGGTAAGGGATCAGCCCAGAACTACACGGCAGGACCTGGTCAATGACCTGAAGAGAGCTGGGACCACAGTCTCAAAGAAAACCATTAGTAACACACTACACCGTCATGGATTAAAATCCTGCAGCGCACGCAAGGTCCACCTGATCAAGCCAGCGCATGTCCAGGCCTGTCTGAAGTTTGCCAATGACCATCTGCATGATCCAGAGGAGGAATGGGAGAAGGTCATGTGGTCTGATGAGACAAAAATAGAGCTTTTTGGTCTAAACTCCACTCGCCGTGTTTGGAGGAAGAAGGAGGATGAGTACAACCCCAAGAACACCATCCCAACCGTGAAGCATGGAGGTGGAAACATCATTCTTTGGGGATGCTTTTCTGCAAAGGGGACAGGACGACTACACCGTATTGAGGGGAGGATGGATGGGGCCATGTATCGCGAGATCTTGGCCAACAACCTCCTTCCCTCAGTAAGAGCATTGAAGATGGGTCGTGGCTGGGTCTTCCAGCATGACAACGACCCGAAACACACAGCCAGGGCAACTAAGGAGTGGCTCCGTAAGAAGCATCTCAAGGTCCTGGAGTGGCATAGCCAGTCTCCAGACCTGAACCCAATAGAAAATCTTTGGAGGGAGCTGAAAGTCCGTATTGCCCAGCGACAGCCCCGAAACCTGAAGGATCTGGAGAAGGTATGTATGGAGGAGGGGCCAAAATCCCTGCTGCAGTGTGTGCAAACCTGGTCAAGACCTATAGGAAATGTATGATCTCTGTAATTGCAAACAAAGGTTTCTGTACCAAATATTAAGTTCTGCTTTTCTGATGTATCAAATACTTATGTCATGCAATAAAATGCAAGTTAATAACTTAAAAATCATACAATGTGATTTTCTGGATTTTTTAGATTCCGTCTCTCACAGTTGAAGTGTATCTATTATAAAAATTACAGACCTCTACATGCTTTGTAAGTAGGAAAACCTGCAAAATCGGCAGTGTATCAAATACTTGTTCTCCCCACTGTAGATACTTTTGTACCTGTTTCCTCCAGCATCTTCACAAGGTCCTTTGCTGTTGTTCTGGGATTGATTTGCACTTTTCGCACCAAAGTACGTTCATCTCTAGGAGACAGAACGCGTCTCCTTCCTGAGCGGTAAGACAGCTGCGTGGTCCCATGGTGTTTATACTTGCGTACTATTGTTTGTACAGATGAACGTGGTACCTTCAGGCGTTTGGAAATTGCTCCCAAGGATGAACCAGACTTGTGGAGGTCTACAATTTTTTTTCTAAGGTCTTGGCTGATTTCTTTTTATTTTCCCATGATATCAAGCAAAGAGGCACTGAGTTTGAAGGTAGGCCCTGAAATACATCCACAGGTACACCTCCAATTGACTCAATTGATGTCAATTAGCCTATCAGAAGTTTCTAAAGCCATGACATCATTTTCTGGAATTTTCCAAGCTGTTTAAAGGCACAGTCAACTTAGTGTATGTAAACTTCAGACCCACTGGAATTGTGATCCAATCAAATCAAATCAAATTGTATTTGTCACATACACATGTTTAGCAGATGTTATAGCGGGTGTAGCGAAATGCTTATGCTTCTAGCTCCAACAGTGCAGTACTATCTAACAATTTCACAACATATACCCAATACACACAAAAAAGGAAGGAATGGGATTTAAGAATATATACATATATGGACAAGCAATGACAGAGCAGCATGGACTAAGATACAGAAGAATATTATAGAATAGAATGCAGTATATATATATGAGATGAGTAGTGCAAGATATGTAAACATTATTAAAGTGACTAGTGTTCCATTTCTTAAAGTGGCCAGTGATTTCAATAGGCAGCAGCAATCTCTAATGTGCTAGTGATGGCTATTTAACAGTCTGATGGCCTTGAGATAGAAGCTGTTTTTCATTCTCTCGGTCCTAGCTTTGATGCACCTGTACTGACCTTGCCTTCTGGATGATAGCGGTGTGAACAGGCAGTGGCTCGGGTGGTTGATGTCCTTGATGATCTTTTTGGCCTTCCTGTGACATCGGGTGCTGTATGTGTCTTGGAAGGCGGGTAGTTTGCCCCCGGTAATGCATTCGGCAGACCGCACCACCCTCTGGAGAGCCCTGCGGTTGTGGACGGTGCAGTTGACGTACCAGGCGGTGATACAGCCCGACAGGATGCTCTCAATTGTGCATCTGTAAAGGTTTGTGAGGGTTTTAGGTGATAAGCCACATTTCTTCAGCCTCCTGAGGTTGAAGAGGCTCTGTTGCACCTTCTTCACCACGCTGTCTGCGTGGGTGGACCATTTCAGTTTGTCGGTGTGTGTATGCCAAGGAACTTGAAGCTTTTCACCTTCTCCACTGCGGTCCCGTCAATGTGGATAGGAGGGTGCACCCTCTGCTGTTTCCTGAAGTCCACGATCATCTCCTTTGTTTTGTTGATGTTGAGTGAGAGGGTATTTTCCTGGCACCACACTCCCAGAGCCCTCACCTCCTCCCTGTAGGCGGTCTCATCATTGTTGGTAATCAAGGCTACTACTGTTGTGTCGTCTGCAAACTTGATGAGTGAGTTGGAGGCGTGCTTGGCCACGCAGTCATGGGTGAACAGGGAGTACAGGAGGGGGCTGAGCACGCACCCTTGTGGGGCCCCAGTGTTGAGGATCAGCGAAGTGGAGATGTTGTTTCCTACCTTCACCACCTGGGGGCGGTCCGTCAGGAAGTCCAGGACCCAGTTGCACAGGGCGGGGTTCAGACCCAGGGCCTCGAGCTTAATGATGAGCTTGGAGGGTACTATGGTGTTGAATGCTGAGCTAAAGTCAATGAACAGCATTCTTACATAGGTATTCCTCTTGTCCAGATGGGATAGGGCAGTGTGCAGTGTGATGGCAATTGCATCATCTGTGGATCTATTGGGGCGGTAAGCAAATTGAAGTGGGTCTAGGGTGACAGGTAAGGTAGATGTGATATGATCCTTGACTAGTCTCTCAAAGCACTTCATGATGGCAGAGGTGAGTGCTACAGGGCGATAGTCATTTAGTTCAGTTACCTTTTCTTTCTTGGGTACAGGAACAATGGTCACCCTCTTGAAGCATGTGGAAACAGCAGACTGGGAAAGGGAGAGATTGAATATGTCCATGAACAGACCAGCCAGCTGGTCTGCGCATGCTCTGAGGACGCGGCTAGGGATGCCGTCTGGGCCGGCAGCCTTGCAGGGGTTAACATGCTTACATTTCTTAATCACGTCGGCCATGGAGAAGGAGAGGCCACAGTCCTTGGTAGTGGGCCTCGTCAGTGGCACTGTGCTATCCTCAAAGCGGGCGAAGAAGGTGTTTAGCTTGTCTGGAAGCGAGACGTCGGTGTCGGCGAAGTGGCTGGTTTTATTTTTGTAGTCCGTGATTGTCTGTAGACCCTGCCACATACGTCTCGTGTCTGAGCCATTGTATTGCGACTCCACTTTGTCTCTATACTGATGTTTTGCCAGTTTAATTGCCTTGCGGAGTGAGTAGCTACACTGTTTGTATTCTGCCATATTCCCAGTCACCTTGCCATGGTTGAATGCGATGGTTCACGCTTTCAGATTTGCGCGAATACTGCCGTCTATCCATGGTTTCTGGTTAGGGTAGGTTTTAATAGTCACAGTGGGCACAACATCACCTATATACTTCCTGATAAACTCAGGCACTGTTTCAGTGTATCTGGCTAAATTATTTTCGGAAGCTACCCAGAACATATCCCAGTACGCGTGATCAAAACAATCTTGAAGCGTGGATTCCGATTGGTCAGACCAGCGTTGAATAGTCCTTAGCACGGGTACATCCTGTTTGAGTTTCTGCCTATAGGAAGGGAGAAGCAAAATGGAGTCGTGGTCAGATTTGCCGAAAGGAGGGCGGGGGAGGGCCTTATAACCATCCCGGAAGTTTGAATAGCAATGGTCGAGGATTTTAGCAGCGCGAGTACAATAGTCGATATGTTGATAGAACTTCAGCAGCCTAGTCCTCAAATTTGCTTTGTTAAAATCCCCGGCTACAATAAATGCAGCCTCAGGATATGTGGTTTCCAGTTTGCATAAGGTCCAGTGAAGTTCTTTGAGGGGCGTTGTGGTATCGGCTTGAGGGGGGATATACATGGCCGTAACTATGACCGAAGAAAAATATCTTGGGAGATAATACGGTCGGCATTTGATTGTGAGATATTCTAGGTCGGGTGAACAGAAGGACTCGAGTTTCTCTATGTTACTAGAATTACACCACAAGTCGTTAATCATGAAACACACACCTCCACCCTTCTGCTTCCCAGAGAGATATTTATTCCTGTCTGCGCGATGAACTGAGAACCCATCTGGCTGGACCGATTTCGACAGAATATCCCAAGAGAGCCATGTTTCCGTGAAACAGAGTATGTTACAGGCCTTGATGTCTCTCTGGAAAGAAATCCTTGCCCGTAGTTTGTCGACTTTGTTAACCAAAGATTGAACATTAGCGAGTAGAATACTTGGAAGCGGTGGGTGGTGTGCGTGCCTCCTAAGTCGGACCAGCAGGCCGCTCCGAGTGCCTCTCCTCCGCCGGCGATGTTTTGGGTCAGCCGCTGGAATCAGTTCAGTAGCCCTGGGGAGAGCAAACAAAGGATCTGCTTCGGGAAAGTCGTATTCCTGGTCGTAATGCTGGTGAGTTACCGCCGCTCTGATATCCAATAGTTTTTCCCAGCAGTATGTAATGATGCAAAACACTTTCTGAGCTAATAATGTACAAAAATAATACAGAAAAAAAACAAAATACTGCAAAGTTTCCTAAGAGCTAGTCGCGAATCCTCCATCTTCATCGGCGCCAGTTTTGATCCCTTGAATTATAAGTGAAATAATCTGTCTGTAAACAATTGTTGGAAATATTACTTGTGTCATGCACAAAGTAGATGTCCTAACCGACTTGCCATAACGATAGTTTGTTAACAATAAATGTGTGGAGTGGTTGAAAAACGAGTTTTAATTACTCCAACCTAAGTGTATGTAAACTTCCGACTTCAACTGTATATACTGTATTCTATACTATTCTACTGTATCTTAGTCTATGCCGCTCTGACATTGCTCGTCCATATATTTATTTATATATTCTTAATTCCATTAATTTACTTAGATTTGTGTTTATGGGTATATGTCGTGAAACTGTTAGATATTACTTGTTAGATATACTGCACTGTCGGAGCTAGAAACACAAGTATTTCGCAACACCCGCAATAACATCTGCTAAACACGTGTATGTGACCAATACAATTTAATTTGATTTGAACCTAAAAAATAAATACAAATAAAAATACTTAAAACCTGATTAGCTGCCGTCTCAGTTTACTGAGCAAACCTTCCCCTCCTCCCCCTTCCTCCCCGTGCTCCCCCTCCCCCCTCTGTTCTACGGGGGAAGACTGGCTAGTGTTTACTTTGAAGGCGCAGACTCTCCTCATCTCCTCATTAATAACAAGTAATTAGTGATTTGTGCGCTGGGGGAACATGTTCGCTCGCTAGTGCTATGTAGATGCCTTCACAAAGCAATCACGGGTTGTCCCTGCAGCGAGCAATCTCCCCGCTCACATTCCCCCATAATGATGTCTTACTTCTCCTCCTTTGATTGTGCAGTCTGGGCTATTACGCATACCTGGAGCTTACGATTCAAGGCCTGAAATAGCTTTTATCCACTTTGTGCCACTTCCTGTCTCCCCCTCTGCTCTTTTGTGAAGACTTCCTGTTTAGTCTCACTCCACCACTCCTCTTCTGTGAAGTCCCATTATGTGGTTCAAGGGCACTGTTGGGCTCACACTCCATCGAGGGTCAATCTGTGAAGTGTGATGGTGTGATGGTGACACATGCAGAGACCAGAGCCTCTAAGGCTACAGTACAAGGCCCATGCTAGGATCAGAGTTCATTTAGACTTCTCTCCAGTTCCTTTACATTTTTGAATTGCCCTGCAGACTTGGCTTGGAGGCTACAGAGACAGAGTTGAAGAACCAATATGATGTTCCCCAGAGTTTGAAGCCCTCTTGTCCTAGTAAAGAAGAGTTGATGTTAGGTGCTAAAATGAAATCTGCATCATATACTCTTAGAAAAAAAGGTGAGCCCTTTGATTAACCCTCTTTGGTTCTAGGTAGAACCATTATGGTTCCAGGTAGAACTCTTTTGGGTTCCATGTAGAACCCTTTACACAGAGGGTTCTAAATGGAACCCAAAAGGGTTCTACGTGGAACCCAAAAGGGTTCTCCCTAGAAACAAAAAGGGTTCTCCTATGGGGACAGCCGAAGAACCCTTTTGGAACCCTTTTTTCTAAGAGTATAGATCTGTCTTTCTCTGGTGTGTTATATTTTGTCTTTAAGAATTTGATAGTTTTTTTGAGGGATTTTGAAACAACCCTGAACTGGGTGAATAGAGGTGCAACGGAAGACGAGGAAAATGCTCAGTAACACTAAAGAGGATTTTACAATGCAAAATTACATATTTTTAAAACCAACGCTTTTCACCATCTCTTTTGTCAAGTGGAATAGAAGCACTGTAATAGTCACTGATTTATTCAGGTAGTTCTCCATCCTTGGCCTGTGTTTCTCTGAGGTTAGTGTGGTCCGGCCTGATTGGTGGTCAGACATTGATTTGCTATCATAAGCGTGCGATTTGAAGAGAAGCCCTCATCAGCTGCTGCCCCTGTAAGCCTTGATCTGCCCAGGGGGTTGTGTGTGTGTGTCCACGTGTGTGTGTGTGAGTGCATCCATGTGTGTGTGTATGCGTGTGCATATGTGTTCACGTGCATGTACACATGTTAGGTGTGTGTGTGTTTGTGCGTCTGTATATATGCATGTGTGTTTGTGTTTGCGTGCGCGTTTGTGTGCGTGCGTGTGTGTGTGTGCGTCCGTGTGTGTGTGTATGTGTGTGTATAAGTGTTCACGTGCATGTACACATGTTAGGCATGTGTGTGTTTGTGCGTCTGTACAAATACATGTTTGTGTGTTTGTGTGCATGTGTGCATGCGTGTGTGTGTGTGTGCCAAACCCATGTGTGTATGTTGGTTGGGATCCTTGTCAACTCCAATAATTCCAGAATCCTCTGATAACAAAAGCCCTCCCCTTAGCACCCTTTCCTTCCCCCGTACTCTACCTTCCTCCCTCTGTCTGTATCCCCATCACCTGCACATTGATGATTGTGTGGTCCGATCACGCTGTTCATAAACAGTCCAATCCTGTTAGTCTGAATTTGAGCAGCTGATAGGCCCAGGCAGAGAAACACATGTCCAAAAGAACCTGCTTAGACCCTGCATATACTGTATATCATATACAGCATGCACTGGCTGAGAGGAACTCACTGCATAGTGGCCTAAAAGGAACACCAACAGCACCAACAGAACACCAGGAGCACTGGGACTCTGGGAGAAGTGTGTCACAGCTACCTCTCTCACACATACAGGAAGCACCTCAGAGAACCGTCACAGCTCTGTGAGGCCTCCTGCTGTGTCATGTCACCTCATGAAAGAGGGAGGGGAGAAGAGAGCGACAGGTAGAGAAAGAGAGGGAATGCACTATGGTCACATTGGGAGTAGTCTCACACTGAGTCTCTGTAGTGGGTTTCCTGTCTAGGAACCTCTGTCTGTCTCTCTGACAGTCCCTCCCCTGGGTTCTAGTCAGATACCGTGCTCTGTAGTTGTTAGGGCCTCCTGTGAACACACTTCTCAAACTAAGCAGGGCTTTTGACAAAGGGTGTGTGTGTGTAGGGTTACTAAATTCTGTGAACTTTCAATCAATTCTGGAAAACCATGGTGTGTGTGTGTGTGTGTGTGTGTGTGTGTGTGTGTGTGTGTGTGTGACATTGAGCAGTGGGTGTGGGTGTATGTGAACTCATGCGCGTGTGTGCATTCTCACTTCTCTCACTCCCAACTCCACAGTCCAAACATGGTGAGAAGGACCATAGGGATTCGACCTAGCAGAGCCTGTCTCTCTGCTCCTGTGTTATGGCCCTAGGGTACCTGGGATATAGAAGTAGGGATCAGTGTAAATATCCAGTGGCCGAGGTGGATAACCTGTGAAGTGTAAGCTGTGCTCAGGGCAGAGCGTGGTCTTAGCTGAGAGATAACTGTTATGATGTAGGCTGCTGCCTTGTTAAAACCTCCAGCCCAGTCACCCCCCCCAGATTCCATATTACTGCCGTCTGTCCACTGTGGCGAGTTAAGGAGAGATGGAGTGAGCTGGGATCTCAAGCTGTGTGTTTGTGTGTGTCTGTGTGTGTTTGTAAACAGAACTAATCTGAGTATGTGTGTGCAATGTGCATGTGTGTTTGTCAATGTGCCTCGAGCAATCCTTATGATTTCACAAAATAAGCTATAACTCACACATACCTCTCAAAGTCAACTTTGATGTTTATTCCTCAAAGCAGATACACCTACTTAACATTATCACAGTTTTGATACAGTAGGCTATGTATCAAATGTAGTTTATTAACTCAACCTACAGTAACAGGTGTTGGGTTTATCAAAAGCCTTTTAATGCAGTTTACACACTGTCAGTGATGTTATAATTAAATATGGTTTTGCTTGGTACAGTCGGGCCTCTGATGAGGAGAGATGGAGGGAGAGCAGAGAGAGAGAGAGAGCTGGAGGAGGGAGAGTAAAAATAACAAGCAGATGAATAGATAAAGGGAAGAGGTAGACAGCAGGGAAAAGGGGGTAACTGCAGCTTTTTGTAGATTGCATGCTCCGCAATGCAATCTGATGACATATTTCTTGATGTCACGCCCTGACTCTGAGGACTTGTATTTGTTGAGTCAGGGTGTGTATGTTTCGTGTGAGGTGTGTTGTTTGTATGCTACCTTGGACTTCACGTTTCGTTTGTTGTTTTGTCGGGTGTTTATTCAGTAGATAAATAAACATGAATGCTTATCACGCTGCGCCTTGGTCCTTCTCGTTCGTAAACGATCGTGACAGAAGATCCCACCATACCTGGACCAAGCAGTGTGCCGATGAGGAGCAGAGAGGATGGACTTGGGAGGAGATGAGAGAGAGGCTGGCAAGAAGGATGGAGGCCCTGATCACGGTTGAGAGACAAGCCCAAAAAAATGTTTTGGGGGGGCACACGGCGTGGACGACGAGGCAGCAGGAGGCCGCGATAGGGCGGTTCCGCTGGTTAGCAGAGGAGGCCACCAGTTTAGGGGGGCCATTGGTTCAGAGGGAGCAGAAGGAAAGTGTAGAGGGACGGCGAGAGGAGCTGGTTAGGCAGCAGAAGGAGCAGGGGTTAATGAAGGAACCCAGTCCCGCTCCTCGCACCAATCAAGTGGTGCGTGTCGCCAGTCCGGTCCGGCCCGTTCCTGCTCCCCGCACTAAGCCAGTGGTACGTGTTCCCAGTACAGTTCGTCCCGTTCCTGTTCCTCGCATCAAGCCGGTGGTGCGCGTCGCCAGCCCGGTCCGGCCTGTTCCTGTCCCTCGCACCAAACTAGTGGTGCGCGTCGCCAGCCCGGCCCGGCCTGCTCCTGCCCCTCGCACCAAGCCAGTGGTGCGCGTCGCCAGCCCGGCCCGGCCTGTTCCTGCCCCTCGCACCAAGCCAGTGGTGCGCGTCGCCAGCCCGGTCCGGCCCGTTCCTGCTCCCCGCACCAAGCCAATGTTGTGCGTGTTCCCAGTCCGGCCCGGCCCGTTCCTGCTCCCCGCACCAAGCCAGTGGTGCGCGTCGTCAGCCCAGTCCGGCCCGTGCCTGCTCCCCGCACCAAGCCAGTGGTTTGTGTGTCCAGTCCGGCACGGCCCGTGCCTGTTCCACCGGTGTCTGGTCTGGCACCGGTCAGCTGCTCCACTCCGGAGCCAGAGCAATCCGCTCCACCGGGGTCCAGTTCAGCTCCGGTCAGCGGCTCCACTCCGGAGCCAGAGCAGTCCGCTCCACCGGTGCCTGATCCAGTTCCGGTCAGCGGCTCCACCCCGGAGCCAGAGCAGTTCGATCCACCGTCGTCAGGTCCAGCTCCAGTCAGCGGTTCCAGTCCAGACCCAGACGTCAGCCCCTCTCCAGGTTTCGGGGTCTCCCACACCAGGGTCCAGACAGGGCTTGGTACTTCGTGGGAGGAAGGAGAGGGGAAGCAGCGCGCCGAGGTCCAGACCAGACCAGGGGCGCAACGGGGAGGTGGAGAGTAAGTGGTGGTCACACCCGGAGCCGGATCCGCCTCCGAGGTGGAATGCCCACCCGGCCCCTACCCTGTTATGTTTATGTGGCGCGGTCGGAGTCCGGACCTTTGGGGGGGGGGGGTACTGTCACGCCCTGACTCTGAGGACTTGTATTTGTTGAGTCAGGGTGTGTATGTTCCGTGTGAGGTATGTTGTTTGTATGCTACCTTGGACTTCACGTTTCGTTTGTTGTTTTGTCGGGTGTTTATTCAGGAGATAAATAAACATGAATGCTTATCACGCTGTGCCTTGGTCCTTCTCGTTCGTAAACGATCGTGACACTTGATAAAAAAAAGTTCCCTTCACAAACGAATCAGAGAAATCTAAGAAACAAACATAAGTGCCATGGGTGCTGAATCACATCAGCAATTTTGAAGGGAAAAAAAAGATAGAAAACAAAAAGTATGACTGCTTCAAAACAAATGCTACTTTTGAAAATGTGTTTGGCTGTTTGTTTGTGCTCGTTTATTTTTCAAAGTCAAGCAGAATACCCATCAGAGCTCACCCATAGTTTTACCTTGGGGCCTTTGTCAAAGTAAATTATTCAACCCCTGAATCATCCCTCCGTCTTTCTCCTCTCTCCCTCTTTCCCTCTCCTCCTCCTCTCCCCCTTCTCCTCCTTCACTTATCCCTCTCCTACAGTACATCTGTACCTGTGTATGTTGTGACTGGGCCCCTGTCCGGGTCTTTCTGATGATTGTGAGTGTTCAGCACTGCCCAGCGGTGCACGTAATGAAGTGCAAATGGGGCTAATGTGCTCGCTGACGTGCCGGCTTTTAAAGATCAGCCCTCAATTGATTTACCGTAGGTCCCGCTGAGGCATTAACAGAGACAAAGCAGAACAGAGGAGAAACGAGCAGAAATATGGAACGCATGCTCCATGACCAGCCCGCCTCAGGCACAAGCAGGTCAGCTTGGTCATTACTCTGTCCCCTAAGGCAGACAGAGCAGAGTTGATGTGGATGCATATGGACAGAAGCGGAGAACTTTGACATGCATTGTGCTGGTAATTCCCTGGTTATGACAATGTTATCTCCATCTGCTTGTTCCTAAAGTCAAATCTTCAGCCCTATCAGAAATGGTAAAAAGGGAACTAAGGTAAAGTTGTGATCATAAAGCAGCACTTGGATTTATGTCCTTGGAATTCTCTCTCACACACCCTTGGTCCTAATTGTATACACTACCACATAATACTGTACAACAGCACCGTACACTAATGACCTCCATGCTATTGACAGTCCACAAACAAACACCTCATCAAACACCACTGTTGTTCATCTTGGCAACAGGACAGCCCATGTGTAAATTACCTTTGAGCTTCCACACCTGCACTCCTAATGAACAGTGAGGTCTATACAACAATGGATCAATCAGATGAATTTCTCTCTAAGGAGACCTGGCACAGGAACGCATATCCCCATCTGGCCTTGGTCCCTGTATGCCTAATATTTGTCCTTAGCGTGTTTTCTATTTGACTCCGGTGTGTGCTCTCCTTCGAAAGCCTCACCTAGTATATCCATACAATTTACCATCTAATTACAGGACATAATGAATAATCAACCATTTGTAACGATCCTGATTAAAATGGTTCAGTGATTGCCAAAGATAAATTGTCGCAATAATGACTTCCGATGAATGATATTTGCATATGTATGGTAATTCTGATTGTTTTGTTTGTGCTCTCTTTGACATGTGTGCTGTTCGTTTGGCTTTTGACACCGTTGTACATTTTCCATTTGAAGCGAGTTTTCAAGCAAAGTTCTGGCTGAGAAATCTAATCCGTTTAGGTAAACAATGAATAAAGCAGTGAGTGTGTGTGCGCATGCGTGCTTGTGTACATAAATGTTTTTGTGTTTGTGTGTGTGTATACGTGACATGTATGTCTAGCATTATCAACAGAAACTTTACCTCTAACTTAAATATTGAATTTGTCAAAGTCAAATCAAAGTGATCCATCACCTTCACAATATGTTGACTGGTGCTGTGGCTCTATCAGAAACATACTCACAACTATATCCTAACGTTAGTGGAATTTATTCATCTATACAATTTAATGAGATTAGGACAGTTAGAATGCTGTATAAGCATCTAATCTGAGCGTGTATGATGTAACTAATCTGAATACAGTAGAGGTGTTATTATTCTCTGTAGCCTATTGGAGTTCAATTGAGTCTAGACTGACTGACCAGCAGTGTTTCTCTGTAACCCGTTGTCAATCAGGTTTACGTCCTCTCCCTAATCTGGCTCACCACATCTTGTGATACTCCCACTAGTCCCCATCCCATCCAAATATTGGATCACTCTGGGATGATCCATCCTATCACAGCAGATTCCATATGAAGACTAACTCTGCATGGTATGTTTTCCCCCATCCCGTGATTTAAAAGACTAGGGAACTGTGCGACTGGCATCCATAGGGCTCCAGCCTCTGTCTGCCAGGATATGATATGACGTCATTCCTTTGGGTGATTTGCTGGGCTATGGTCTCTAAAACCAAGTAAGCGCATGATAAATGGGGAAGTTTTGAGTCCCTTGGCATACAGTTACACTAATATAATTTGTTGATTCTAAGAGAAAAACACCACGTTGACACACATTTTAAAATGTGGGTTGTTCTTGTGCAGATTAACTGTACATTTATCCTAAGTCTGACTCCAATGAGGATCAGAATGTTACAAGACTTGAAATGTTTTTCTAACATAAAGATTTAGCTAGTATCACTCATCTCATGGCTAAGGGGTTGGTTTGGTTACACTGTAGTGGAGGGTCACTGAGCTGTGTTGCACTGTCCTAAAGCTTAGTATCATCATCTTATTTACCTCCTTTCAAAATTCTATGTTCTCTCAGTCACCTCCTTGTCCAATTTTCTCTTTCTTTTGTTAGTTTCCATTTATTAGAATCTCTCCTTTTCAGTGATTGTTATGCAAAGTCATCCATTACTACCAACAGAAAGATACTTTTGATTTAGTCTTTGATAAATTATAATTGTGGGCAATTGACTGAGAAACACTGAATATTTGGCTAAAAAAATTTCTCTGGAAGTTTTCAAGGACATAAACAGTTGTGGACTATTGGGTTATTTCTAACCAAAAGGACATGATTAATTTCACTTGATAATGGGAAAATCAATTGTTAAAACAACACAGATAATTTCCCCCCAAAATTGTAATGACATTTTATTCGCTTGCCAAGTAGCGCTTACAGATTTCTGTAACGTCTTTTCATGTTTACAAGAGCAGATGCTTCCCTGTCCTTCTTCAGTTATTTGCACTCTGTTTCTATGGAGACTATTTTCTCATAGTCTCCATTTTTGTCACTGTTAATTGTAGTTTCTTGTCAGAATCAGAATCACCTTTATTCGCCAAGTACATTTACACATACTCAGAATTGTACTTAGTGATATGATGCAGCTAGCAACAGACAACATTTAGAGACAGAATACAGACAGACAGAGGAATCTACACAAAGTTGACATACACTACCAGTCAAAGGTTTGGACACACCTACTCATTCAAGGGTTTTTCTTTATTTTTACATTGTAGAATAGTAGTGAAGACATCAAACTATGAAATAACACATATGGAATCATGTAGTAAAAGAAAAGTGTTAAACAAATCAAAATATATTTTATATTTGAGATTCTTCAAATAGCCACCCTTTGCCTTGATGACAGCTTTGCACACTCTTGGCATTCTCTCAGCCAGCTTCACCTAGAATTAGGAGTCCCACATATGCTGAGCACTTGTTGGCTGCTTTTCCTTCACTCTGACGTCCGACTCATCCCAAACCATCTCAATTGGGTTGAGGTAAGGGGATTGGGGAGGCCAGGTCAACTGATGCAGCACTCTCCTTCTTGGTAGAATAGCCCTTACACAGCCTGGAGGTTTGTTGGGTCATTTCCACTGGTCTTATGTCCATTGCTCGTGTTTCTTGGCCCAAGCAGGTCTCTTCTTCTTATTGGTGTCCTTTAGTAGTGGTTTCTTTGCAGCAATTCGACCATGAAGGCCTGATTCACACAGTCCCCTCTGAACAGTTGATGTTGAGATGTGTCTGTTACTTGAACTCTGTGAAGCATTTATTTGGGCTGGTAACTCTAATGAACTTATCCTCTGCAGCAGAGGTAACTCTGGGTCTTCCATTCCTGTGGCGGTCCTCATGAGAGCCAGTTTTTGCGACTGCACTTGAAAAAACTTCTTGAAATGTTCCGTATTGACTGACCTTCATGTCTTAAAGTAATGATGGACTGTCGTTTCTCTTTGCTTTTTTGAGCTGTTCTTGCAATAAATATGGACTTGGTCATTTACCAAATAGGGCTATCTTCTGTATACCCCCCCTACCTTGTCACAACACAACTGATTGGCTCAAACGCATTAAGAAGGAAAGAAATTCCACAAATTAACTTTTGAGAAGGGACACCTGTTAATTCAAATGCATTCCATGTGACTATCTCATGAAGCTGGTTGAGAGAATGTCAAGAGTGTGCAAAGCTGTCATCAAGGCAAAGGGTGGCTATTTGAAGAATCTCAAATATAAAATATATTTTGATTTGTTTAACACTTTTTTTGTTACTACATGATTTCATGTGTGTTATTTCATAGTTTTGATGTTTTCACTATTATTCTACAACGTAGAAAATATACATAATAAAGAGAAACCCTTGAATGAGTAGGTGTGTCCAAACTTTTGACTTGTACTGTACATTATATACAAAATGGGATAAAATGTGCATAAAATGTGGAGTAAGAGGGAATTTATATAGGATATACACATTTACATTATAATAATAATAATATAATAAAGATATATATTTATTATGAGCTAATTTGAAGTGCCCATCCAAATCTGGCAACGTGGGAAGTCATGTGAGATGCAGCACTGAAGTTGGACGCAGCATGAGCCATTCACTTGACTTTGAGAACCTCACATGGGTGAAACATTTACATGCTACATTTTATTGAATAGCTGATTAAATAGGGGCTCTTCGAACAATGCTATCATTTTCATTTTTCAATGTACAGTATGTGCCATTCCAAAGTCACAGTTCATTTCTTTGACCCCCTACAAAGTTAAAGTTCAGGCTTCCCAATAAGAGACAGCAGAGCTCAGTAAACTTGTCGGTCCATCCGTCTGTCTGCCATTGACTGTGCAATGAGTTGTCTCCTGCTTTGGCCTTTAAGCTCCAAGCTCCAAGCTCCAGCCTGTACGACTACTCTTGATCTGCAGTGAGGCTATGAGGCCATAGACAGCTCCCAGTTTGAGCCTCTTCTCATTTGAAGTCCCCCCCCATGGTCTTTCTCTGTCAGTTTTCAGCCTGCTTTAGAGTTTAGTAAAGGCATGGGTGAAAGAAGAAATGAAAAGAAAGAAGTGGTAAGAGAGAGGGCTAGATAAGAGAACATTGAGATGAGGCATCTATCGCTCCTTTCTCTGCATTAAATGTCGCTGTCTTCTCTGGCTTCTACACCCACATGTAATCATTAAAGGCATCTACATGTTTCCCCTACTTTTAGTGCAATACTTTTCAAGCAAACCTGCAGAAAGGAGCAAGGTGTGTAGCCCAGTGGAGGCTGCTCAGGGGAGGACATCTCATAATAATGGCTGGAATGGAGCGAATGGAATGGCATCAAACCATGTGTTTGATGTATTTGATGCAATTCCACCTATTATGCTCCAGCCATTACCACGAGCCCGTCCTCCCCAATTAAGGTGCCACCAACCTCCTGTGGTGTAGCCATAACCAGCATGGGGGTTAGTAGGCCTATGTGTGTCATAGGCTTACAGTAGAGTATGGTGCAGTAGTATGAAGCAGTCCCTTGGGTAAATCAAGGTGATTGTAGTGGTGGAAATTGGTGACACTCAGCATCTCCTCCATTAAGGACCACTCAATACCATCCACTCAGAGTTAGAATACTAAGTAGTACTCACCTTGATCATCCTCCCCTCAACAGTAGACCCTCACAACCCTCTGTCTCTTCGATATGCTAGCCATATTTAGTGCAGAGTAGAAATTGATTTTCTCAGGTGATCAGTGGAATGAGGATTTGTTCAATGTCGTATTCAGGCACCATGGCACTACACACTAGTTAGAACACAGACATAGCCAGCTAAAACTGCTCTGTTAGGCTTGATATCACTAGAATAGCTTGGTTGGCCTAGCTTTGGCTTGGAATGGCTCAGTTGATTTGGGTTCAGAGCAAACTCATATCATTTTCTCTCTCAGATCAATGTTGCTTACTGCTCATTGTTCCAGCATATAGAGAGAGAATGAATAAAGGGGCAGGAGAGAGGGAGGAGAGAGGCAGAGATTGGTTGACGGTGAGTGGGAAGGAGAAGGACTAAGGAAGATATAATGGAGAGACAAATGAGAATAAAAATAATAACATGGAGAGAGTAAGAGGCAGAAAAGAGAGAGAAAATAAATAGAAATAGGTTTGAATGAAGGAAGTCTGAAGCTGAGAGGGAGTGGACGAGAGAGAGAAAGAAACAGAGACAGATGGAGAGTCAGAGACAGGAAAAAGAGAGAGGCAGTAGTACGCATTACGCTTGGCTGGAGATTAGCTTAGTCTGGTGAGAACTGTGAATCTGACAGTGTTCATCTCCTTTCCCATTTTCCGTGTTGTCATGCCCCAGAATGTTTAACTAGGCTTGATAATGAAAAGAACAGCATCCAACTCATTAATTAAATTAGCTCCCCTTATCCTCACATCTGGCCATGTCTACTCCTCCACACTCCCACTACTAGGTAGGCGGCTAGGCTACAGCTCTTAGGATTTAATTGACTCTGGACAAGACAGCACACACACCGTTTCACCTTATTTATTTATCTGAACAGAGGCGCCTACACTCGGCTGTCATTGGTTATTCTCTAATTCAGTTTTGCCCACAGGTAATGGGGGTTATTCAGTTCTGTGGAGAGCTGCAGAGGGGAGGGGTAGGGAGGAGGGAAGGAAGGAAGGGAGGGAATTAGCTAGAGCCACAAAAACGGGAGAGGTGAATCGGAGAGGATGTTTAGCTGCTCACTAAAAACAAATGGGTACCGCTCACTAATCCAACCGGTAACTTAACCATGGGTCATTTTAGCTCCTACCTCGCGTTGGGTTATTTTAACCCAATGCATTGAGTAGATTTATTTTTAACCCAACTCATTGGGTTATCTAATTAAATCAAATCCGTTTATTGGTCGTATACACAGTTTAGCAGATGTTATACGTGTGCAGCAAAATGCTTATGTTACTAGCACCTAACGATTCAGTAAAATGTCAAACAAGTACACAAATAATACATACAAAAATAAAAGAAATCAAGAAATGTCGGAATGAATCCAATTAATAACCCAAATTGCACTGTAACGGTAATCCAAATGCAATCTATACATATATACACTGGATGAATTTACACAAGATATACTAAGAATGATATGTACAGCAGTAGATATATTAGAGTGAGCTATGTCAAGAATCCAGTATAAAAATAAATATGCGCTGTGTATAGACAGTAACTAAAATGTAATGTACAGTAGTGGAAATTAGAATGAGCTATGTCAAGAATAAAGTATTTAAATACACAGTGTGAAACGGGAAGTGTCCAGTGGTTTAATGTCTCTATAACATGGGACAGCAGCGTTGGCTCTGTCTGTGTGTGTGCTTAAGTACTAGCCCCTCGTGGCATGCTTGGACAGCCTTGGGTGTAGGTGCAAGCTGGTGGCGCTGATATTTGGCAGTCTTGGCCACGTACACAGGCTTACAGTGTGTGGCATCCAGATTGGGGGCCTGACAAAAACTAGGGCAAAGCATTTGGCTGGGTACTGCTCTGTTTCAGCTGTCGTGGGCAGCCTAGCTGTTTGGAGAAGGAGGTGCTTTCTGTACCCTTGAGTCCCATGCATACAGGGACCTTTGAAATGTTTGGATCCGTTTTTAATTTACATTTGATTGGTTTATTCAAATAAAGTATTTAAAGTGTGTGTGTGTGTGTGTGTGTGTGTGTGTGTGTGTGTGTGTGTGTGTGTGTGTGTGTGTGTGTGTGTGTGTGTGTGTGTGTGTGTGTGTGTGTGTGTGTGTGTGTGTGTGTGTGTGTGTGGACTTGTTTAACTATACTTGTGGGAACCAGAAGTCCCCACAAGATTAGTAAACTAACAAACATTTGACCAACTGGGGACATTTTGTTGGTCCCCACAAGGTCAAATGCTATTTCTAGGGGGTTTAGTGTTAAGGTTAGAATTAATGTTAGGGTTAGAATTAGGGTTAGGAGCCAGGGTTAGTTTTAGGGTTAGGAGCTAGGGTAGAGGTCCTTAATTACCAATCTATATTATTCTATTTATTTATTTTATTGTTATTTATCATTAATGTAAAAAAAAAAAAAAAACATATCTAGATACTGAATGATAGAAGTAATGAATGAGACAATGCATATTTTTGGGAAGGAAATAACAGTGATTTTTCATAGAATTTCAATGTGATTATTAATATTCAATAGTTGTATTTAATAACTTTACATTTTAAACACATTCCCATTGATACCCCACTCCCACTCATCACCCTCCCTATCCCTAACACATGTGAAGTAAAATAAAAGTAAGAACAAGACAAATACACAAAGTTTCAAAAGGTCCAGCAAGTGTCCAGTAAATAAAATGACATTGAACATTACACAGGGCTGTGAGCAGTGTAGCTTGTCCCTGAGCTGGCGGTCAAATGGTTCTTGGCTCTGCCTGCTGGAGGTAGGCTACTGCTTGCTGGTTCCAAACTTAAAAGTAAAAACAAAGAAAGTTTAACAGGTCTGTTAGAAATGCCTTTGTCATCTGGATAAGGGAATTTCTGTGATGCACTGACAGTAGAGGTGGACTGCATTGTAGAAATGTTCATATTGCAGTATGCCTGTATACTTACAGGTTATATTAGGGTCGTATCATTTCCCCATCCTTTCTGTATGATGATTGAGGCAGGATGCCAGGAATGACCTTCAGGGCCACATCGCCAAATGGGTCTATAGGGGAAAACAACATTTCAAGCAAATCTCAAATTATTGATGTGATCAGGAAAACATATTGGATCAGGACATTAGTATGTCAATTTCCATAATGAATGAATAAAGTATGATGTCAAACACATTATTATGATAGGCCTAGTATATTCTTTACATCGTCTTACCATTAGAAGGGTTTCAGCATCCCCTGCGAGGTCACTTGCCCTCTTCTCCCCCTTTGGAAGACAACGACTCACGTCCGATGACACTTCGTCACTCATAGTCACAGGTCACCCCTGTATTTGAAAAAACACAAAAAGATACATATTTTTAAAACAATATCTAAGAGTGAAGAGATAGAGATGCTCAATGACATGAAGTTTAAATCCTAACTTTTTTAACTTTTTGAAGTCTTAAATGAAAGGTCTCTGACTGTCCTAACCTGTCAGTAATGTCAGCAGTCAGTGCAGCAGTCTGGGGATGAAGTTGTTGAGGAATGGGATGAGTTAGAGGAAGAGGAAATCTCAAGCACTTGGGGACAACTTGTGGGGACAACTTGGGGCTCAGTACCTTCCTTGGCTACCTGAAGAGCTTTATCAGAGGTAAAGGCAACAAAATAACCAATACAGTAAAAACCAATGCAAAGCAATTAATACATTTCAAAACCTATAGACCTATATTGAACAAAAATATAAACACAACATGCAACAATTTCAATGATTTTACTGAGTTACAGTTCATATAAGGAAATCAGTCAATTGAAATGAATTCATTAGGCCCTAATCTATGGATTTCACATGACTGGGCAGGGGCGCAGCCATGGGGGGCCTGGGAGGGCATAGGCCCACCCACTTGGGAGCCAGGCCCACCCACTGGGTAGCCAGGCCCAGCCAATCAGAATGAGTTTTTCCCAACAAAAGGGCTTTATTAGAGACAGAAATACTCCTCAGCTGTCTCGGTGGCTGATCTCAGATGATCCCGCAGGTGAAGAAGCCGGATGTGGAGGTCATGGGCTGGCATGGTTACACGTGGTGTGCGGTTGTGAGGCTGGTTGGACGTACTGCCAAATTCTCTAAAACGACGTTGGAGGCGGCTTATGGTAGAGAAATGAACATTCAACATTCATATGGGCAATTTCTGGGATCTTTGATTTCAGCTCATGAAACATGGGACCAACACTTTACATGATGCGTTTATATTTTTGCTCAGCATAGCTAGCTAGTATAGCTAGCTAGCTGGTTTCTGAGCTAGACTCACCTTGACAGTAATTATCTTAAATCAGGAACTGATTTTCCACTCTGTTGTCCTGCACACAGTCAGTGGCTGTAACAATAAAACAATAACAGGTTATAGAGACAACATAGGCCTATTTCCTAAAAAAAAATATTGTGACAAGAGTGTAGCTATGAGATAGAAAGTAGGGAGATTTTTTATTTAATGTTAGCTGAGCCTGCTATCTAGCTAACTTTCGTATTGATTTGGCTAGCTATCTAGCAATTGCTGTGAAGTCACCAAAAGTATATGAAATAACGATTGAGGTATCTAGCTAAATAATTAATTAATTTAAATGAAAATAAATAAAGGTTAACATACCTGTTTTCGCTGTCTAGTGGCACCACAAGTGCCAATGGGTTTTGCACAGATTTGATGTCACCCAGGGTCCGTTCGTTGGATTTTAATTGCAAATGGACCTTGTACATTAGGCTATAACAAGCAATGCAAATGGCTCTGAGATACAAATAACATTACTACACAGATCATACACTAACGTTAGCTAGCTAGCTAACAGTACACTTTAACTTGAAATGAAAACGACTTTCTGACAAAATTATAAACGTGTAATATCTGAAAATGTAGCTAGCTAGACTATCTTACCCGTATACATGGATGGACGCTTCTCCCTCTCTGTCAAGGATGCCATGGTTGTAATCAGGCGTTTTATACAACAGCCTCTGTGTGTTCTCTTTTCGACTCCGTCTGCATATTTGCAATCAAAAACCAGAATTTTCTCCATCTCCTTAGCTATCATACTCTCCATCTCCTTAGCTATCATGGCATACAAGTTTGTTATTAAGGCACATGAAAGTTCACATGTTCCAGAAGGACTTTCTGCCAAAAAAAGAATTTTGATTAAAAAAAAAGTTTATGTTTAAATGCTCTGTGAAGTAGTGACGCACGACATATGCCTAGTTTCCTGAAACGAGTCACATATGCACATTTTCCAACTACAGTGCCTTGCAAAAGTATTCATTCCCCTTGGTGTTATTCCTATTTTTTTGCATTACAACCTGTAATTTAAATGGATTTTGATTTTGATTTCATGTAATGGACATACACAAAATAGTTGAAATTGGTGAAAAAATATGAAAAAACTTGTTTAAAAAAATTCTAAAAAATAAATAACGGACAAGTGGTGAGTACATACAGTGGGGAGAACAAGTATTTGATACACTGCCGATTTTGCAGGTTTTCCTACTTACAAAGCATGTAGAGGTCTGTAATGTTTATCATAGGTACACTTCAACTGTGAGAGACGGAATCTAAAACAAAAATCCAGAAAATCACATTGTATGATTTTTAAGTAATTAATTTGCATTTTATTGCATGACATAAGTATTTGATACATCAGAAAAGCAGAACTTAATATTTGGTACAGAAACCTTTGTTTGCAATTACAGAGATCATACGTTTCCTGTAGGTCTTGACCAGGTTTGCACACACTGCAGCAGGGATTTTGGCCCACTCCTCCATACAGACCTTCTCCAGATCCTTCAGGTTTCGGGGCTGTCGCTGGGCAATACGGACTTTCAGCTCCCTCCAAAGATTTTCTATTGGGTTCAGGTCTGGAGACTGGCTAGGCCACTCCAGGACCTTTAGATGCTTCTTACGGAGCCACTCCTTAGTTGCCCTGGCTGTGTGTTTCGGGTCGTTGTCATGCTGGAAGACCCAGCCACGACCCATCTTCAATGCTCTTACTGAGGGAAGGAGGTTGTTGGCCAAGATCTCGCGATACATGGCCCCATCCATCCTCCCCTCAATACAGTGCAGTTGTCCTGTCCCCTTTGCAGAAAAGCATCCCCAAAGAATGATGTTTCCACCTCCATGCTTCACGGTTGGGATGGTGTTCTTGGGGTTGTACTCATCCTTCTTCTTCCTCCAAACACGGCGAGTGGAGTTTAGACCAAAAAGCTCTTTTTTTGTCTTATCAGACCACATGACCTTCTCCCATTCCTCCTCTTGATCATCCAGATGGTCATTGGCAAACTTCAGACGGGCCTGGACATGTGCTGGCTTGAGCAGGGGGACCTTGCGTGCGCTGCAGGATTTTAATCCATGACGGCGTAGTGTGTTACTAATGGTTTTCTTTGAGACTATGGTCCCAGCTCTCTTCAGGTCATTGACCAGGTCCTGCCGTGTAGTTCTGGGCTGATCCCTCACCTTCCTCATGATCATTGATGCCCCACGAGGTGAGATCTTGCATGGAGCCCCAGACCGAGGGAGATTGACCGTCATCTTGAACTTCTTCCATTTTCTAATAATTGCGCCAACAGTTGTTGCCTTCTCACCAAGCTGCTTGCCTATTGTCCTGTAGCCCATCCCAGCCTTGTGCAGGTCTACAATTTTATCCCTGATGTCCTTACACAGCTCTCTGGTCTTGGCCATTGTGGAGAGGTTGGAGTCTGTTTGATTGAGTGTGTGGACAGGTGTCTTTTATACAGGTATTGAGTTCAAACAGGTGCAGTTAATACAGGTAATGAGTGGAGAACAGGAGGGCTTCTTAAAGAAAAACTAACAGGTCTGTGAGAGCCGGAATTCTTACTGGTTGGTAGGTGATCAAATACTTATGTCATGCAATAAAATGCAAATTAATTACTTAAAAATCATACAATGTGATTTTCTGGATTTTTGTTTTAGATTCCGTCTCTCACAGTTGAAGTGTACCTATGATAAACATTACAGACCTCTACATGCTTTGTAAGTAGGAATACCTGCAAAATCGGCAGTGTATCAAATACTTGTTCTCCCCACTGTATGTATTCACCCCCTTTGCTATGAAACCCCTAAATAAGATATGGTGCAACCAATTACCTTCAGAAGTCACATAATTAGTGAAATAAAGTCCACCTGTGTGCAATCTAAGTGTCACATGATCTGTCACATGATCTCAGTATATATAAATCTGTTCTGAATGGCATCAGAGTCTGCAACACCACTAAGCAAGGGGCACCACCAAGCAAGCAGCACCATGAAGACTAAGGAGCTCTCCAAACAGGTCAGGGACAAAGTTGTGGAGAAGTACAGATCAGGGTTGGGTTATAAAACAATATCTGAAACTTTGAACATCCCCCGGAACACCATTAAATCAATTATTAAAAAACTGAAAGAATATGGCACCAAAACAAACCTGCCAAGAGAGGGCCGCCCACCAAAACTCACGGACCAGGCAAGGAGGGCATTAAGGCAACAAAGAGACCAAAGATAACCCTGAAGGAGCTGCAAATCGTGGAAGAGTGGCCAGAAAAAAGCCATTGCTAAAGAAAAAAATAAGCAAACACGTTTGGTGTTCACCAAAAGGCATGTGGGAGACTCCCCAAACATATGGAAGAAGGTACTCTGGTCAGATGAGACTAAAATAATTGAGCTTTTTGGCCATCAAGGAAAACGCTATGTCTGGCGCAAACCCAACACCTCTCATCACCCCGAGAACACCATCCCCACAGTGAAGCATGGTGGTGGCAGCATCATGCTGTGGGGATGTTTTTCATCGGCAGGGACTGGGAAACTGGTCAGAATTGAAGCAATGATGGATGGCGATAAATACATGGAAATTCTTGAATGATGGATGGCGATAAATACAGGGAAATTCTTGAGGGAAACCTGTTTCAGTCTTTCAGAGATTTGAGACTGGGACGGAGGTTCACCTTCCAGCAGGACAATGACCCTAAGCATACTCCTAAAGCAACACTCAAGTGGTTTAAGGGGAAACATTTAAATGTCTTGGAATGGCCTAGTCAAAGCCCAGACCTCAATCCAATTGAGAATCTGTGGTATGGCTTAAAGATTGCTGTACACCAGCGGAACCCATCCAACTTGAAGGAGCTGGAGCAGTTTTACCTTGAAGAATGGGCAAACATCCCAGTGGCTAGATGTGCCAAGCTTATAGAGACATACCCCAAGAAACTTGCAGCTGTAATTGCTGCAAAAGGAAAATTCTTGAGGGAAACCTGTTTCAGTCTTCCAGAGATTTGAGACTGGGACGGAGGTTCACCTTCCAGCAGGACAATGACCCTAAGCATACTCCTAAAGCAACACTCAAGTGGTTTAAGGGGAAACATTTAAATGTCTTGGAATGGCCTAGTCAAAGCCCAGACCTCAATCCAATTGAGAATCT
The DNA here is from genome assembly GCF_020615455.1 of Coregonus clupeaformis. Taxonomy (NCBI): domain Eukaryota; kingdom Metazoa; phylum Chordata; class Actinopteri; order Salmoniformes; family Salmonidae; genus Coregonus; species Coregonus clupeaformis. The sequence continues at coordinate 22,473,416 of NC_059218.1, read as the reverse complement.
GTGGTATGGCTTAAAGATTGCTGTACACCAGCGGAACCCATCCAACTTGAAGGAGCTGGAGCAGTTTTACCTTGAAGAATGGGCAAACATCCCAGTGGCTAGATGTGCCAAGCTTATAGAGACATACCCCAAGAAACTTGCAGCTGTAATTGCTGCAAAAGGAAAATTCTTGAGGGAAACCTGTTTCAGTCTTCCAGAGATTTGAGACTGGGACGGAGGTTCACCTTCCAGCAGGACAATGACCCTAAGCATACTGCTAAAGCAACACTTGAGTGGTTTAAGGAGAAACATTTAAATGTCTTGGAACGGCCTAGTCAAAGCCCAGACCTCAATCCAATTGTGAATCTGTGGTATGACTTAAAGATTGCTGTACACCAGCGGAACCCATCCAACTTGAAGGAGCTGGAGCAGTTTTACCTTGAAGAATGGGCAAACATCCCAGTGGCTAGATGTGCCAAGCTTATAGAGACATACCCCAAGAAACTTGCAGCTGTAATTGCTGCAAAAGGAAAATTCTTGAGGGAAACCTGTTTCAGTCTTCCAGAGATTTGAGACTGGGACGGAGGTTCACCTTCCAGCAGGACAATGACCCTAAGCATACTGCTAAAGCAACACTTGAGTGGTTTAAGGAGAAACATTTAAATGTCTTGGAACGGCCTAGTCAAAGCCCAGACCTCAATCCAATTGTGAATCTGTGGTATGACTTAAAGATTGCTGTAAACCAGCGGAACCCATCCAACTTGAAGCAGCTGGAGCAGTTTTACCTTGAAGAATGGGCAAAAATCCCAGTGGCTAGATGTGCCAAGCTTATAGAGACATACCCCAAGAGACTTGCAGCTGTAATTGCTGCAAAAGGTGTGTGTGTGTGTGTGTGGGGGGGGGGGTGAATAGTTATGCACACTCAAGTTTCACTCAAGTAGTGGGAGGACCACACACGTGACTCCCAAGTTTACTTCGATATTATGGTTATTATATCAATATTTGCACATAAAAGCGTTTCCACCGACATCTCTTGCATAATTCATTTTACCGATACATAAAGATCCCACATTTTCTAGCGTATTTTGTTTTGTCTACATTTGGAAAGTTTACCAAAAAATGTTCTGTTTCCATCAGGCCTGTCATGACATTTTTTATCTGACATGTACTTTACTCGCATAAAAAGGTTTGATGGAAACCTGGTTATAAAGATCCTATGAAATTAAGGCCCACAGTTTACAGTACGGAACCTTCATAAGAATCAACAGTTTCTCCTCTAGGATATATCCTCGTACAGGCACTGACATCAACCACTGTGAGCTGTCTATTCTTAACTTAGTCTTAGATTAATTGAAACAGAAGCCTTCTTTTTGTTTTATGTAATAAAGCTTATGTGACATGATATGATAGATAGAGAGAGAGCGATCATAGTTGAAGCATGACTGCTATAGAGACTGGAATGAAAAAATAAAAATGTAAAAATGTAAGATAAACTGGTCAATTTGATGGACAAACACCCTTGACAATTCCAACCAGTGGTTTAGCAGAGTGTCTACATCACAGTTTATCTTCCAGTAAATGGAGTGTAAGCGGTTTTACTAAGCATGAAACAGATAACATGTCAGTGGGCTGAGTGGCTCTCTGGAACCCTGGTGGAAGAGGGGCTCTAGCCATGATCACACACTCCCCATGTTCCAAAGCCACAGTGACTGAGGCATAGTGGGCCAGCCTAAATATTGACACATAAAGGGAAGGAAGGCAGAGGAGCAGCAGACACACAGCTCTCCATCGTTAGTCCTAATCCTATCTTATAATTAACATAGCCCTGCACAGTACACGCTTCCCAGATGTCCCCCTGACATACTACACGAAGGATAAGTGACTGAATGAATTCTGTTGACTGAGCTTTATTGGCTGTCTCTCAGAGGCTTGACTGACTGCAACATCGTAGTGGCTTTTTGAGTATCTGGGACGTGGGGAGCAAGTACATCCTCGCCTGCTGAGAAGACTTAAGTCTTGGCTGTGTTTAACAGCCCTGCAGCTACCCGCTGGTTCACAGAGGCAGTGTTCACCCAGAGACAAAATCACTAAAGTATTGATGAGCTGCATACGACGGGTGCTGCTGCATTGGTCTGACTCCATGTGAGACTGTCAGCCCAATCTGTATCAATTACTGGATGGATGGGGGTAATGGAAGGTATGCAGCAACTCGACAAGAATGCCCATGTCTTAAATGAAGAAAATATGTTGCTCCTGGAGACTTGCTGTTTGTTATGGTATTTAATTTATCACATATTGAATCAATTTATCATCTGCTTATATGGAGTAAATTGAGTTGAATCTGCTGAGGTACTATCTGTTGTAGTTCAAATTAGGCTGAAGAATCACCATTGCTAAAATCTCAGGTGTTGATCATTATGGTAATTCCACAGGAGTTGATCTCTGGAGGTTTTGCACTAATGTTAATTAATCTCAGAGGCAGGGGCACATGTGCTTTTTTGGGGTTGCTTTGTCTATGGTAGGTCCAGTGTGTGACGTATGAAGCGTAAGAAGGTGCATGGTGTCTTGGTACTGGCTGATATTGTCACGCTCTGGCTCCGGGACTTTGTATGTTGAGCCAGGGTGTGTTCGTTTCGTTGTGTTCTGTTTGGTTGGGTTGTCTATTTGGTTGTGTTTCCTTGTTTGGTCAAATGACTCCCAATCGGAGGTAACGAGTGTCAGCTGTCGGCTCGTTATCTCTGATTGGGAGCCATATTTAAACTGTGTGTTTTCACCTTGTGGTTGTGGGTTTTTGTTCCTGTACAGTCATTGTCACTGTGGACTTTACGATCGTCATTTGTTTTGTGGTTTTCGTGTTAGGCTTTAATTAAATAAAGTCATGTTCGCTCAACGCGCTGCGCTTTGGTCTACTCATTCGTCAGACGATCGTGACAGAAAAACCCACCGTAAAAGGACCAAGCAGCGTGTCCAGGAGCAAGGAGGCTGGACATGGGAGGAAGCGCCGGGTAAGGAGATCGAGAGGCTGGCGATGGCCCAGGTGGGCAAATCGTGGTCCTGGGAGGACATGCTCGGGGGCAAGGGACCTTGGGGTAGGATCAAGGCCCTGGCGAGAGAGGAGCAACGGCGTCAGCAGGGCCATCGTCGGACGGACGAGAGGCAACCCCAAAAAAAATTTGGGGGGCACATGGCTAGCGGCTGGGCAGCAGGAGGCTGCCACAGGGCAGTCGGAGAGGAGGCCACCGGGTTTTGGGGGCCAGAAGGCAGGTTGGCTCGGCCGGGATGGAGAGCGGAACCAACTTCCCGTACTCAGGCATGGCAGCATGGGACGGGGCAGGTTCCGCGGTATGCGGAGCAGCGTACGGTGCCACGAGTGGTCCGGCACAGTCCTGTACGTCCTGTGCGAGCACCCCGCACGTGTCGTGCGAAGGGGGTATGCAGCCAGGACGGAGTGTGCCGGCTCAACGCTCGTGGTCTCCTATGCCTCTCCGCGGTCCCGGATATCCTGCTCCAGTATCACGTGCTGTCATGTCGAGTACGGGTACACAGCCCTGTACGTCCTGTGCGGATGCCTCACACAGAGTGTGTGAAGGTAGGCATTCAGCCGGGACGGGTTGTGGCCGCTCTTCATTCCAGGTCTCCTATCCGTCTCCACAGTCCGGTGAGGCCTGTCCCTGCTCCACGCACTAAGTTAATGGTGCGCGTTGCCAGCCCAGCCCGGCCTGTCCCTGCTCTACGCACAAAGCCTACGGTGTGCGTCGCCAGCCCAGCCCGGCCTGTTCCTGCTCCACGCACAAAACCTACGGTGTGCGTCGCCAGCCCAGCCCGGCCTGTTCCTGCTCTACGCACAAAGCCTACGGGGTGCGTCGCCAGCCCAGCCCGGCCTGTCCCTGCTCTACGCACAAAGCCTACGGTGTGCGTCGCCAGCCCAGCCCGGCCTGTTCCTGCCCCACACACAAAACCTACGGTGTGCGTCGCCAGCCCAGCCCGGCCTGTTCCTGCTCTACGCACAAAGCCTACGGGGTGCGTCGCCAGCCCAGCCCGGCCTGTTCCTGCTCCACGCACAGAACCTACGGTGTGCGTCGTCAGCCCAGCCCGGCCTGTTCCTGCTCCACGCACAGAGCCTACGGTGTGCGTCGCCAGCCCAGCCCGGCCTGTTCCTGCTACTCGCACCAAGCCAAGGGTGCGAGTCGTCAGCCGGATCCAGCCTGTTCCTGCTACTCGCACCAAGCCAAGGGGTGCGAGTCGTCAGCCTGGTTCAGCCCGTTCCTGCTACTCGCACCAAGCCAGGGAGTGCGAGTCGTCGGCCTGGTCCAGCCCGTTCCTGCTACTCGCACCAAGCCAAGGGTGCGAGTCGTCAGCCTGGTTCAGCCCGTTCCTGCTACTCGCACCAAGCCAAGGGTGCGAGTCGTCAGCCTGGTTCAGCTCGTCCCTGCTACTCGCACCAAGCCAGGGAGGCGAGTCGTCAGCCTGGTGAGGCCCGTTCGAATCCACGCATCAAGCCTAGGGTGCGTATCGTCGGCCAGGTCCGGTCCGTTCCTGCCTCACGCGCCAAGCCAGGGGTGCGCGTCGTCAGTCCAGATCCTACCAGCTGGGTCAGATCGGACCGGGGCGCTACGGGGGGATTGAAGAAGGGTGGTGGTCAAGCCCGAGCCGGAGCCGCCTCCGAGGAGTAATGCCCACCCAGCCCTCCCCTGTTTGGGGTTTTGAGGCGCGGTCGCAGTCCGCGCCTTTGAGGGGGTACTGTCACGCTCTGGCTCCGGGACTTTGTATGTTGAGCCAGGGTGTGTTCGTTTCGTTGTGTTCTGTTTGGTTGGGTTGTCTATTTGGTTGTGTTTCCTTGTTTGGTCAAATGACTCCCAATCGGAGGTAACGAGTGTCAGCTGTCGGCTCGTTATCTCTGATTGGGAGCCATATTTAAACTGTGTGTTTTCACCTTGTGGTTGTGGGTTTTTGTTCCTGTACAGTCATTGTCACTGTGGACTTTACGATCGTCATTTGTTTTGTGGTTTTCGTGTTAGGCTTTAATTAAATAAAGTCATGTTCGCTCAACGCGCTGCGCTTTGGTCTACTCATTCGTCAGACGATCGTGACAGATATCAGTAGGAGGGTTCTCACTTTCATTTATCTTCCCTAAAGGGTAGCTTTGTCCCAGGGCTCACTTCCCCAGTATGCTAGCTCTATTAGATAGACAAAAAGGTGTGTGTGTGTGCATTTATCAGCCAAAACATGACACCCACCCTGTATTTAAGAGCATATTGTTTCAACCAATGGTGGGCACAACACAAACACCTAAGCTTCAACCTACTGTAAATGAACATGAAATAAATCAGAGTTTACGCATTTTTTGATAATTGACGTTAAAGGTTCAAACATTACATCATTTTTATTAAAAACCTTTTTTTTCAAGAAATTATAAAATAGTTTCACAACCCTGTTTGTGAGCTTTCAAATGATATCAACTCAATCATTTATCTTTTTTCAGTGATGAAGAAATGGATGTCTCAGGGTAGGGTGGGGTATGCAAATTTGGTCAACTTTGAGCACCTCTATCTCCTAAATGGCATTCAGGTCCAAAAAGTCACTTTATGACCACTTTTACCATGGGCAAACAAGTATGGAAGGTTTTGTTCGAATCAAATGGGGGTGCAATCAGAAAGGGATTGAATTCATATGGAACGATCCACTTGTAATTTATATGTTGTGTGTGATGGAGTACAGTTAGAAGGACCCTCCTTTAAATCTAGCCAATCGTCTCTGACCTCCCGGGCCCTCACATTGTCTAACCACAGACAGGTCCTGTCTTCTCCAATCAGGCTGGTCCAGTACAGGGAGCGCCAAGCATTCCATTCCACTCAGACTGCCTTTACATCAAGTCGTCATTGAATTCTCAGCTGGCCCCATCACCACTGTGCTCTCTGGCCTTCCCACCTCTCTACTGCCAATTCTTTGTCTCAGCCAACTCTTCTCTCCACTCATTACCATGGGAACCAAAAGTGCACTGTCTTTTTATGTGACAGTGTCTAATCATTTGGTAGAAATGTATTATTTGAAGCTAGACCTTGCAGAATCCTATAAATGTTATAATGGTAATGTGATCAAATCAAATCAAATCAAATTTTATTTGCCACATGCACCGAATACAACAGGTGTAGACATTACCGTGAAATGCTTACTTACAGCCCTTAACCAACAATGCATTTTCTCCTTAATAAAAAAGTAAAATAAAACAACAACAACAAAAAAGTGTTGAGAAAAAAAGAGCAGAAGTACAATAAAATAACAGTAGGGAGGGTACCGGTGCAGAGTTCGTGTGCGGGGGCACCGGCTAGTTGAGGTAGTTGAGGTAATATGTACATGTGGGTAGAGTTAAAGTGACTAAGCATAAATAATTAACAGAGTAGCAGCAGCGTAAAAAGATGGGGTGGGGGTAGAAGCTATTGAGAAGCCTTTTGGACCTAGACTTGGCGCTCCGGTACCGCTTGCCGTGCGGTAGCAGAGAGAACAGTCTATTACTAGGGTGTCTGGAGTCATTGACAATTTTGAGGGCCTTCCTCTGACACCGCCTGGTATAGAGGTCCTGGATGGCAGGAAGCTTGGCCCCAGTGATGTACTGGGCCGTACGCACTACCCTCTGTAGTGCCTTGCGGTCTGTGGCCGAGCAGTTGCCATACCAGGCGGTGATGCAACCAGTCAGGATGCTCTCGATGGTGCAGCTGTATAACGTTTTGAGGGTCTGAGGACCCATGCCAAATCTTTTCAGTCTCCTGAGGGGGAATAGGCTTTGTCGTGCCCTCTTCACGACTGTCTTAGTGTGTTTGGACCATGATAGTTTGTTGGTGATGTGGACACCAAGAAACTTGAAGCCCTCAACCTGTTCCACTACAGCCCTGTCGATGAGAATGGGGGCGTGTTCAGTCCTCTTTTTTTTCCTGTAGTCCACAATCATCTCCTTTGTCTTGGTCACGTTGAGGGAGAGATTGTTATCCTGGCACCACACGGCCAGGTCTCTGGCCTCCTCCCTATAGGCTGTCTCATCGTTGTCGGTGATCAGGCCTACCACTGTTGTGTTGTCGGCAAACTGATGATGAACTAATGATGGTGTTGGAGTCGTGCCTGGCCATGCAGTCATGGGTGAACAGGGACTACAGGAGGGGACTGAGCACGCACCCCTGAGGGGCCCCCGTGTTGAGGATCAGCGTGGCAGATGTGTTGTTACCTACCCTTACCACCTGGGGGCGGCCCGTCAGGAAGTCCAGGATCCAGGGAGGTGTTTAGTCCCAGGATCCTTAGCTTAGTGATGAGCTTTGAGTGCACTATGGTGTTGAACGCTGAGCTGTAGTCAATGAATAGCATTCTCACGTAGGTGTTCCTCTTGTCCAGGTGGGAAAGGGCAGTGTGGAGTGCAATAGAGATTGCATCATCTGTGGATCTGTTGGGGCAGTATGCAAATTGGAGTGGCTCTAGGGTTTCTGGGATAATGGTGTTGATGTGAGCCATGACCAGCCTTTCAAAGCACTTCATGGCTACAGACGTCAGTGCTACGGGTCGGTAGTCATCTAGGCAGGTTATCTTAGTGTCCTTGGGCACGGGGACTATGGTGGTCTGCTTGAAACATGTTGGTATTACAGACTCAGTCAGGGACATGTTGAAAATGTCGGTGAAGACACTTGCCAGTTGGTCAGCGTGATCACATAGTCATCCGGAACAGCTGGTGCTCTCATGCATGCTTCAGTGTTGCTTGCCTCGAAGCGAGCATAGAAGTGGTTTAGCTCGTCTAGTAGGCTTGTGTCACTGGGCAGCTCGCGGCTGTGCTTCGCTTTGTAGTCTGTAATATTTTCAAGCCCTGCCACATCCGACGAGCGTCAGATCCGGTGTAGTACGATTCAATCTTAGTCCTGTATTGACTCTTTGCCTGTTTGATGGTTCATCGGAGGGCATAGCAGGATTTGTTATAAGCGTCCGGGTTGAAAGCGGCAGCTCCATGAAAGCGGCAGCTCTACCCTTTAGCTCAGTGCGGATGTTTCCTGTAATCCATGGCTTCTGGTTGGGGTATGTACATACGGTCACTGTGGGGATGACATCATCGATGCACTTATTGATGAAGCCAGTGACTGATGTGGTGTACTCCTCAATGCTATCTGAAGAATTCCGGAACATGTTCCAGTCTGTGCTAGCAAAACAGTCCTGTAGCTTAGCATCTGCGTCATCTGACCACTTTTTTATTAACAGAGTCACTGGTGCTTCCTGCTTTCGTTTTTGCTTATAAGCAGGAATCAGGAGGATAGAGTTATGGTCAGATTTGCCAAATGGAGGGCGAGGGAGAGATTTGTGTGTGGAGTAAAGGTGGTCTAGAGTTTTTTTTCCCCCTCTGGTTGCACATTTAACATGCTGGTAGATATTAGGTAGAACAAATTTAAGTTTCCCTGCATTAAAGTCCCCGGCCACTAGGAGTGCTGCCTCTGGATGAGCGTTTTCCTGTTTAGTTATGGCCTTATACAGCTCATTGAGTGCAATCTTAATGCCAGCATTGGTTTGTGGTGGTAAATAGACAGCTATGAAAAATATAGATGAAAACTCTCTTGGTAAATAGTGTGGTCTACAGCTTATCATAAGGTACTCTACCTCAGGCGAGCAAAACCTCAAGACTTCCTTATTATTTGATTTTGTGCACCAGCTGTTGTTTACAAATATACACAGACCGCCACTCCTTGTCTTAACGGAGTCAGCCGTTCTATCCTGCCGATGTAGCGTATAGCCCGCTGGCTGTATGTTGTCCATGTTATCATTCAGCCACGACTCGGTGAAACATAAGATATTACAGTTTTTAATGTCCCGTTGGTAGGATAAGCGTAATCGTAGGTCATCTAATTTATTTTCCAATGACTGAAGATTGGCTAATAGGATTGATGGAAGAGGCAGTTTACTCGCTCGCCGTCAGATCCTTACGAGGCACCCCGACCTACGTCCACGATATCTCTGTCTCTTTCTCCTGCGAATGACGGGGATTTGGGCCTTGTCGGGTGTCTGTAGGATATCCTTCGCGGCCGCCTCGTTGAAGAAAAAATCTTTGTCCAATACGAGGTGAGTAATCGCTGTCCTGATATCCAAAAGCTATTTTTGGTTATAAGAGACGATGGCAGAAACATTATGTACAGAATAAATTACAAATAACGCGAAAAAACACACATAATTGTACAATTGGTTAGAGGGCTGTAAAATGTTTCTGTATAATGAAATGAGGTGTTATTGTCAGCTGAAAAGACTGGGCTGACAGATTTAATGGATATTTCAGGCCACTTTTCTCCCACTCTTATGTTTCCTGTTTTTGGTATATTCTTGTGAACTCGTGCTCCGTGTTATACACTGGCTCAGTCTTTTCCACCAATTAAAAGCCATTTGTGGGAGCTGGGCTAATCTGTGCCCGGGGCTGGTACTGGTACATGCAGCTCTGTGTGTGTGTGTCTCTGTGTGTGTGTGTGTGAGTCTCTGTGTGTGTGTGTGTCTCTGTGTGTGTGTGTCTATGTGTGTGTGTCTATGTGTGTGTGTGTGTGTGTGTGTGTGTGTGTGTGTGTGAGTCTCTGTGTGTGTGTGTCTCTCTGTGTGTGTGTGTGTGTGTGTGTGTGTGTGTGTGTGTGTGTGTGTGTGTGTGTGTGAGTCTCTGTGTGTGTGTGTGTGTGTGTGTGTGTATGTGTGTGGGCGTGTGTGCCTGAGTGTGGTGTATATGCGTGTGTTGTGTGTATGAAATGTGTCAGATGTGGCCTACTGTATATCAATGTTATACATAGCTTTCCCAAATTATTTATACACCCCAGTATATCAATCTCACTAGTCCTAACGGCAGGACATTCATATCTCTCATGTTTAATTTCCTGCTTTCTGAAAGTCATTAATATCAATGCATGTCTGTATTTCATTAGGCGTGGAGCGGGCATGTTGACGTGCTGTTTGACCACTGATAGCCCTGGCGTGTCTGTTGTGAACATCCATCAGAGAGCGATCAGCCTCTCTCCCAGTCTCTGCTGACACCCTCATGACATCTGTAAATACTCATCTAACTGATGCACAGGTTGCTGTGGAACTAATGAGGCTGCTTCATGTGCTGATGCATGAGAAAGTGGGTCTACTCTTTAAATTGCTTTCCTTTACTGTGTCTCCTCTCTCCCTCTCCCCAGAAATCATATTAGTCAAACCAATCTTATTTAAAACATGCCCTTTCTTTAATTTACCCCTGATGCTTGTTTTCTGCTTGCCATGCTGCTAAAGTTTGCATGTTGGATGGATAGATGAGAGAGAGAGAGAGAGAGAAGGTGGAAATGAGGGGAAGAAAAGGAGAGAGGAGAGAAAAGAAAAGCAGCGAGAGAAGGGCACTGCCTGTCCATGTATAGCGTATGGTACCCCCCCAAAACAAAGGAACAAGTGGGAGCATAAACACACTAGTACACCACAGTCAGAGTACATGTCATATCTGCATAATACAATGTACTTACTAGGTGTTACACAGGATTTAGCTAGTTAAAATGAAGTGTATCTTGAAGGGTACTTACTTGTAATTAATGTGTACTTATATGGTACATTACCCATCCTTACAACCTGGTCCTTATTTTAAGGCTTCCGGAAGAACCATCCAAGTGGGAGGATAAACACACTAGTACACCACAGAGTACATGTAAAATCTGCATAAGTACAAAAAAAAAAAAAGTAATAGAGAGAGAGAGAGAGAGAAAATGGGATGCATATGCATAGAGCTGGGAGCTGTCAGTAACCTCCTCAGCCCCATAGGCAGTGGCGTCGGCTGTAGCTGGCCTTTATCTGGGCTCGTCTGGAGCTCCACACTGAACACAGCCCAGTTATTGCTGCAACTCCCTGATAAGATCAAAGGAGAAGCCGGGCCGAGTCGGGAGATGTGTGCCGCCCTCTCTCCCTTTGGTCCGAGCGCGGTTTGTCATGTCATTATCCACCATAATGTCTGAACTTTCTCGGCGCGTTAGAAGTCCTTCACGGTTTTCAGGGGTGCAACGAGGATAATCTGCTCCTCTGTTTTTTTAATTATTATTTTTTTATCTGAGAAATTCTCCCAGCTACCATGTTTCTTCCCAGTGATTTTTCACTCTTTTTTTATTCTGTTTTATCTTGGAACAATTTTCCTCAATGTTGTTCTATTGGAAAAAATTTCCTCAATGTTGTTCTATTGGAACAATTTTCCTCAATGTCGTTCTATTGTATCTCGTCTTTACTATTTTTAATTTTTAATTTAAAGACACTGATTAATTTGTGTAACAGCTGGGCAATTTGTCATGATGGATAAAGGTAGGGAGAGCTGCTTAGACACATCAGTGCAATTTCCTTTGACAAGGCAGAGAATAAAATAAAATAAAATAAAATGGACATGCATTAGAATGGAGAACAAGAGAAGGTTAGAGTGACTGGGCTCCTATCCAGCCTGCCAGCCTTATCCATGGGTAACAGCACAGATCAAAATGAGAGTGGGCAGCTCTGGTCTGAATACTCTTTAAAGCGGCAATCAGCAGTAGAAACAATAACAAACCTGTTTCGGTAAAAAGCTGAGGGTAGGGCTGGAGAAATTTTACCACTCTCAAATTCATTGACAGAGCTATGGATGCAAGGACTGACCATCCATGATATCAAAATTATAGTTTTAACCATGTTTAGAGGCTATATGGTGTTTACATTTACTTTGTTTACAAACATTGGAGGAAAACAAGGTTATATTTTGGGTTCTGATGGATAAGTTATATTCTTCAAGAATCAATGGGTACATATCATTAATTTATAAGTCCAAAAATGGATGTAGCAACTTCTGATTGCCCCTTTAAAACCACAGGTGTGGAGGAAATTACATAATAGACTGAACCACCTTTTTCCACCTTTGGAAGTCAGCATTCAATTCCTGTTGTTGTAGGATGTAAAACATGTCTTGGGTTTAAGTAGTTTTCCTGGCTTGTTGTGAACCACTTATTATATCCACAATGTGTTCCTTGAAGATTCATTCAAAGTTTATCCTACATCTTTATTGTTTTAAACAGCCGACATGCCATCTGTTTTCTTTGTGTTAAATTTGTATGCTGCAAATCACATACATTTTCTCGTAGCCTAGCAAACAGCAGGCTGTGAGCCTTGGCTTTATTCAGAGCCAACTCTCCTATTGTGAACTGTAAACTCTTTCTGTATGTAAGACTTCGGGAACTCTTGTTCAATACCCATGGTATGAAATCTGAATTTGGATCAGAATGGACCTGGATCAATCCATGTACAATGCAGTACATACACATAGCCGAGTATGCTAGTCCAGTGACATCACATTAAAGACATGTCACCCTATTTCTTGTATAGTGCACTACTTTTGACCAGGGCCATTTAGGATGCCACATAGTAATCAGGCCTATTTAATGTTGTTGTCTGACCTCTAACCTCTCTCTCCTCCAGGGTGAAGTTGAAGGATGGTGTTGCATTCCTGGGGGCGCGGGCCAGTAACCCAGTCCTGTGGACGGTGAGTCAGGACGTGAGGAGCGAGGGGCACAGAGTAGTCACTCTCCACTGTCACCGCAATGAGAACACCTTCGGTCAGAGGTCAGTGGCTCCTGGTTATTGTTAGATTAACACCTATTAATTGGGATTCAACGTTCTGTAATAGCACATATGATGGATTATTGGTAGGACCAGGAGTTTTTCCTGATCAGACCATGTGGTCTGGAAAAACTCAGGGCCCTAATTATGTATTATGGGCTACGCAAATGTCCTGGTGTGCTGCTCACTCAGCAGGCTCAGTTCAACGATGTTCATGAATAATAATACTGTTGTTACAGCCCCCCCCTCCCCACCCCCCAAAGGGAGCACTCATTAACGATAACAATTTCACAACTGAGCCACTGAACTTCAGAGCTAAACTTTAGTGCACTTGGCTCCCTTTGGACTCAATTTCCATTCATACAGTGGGCTTCTTCCGAAACAATTTAGCTTGAGTGTCTTACTCAAGGGCCCAACATGTGGGACTGGAAGAAGCATGGGACTGTTTGATGGTAGAACAAAGAATACTACTATGACAGGCTGTTTTTAATCAAGCTGTGTGGGTTGAAACTGTTGATCTTAGCCAATCAGATGTATTTGTTATGCAGTTTCTACTTGGTGCACTCTCAAGCCATTTGATCTAATCTCAATTAAACCATGAACAGGGATGTGTTACCTCTAAGACCCATCATAGACTCAAACTCTCAGCACTACTTACTCACAATCCACCAGTCCAACGTCTAATGCTATAACTACTTTTCCACACACAGGCCATTATGCCCATCTCTCTGACACCGCCTCCACACTTATGTGTCTCATATTACCATCCCGCTGTCCCCATAGGAGAACCTTTTTTGGGTCCAGGTAGAACACTTTTTGGTTCCAGGTAGAACTATTTTGGGTTCCATGTAGAACCCTCTGTGGAAAGGGTTCTACATGCAACCCAAAAGGGTTTTACATGGAACCCTTTTCGGTTCTCGATAGCACCTTTTTTTCTAAGAGTGTACAATTCATTGTGGCAAAGCTTTCTTGTGCTCGAGGAGAGGAAACATATGGACATAAACAAAGCTTGCCTCCTTGCCTGTGGACCTCTGTACAAGTTATATTCAAATACTGCACTGTTAATAGATTGTTTTTTCCCTCTCCTCATTGAAAGCACATTGTGCGGGGAGATGTCTAAAGAAGATATATATTATTTTGTTGTTTTTACTGTGTCTTCTAAATTGAATTTCCTGTCGAGCGACATAAGTTATTCGGTTTGGGAGCTGCAAATGACTCTTAAGTTAAATCTAATGGGTAAGGAAATGTTTAGACCTAAAGCACTGTTAGACTTCGTATAATTATTACGGTTTCCATAGTTCGCCCCAGAATTCATCAGGTAACCTGTACCCCTAAAATGAGGTAATTTACCTAGGCAAAGCAGAGGTCATTAAAATACCATGATTTATAACTTAGTCACCGTGTAACAGGAGGTACTGTACTGTATATGATGCAGGTTCCCAGTCGGGACACAGTCTCTCCAACGAGTTGCTGTATTTCAGGTCTAATTTCTGTGTTTTCTCCCACTCTGACACTAAGGATATCCCTAAGAAACCACAGTTTTTCCTTACTTGTGCTGTAGATTACCAGATTGCTCTGCTACCGTACTCCCATGGTTGGTGTTAGAGGCAGTATGGTGGTTATTGGGTTCTATGGTCAGTGGGAGTAAGGTTGTGCCGACGTGTGTGTTTTTGTTTTACTATACTTGTGAGTACCAGAAGTCAGTAAACCAAGGATAATTCGGACACGTGAGAACAGTTGGCCGGTCCTAAAAAGGAAATAGGCTATTTTAGGAATAGGGGTAGAATTAGGGTTAGAATTAGGGTTAGGTTTAGGGTTAGGGATTAGGGGTTAAGCTTATGGTTAAGTTTAGGGTTAGGGGCAAGGGAAAATTTGATTTTGAATGGGAATCAATTGTCCCCCAAACGTGTAATACACAGCTGTGTGTCTGTCTGTGTGTGTGTGTGTGTGTGTGTGTGTGTGTGTGTGTGTGTGTGTGTGTGTGTGAGAGAGAGAGAGAAAGAGAGAGGGAGAAACAAAAAGGAGAGAAATAGAAAGAATAGAAAGAGTAGGCCTAATGCACCTTTCAGGGCTATGGACAGCGTACCAAACGTTTACTGCTTTATCATAACTGGACATGTTTATGGAGCGATAAACATCGACCTACAATACCGGTCAAAAGTTTTAGAACACCTACTCATTCCAGGGTTTCTCTTTATCATGTAGTAACCAAAAAAGTGTTATACAAATGAAAATATATTATTCAAATAGCCACCCTTTGCCTTGATGACAGCTTTGCACACTCCTGGCATTCTCTCAACCAGCTTCATGAGGTAGTCACCTGGAATGCATTTTAATTAACAGGTGTGCATTGTTAATTTGTGGAATGTCTTTCCTTCTTAATGCATTTGAGCCAATCAGTTGTGTTGTGACAATGTAGGGGGTATACAGAAATTAGCCCTATTTGGTAAAAGACCAAGTCCATATTACGTCAAGAACAGCTCAAATAAGCAAAGAGAAACGACAGTCCATCTTTACTTTAAGACATGAAGGTCAGTCAATACGGAACATTTCAATAACTTTTAAAGTTTCTTCAAGTGCAGTCGCAAAAACCATCAAGCGCTATGATGAAACTGGCTCTCATGAGGACCACCACAGGAATGGAAGACCCAGAGCTACCTTTGCTGCAGAGGATAAGTTCATTAGAGTTACCAGCCTCAGAAATTGCAGCCCAAATAAATGCTTCACAGAGTTCAAGTAACAGACACATCTCAACATCAACTGTTCAGAGGGGACTGTGTGAATCAGGCCTTCATGGTCGAATTGCTGCAAAGAAACCACTACTAAAGGACACCAATAAGAAGAAGAGACTTGCTTGGGCCAAGAAACACGACCAATGGACATTAGACCAGTGGAAAGTTGTCCTTTGGTCTGGAGTCCAATTTTGAGATTTTGGTTCCAACCGCTGTGTCTTTATGAGACGCTGTGTGGTTGAACGGATGATCTCTGCATCTGTATTTCCCATCGTAAAGCATGGAGGAGGAGGTGTTATGGTGTTGGGTGCTTTGCTGTTGACACTGTCTGTGATTTATTTATAATTCAAGGCACACTTAACCAGCATGGCTACCACAGCATTTTGCAGCGATACGCCATCCCATCTGGTTTGGGCTTAGTGGGACTATCATTTGTTTTTCAACAGGACAATGACCCAACACACCTCCAGGCTGCGTAAGGGCTATTTTACCAAGGCGGCGAGTGATGGAGTGCTGCATCAGATGACCCGGCCTCCAAAATTCCCCGACCTCAACCAAATTGCGATGGTTTGGGATGAGTTGGATCGCAGAGTGAAGGAAAAGCAGCCAACCAGTGCTCACCATATGTGGGAACTCCTTCAAGAGTGTTGGAAAAGCATTCCAGGTGAAGCTGGTTGAGAGAATGCCAAGAGTGTGCAAAGCTGTCATCAAGGCAAAGGGTTGCTATTTGAAGAATGACAATGCCCCCTTGCACACCCCTTTAAATTTGTGGATTTGGCTATTTCAGCCACACCCATTGCTGACAGGTGTTTAAAATCGAGGACACTGTCACGACTTCCGCCGAGGCTGCCTCCCCTCCTTGTTCGGGCAGGTTTCGGCGTTCGTTGTCACCGGCTTACTAGCTACTGCCGATCCCATTCTCATCACTCCACTTGTCATGTCTTGTCTTGTCAATCACACACACCTGGTGCTCATTCCCCTAATTAGTATGTGTATAAGTGTTCCCTCTGTTCCCCTTGTCTTTGTGAGTGATTGTTTCATTGTGAGAGCGAGTAGCTCGGTTGAGCTACTCTTCCATTTGTTATTGCCAAGGTGGAATATTTCCCTTGTGATAGTTTCATTTTGACGCTTGGTGCGTTTTATTTATGTAAACGGAATAAACTCTGAACTTCGGTGTTTTACCTCCTGCGCCTGACTCCTTCATTCACACCTCATCACACACACAGCCATGCAATCTCCATTGAAAAACATTGGTAGTAGAATGACCTGACTAAAGAGCTCAGTGACTTTCAACATGGCACCGTCATAGTATATCACCTTTCCAACAAGTCAGTTGGTCACATTTCTGCCCTACTAGAGCTGCCCCGGTCAACTTTTAGTGCTGTTATTGTGAAGTGGAAACCTTTAGGAGTAACAACGGTTCAGCCGCGAAGTGGTAGGCCACACAAACTCACAGAACGGGACCGCTGAGTGCTGAAGCGCGTAGCGCGTACAAATTGTCTGTCCTCGGTTGCATCACACTATTTTTCATGGTTCTGGCTAGGCCCCTTAGTTCCAGTGAAGGGAAATCTAAACTCTACAGCATACAATTACATTCTAGAGGATTCTGTGCTTCCAACTTTGTGGCAACAGTTTGGGGAAGGCCCTCTCCTGTTTGAGCATGACAGTGCCCCCATGCACAAAGCGAGGTCCATACAGAAATGGTTTGTCGAAATTGGTGTGGAAGAACATGACTGGCCTGCACGGAGCCCTGACCTCAATCCCATCGAACACCTTTGGGATGAATTGGAACGCCAGGCCTAATCGCCCAACATCAGTGCCCAACCTCACTAATGCTCTTGTGGCTGAATGGAAGCAAGTCCCCTCAGCAATGTTCCAACATCTAGTGGAAAGCCTTCCCAGAAGAGTAGAGGCTGTTATAGCAACAAAAGGGGGACCAACTCCATATTAATGCCAATGGTTTTGGAATGAGATGTTCAACGAGCAGGTTTCCACATACTTTTACTTGTGCTGTAGAGATTTCCCCCATTAATTATCAAAGTGACCATATCATCTCTGTCTCCATCAGCGGAGATTAGTTTACTATCACAGAGGAGAAAAAGGACCAGAATATTCCAGTCTTTTGCTACTGTAAATTTCCTTTTTCGCTCAGTGTCTCTGTGGTCCCCAAAACGCTCTTTTACAGCTATCGTTTTGTTTACTGTATTTTCCCTAAAAGTCTCTCTCTCAACACCCCATCCACCTTGTCTTGTTCTCTCTTATTTTTCTCTCTTTTTCTCCTGTTCTATTTCGTTCTTCTCCGTGGTGTTTTTTCATATTCCTCTCGAACGGTGTGTGAAATGAAAGGATCAGTTCCTCCAGGAGGAAGCTACTGTGCCTTCACACAATCCTCTATCAATCACAGGCCTACCCTCATCACACAACCAGTCAAACCACAAAGAGCAGCCAAGGAAAATACAGTTATTTCAGGAATATATAAATATTAAAGAGTGTATAAGCCTACAGATGTACAGCTCCCTTCTCCTACTAAAATGACATAATTTGCGGATTATTTGATTCTTATAACCAATTGATTATTAGATGTGAAGTACATTGAAGTGTAAGAATGTCCAACGGATTTTGCCACAATGTGCAATTGATTAGTATATCTGTGATTCGTTAAGCGGAGTGCATTCATTATTTCTTCAGAGATGTCCTTATCATTTAATATAAAACACATGATTTTCTCCTCTTGTTATAGTACTCACAGAACCCACACAGCCCCACAGTCAGACTATCCATTCAACAGTGTGATGTGCATTACATCGAACACCACCGTCAATATACTATCATATGCCTAGACACATTCAGTGCTTTCTCTCTATTGATTCTTTATGCTGTGAGAGGGCTTGAAGTGAGATCCTCACAGGGCTCTGTAGGCTGTGTCTAATCCTGGACTCAATGGGCATGCCTAATCTCTCAGCTGGCTCTAACAGCTCGCAAAGCCCCATCAGAGTCTCATTTTAACACCATGTATGATACTCTCACTTTCTTTTTCTCTTTCTTCTCCTCATTGACGATTGGCAAGATGGATTTGATTGTGCTGTCTTGTCTTTTCATTTGTTGTTCTGTTCCCATGACGACTACCTTTGATGTCACCTTTTTTTTTTTTTTTACATGATTTTGGTTTTGACTAAAGACAGGTTTGACCTCTCCTACTGTTTTTTTGATTTTCTCTCTCTCTTCACCCACTTCTCTTTTTTCCCTCCCTTGCCATTTTCCCGCTTTCTGTCTCTCTCTCTCCCGCAGTCGATCCATCTCTGAATGTCTCATTAGCTTGTGGGACCAGACGAAATTTGCCATGTAATCACCTGTGCCTACCCCATTTCTTATATTTCTCATAGGGCCCTATACTCTCTTAAAGAAACAGAGCACATCTCATCAATCCTTTATCCCTATGTGTACATTTCTTATATTTTCGGTGAGTTCCCTATATGCTCTCTTAAAGAAACAGAGCACACCACTGCAGTCTTTTAGTCCTATTTGTATAGCATCATTTATTTTCTTCCTATGATTCATTCCCCATCGGCCCCCAACATCTGCTGAGCATCAAACTCACATTTCCATGGTCTGCATACATTATCATATCTCTCTGGTTTTTGGCTAGTGTTGGGTTTGGATAGACTAACAACTTCAATAGACCGCTTTCAGATATAGCCTCAATGCCGGGCAAATCTGTAGAATACCTGAGGATGTTGTAGCCTAGTGAATGAAGAATGTGTCACACACACACAACCCCACACATCAGAAGTGTATCCTGTGGGAATTCTATACTGTCTATAGGAAACTGAGAAAGCCCAATCCTATAGAGCATTCTCAGTCTCTGTCATTCTCAGTCAAGTCCTAGCCTCAGCATTCACATTAACTACAGCTATTCATTCTGTTTTTACATGCACCGTCACAAACAATATTAGCATGTCCACCTGGTTACTCTGAATACCCCCTCCCCCACACACACTCCCTCCCTGTTGGTGCAGTCCATTAAACAGGGCTGTCTGGACAGGGTTAATGAGGCTGCTGACCCCTGGGTGACCACGTGCTGACCTGGACTCTTACCACTGCTTCTCCACCTCATTAATCTGCCAAGGACGCAGGACCCACCTCCACATCTCCCTGCCGGAGAGAGAGAGATAGAGGGAGGGGGAGGGGGAGAGAGGGGAAAGGGATGGAGAGCGAGGAGGGACAGAAAGAGAGCGAGAGAGAAAGGAGGGGAAAAAGGAAGGGAAGAATATAGAGGGGAGGGAATGTTGAGGGGGAAAGAGAAGGAAGGAGAGAGGGAGAGAAAGGGAGAGATACACTACATGACCAAAAGTATATGGACACCTACTCGTCGAACATCTCATTCCAAAATCATGGGCATTAAAAAGGAGTTTGTCCCCCCTTTGCTGCTATACCAGCCTCCACTCTTCTGGAAAGGCTTTCCACTAGATGTTGGAACATTGGTGCTGGGACTTGCTTACATTCAGCCACAAGAGTGGCGCAGTGGTCTAAGGCACTGCATCGCAGTGCTAGCTGTGCCACTAGAGATCCTGGTTCGAATCCAGGCTCTGCTGTAGCCGGCCGCAACCGGGAGATCAATGGGGCGGCGCACAAGTCGTCCAGGGTAGGGGAGGGAATGGCCGGCAGGGAGGTAGCTCAGTTGGTAGAGCATGGCGTTTGCAATGCCAGGGTTGTGGGTTCGATTCCCATGGGGTATGAAAAAATTAATAAAAAATGAAAAATGTATGCACTAACTGTAAGTCGCTCTGGATAAGAGCGTCTGCTAAATGACGTAAATGTAAGAGCATTAGTGAGGTCGGGCACTGATGTTGGGCGATTAGGCCTGGCTCGCATTCCAATTCATCCCAAAGGTGTTCGATGGGGTTGAGGTCAGGGTTTTGTGCAGGCCACTCAAGTTCTTCAACACCGATCTTCACAAACCATTTCTGTATGGACCTCGCTTTGTGCATGGGGGCATTGCCATGCTGAAACAAGAAAGGGCCTTCCCCAAACAGTTGCCACAAAGTTGGAAGCACAAAATCTTCTTGAATGACATTGTATGCTGTAGCTTTAAGATTTCCCTTCATTGGAATTAAGCCCAAACCATGAAAAACAGCCCCAGACCATTATTCCTCCTCCACCAAACTGTACAGTTGGCACTGCATTGGGGCAGGTAGCATTCTCCTGGCATCCGCCAAACCCAGATTCATCCTTCGGACTGCCAGATGGTGAAGCATAATTCATCACTCCAGAGAACGCTTTTCCACTGCTCCAGAGTCCAATGGCGGCGAGCTTTACACCACTCCAGCCGACACTTGGCATTGCGCATGGTGATCTTAGACTTGTGTGCGGCTGCTCGGCCAACGAAACCCATTTCATGACACTCCCGACAAACAGTTATTGTGCTGACGTTGCTTCCAGAGGCAGTTTGGAACTTGGTAGTGAGTGTTGCATCCGAGGTCAGACGATTTTTACGCTCTACATGCTTCAGCACTCGCCGGTCCCGTTCTGTGAGCTTGTGTGGCCTACCACTTCTCGGCTGTTATTGTTTCAACTTCACAGTAACTGCACTTACAGTTGACCGGGGCAGCTCTACAGGGCACAAATTTGATGAACTGACTTATTAGAAAGGTGCCATGTTGAATGTCACTGAGTTCTTCAGTAAGGCCATTCATTCTACATTAATTCTAGTCATTTAGCAGAAGCTCTTATCCAGAGCGACTTACAGTAGAGAGTGCATTCATTTTCATATTTGTTCATGCTGGTCCCCGTGTGAATCAAACTCACAACCCTGGCATTGCAAGTGCCATGCTCTACCAACTCAGCCACACGGGACCTTTCTACTGCCAATGTTTGTCTATGGAGATTGCATTTCTCTGTGCTCAATTTTATACACCTGTCAGCAACGGGTGTGGCTGAAATAGCCGAATCCACTCATTTGAAGGGGTGTCCACATACTTTGTATATATAGTGTAGCTCATCACAGCGTCACTAGCATGCTGTGAATTAAGTATTTTAAGAAGTTACCCGGTGTGTTTCTCAGAAACAAGTCCATACATTCACTTGATTCTTTAATTTCTTCTTCCTTTTGCTTTTTAGCATAAGTTACTGGACAGGGTGGGCAATGTTTTTAGAAGTTTCTTTCTCAGCTTCTTCTCACCTTCATATGCAAATGTTCCTAGAGTGTCCCTGGCGTATTTATGAGCAATAGAGAAACAGAGAAATCCATAATTCAGATTTCTGCAGATAGAAGACTCCCTTGCTGTAATCTGCATTGAGAAGAGCTAAATGACTGATTACGTAGCCTTCCTCCAAGGAGGAAACATCTTCCTGAGATAGTATGGAGTGTATCTTCACAAGTTAATCAGCACTATGCTGCTGTATTTAATGAAGTGTTGAAGATCCAGAGCTGGGTGAGGGTATGTATGATATGGAGATTCGGAAGGCCAAACAAAGTTTCCCAAGGCCAGCTGGAGTTCCTAATCACACAGGACCAGCCCCCTGCTTCCTGTACCGTCATCTCCAACATTTCTGTGGGGAATCTCCCCAGCAGCGCTAGTGGTGCTCCTTCTGATAAACAGAGATTGTGAAGCTTCTGAACTGAAACTTGCCAAGGGTCTCTGACAGAGTGAGTCAAGAGAATGAATGTCTACCAGGGTTTAAGTGGCGACCTGCTGTGCTTCTGCTGTCACCAACTACTTAAACAGCAATCTTACTGCCAGCTGAGCAAAGACCCGGTCTGCATCTTAAGTATTTTGGTATTGTTGTGAAAGCAGCAGCTACTCTTCCTGGGGTCCACACAAACGATGACATTTAAAAACGGCACACATAGCTTACATATCAATACATACACACAAAATATCTAGGTCAAATAGGGGAGAGGCATTGTGTGGTGAGGTGTTGCTTTATCTGTTTTTTGAAACCAGGTTTGCTGTTCATTTGAGCAATATGAAAAGGAAAGAAGTTCCATGCAATAATGGAAGGGCGGCAGGTAGCTTAGTGGTTAAGCGCGTTGTGCCAGTAACCGAAAGGTTGCTGGTTCTAATCCCTGAGCCGACTAGGTGAAAAATATGTTGATGTGCCCTTGAGCAAGGCACTTAACCCTAATTGCTCCTGTAAGTCACTCTGGATAAGAGCGTCTGCTAAATGACAAAAATATATAAATTAAGAATATATATATAAATAAAAATATATAAATAATAATGGCTCTATATAATACTGCTTTCTTGAATTTGTTCTGGATTTGGGGACTGTGAAAAGGCCCCTGGTGGCATGTGTGTGTCAGAGCTGTACTTACAACTTTTTAGCTACTTTGCAACCACTTAGCATGTTAGCTAACCCTTCCTCTAACCCTAACCCTAACCCTTTAACCTAACTGCTAAACTTATCCCTAACCTTAATCCTAACCCCTAACCCTAACCCCTAGCCTAGCTAACGTTAGCCAGCTAGCTAACTTTAGCCACCTAGCTAGAATTCGTAACATATCAAACGTTTGCAAATTCGTAACATATAAAATGAATGCGTGATGGACATCCACAAATTAATACATACCATACGAAACATAACATATCATACTAAATGGAGTGTCTTGGATTTATGTACAGAATAATGTGAAATGCTCTGAGACCAGGTTGGGTGAGAAGGCAGGGGATATTCTGAGTGGGAAGTGGCAGTATCACAGAGGGAGATTAAATGCATTTTATTACATTAACTATGGACGGCCATTTTGAGGATTTCCATCAATGATGACAGGTCCCCATAAAATAATCAATGTTTTTTATTTTGATCCCATCAGCTTAAGTCATCTGCGTTATGGGGCCTTTATGATTAACTGACTACTGGTCATTAACATCTCTGCATCCATTCGCCCAGCTGACGCACAGCACTTCCAGTCGTCATTGGAATCAGATTGCATTGAGAGACGTTTGATTTAGCTCTAATTCACAGCAGTAAATGTGGCTCCAATGGCCTTGTGGTTAAAGGCTTGCCTTGTCATTGATTGGCTGTTTTCTTTGGCGGTGTGCGTTGAGCTTGGCGCAGTGGCCTCAACAGTGAAAGGCTGATTGTCTCCTTATAAACTGAAAAGGGCTGGATATCGAACCCCTCTCCAATTGTTCTGTCAATGAGGATCGCCTCGGATGACTCTACAACACAGCGATCACAGCTATATCCAGATATTGTTGGGTAATCTGCAGAATGGATGTAAATACCAACACATTTATAAACTGTGAATGCAGTAAATGGAAATTAAAGGGGGGAAACGTCCTTTATTGAACTTTCCTGTGTATGTTTTTGGCTATAGCTATGGCTAATTTGACGCAGGTTGACGTTTATTGGGATTAATCTTGTCTTGACGGCAGAGCTGAGCGATTTCCACTAGAAGGGCCAAATGCAAAATTAAAAATTGGCTAGATATCGTAAAAATTTATGAAAACAAAAATGAGTTCTTTGGTCTTAATTTAAGGTTAGGGTTAGGCATAAGGTTAGCAGTGTGGTTAAGGTTAAGGTTAGGGTTAGGTTTAAAATCAGATTTTATGACATTGTGGCTGTGCCAGCTAGTGACGACCCTGCAGTGCTGCCTCCAGTCATAATTCATCCCAATAAATGCCAACATGCTAATTTGACACCGCACAGATCCAAAAATACACATGGGGCCTCATATAGAACATACTACTTTCCAGCATTATGTGCCCATTCCTCATGGCACATTGGGAATAATGAATTTCTGCTCCTGCTAATCTAATGCACTGGGGGGGAGGGCGGGAGGGTTCCCATACCAGGAACACCACACTGACTGTCTACTCTAGCTGCTCTTGTGAGGAGAGAGAGAAAAAAACTGAATAGAAGAGGAGAGGAGGAGAAAGAGAAGGGGAGCTGTCACAATGCGCAGGAGGAGGATTGCTTTCTATAGCATGGCCCGGGGCCGGTATTACCATATCATGAGAACAATCCATCAAATTGGGTTAAATTGTACATGCCGTTTCAGGGCTATGTATACAGCAGTAATGAGATCATGGATACGATGGAGAGTAGGATGATGCTTCCAGTGCCCACCAGCGCGTGCCCACATTACGGTTTGATTGTGTGTTAGCATGGTACAGAGAGCAGAACAGACTCATCCCTATACTCATACACTTCATTTATCCATCCAGAGCTCGCTGTGGTACACCCAACCGGCTCACTCTTTCATCCGCTCCGCCGTTAGCTGGGGGGAGAAACAGCATCTCGCTAGAATATCTGACATTAAAGACTGCTTGTCTGGCATTTCCACCCGTTCTCCCTGTCTCTCACTAGACATGTACAGCAGCAGACAGTATGTAAATGTCTTGTCTAAAACAATCTCAGGCTTTCTTACCCTCGTGTTCATGGCACTTTAATCCGACTGCTCCACAATAGGCCCACAGAGAGAAGTCTCACAGTCTTACATCTGGAGACAGATGGCTGCTATGTTGGATAAGAATGACATACACTATATAACACAATACAATACCTGTGGGTTTTGAGAGAACTGTATTCGCTCACAATGTGCAGTAATGTCACGTGCGACATGATGCAGGTTTATGCGACATCTGGGACATCATGCACTCTCTGGAGTCTTGTATTGTTGATGGCTTGTAATTGTTGTGTAGCCTATGTACTACAGTCAATTAATTGTTATAATGCTGTACAAATGTCACTGTTAGACGTCCCTGCATGAATTCTACAGCGTCCTTGCGGGTTATTATGTATTTTTATTTATATTGCAGAGTTTCTGACTTCGTGAAAAAACTGTGATTGACGACAGCCCTGGATGTACAGTACCAGTAAAAGGTTTGGACACACCTACTCATTCCAGGGTTTTTCTTTATTTTTACTATTTTCAACATTGTAGAATAATAGCAAAGACATCAAAACTATGAAATAACACATAGGGAATCATGTAGTAACCAAAAAAGTGTTAAACAAATGAGAATATACACTGCTCAAAAAAATAAAGGGAACACTAAAATAACACATCCTAGATCTGAATGAATGAAATAATCTTATTAAATACTTTTTTCTTTACATAGTTGAATGTGCTGACAACAAAATCACACAAACATTATCAATGGAAATCAAATGTATCAACCCATGGAGTTCTGGATTTGGAGTCACCCTCAAAATTAAAGTGGAAAACCACACTTTAGGCTGATCCAACTTTGATGTAATGTCCTTAAAACAAGAAAAAATGAGGCTCAGTAGTGTGTGTGGCCTCCACGTGCCTGTATGACCTCCCTACAACGCCTGGGCATGCTCCTGATGAGGTGGCGGATGGTCTCCTGAGGGATCTCCTCCCAGACCTGGACTAAAGCATCCGCCAACTCCTGGACAGTCTGTGGTGCAACGTGGCGTTGGTGGATGGAGTGAGACATGATGTCCCAGATGTGCTCAATTGGATTCAGGTCTGGGGAACGGGCGGGCCAGTCCATAGCATCAATGCCTTCCTCTTGCAGGAACTGCTGACACCTCCAGCCACATGAGGTCTAGCATTGTCTTGCATTAGGAGGAACCCAGGGCCAACCGCACCAGCATATGGTCTCACAAGGGGTCTGAGGATCTCATCTCGGTACCTAATGGCAGTCAGGCTACCTCTGGCGAGCACATGGAGGGCTGTGTGGCCCCCCAAAGAAATGCCACCCCACACCATGACTGACCCACCGCCAAACTGGTCGTGCTGGAGGATGTTGCAGGCAGCAGAACATTCTCCACGGCGTCTCCAGACTCTGTCACGTCTGTCACGTGCTCAGTGTGAACCTGCTTTCATCTGTGAAGAGCACAGGGCGCCAGTGGCGAATTTGCCAATCTTGGTGTTCTCTGGCAAATGCCAAACGTCCTGCACGGTGTTGGGCTGTAAGCACAACCCCCACCTGTGGACGTCAGGCCCTCATACCACCCTCATGGAGTCTGTTTCTGACCGTTTGAGCAAACACATGCACATTTGTGGCCTGCTGGAGGTCATTTTGCAGGGCTCTGGCAGTGCTCCTCCTGCTCCTCCTTGCACAAAGGCGGAGGTAGCAGTCCTGCTGCTGGGTTGTTGCCCTCCTACGGCCTCCTCCACGTCTCCTGATGTACTGGCCTGTCTCCTGGTAGCGCCTCCATGCTCTGGACACTACGTTGACAGACACAGCAAACCTTCTTGCCACAGCTCGCATTGATGTGCCATCCTGGATGAGCTGCACTACCTGAGCCACTTGTGTGGGTTGTAGACTCTGTCTCATGCTACCACTAGAGTGAAAGCACCGCCAGCATTCAAAAGTGACCAAAACATCAGCCACGAAGCATAGGAACTGAGAAGTGGTCTGTGGTCACCACCTGCAAAACCAGTCCTTTATTGGGGGTGTCTTGCTAATTGCCTATAATTTCCACCTGTTGTCTATTCCATTTGCACAACAGCATGTGAAATGTATTGTCAATCTGTGTTGCTTCATAAGTGGACAGTTTGATTTCACAGAAGTGTGATTGACTTGGAGTTACATTGTGTTGTTTAAGTGTTCCCTTTATTTTTTTGAGCAGTGTATTTTATATTTCAGATTCTTCAAATAGCCACCCTTTGCCTTGATGACAGCTTTGCACACGCTTGGTATTCTCTCAACCAGCTTCATGAGGGTATTCACCTGGAATGCATTTCAATTAAAAGGTGTTCTTTCATAAAAGTTAATTTGTGGAATTTCTTTCCTTCTTAATGCATTTGAGCCAATCAGTTGTGTTGTGACAAGGTAGGGGGGGTATACAGAACATAGCCCTATTTGGTAAAAGACCAAGTCCATATTATGGCAAGAACAGCTCAAATAAGCAAAGAGAAACGACAGTCCATCATTACTTTAAGACATGAATGTCAGTCAATACGGAACATTTCAAGAACTTTTAAAGTTTCTTCAAGTGCAGTCGCAAAAACCATCAGGCGCTATGATGAAACTGGCTCTCCTGAGGACAACCACAGGTATGGAAGACCCAGAGTTACCTTTGCTGCAGAGGATACGTTCATTAGAGTTACCAGCCTCAGAAATTGCAGCCCAAATAAATCATTCACAGAGTTCAAGTAACAGACACATCTCAACATCAACTGTTCAGAGGGGACTGTGTGAATTAGGCCTTCATGGTCAAATTGCTGCAAAGAAACCACTACTAGGACACCAATAAGAAGAAGAGACCTGCTTGGGCCAAGAAACACGAGCAATGGACATTAGACCGGTGGAAATTTGAGATTTTTGGTTCCAACCACCATGTCTTTGTGAGACGCGGTGTGGGTTAACGGATGATCTCCACATATGTTGTTCCCACCGTAAAGCATAGAGGAGGAGGTGTTACGGTGTGGGGGTGCTTTGCTGGTGACACTGTCTGTGATTTATTTAGAATTCAAGGCACACTTAACCAGCATGGCTACCACAGCATTCTGCAGCGATACACCATCCTATATGGTTTGGGCTATCATTTGTTTTTCAACAGGACAATGACCCAACACACCTCCAGGCTGTGTAAGGGCTATTTTACCAAGAAGGAGAGTGATGGAGTGCTGAATCAGATGACCTGGTCTCCACAATCCCCCGACCTCAACCCAATTGAGATGGTTTGGGATGAGTCGGACGACAGAGTGAAGGAAAAGCAGCCAACAAGTGCTCAGCATATGTGGGAACTCCTTCAAGACTGTTGGAAAAGTT
The DNA here is from genome assembly GCF_020615455.1 of Coregonus clupeaformis. Lineage (NCBI taxonomy): Eukaryota > Metazoa > Chordata > Actinopteri > Salmoniformes > Salmonidae > Coregonus > Coregonus clupeaformis. The sequence continues at coordinate 22,445,425 of NC_059218.1, read as the reverse complement.
TTCCAGGTGAAGCTGGTTGAGAGAATGCCAAGAGTGTGCAAAGCTGTCATCAAGGCAAAGGGTGGCTATTTGAAGAATCTCAAATATAAAATATATTTTCATCTGTTTAACACTTTTTTGGTTACTTCATAATTCCATATGTGTTATTTCATAGTTTTGATGTGTTCACTATTATTCTACAATGTAGAAAATAGTTTTTAAAAAAATAAAAAAAATTGAATGAGTAGTTGTGTCCAAACCTTTGACTGGTACTGTATGTGTGTGACGTGTATGCTGGCATAGTCTCTCTCTCTCTTGCTTTCTCTCTCTCAATCTCTCTTTCTGTCTCTGTGTTTGTGTGTTTGCGTGTGTTTGCATGCATGTGTGTCCATGTGCTTGTGTGTATGTGTATGTTTGTCCGAATAGGGATATAGTAACCTTATCCCTAGGCTCAATTGCTACAGAGAAAGAGAGACGAGATTAGCGATATAGTAATGTGAAATCCCAGTACCTCCCTGTTCCTGTGTTGGTCGGGGGAGAGAGCTAAGTTGTGTTTAACACTCTTTCATGTGTGTTGGCTGGGGGAGGGAGTTGTGTGTAACACCATGTGCATTGTCTGGGAGACAGAGTTGTGTGTAACATGTGCGTTGTCTGGGGGACAGAGTTGTGTGTAACATGATGTGTGTTGGCTGAGGGAGGGAGTTGTGTGTAACATGTGCGTTGTCTGGGGGACAGAGTTGTGTGTAACATTATGTGTGTTGTCTGGGGGGCAGAGTTGTGTGTAACACGATATGTGTTGGCTGGGGGAGTGTGCTGTGCGTAAAACCATGTGTTTTAGCCATTAGATTCAGTTCCTTTAATTAGTCATCCGATGTCACGTTCGACTCCTACAATTTCCGATCAAACTTCCATCTCACGCTTCCCTTTTTATCAATTCCTCCCCTCAATCAAAGAGAACTCCAAATTGTATTAGGTTTCATTAAAAATAAATAAAGCAGGCAGCAGCATCTGAGTACCTGACATGCATGGTAGATGATCCACTATTGTGCCTGATGAGGAGGAGCGGAGGTGCAGAGCAGCGCTGTGACTGTGACCGTTTTAATGGAGATTCTCTTCTAGCCATGGTGTGCCTGAGAGCACGAACATGTGATTCCCATGTGTGTGCATTTCCCTGCTTAATTACTTGCAGCCACTGATGGCGATTGGAGCTCATTGCCGCTCACGGCACGGAGAACATGAATTAGCGTGCCGGGAGAGGCCACCGCTGTCTCATCCCCGGCTCTGTCGGAGTGAAGGAGAGGGAACGTGCCGGTGAATGACTGCAATTAGCGTTTTAGCGTCCTCATATGTGACCGACCGGCTCGATTCGGTCTTATTTAGCAACATTTTAAATTGTGTTTTTTTACATTGGATAAAAGTAGAGACTCAGAGCTAGAAAATGGTATATCATACACTACAGTTGAGGAACAATGGGAAAGTAATTCTGCTTTGAAAGTTGATCAATTTGTAACCCCACTTTTGAGAAAATGTTCCTTGAATATTTTGGTACACGTACTGGAGAGCTCTTTGTCTACACCCATTCAGCATCATTCACAACCTATTAAGCCTTAGCCCCACCCATCTCTTTAAGGATTCACATGCATGACATCAGCAGCCTGATAGTCCAAAATAGCATAACTGGTGTATTTTAACACCAATAAACCCATCTGTTTGAAAATGATTTTAGTAGCTACAGTGCCTTCGGAAAGTATTCAGATCCCTTGACTTTTTCCACATTTTGTTATGATAAATATTCAGACCCTTTACTCAGTACTTTGTTGAAGCACCGTTGGCAGCAATTACAGCCTTGAGTCTTCTTGGGTATGACGCTACAAGCTTGCCATGTCTGTATTTGGGGAATTTCTCAAATTCTTCTCTGCAGATCCTCTCAAGCTCTGTCAGGTTGGATGGGAAGCGTTGCTGCACAGCTATTTTCAGATCTCTTCAGAGATGTTCAATCGGGTTCAAGTCCGGGCTCGGCTGGGCCAAACAAGGACTTTCAGAGACTTGTCCCGAAGCCACTCCTGCGTTGTCTTGACTGTGTGCTTACGGTCGTTGTCCTGTTGGAAGGTGAACCTTCGCCCCCAGGCTGAGGCCCTGAGCGCTCTGGAGCAGGTTGTCATCAACAATCTCTCTGTACTTTGCTCCGTCCATCTTTGTCTCAATCCTGACTAGTCTCTCAGTACCTGCCGCTGAAAAAATCACTATAGCGTGATGCTGCCACCACCATGCTTCACCGTAGGGATCATGCCAGGTTCCTTACAGATGTGACGCTTGGCATTCAGGCCAAAGAGTTCAATCTTAGTTTCATCAGACCAGAGAATCTTGTTTCTCATGGTCTTAGAGTCTTTAGGTGCCTTTTGTCAAACTCCAAGAGGGCTGTCACGTGCCTTTTACTGAGGAGTGGCTTCCGTCTGGCCACAATACCTTAAAGGCCTGATTGGTGGAGTGTTGCAGAGATGGTTGTCCTTCTGGAAGGTTCTCCCATCTCCACAGAGGAACTCTAGAGCTCTCTCAGAGTGACCATTGGGTTCTTGGTCACCTCCCTGACCAAGGCCCTTCTCCCCCGACTACTCAGTTTGGCCGGGCAGCCAGCTCTAGGAAGAGTCTTGGTGGTTCCAAACTTCTTCCATTTAAGAATGATGGAGGCCACTGTGTTCTTGGGGACCTTCAATGCTGCAGACATTTTTTGGTACCCTTCCCTAGATCTGTGCCTCGACACAATCCTGTCTCAGAGCTCTACAGACAATTCCTTCGACCTCATGGCTTGGTTTCTGCTTTGACATGCACTGTCAACTGTGGGACCTTATATAGACAGGTCTGTGCCTTTCCAAATCATGTCCCGTCAATTGAATTTACCACAGGTTGACTCCAATCAAGTTGTAGAATCATCTCAATGATGATCAATGGAAACAGGATGCACCTGAGCTCAATTTCGAGTCTCATAGCAAAGGGTCTGAATACTTATGTGAATAAGGTATTGTTTATTAATTTTTTATACATTTGCAAAATGTGCTAAAAACCTATTTTTGCTTTGTCATTATGGGATATTGTGTGTAGATTGCTGAGGATTTTTATTTATTTAATCCATTTTAGAATAAGGCTGTAACATAACAAAATGTGGAAAAAGGGAAGGGGTCTGAATACTTTCCGAATGTACTGTTTATGTCAATCTAGCAAACCAGGCAGCTAAAAGCAACTTTCTAAACAACGTTTTGGTTTGTTTCAAGCTTGTTAGCTAGCTAGTTAACGTTAAGTTAGCTGGTAAGCCAGTTCAAATAATAACAACATCATATAGCTGACAACGTTTTAACTTTAACAATCATTTTTATTCATTATTACAGGAAAATAAACTCAAAAGAAGATCAATATTTACAAGTTAATGGCAAGCTAATTACAGAAAATAGCTTACGGTTGTGAGTGTGACGAATTAAAAGCAGGGCATTCTACCTGATAATTTTAAAACTTGGACCCTGTCTCGTTGGCCTAACGTTATATCCTAATTTGACTTTGGTGCAGGTCATGCTGTTCTTCACATTACCATCTCTGGTAAACACACACTATATCAAATAAAATCTAAGTTTATTTGTCACATGCACCGGTTACAGATGGTGTAAACGGTACAGTGAAATGGTACCTTGCATAGTGGAGTCTTTTGTTTAGACATGTAACTAGCTAGCTAGCTGAACAATTAACCATAATCCCAACTCATAACGTTACTACCCTGCATGAATCTGCAGGTAGCTAACCAAGTAGATTCAATGTTAGCTAGCTAGCTAACATTAGGCTGTAACTAGCAATGCAAATAGCTCTGAGATACGAATAATATTACTACACAGATCATACACGTAACGTTAGCTAGCGAGCCAGCCAGCTAGCGAGCCAACAGTACGCTTTAACTTGATAAAAATGACTTTCTGACAAAATTTGAAACTTATAATATCTGAAAATATAGCTAGCTAGACTCTCTTACCTGTATACATGGATGAACGCTTCTCCCTCTGTCACGGATGCGATGGCTGCCATTAGTTTGAAGATGTAATCCGGAGACAGGTGTTTTATACAACAGCCTTCGGTGTGTTCTCTTTTCGACTCTCCCTCCGCATATTTGCAATCAAACGCTAGAATTTTCTCCATCTCCTTAGCTATCATACTCTGCTTCCACCGGGCATTCCACTGATTTCAAAACTCTGTCCAACGGGCTTGGGAGAGGCGAAGGTCAAGTCATGCGTCCTCCGAAACACCGTTCAACTGTCGACCGAAGTCAGCCTGCAGGCGCCCGGCCTGCCACAAGGAGTCGCTAGAGCATGATGAGCCAAGTAAAGCCCCCCCGGTCAAACCCTTCCCTAACCTGGATCGAACCCGAGGCTGTAGTGACGCCACAACACTGCGATGCAGTGCCTTAGACCGCTGCACCACTCGGGAGGCCCAACTCTGTCTACTTTTGCAGTTATTCGTGATATCTTCAAAAATAAACACGTTAGAAAAGGTTACCTACACATACTGAGCAGCCCTTTGTCATAGACAGAAGCGTGCTACATGGCAGACCAATCCGAACTCATCTCTCGGCATGTCCAGCCCATCCATTATCTCAGCCAATCATGGCTAGCGTGAAGGTTCCTGTCTTTTTCCGTGGCTAAACCAACTAGGCTCGAATTTTAACAATTGTATTTATATTTACTGATAGCATACAAGTTTGTTATTAAGGCACATGAAAGTTCAGATGTTCCAGAAGGCATTTATGCCAAAAAATGCATTTTGATAAAAAAATTAATGTTTATGTTCAAATGCCTCTCCTGTGAAGTAGTGACGCGCAACATATTCCTAGTTTCCTGAAACGAGTCACATATGTCTTCATATCCACGCCAGCGCTAGGCTACTATCTGACGTCCACAGCACAATTTCATCCTGAATCTGTAAACATTATTACAGCCGAGAGACTCACATCATATAGCAGAAGGGGTATGTTGTGAATGTTTAATCACCGGCCTAGTTTGAAAAAGCACAATAACCAGGGTTGAGTTAGAGGCTGTTTGTTTTTGATGTTATTGTTGTCTCTTTATGGTAGCGTTAAGGAGGAAGTATGATGTCTTACTTTTTATGGGAAGCAAAATGTCTGGAGTCTAAGGTCTCTCTCTTCTCTGGTGAAAGGTACTGCTCTAAGGGTTATCTGGATGTTGTATGATTACAGATGGCTTTAGGATACACAGCTTGTCAGTGTTTTGTTTAGCTCTCTGACATGATTGAACACCATACCTTATGTTCACTTGTACATAAATTACTCCAACACTGTCTTTAGTGGTGTACCAGTCACTCACTAAGACAGGTGTCCTTGGCATTTTACAATGCAGCCATGATCTGGCTTGGCTTACTACTATAGTACCTGCTCCACTCATTTAGATTTTAGGTTTTATTCATTTGCACCAAAGAAAATAAGTTAAAGACAAAACAGTACAGATAAAAAACTGATAAAAAGGGTGTGCAGGTGAGATTGGAAGCCCAAAAGGAATTATATGAAAACCACACCACAACTATAATTAAACCATTTTTTTAAAGGTTTGTTCAATCAGTTAAACAAAGCATATTACATATTCTACATTTAATGCTACTAATCAATCCCAACTGTTCATTTCCAGCTGCCAAAGAGAAGTGGAAAATGGGAAAGTGGTCAGAAATGTCTCTATAAAGTATATCTCTATTAGCCACATTATTCAAATAATTTGTAAAAACAATATCAATAAGGGTGGCAAATGAACTCGTCACTCTTGTGGGCTTACAGATGAGGGGATAGCTGGAGTATTACGTATTCAAAAAATCAGATGTCAGTGAGTGGTTTTCACTTTTAAATAAATGTATGTTGTAATCACCCAATAGAAAACACGTTTTATCTTCATTTTTATACCCAAGGTTGATGCAAGAATACCAGTGAAACTATTTAACTACCAGAATCTGGTGGCTGATAGATGCATCCAATTACCACTTTTTTACCACCAATAAATGAACAGGAGGGAATTTCTATGAAAAGAGATTCAACATCAATGTCATCAGATTTAAGTGCGAGGTCCTCTCTTCCAAAGAATTGAACATGTTTATGAACAAAAATGGCCACTCCTCCTCCCACTCTTGATGTTCTACAGCGGTGAACAGCATTATAAGGAGACGTGTCATAACCATGTTTCTGAAAGGGCAACAATGGAAAATTAATGACTGAGAGAAGACAGATAATGAACAAGGTGGTCACGATTTTTAGGAAGACTGCGAACGTTGAAATGAAAGTTAGAAAATAAGTTTGTCTTGGAATTAAATAAACTGCTATACAGGTTGTTAAATTGCTTAATATTATAGTAATCACAAGTGATAGACTTATTTCTGGGAAATTTCAGGAAATTTGAATCTAGATCAACACAATAATTATTTTTATCATTCGCTTCATTAATATCTAATGGGTTGAAGACCATGTTATCAGGGTTGATATCCTGCCCAACAAAGAGAGATACACAGTCAGAATCATCCAGAGAGTGAAACGGAAACATAGAAGTGCATGCCTCATATGTCCAATACAACCATACGTTTGTGTTAGTTTTATCAATAGGGCTGCACTTCCTATGGAATGCACATTGACACAGTCGACATAACACCACTGAAGACTTCAGAGGGTTATGACATTTAGAGCAATGTGTGTTTTTGGTCATGAGGTTAGGTGAAACATATGAACAAAGTAGAGTAAATATGTGTGTGTATGTGTGTGTCAAATCAGTGGACTATAGCGGGGTCACTTGCCATAGGCCTACGAGAGGGGGGGTAATGACCAGCTGATCATACTTCAGGCATGCGATGTTGCCCTTTTTTCGTTCTTCAATTAGTCGTGGCAGCAGTTATTTTCTTTTGAGGTGTACCTTTTCAGAGAAGTCTTCATTGATGAAGATTTTGGTTCTCTTCAGGCACTTGGCTCTCTTGAGAATCTCCTCGTCTTTGGACCTGAGCAGTTTCACCACTATAGATCTGGGCCGTTAATCGGGGAAGAAAGTGACATTCCTATGCGCCCTCGATGAGTTTAGGGTCCAGTTTGAGTTGATCTGCCAGGAATTTCTTGACCTTGACTTCTGTGTCATGCCAAGTTTCAGTCTTTACATGCTCAATTCCATCGATTAAAATGTTATTGCGCCTCGATTGGTTTTCGAGGTAGTCTCCTTTGGAAGAGTGCTTGTCAAGTGTTTTTTGGAAAATTGTGAAATCCTCAGACATGATTTTGAATGCGGTCTGGCTGGTGACATTCGTGTCCTTTAGCTCCTGCACCTCTGACTACGTAAATGCCAAACTGTGTTTAAATTCCATTACATCCTTAAACAGATCATCAACCCTTTTGTTGGTAGAATCCATAAAGAGTTGCAGGAAAGAGAAAGTTATTTTCCTGCAGATCTATTAGATCTTTATAGAACTATTTTTGTTGATCGAGTAGTTCATGGAGTGTAGTGCTTGATACGTATTCCTCTTCCGCATTGAGCTTTGCAGCATTTTTCTGTCTAGTATTAGCCATGCTACAAGCTTTTTGTGAGCTAAAATGAGTTCGCAAACACAACCCACACCCTGCCTCCTGAAAACAAGCTCCGCCAGTGAAATGGCAAACATACACAAGCAACACAGACTTGATCACACATGCACCAGTACGATGAACAGAGAGAAGGCGGAGGACTTACTCACTATGGATCCTGGCTGCACTTTACTAAACAAGTGGGAGACACCAACTCGGAATTTAGTGCTGTGGATACAAGCAGTATGCAGGGCAGTAAGCCAAAACACCGGTCGAAGATCATTAGCTGCCCTGGCCTAGCCTCATCATGGAGTCCTCTCCTCCCAGTCTGTCCATTTCACTGTGAACAGGCCTGAACATATGGACAGTAATGTGTCATGAACACTCTCCTGCAGATGAGGCTGGTGGGAGGCACTATAGGAGGATGAGCTCATTGTAATGGCTGGAATGCAATCAATGGACATTTTACCAAACACAACAAACACATGGAAACAAAGCATTTGACTCCATTCCATTAATTCCATTCCAGCCATTACAATGAGCCCGTCCTCCTATAGCTCCTCTCACCAGCCTCCACTGCTCTCCTGAGAGTGGCTGCTGGGGCGTTGCTGTTACTTCCCTTTCCACTGCTGCTGAACCATTACCATCAATTCAACTCAATTTAAAATACTTTATTTATTGCACAAGGAGCCATTTTGCTGGGCCAGCAGTGCAAATGAGAAGGTAGGTACATAAAGTACATACAGGTAACTGCCAAAATAAAGGAAAGACTTGAGTAGATGAGGGAAACAAAGTATATTGAAAGCAAGTGCTTCCACACAGGTGTTGTTCCTGAGTTAATTAAGCAATTAAAACATCCCATCATGCTTAGGGTCAAATGCCCAGTTGCCCATTATTTTGGAGAGATCTGTCGGGTGACCACATGTCTCAGATTGTGCTGGACAGTCCCGCATGTTGGCCCTTTGTCCCATGTCCCGCAACTAAACAATTATATCCTGCATTTTATTAAAAAAATTCAACACCACCAATTTAGAAAAAAATGTCAATTTGTCCTGTATTTCACACATTCCAACCTGTCTCTTGCAGTCAGTCACATTGCGTTTATGAAAACATATATATCATAAGGATGTGGTAGCCTAAGCCTAATGGTGATGTTGAACACTTCTCCAATCGTGTTGAGATTTGATATTCTGTGCAGCGCAAGATGAGAGGTACTGTAGGCTAATGTCATAGGCCTATCGTCAACCAATCATACTTTATTTCTCAAATCCTTTCGGGCTAATTTCCAGCTAAACTTGGAGAGGACAGTTAGGCCTCATAACTATTTACAAAAAGCGTGCTTCTGATGAAAAGCTACAAAAGTAAGTAAATAGCCATATAAGACAAAAATATATATAAGGTAATTTCATAAAAGTTGTGAGGCTCTCCATGCTCATGAGTTGCTCATTTAACATATTTTCTGCTACAGTACTCAATCACGTTTTAAAAGTCTCGCATCCTAACTGTTTTAAATTCCCTGAGACCAACCAGAAATGTTTCCTTGGCCAAATATTCCCAGATTTCCATAAAACAGCCACACGTGGTCTCTCTGTATCACCAAATGTTGCACAAGGCGTCGCTCTTCCACTTCTCAGAATGGTGCTTGTTTAGTAAAGTTAGATAAAAGCTGAATCAATATCTTGGAAGATTACATAATTATTAATTAGTATTCTACATAACAGAACCAAATATAATAGTATAGTATAACGTTACTGTTACACCAAAAACACCACCTAATTTCTTATGAGATTTTAGGATGGTTGCTGAATAGTCCCCCAAAAATGATCATGTGGCCAAAACTGCGCGCGCCACTAGGCAGAATGTGCTTTGATTGAAACAGCAATACTGGAAGGCTATATAATTTTTTAACACCATCTGCTCTATTTTGCTCCCAAAACAATAATTCAAGAAGATCTAAATGCATATTCCTATGAATCTGATTGGGGGGGGGGGGAGAGATGGTGCTGCCAAATGTTTTTATTCATGTAGGCAACACTGTCCCGCAAAATCATCATATTGTCCCACATTTGGGTGTTTTAAATGTGGTCACCTTAGATCTCAGTTACTTGGAAAGAGGCGTCTCAAAGGAGCATAGGGGATTTAAAGGGTGTGGTTATCTCAGTCACTTGATCTCAACCCAATTGAACACTTATGGGAGATTCTGGAGCGATGCCTGAGACAGCGTTTTCCACCACCATTAACAAAACACTAAATTATGGAATTCCTTGTGGAAGAATGTGGTCACATCCCTCCAATAGAGTTCCAGACACTTGTAGAATCTATGACAAGGCGCGTTGAAGATGTTCTGGCGGCTCTGGTGGGTCGTGGTGGCCCAACGCCCTATTAAGAAACTTTATGTTGGCATTTCCTTTGTTTTGGCTGTTATCAGTACATGCACACATAAACGTACAACATGGAACATTGGCATACTAATTTGATCCCCATACACACGTATTACTGCAGCAGACATGAGAGCTAGTCTCACTGGAGTCTCACTAGTCTCACTGGAATCTCACTGGAGTCTCACTGGAGTCTCACTAGAATCTCACTGGAGTCCAATGTTCCCTCTAATTTTTTTCGGCACTGAGCAAATTTCAGGTCTGCTGAGCGCAAACTTGAACGTTGTGAAAATTCTGTGCAACTTCCAGCTCGCATTTACTGTGAACACTGTGACTGTACCTGCTTTAAGTTACAGTTTCAGACAGTGGTCAAGTAGGCTACTGTGGCTATTTGATCATAATGTAGGCCTACCAGAGTGTCCTACTATCAAAAACAATGGAGAAAATGCATCCCATAACATATTAACATGGAGATAGCTGTTCAATCATTCAGCCTACAATGTAGGCCCATGAGACTTTAGAAAAAAACATGCAGGGCTTAACATTAACCTGTTTATCTATTTGTCCTTCAGACAAGGAGGTGACTGAAAATGTTGTTGTTTGATGCAAGAAACTACTTTACAAAATAAAATGCATTATTATTCCCATACCATTATTACGGAGAATCAGACAAATTATGCTACCCTCTGCCTATTAGCTACTTAGCTTATTCAAGCCTGTCTCAAAATAAACACTGCCCCTTTAAGACAAAATAAAGCTCTTTACCAGACTCAATTTTCAAAGATGTCTAGAAATGTACACATTTTGTGCTCTTGTAGGAAGCAATCACTCCCCCATTGCTGACTACAAATGATCTATAACTGGGCTAATAACTCAGTAGCTAGCAACGGATATGAACATATGTGCACACGTGAATACATGCAGCTCTGCTTTGATCTCAAAACAAGTGATCTACTCACAACCGCTCATGCTGTAAACACAGTCCAGTTCAAAGTGAATGATACAGATCCATATATGGCAATGGTCTATTTGCATATAGGCCTACTGCAGCTCTGATTAGTTATGCCGCACCGATCTGTGCCCAGTACGGGCTGAGTCGTGCATGCCAATGCAATAGAATCCTACTCCGATGCGTTCTGCCTACAACAAAATCTCTTGCATAGTTAGTTTTGCATTCTAAGTCTTGCATAGTTCGTTTTGTTTCGGTATGTTGCATTGAAAGTGCCTAATATTGCGTTGATTCGATCACAATTCCCACAGTAAAGGGAAATGTTGATAGTGTTAACTAAGGGGGAAAACTCTAGAAAGTTGAGTGAAGTTCAATCTTGTGCTTCTCTGCGGGGGCTGATATTTATTTTGTGCGGCAGTCCCGGGGAGCTGTGTGCCCGTGTACGAGTGCAGCTTAAAGGGAACATTGCTGGAGTCTCACTGGAATCTCACTGGAGTCTCACTGGAATCTCACAGTTGCTCATGACCGAGACACCCCCAAGCACCGGAGACACAACCGGATTGGATCGTTGTTGTTCTGGGGTTGGTTGATGCCATTTTGCACCCTCTTCAGACCCTCCATAGTCCATAGCTCATTGGCACTCCCATTACACTCTCAACCAATAGCCTGAGGGGGGTTGGCTTCCTCCCTGCTTTGGTGTCCATATTCATGTGATGTCTGGTAACATTTGAACACTGACTGGTTCTAATATCAATAATGTATTGTATAAGTGTCGTCCTGTGGCTGAAAACTGGAGAATTCAAGCTCAGTGTCAGAGTAAATGCTGGGGAGTAATGAATTAGCTTTTTTAGGATCTTGCTCTGGGTAAATACTGACTCTCTAATAGTCAGGCTTCATCTTCAGCCAGGGTGCAAACCCATACAATATTGCATGTACATACTAAATATTACAATATGACAATATTATACATACAGTACATAGAACAAACATACACATATACACTACCGGTCAAATGTTTTAGAACACCTACTCATTCAAGGGTTTTTCTTTATTTTTTACTATTTTATACATTGTAGAATAATAGTGAAGACATAAAAACTATGAAATAACACAGATGGAATCATGTAGTAACAAAAAAAGTGTTAAACAAATCAAAATATAATTTATATTTGAGATTCTTCAAAGTAGCCACCCCGTTTGACAAGCCTGGCCTAGTGGTTGGAGGTAGAGTCACTAGAGTGTGACAGGACATGCCTCATGGCTGGCCCATGCAGATCAGAGACACGCTTCAGATGTGCATTGTGTATATGCACAGCAGCCTGATAAATAGAATTGATATAGAATTGAATTTTATGTACATAGCAGATATGTTTAGGAATATCATGTTACATTGGATAGACGCTGTCAGTCAAATTAGGCAGTGTAGGCTACATTCCCCCATATACAGTACAGACAGACTTTACTTCCAATATTCTGCTTGTCATCTTCTCTCTCTTCCACTTGTTCTTCTATCTCTTTCTCTTTCATCTACACTACCGGTCAAAAGTTTTAGAACACCTTCTCATTCAAGGGTTTTTCTTTATTTTGAATATTTTCTACATTGTAGAATAATAGTGAAGACATCAAAACTATGAAATAACACATATGGAATCATGTAGTAACCAAAAAAGTGTTAAACAAATGAAAATATATTTTAAATTTGAGATTCTTCAAATAGCCACCCTTTGCCTTGATGACATCTTTGCACACTCTTGGCATTCTCTCAACCAGCTTCACCTGTAATGCTTTTTCAACAGTCTTTAACGAGTTCCCACACATGCTGAGCACTTGTTGGCTGCTTTTCTTTCACTCTGTGGTCCAACTCATCCCAAACCATCTCAATTTGGTTGAGGTCGTGGGATTGTGGAGGCCAGGTCATCTGATGCAGCACTCCATCACTCTCCTTCTTGATAAAACAGCCCTTACACCGCCTGGAGGTGTGTTGGGTCATTGTCCTGTTGAAAAACAAATGATAGTCCCACTAAGCCCAAACCAGATGGGATGGCGTATCGCTGAAGAATGCTGCGGTAGCCATGCTGGTTAAGTGTGCCTTGAATTCTAAATCACAGACAGTGTCACCAGCAAAGCACCCCCACACCATAACACCTCCTCCTCCATGCTTTACGGTGGGAAATACACATTCAAAGATCATCCGTTCACCCACACCGTGTCTCACAAAGACACGGTGGTTGGAACCAAATATCTCAAATTTGGACTCCAGACCAAAGGCCAAATTTCCACAGGTCTAATGTCCATTGCTCGTGTTTCTTCTTCTTTTTGGTGTCCTTTAGTAGTGGTTTCTTTGCAGCAATTCGACCATGAAGGCCTGATTCACGCAGTCTCCTCTGAACAGTTGATGTTGAGATGTGTCTGTTACTTGAACTCTGTGAAGCATTTATTTGGGCTGCAATTTATGAGGCTGGTAACTCTAATGAACTTATCCTCTGCAGCAGAGGTAACTCTGGGTCTTCCATTCCTTTGGCGGTCCTACTGAGAGCAAGTTTCTTCATAGCGCTTGATGGTTTTTGCGACTGCACAGATTTTCCGTATTGACTAACATTCATGTCTTAAAGTAATGATGGACTGTTGTTTCTCTTTGCTTATTTGAGCTGTTTTTGCCATAATATGGACTTGATCTTTTACCAAATAGGGCTATCTTCTGTATACCCCCACAACACAACTGATTGGCTCAAATGCATTAAGAAGGAAATCAATTCCATAAATTAACTTTTAAGAATGCACTCCTGTTAATTGAAATGCATTCCAGGTGACTACCTCATGAAGCTGGTTGAGAGAATGCAAAGAGTGTGCAAAATTGTCATCAAGGCAATGGGTGGCTATTTGAAGAATCTCAAATATAAATTTTTTGATTAACACTTTTTTGGTTACTACATTATTCCATATGTGTTATTTCATAGTTTGATGTCTTCACTATTATTCTACAATGTAGAAAATAGTTAAAATAAAGAAAAACCCTTGAATGAGTAGGTGTTCTAAAACTTTTGACTGGTAGTATATATATATATATTGGATGACATGTTTAACGCAGCAGGGAATGTAACACAGTCCTTTCACTGAACAGCATTACTGTTATGATTCAGTATTTGTGGAGGGAGGTCACAGCAAACAGTGCGGTGATGTTGGGTGTATTACTCAACCAGAGGCGGCTGATGGCAGGAGCTATAGGAGGACGGGCTCATTGTAATGGCCGAAATGGAATCAATGGAACGGAGTTAAACGTGATTTCCATATTTTTGATGTGTTTGATTTCGTTCTATTTATTCCATTCCTCTCCATCTTAAATAAGCATTCCCCATTCAAAAAATTCAGAACTAAGAACAGATATAGCCCCTGGTCCACCCCAGACTTGACTGCCCTTGACCAGCACAGAAAAATCCTGTGGCGTACATTGCATTAGCATTGAACAGCCCCCGCGATATGCAATTTTTCAGGGAAGTCAGGAACCAATATACACAATCAGTTAGGAAAGCAAAGGCTAACTTTTTCAAACAGAAATTTGCATCATGTAGCACTAACTCCAAAAAGTTTTGGGACACTGTAAAGTCCATGGAGAATAAGACAACCTCCTCCCAGCTGCCCACTGCACTAAGGCTAGGAAACACTGTCACTACCGATAAATCTACGATAATCGAACATTTCAACAAGCGTTTTGCTACGGCTGGCCATGCTTTCCACCTGGCTACCCCTACCCCGGCCACCAGCTCTGCACCCTCCGCTGCAACTTGCCCATGCCCCCCCCGCTTCTCCTTCACACAAATTCAGATAGCTGATGTTCTGAAATTAGCTGCAAAATCTGGACCCCTTCAAATCAGCTGGGCTAGACAATCCTTTCTTTCTAAAATTAGCCGCCGAAATTGTCGCAACCCCTATTACCTGCCTGTTCAACCTCTCTTTCGTATCGTCTGAGAGCCCCAGAGGTTGGAAAGCTGCCGCCGTCATCCCCCTCTTCAAAGGGGATGACACTCTAGATCCAAACTATTACAGACCTATATCCATCCTGCCCTGCCTTTCGAAAGTATTTGAAAGCTAAGTTAACAAACAGATCACCGACCATTTCGAATCCCACCGTACCTTCTCCGCTATGCAATCTGGTTTCCGACCTGGTCATGGGTGTACCTCAGCCACGCTCAAGGACCTAAACGATATAATAACCGCGATCGATAAAAGACAGTACTGTGCAGCTGTCTTCATTGACCTGGCCAAGACTTTTGACTCTGTCAATCACCGCATTCTTATTGGCCGACTAAATAGCCTTGGTTTCTCAAATGACTGCCTCGCCTGGTTCACCAACTACTTCTCAGATAGAGTTCAATGTGTCAAATCGGAGGGCCTGTTGTCTGGACCTCTGGCAGTCTCTATGGGGGTGCCACAGGGTTCAATTCTCGGGCCGACTCTATTCTCTGTGTATATCAATGATGTCACTCTTGCTGCTGGTGACTCTCAGATCCACCTCTACGCAGACAACACAATTTTGTATACATCTGGCCCTTCATTGGACACTGTGTTAACAAACCTCCAAACGAGCTTCAATGCCATACAACACTCCTTCCATGGCCTCCAACTGCTCTTAAACGCTAGTAAAACTAAATGCATGCTCTTCAATCGAACATTGCTTGCACCCGCCTGCCCGACTAGAATCACTACTCTCGGCGGGTCTGACTTAGAATATGTGGACAACTACAAATACCTAGGTGTCTGGTTAGACTGTAAACTCTCCTTCCAGACTCATATTAAGCATCTCCAATCCAAAGTTAAATCTAGAATCGGCTTCCTATTTCGCAACAAAGCCTCCTTCACTCATGCTGCTAAACATGCCCTCGTAAAACTGACTATCCTACCGATCCTTGACTTCGGCGATGTCATTTACACAATAGCTTCCAACACTCTACTCAGCAAATTGGATGTAGTCTATCACAGTGCCATCCGTTTTGTCACCAAAGCCCCATATACCACCCACCATTGTGACCTGTACGCTCTCGTTGGCTGGCCCTCACTACATATTTGTCACCAAACCCACTGGCTCCAGGTCATCTATAAATGACTTCTAGGACAATCCCAGCCTTATCTTAGCTCATTGGTCACCATAGCAACACCCACCCGTAGTATGCGCTCCAGCAGGTATATCTCACTGGTCATCCCCAAAGCCAACACCTCCTTTGGCCACCATTCCTTCCAGTTCTCTGCTGCAAATGACTGGAACAAACTGAAAAAATCTCTGAAGCTGGAGACACTTATCTCCCTCACTATCTTTAAGCATCAGTTGTCAGAGCAGCTTACCGATCACTGCACCTGTACACAGCCCATCTGTAATTAGCCCACCCAACTACCTCATCCCCATATTGTTATTTACATTGTTATTTATTTTGCTCATTTGCACCCCAGTATCTCTATTTGCACATCATCTTCTGCACATCTATCACTCCAGTGTTAATACTAAATTTTAAATATTTTGCACTATGGCCTATTTATTGCCTTACCTCCATAACTTACTACATTTGCACACACTGTATATAGATTTTCTATTGTGTTATTGACTGTGCGTTTTGTTTATTCCATATGTAACTCTGTGTTGTTGTTGTTTTTACCGCACTGCTTTGCTTTATCTTGGCCAGGTCGCAGTTGTAAATGAGAACTTGTTCTCAACTGGCTTACCTGGTTAAATAAAGGTGAAATAAAAATAAATAAATAAATTCCAGCCATTACAATGAGCCCGTCCCCCTTTAGCTCCTCTCACCAGCCTCCTTTGTACTCAACAATTAACTTATTATTATACTAATCAACAATCTCAAAAGCTATCTATTTAAGGCAGCAATAATTTAATCAAGTGTGTTTATATGTTTATGTGGTATATGCAGTGAAGTCATGATTTGCAGTATTCCTTGCTCGCTTTGAATCCAGTGTTGTGGAAGAATCCAGAATCTATGTCTTTGGTGACGCTCTCCTCATTCAGACCTCTTTAAACCATTGTGTATGAATGATACCTGTGTGGATGTTCTTTGTCCCGAAGCTGTTTGGTCGCAGTGGGCTATACCGCCTAATTTAAATGCCTCAGGGCCGGAGCCTTTTGTACTTTAGAGAGCGTTACAGTATAATATGCCCTTAATTTACATTTTAGGCATCAGCCTGACACCTGGGAGGAAATAACGGTTGTGACTAGAGGGAGTACATCTATGACCGGAAGTGACTTTTCGTAGCTGGTTAAGAGAGCATTTTAGCTAACCCTAACCCTTTTCCTAACCTTTACCTAAGTCTCCTAACCTGCCACGTTAATGATCCTAACCTGCTGCGTAAATTCTCCTAACCTGCTACGAAAAAGTAACTTCCGGTCATAGCTGTATTCCATCTAGTCACAACCGTTATTTCCTCCCAGGTGTCAGGCTGATGTCTAAAATGTAAAATATAAATGAATGGCGTACTCCCTCTAGAAATAACTGCCTTTCCCTATAGCAGTGTCACTTCCTGTACCCGGCAGCTATTCTGTCACAAAGTAACTACCCCTACACGCTTGCATGCATATAAACACACACACTCAATGTATGTTCACTCAAGCACACATCGCATAGAAGCTCTAGCCTTCAAAAGCTTATCTTTATGAATCCAGTCCCATCCTCTTCATTAAAGAGTGATCAGTATCTGGTAATATTTCACACTGTCTTTTGTCCTTCGTAATCCGATCTTTCCTCCTTTGCTCCCTCACTGTGTCCTGTGGTGATGTGTGTGTGCCTGTGTGTGTGTGTGTGTGTGTGTGTGTTTCAACTGCCCACTTCCGTCCTGTAAAGCTCCAGGTCTTGGCCCCCATGCTGGCTCCCTGATTGTGTTCCCCGCTTCCTCAGTGGGGGGGCTGTACCTCCCAGAGCTGCCCCAGACAGAAGCACTCTGTCTGGGTTACTGTCCCACTAGGTCTGGGCCTCAGGCAACTTCCAGCCCAGCACAGAGTACAAGCCCTTACTATAGGAATTGAGAATCCTCCAGGGATTAGCGCACATTCCTGCCTAGCTACATTTCATCTGCCTCTACCTTTATGGTCCCAAATGTTTCATTTCTCCCCCCACACACACACACACACACACACACACACACACACACACACACACACACACACACACACACACACACACACACACACTCACACTCACACAAACAGGCCCACTGCGGCATTGCAGAAACAGCCCGCTCCACTCGGCAGCTTTGTGTTGAAATTTATTCTGTTCTTTTGATGTATCATTGTTGTCACTGCTAACCAAATCGTTGCTGTGCCTGAAAGGAGTCTCCATAGCAAAGTTGCCTTACTTCCTATGGTTTCTTCGGCCCATTCATAAAGGTGTTAGGCATAAAGAATACACACAGCTGCTGCATAGGCCCTCTGTGTTGGGTAGCTTACATCTTAGTATTTCATCTTTTTCTGTCAAACTTTAATTCCTGGAGCCCTTTGTCACCGCAGCTCTCCTCTGGAGAGGAATCTCACTAAGCCCAACAGTGAGTTCTTGTGTGTCCCTACGTGTGTGTACGCATGCTTTTGTAAGCAGGTGTGTATGTTCATGAATGCATATGTTTTTTCTTGACTGCTGTTTGCTCAGAGCGAGCAGAGATCCAGGAAAGTCCTTAATATCCACGCTCTTAACACATCACTCTCACACAGTAACTACAGTACACTTGGCATTGTGTGGCTTATTCTTAGCTAGAACCCTATTTATTTCAGTCTTTGTCCGTCTCAGGCATGCATCTTGAAACAGAAGCAGCAGAAAAAGAAGCAGGTAGCTGACTCTTAGACTATAGTGTTGCTCCCTCTCTCTGGCTGCATTGAAAGGGCACAGTATGGTTATGTTTATAATGAGACACAGAATAAAGCAGGCTGACCTCTCTGGCCAGCAGGCTGCAGCCATTTATCATCCCAAACACATTATGTGGCAGTACCAGCCACCAGCTAACACACTGCCCTCTGCTGGACACACACTATGTGTGTGTGTGTGTGTGTGTGTGTGTGTGTGTGTGTGTGTGTGTGTGTGTGTGTGTGTGTGTGTGTGTGTGTGTGTGTGTGTGTGTGTGTGAGTGGCAGAAGTGGATAATTTCACAGTCATAACTAATGTAATACGTGTCTGTTAAGTATTTATTTTGTATCTTTTTCCAATCCTTTAGCTTGTCAATGTGGCAATATACGTCTCTATTCAAACATACAGATTATTCACAGTTTGTGAGATTAAATTGTCAGAGTTGATTTGAGCGGAATCATTTTTGCAGTGCGGTGTCGTCATACGTTGCAGTCTGTCCTCCAAAACTCTGCACCCATAAGCTCTCATTATGCATTGATCTCACCGACCACCAGTCTTTGAAGTGTGGGTGTAACTTTCCGAAATGGTAAACTAGAACAAGTTCTGGGAGTCTTAAATGGAATATATGCTCAACTAGAATGTTCAGCTCCAAGACCTTGGATCAGTGTTCTTGCCTTGTGGATTTTGGGCATTGACCCTGTTGCACAACATGACACTTATAAGGACACAATTTGGTAGTTGGTACAATACAATACAGAGATCAGTTTCCAACCCAACGTATTCTCCTGTGGATTGTAAAATGCCTGTCTGAGTTTGCACTTACTTTGAAGACTATGTGGCATCTCAGCCTGCACTTAAATTGTGATTATACACACATAAAAAATACAGTTACACAAGAGGGTTTGTTTGTATGTAATACACAGAATTGACAGCAAGTTTCAGATCCCGGTTGCAAGTTATAGTTTCACAATGCCTTGTACAATGTTTGTTTCCCGGGGATGTTTACTTTTGTATCTAGTTTTATAGATAGAGAATTCCAGGGGGACAGACAGTCAGACAGGCTGATCAAACTGAAGGCTCGGGAAATCAGAGTTTAGGATTTTTGTATTCATAGTTTTTCCTGCTTTGTTTGCGTCGCAATCAGTGGAGAGACAATGTTTTTCAGATGAGATCTTTCTCTGTGAAATGTGCCATGGAGGACGAACAAAAGTAAATTGCTTTTTTCTCCCTCATGCTTCTGGGGGAGTGTGTGCCAGAACTGAACTGAACAGAGGTTGGGTTGCGGTGGATACATGTTATACTATTTAACAGCTCTCCTCTTTTTAGGAAAACTTGTCTGTTTGGCACTCAATTTTCCCTATGTCTGCGTCTCCTTTTGTCTGAATTGGTTTCCATCCGAGTTGCGACCGATTTTCATGTGAATATTATCAAATCAACATGAAAAAATATGTCCAGATGTAGCGGATATAATGTGCGTAATGACGTAGGGCACATATAAAATACTTTTGCGCTTAATTGTTCATGGACCGAATAAAAAACATGGGTAACATTTTATTTGGATAGTCCATCTGTAGATGCTCTTGCAGTTGACATGTTACTGATATTCTGTATATAGTCTGTAGAGCATCTACAGATGGACTATCTAAATAAAGTGTTACCAAAACATGAGTTTAATGTGTTTCCATTGCATTTTCCACTCTACCAATAGTTTTGTCACACAAACTGTTGCGATAAATGACAAACTTGCCCAATCTGGTTTTCGCGCATGCTCTAGACAAGTGGACACTGGAAAGGTTAGGTTATTTGATGAGATGGATAAGAGCAAGATCATTTTTATTTTTAATTGGCAGCTAAGCATCGATCATAATGTCACTAGCATACAAATTAAAATGCTCAATATTTATTGGAAAGGAGCATCGAGCTCATCACCGTGCACTGTCACCACCTTGTAGCCTAAACTGTGCATGCTTTTCCAAGTCACAGTGGGAGGACCACACAAAATAGCATCCTGTGTCTGCAAATTTACCTCGACATGATGGTTATTCTATCAACAACTGCTCTAGAAATTGTTTCCCCAGCAATACTTTGCATAATACAATTACCGACAAAAAAAGATCTCACCATGTCGAAATAACAAATTGTCTGTTGACATTCCTAAGATTGGACCGACACTTCCTGTTTCCATCACACTTGCCGTGATTTTTCTTTATACGCCATGACTTTACATGCATAGAAACTGTGGATGGAAACATGGTTATTGATGATGCTAATGCTAATACATCCTTAATGCCTTTTCTAAACACCCAAGATCAATTGATCATACAAATAAAAAACACCTCTCTTTCCCTCCCCTTCTCCTTCCCTCTCCCCTCCCCTCTCCCCCCAGGCCGGAGGCGGGTTACCAGAGGGTCCTCCAGGTTGATCTGGAGGTGAACGGGCTACTGGACCCACTGGGCAGCCGGGTGGTGATGTGGCAGGTGGAGTACCCTCCCACCAGCTCCCTCACTGACGAGGTCCAGACCCTCATCCACCTGGCACCACAGGACTTGGGTGGCATTGTGCCACTGGCAATGGTGAGGAACCAGAAAGAGAGTACCTGTGTGTGTGTGTAGTAATATTTATCATGTATATAATATACACCTGAAATGTGACTCGTAATAAGACTATTCATTTAGCCCATTAAATTAATTATCTGAGTCCATTAGATAAATAGCAATATGCAAGAACACTATAGTTGAGTTACAGTAATAGGCAATGAAGAAATATCTGAGAATGGAATTCTAAACACAAGTGTATTTAATTACTTTGTAAAATGAATGGATTCACATACAAGGAATAAAGCTTAAGTTACAGTGGCTTGCGAAAGTATTTACCCGCCTTGGCATTATTCCTATTTTGTTGCCTTACAACCTGGAATTAAAATAGATTTTGGGGGGGGTTGTATCATTTCATTTACACAACATACCTACCACTTTGAAGATGCAAAATATTTTTTATTGTGAAACAAACAACAGAAAACTTGAGCGTGCATAACTATTCACCCCCCCTCAATTGGATTGAGGTCTGGGCTTTGACTAGGCCATTCCAAGACATTTAAATGTTTCCCCATAAACCACTCAAGTGTTGCTTTAGCAGTATGCTTAGGGTCATTGTCCTGCTGGAAGGTGAACCTCCGTCCCAGTCTCAAATCTCTGGAAGACTGAAACAGGTTTCCCTCAAGAATTTCCCTGTATTTAGCGTCATCCATCATTCCTTCAATTCTGACCAGTTTCCCAGTCCCTGCCGATGAAAAACATCCCCACAGCATGATGCTGCCACCACCATGCTTCACTGTGGGGATGGTGATCTCGGGGTGATGAGAGGTGTTGGGTTTGCGCCAGACATAGCCTTTTCCTTGATGGCCAAAAAGCTCAATTTTAGTCTCATCTGACCAGAGTACCTTCTTCCATATGTTTGGGGAGTCTCCCACATGGTTTTTGGCGAACACCAAACGTGTTTGCTTATTTTTTTCTTTAAGCAATGGCTTTTTTCTGGCCACTCTTCCGTAAAGCCCAGCTCTGTGGAGTGTACGGCTTAAAGTGGTCCTATTACAGCTCCTTCAGGGTTATCTTTGGTCTCTTTGTTGCCTCTCTGATTAATGCCCTCCTTGCCTGGTCCGTGAGTTTTGGTGGGCGACCCTCTCTTGGCAGGTTTGTTGTGGTGTCATATTCTTTCCATTTGTTAATCATGGATTTAATGGTGCTCCGTGGGATATTCAAAGTTTCAGATATTTTTTTATAACCCAACCCTGATCTGTACTTCTCCACAACTTTGTCCCTGACCTGTTTGGAGAGCTCCTTGGTCTTCATGGTGCGGCTTGCTTGGTGGTGCCCCTTGCTTAGTGGTGTTGCAGACTCTGGGGCCTTTCAGAACAGGTGAGATCAAGTGACAGATCATGTGACACTTAGATTGCACACAGGTGTTCTTTATTTAACTAATTATGTGACTTCTGAAGGTAATTGGTTGCACCAGATCTTACTTAGGGGCTTCATAGCAAAGGGGGTGAATACATATGCACGCACCACATTTCCGTTATTTATTTTTGAGAATTCTTTTCATTTCACTTCACCAATTTGGAATATTTTGTGTATGTCCATTACATGAAATCAAAATAAGATTACAGGTTGTAATGCAACAAAATAGGAAAAACGCCAAGGGTGATGAGTACTTTTGCAAGGCACTGGACAAAGCATTAACAAGAATTACAAGGCAGTATTCTAAGCATGGTCAGAGAGGGAGAGCGAGAGAGAGACAAAGAAACAATGGCTTGTGCCATAGCCCATAGCTCATGGGAGAGGGAGAGAGAAAGAGTGTAGGTATCTCACCAAAGCAAGTCAGTAACATAAGAGAAAGAACAATTAATCTACAATGAATGGTGGCGGTGGGGTTATGGTATGGGCAGGCATAAGCTACGGACAACAAACATAATTGCATTTTATTGATGGCAAGTTGAATGCACAGAGATACCGTGATGAGATCCTGAGGCCCATTGTCGTGCCATTCATCCGCCGCCATCACCTCATGTTTCAGCATTGTAATGCACGGTCCCATGTCACAAGGATCTGTACACAATTCCTGGAAGCTGAAAATGTCCCAGTTCTTCGATGGCCTGCATACTCACCAGACATGTCACCCCACTGAGCGTGTTTGGGATGCTCCGGATCGATGTGTATGACAGCGTGTTCCAGTTCCTGCCAATATCCAGCAACTTTGCACAGCCATTGAAGAGGAGTGGGACAACATTCTACAGGCCCCAATCAACAGCCTGATCAACTCTATGCGAAGGAGATGTGTTGCGCTGCATGAGGCAAATGGTGGTCACACCAGATACTGACTGGTTTTCTAATCCACGCCCCTACCTTTTTTTTAAAGGTACCATATCTGTGACCAACAGATGCAAATCTGTATTTCCAGTCATGTGAAATCCATAGATTAGGGCCTAATTTATTTATTTCCATTTACTGAATTCCCTATATCAACTGTAACTCAGTAAAGTCTTTGAAATTGTTGCATGTTGCGGTTATATTTGTGTTCTGTGTAAATAATTGGTTTTACTCTGTGGGCCGGCAGGCTGCCTGAAATGTGCAGGAGGATTTCCTCTGCCTGGGTTCCAATAGCGCCCGACCATATGCCTTTTCTTTTTACATAAATCACAACACCACTTTGTGGGCTGTTAGCGATTAGCCTCTGTACCTGTCTCAATAACTGCAATGGGGCTATTTTGGTAGCTTGGCCCGCTCACACACCAGAGAGCGGCATGGATGCGCACACCACACCCGTAGGTTGGACTGACTGTGTGTCCATCCCACTATCTGTATCCGAAACAGACAAATCACTTTGGAGCCTATTTGAGCTCTGTTCTAACAAATCTCTCTGCGCATCTTGTCAAAATGACCTAGTAAAATCAATTCTGCTTGCAAGTTCTGCTTGCAACTGCTCTATTTTGCACTCTGATGTCCTCTGGGATTAATTTTCTTATGCATGCCAATATATTGCCAGTAATTAAGAATTTCATCCCTAGTCAAATTAAATGTAAGACCTTTCTCATCTTTTTTGATCATATCAATAATAAGAGATTGCCATAACTCAAAAATATAAATTGCTGGCATCTTTGCCATCACGTAAGGTATGTATTTGTTATATATTGGGGAATCGAATGGAATAAACTCAAGTTTAGTCCAAAGTATCCATAAGATACAACAAGTCGGAAGTCGCCATTTACTGTACCTTCAAAGTTATCGATATAATCCACAATTTCCTAATTGTTTACTGTAGTGTAGAAAGATTTATCATGTATATTATATACACCTCACATGCGACTCGTAATAAGACTATGCATTTAGCCCATTCAATTATGACTCCATTAGATAAATAGCAATATGCAAGAACACTATAGTTGAGTTACAGTAATAGGCAATGAAGAAATATCTGAGAATGGAATTCTAAACACAAGTGTATTTAATTACTTTGTAAAATGAATGGATTCACATACAAGGCATAAAGCTTACGTTACAAAGAATGAATACGCATTACAAAGCATTATTCCAAGCATGGTCGAAGAGTGTGAGAGAGAGAGAAAGAAACCATGGCTTGTGCTATGACCTAAAGCTCATGGGAGAGGGAGAGAGAAAGAAAGAGCGTAGGTATCTCACCACAGAAAGTCAGGAACATAAGAGAAAGAACAATATATCTAAGACCCTTTTATAAGGTTCTGAGTTGTTTGGATTAAAAATCAAAGTTGTTGACCGATAGTGTTACTGGAAAGTTAACCTCCAATCAGATATCAGACCTACATGATGTAATCACAACATAACCTCTGCTTCTCAGATGTGTGACAATGGGGGTTAGCAAGATCAACACAGAGAATGATGAATTCCTAAGACAACACAAAGGAATCCTTGCATACAGTTAGTTGATAAGAAGAGTCACTTCGGGGGCTGGGCCCTACTACATCTGTCTGTGTGTGTGTGTGTGTGCAGCTTTACCTCACATGGCGGACTGCACTCTGCAGGAGACTTTGTCTCTCCTCTCTCCAAAGCTGACACCTGCTGTTTTACCTCTCTTTGCAATTCTAATCCCTTGTGTCATTGATTTTCTTTTATGTCTTTGTCTCTTTCTACTGCTTGCGCCTGGAAAAGCAGAGGAAAGACAAATTGCTGTTATTGTAAATGAGAGGAATTTTGAACGTAATGATAAAATCATTGTGTGTTGGCTGTCAAGCTTGGAGGCCATTTTAAAAGTAGTGTGTTTGAGTAGTGAGGTGAACAAGCTGAAGTCCCATGTTGAAAGCCCAGACCTCTCTGCTAGGGTTAAACACTAAGCTTGCACTTTTTAATTGGCTGTAATTTGGCTAATAGAGCTTTTCTGTACTTTCCATGATTGAGAAGGTAATTGAGTTTGGACCCAGGATAATCCTTTTAAAAAACAGATGGATGCATCAGCAAGGGACTCTAGACAGCCAAATGTATTACGATAATGAATATTTATTTATGATAAAATGTTTGCAACTGTTTGGCATTCAGTGTTGTTTGGGTTGTGGATTTTAGTTTTCTCTATGAAAATAAATATGTACGCTGCAGTCAGATTTTTTATTTGATTTTCCAAATTGCAAATAGTGTTCTAAGCTCTGGGTTTCATTACGGTAATTGGTGAGAAAGCACTTCACCCCCACAAACAATTATGTATTCAGCCAGGACAGCAACATGTAGATTTCTACTTTGTCTTTAACCTTTGGCTGGCCCCACTCTAACATCCAGGTCAGATTTTCTCCCATTAACATTTATAGACTTATTTTTTTGTCATTTCGCAGACGCTCTTATCCAAAGAGACTTACAGGAGCAATTAGGGTTGGGGGGGGATTGTTTTAAGATGGTCATACCATGGCTCATTTAGCTTTTTGATTTTGAATTTTGGGACCCCTTTAGGTATCCCCCAAAAAGTATGTAAAAATGATTTGATAAAATATAGAATTTGGCCTTTACTACTATAGCCCATAGAAATGCATTGAATAACACATTCATAAATGGCAAAAATGACAGTCAAAAAATGTATCATAAGGAATTAGGTTTTAAAGTGTCTGTCCTATATCTAGGAGATATACCGACAAAAGTTGGCATATCCGCATTATCAACTTCAGACGAGTCCGGTGGGGCTTGTGGAGGTCATAGAGCAAAAAGGAGAACACCAAACCGTTTTGAAACTACAGAAGTTTTCGGGATATCTCATGGTCTGTCAAACACCGCTGTAGCTTGGCCACCTTCCACCGCAGATGCGGAAGGCCAACATAGGCGAATGCGGTGGTGCAAAAAACCCAGATATCTTTAGCTTAAACTGATAGATTTGTTTTATGTTACTTACATTGTCACACGTGTACATCAATAGACTCTTAACCCTCCCGTTGTCCTAGGGTCAAAATGACCCGCCACTGAGTTGAACCAACTTTATTAAATTTTTATATTTTTGGGATCATTTGTGAGAAGGAGGCAGTGAGACTTTAAAGAAAGTATCACTGCCTCCTTCTCACAAATGATCCAAAAAATATAAAAATGAAATAAAGTTGGTTCAACACAGTGGCGGGTCATTTTGACCCTAGGACAACGGGAGGGTTAAGGAGCTCTTAACCACTAGGCCCCTATTGTCAAAATATTAGCTTTTCCTGCCTCTGTAGCTACTACCGGGGTCTGTGACATATAGGAGCTTTGCAGACAGAGCGTTGGGCTGAGCAGAGGTTTGCCGAGTACCCACTTGTCCCTTTAGTCAAAGTGGAAAGTGCCTTCACACATGAGTGCGACAGCCGGCGGTGACCATAGCAATGAAATAAACCAACATAATGGACGTACTGAAAGTGAATCGCTATAAGGGACAGATTGCAATTCCCTCGGGGGAGGGAGGGGTGGTCCAAAATAGGGGAGGGTTGTCAAACTTTGTTTTGCTTTGGGGAGGGTTGTGTGTTTTTTTTATTGGGCACAGGGGAAAAAACGGTTTAATCCATTTTAGAATAACGCTGTAACTTAACAAAATGTGGAAAAAGTGAAGGGGTCTGAATACTTAATGAATGCACTGTAGGATCCATGTTCTACATATAGTAAGACAGAGGGTCGCTGTTTCGATTGATCGGATGCTTTATCTGAGATTGATGCGTCTTTCTGTCGGTGCGCATCTCGGTCAAATAAATGATCAATATTTGGTAATGTATTATTACAAAAATGTTCATTAATTGTAATCCACATTATAATTCACATTTCACTGGCTCAAATTAAGATCCTAAATTATATAATTACTCCTGTCTAAATAAAATCATTCAAAATACTTCACCAGAGAGCTTGACTTAGCCACAGAGGATCATTAGCTTATTTTTTCTGTTTTTTTTTCAAGTGTGTATGCCTATGCCAATTTGGACAGCGCGTTTGGCAATAGGCCTAGTTGATTGAGTTACGGCTGTCAGTGAAAAGCATCTAAAATATGTATAAAGATAATGTGTATTGAGTATAATTTAAAATGTTGCAACAAGAAGAAGGAGAGGGGTGTGTGGTGTAGATATGGCACATCTCTCTCCAGAATACATTCACTCAGCTCTCCAGAATGCGCTCAGCTGTCTCTCGCCAATTTTTGCGCTTTCATTGTGTGAATTGTTTGCCGTTTGATTTTATATTTTTGATAAATTCCCCATTACGTATGTCAACAGTATGCCTTGTAAATGTACCGTTAATCCTCAGTCATTTGGCTGCTGTACATTAATTTCTGTTAATTAATGTATTAATTACAGCCATTTAGCCTACCATTCACATTATCGGAGTGGAAACTTTGTTTGCAACTTTGTTTGCACAACCTGCTACACTTGTGAGAAACAAGTTAAGGCTTTATTTCATAACCATCATTTACGAGTTTTTCATCGTCTTTTGTTTGGAGTGCACCATGTGGGCAATGAGCATGTGTCTGGTTTCTCTCTAGGAACATACAGAGGGAGTGAGCGCGCCTGAGCATGCATAGAAGTAGGCCTACCTGGCCTGCTGTGTGCATATGTATGTCATGAACGTCGTATGAAGGAGTGGACCAAAGCGCAGCGTGTTGAGCGAACATGATTGACTTTATTACCGTCAGTGATAATAAGCACACTACACAAAACAATAAACGACTTGTGAAGTCCACGGTGACAAAGACCGACAAGGAACAAAAACCCACCACACCCAAGGGAAAACATACAGTTTGAATATGGCTCCCAATCAGAGACAACCCACAACAGCTGACACTCGTTGCCTCTGATTGGGAGCCACTCTGGCCAACATAGACATAGAACAACTAGACACTCAAAACACAGCACATAAACACACGGAATCTACACACCCTGGCTCAACATATAAAGTCCCCAGAGCCAGAGTGTGACAGTACCCCAAAGGCGCGGACTGCGACCGCGCCTCAACAAAACTCAAACAGGGGAGGGCTGGGTGGGCATTCCTCCTCGGAGGCGGCTCCGGCTCCGGGCTTGACCACCACCCTTCCATAATTCCCCCGTAGCGCCCCTGGTCCGGTCTGACCCCGCTGGCTGGATCTGGACTGGACATCGACGGAGCGGATTGCTTACGCTCCGTTGTGGAGCAGCTGACCGGTACCTGATCAGGCACCGGACTGACGACGCGCACCCCTGACTTGGTGCGTGAGGCAGGAACGGACCGGACCTGGCTGACGATGCGCCCCCCTGGCTTGGTGCGTGGAGCAGCAACGGACCGGACCGGGCTGATGATACGCACCCCTGGCTTGGTGCGTGGAGCCGGAACGGGCCTCACCGGACTGACGACTCGCACCCTTGGCTTGGTGCGTGGAGCAGCGACGGGCCGGACCTGGCTGACGACTCGCACCCCGGGCTTGGTGCGAGTAGCAGGAACGGGCTGAACCAGGCTGACGACTCGCACCCCTGACTTGGTGCGAGTGGCAGGAACGGGCTGGACCAGGCTGACGACTCGCACCCCTGGCTTGGTGCGAGTGGCAGGAACGGGCTGAACCAGGCTGACGACTCGCACCCCTGGCTTGGTGCGAGTGGCAGGAACGGGCTGGACCAGGCTGACGACGCACACCGTAGGCTTGGTGCGTGGAGCAGGGACAGGCCGGGCTGGGCTGGCGACGCACACCATAGGCTTGGTGCGTGGAGCAGGGACAGGCCGGGCTGGGCTGGCGACGCACCCCGTAGGCTTGGTGCGTGGAGCAGGAACAGGCCGGGCTGGGCTGTCGACGCACACCGTAGGCTTGGTGCGTGGAGCAGGGACAGGCCGGGCTGGGCTGGCGACGCACACCGTAGGCTTGGTGCGTGGAGCAGGAACAGGCCGGGCTGGGCTGTCGACGCACACCGTAGGCTTGGTGCGTGGAGCAGGGACAGGCCGGGCTGGGCTGGCGACGCACCCCGTAGGCTTGGTGCGTGGAGCAGGAACAGGCCGGGCTGGGCTGTCGACGCACACCGTAGGCTTGGTGCGTGGAGCAGGGTCAGGCCGGGCTGGGCTGGCGACGCACACCGTAGGCTTGGTGCGTGGAGCAGGGACAGGCCGAACCGTACTGGGAACACACACCACTGGCCTTAAACGGGGATCAGGAACGGGCCGGACCGGACTGGCAATACACCTCAGTACCTCTCGCCGTGCCTCTACAACTTCCTTCCCTCCTCTCGCCAATGGCTCCCGTAACCCGGTGGCCTTCTCTCCTCGTCTCCCATTTCGGTCTGTGGCAGCCTCCTGCTGCCCAGTCGCCCATGCCGTGTGCCCCCCCCTAAAAAATTCTTGGGGGTGCCTCTCGTCCTTCCGACGATGGCACTGCTGACGCCGCTGCTCCTCTCTCGCCAGGGCCTTAATCCTACCCCAAGGTCCCTTGCCCCCGAGCATGTCCTCCCAGGACCACGATTTGCCCACCTGGGCCATCGCCAGCCTCTCCATCTCCTTTCCTGGCGCTTCCTCCCATGTCCAGTCTGCCTGCTCCTGGACACGCTGCTTGGTCCTTTTATGGTGGGTTTTTCTGTCACGAACATCGTATGAAGGAGTGGACCAAAGCGCAGCGTGTTGAGCGAACATGATTGACTTTATTACCATCAGTGATAATAAGCACACTACACAAAACAATAAATGACTCGTGAAGTCCACGGTGACAAAGACCGACAAGGAACAAAAACCCACCACACCCAAGGGAAAACATACAGTTTAAATATGGCTCCCAATCAGAGACAACCCACAACAGCTGACACTCGTTGCCTCTGATTGGGAGCCACTCTGGCCAACATAGACATAGAACAACTAGACACTCAAAACACAGCACATAAACACACGGAATCTACACACCCTGGCTCAACATATAAAGTCCCCAGAGCCAGAGTGTGACAATGTAGGAAAGAATTGTATGAAAAATGTATGCACTCACTAAAACTGTAAGTCGCTCTGGATAAGAGCGTCTGCTAAAATCACTAAAATGTCAAATGAAAGAGCCCATTTGGGATATCTGATTTCTGATTGTCTTAACTCACCACTTCCAACACTAATACGCTGAGCTTCTCATAAAACATTTTCTTCACCTCAAACAGTAAGTCAATAAAGTCTGTTTTTTTGTTTACATCCTTTGCGAATAATAATAGTTCCTCACAGTTTTTGAAAAATCTTTTCAACTCTTTCCTGGCCTTGACAATCACCTTGCCTTGGTGTGATATTGGCCCAGAATAGGGCAGCACGGCTGGCCCTTAAATGTACACAGAGAGCTAACATTAATAATATGCATGTCAATCTATCCTGGCTCAAAGTAGAGGAGAGATTGACTTGTATTTGTGAGAAGTATTGACATGTTGAATTCATCGAGCTGTCTGTTTAAACCACATTAGTGAGTTCATGCAACTTATTATATGACTTTTTACTCCTGAACTTATTTAGGCTTTCCATAAGAAAGGAGTTGAATACTTATTGACTCAAGACATGTCAGCTTTTAATTTTGTATTAATTTTTAGAAAATTGGGGTATTGTGTCTAGGCCAGTGACAAATAAATCTAAATGTAATCCATTTTAAATTCAGGCTGTAACAACAAAATGTGGAAAAGTCAAGGGGTGTGAATACTTTCTGAAGGTACTGTAATTCCACAATTACCATGATGGGTTACATTTTAAGATACCTATCACTGTCCTTTACACCATTTTGAAATACTTATCCATAGACCTCCAGTTGTCCTCCAATACCCCTCCCACAAAAAATAACAATAACAAAAAAATCCTGCTTAGCTGACATGGAATTGTTTTCAGACGGTCATACTATGGATCATTTAGCTATTTGATTTAGAATTTTAGGACCCCTTTAGGTATCCAAAACAATATAAAAAAACATTTGATAAAATATTGATTTTGGCCTTTACTAATAAAGCCCATAGAAACTCATTGAATAACACATTCATAAATGGCAAAAAAAAATACATTTTAAGAAACAAGGAGGAGATATTTAAAAAACTCAGGAAATGTAACCCCGTTTTTGGGTAGGCCCATTAGTTTGTAGCCCAAACGGTTCGGACTCTCCCAAACAGAAGTTGACACATCGACGGTACTTACTTCAGACCATCGTGTGTGCCATTCAGAGGGTGAATGGGCAAGACAAAATATTTAAGTGCCTTTGAATGGGGTATGGTAGTAGGTGCCAGGCACACTGGTTTGAGTGTGTCAAGAACTGCAATGCTGCTGGGTTTTTCACGCTCAACAATTGAATCAAGAATGGTCCAACACCCAAAGGACATCCAGCCAACTTGACACAACTGTGGGAAGCATTGGAGTCAACATGGGCCAGTATCCCTGTGGAACACTTTCAACACCTTGTAGAGTCCATGCCCCAACAAATTGAGGCTGTTCTGAGGGCAAAGGGGGGTGCAACTCAATATTAGGAAGGTGTTCCTAATGTTTTGTACACTCAGTGTATATATAATAATATGACTTATGATTCCATTGCTAAGTCCAATAGATATTGCCCAACCAGACTAAACCTTTTTTTCCCTTTTTTTTTTTAGCCAGTATGTGTCATCTCCGACAGTAGAGGGGTCTGGGTTTCTGCGTGTTCAGCTGCCATACCCATTCCCAACCGCTGCAGAGTGAATATCAATGCTATATGTCCATGCTATGTACAGTAAACTAGAATAATTAGTGTTTGTGAAGTAAATATAGTCCTAATTAAAGAATCCTGTCTAAGGCTGGTTCTGCTTTCTGAGCCAGATGAGACACTTCTAAAGTATACATTGATCATTTGTCCTGGCCAGCGTGATATGTTTACCTCTTGTTTTCTTTCTTTTTTGCCAAAGGAAAGGAATGAGTTAGCCCTCTCATGGTCAATAACAAGAGAAAAACAACATAAAAGCACTTGCCATCACTGTGTTAATTGAAAGTAAAATTAATTTGGTTATTGAGGCATTAAGCATCATTATAGTATATTAAAGATAATTCGTTCAACTCTCCATATAATTCTCCAATGAAATGAATGCAAACAGATGCAGGCCTATAACCACTGGAGTGGGGTGCAGTCGTCTTGATCCACCGGGGGACAGAGCGGGCGGATCAATAAAAGAGGGGTGGTATAATGACTTCTAACCTCAATTTAACAACCGTTCACTCTGGGCACTGGTAGAGAGGTATATTTTCTGGGTGATTTAAATATTGACTGGCTTTCATGAAGCTGCCCACTCAAGAAAAAGCTTAAAACTGTAACCAGTGCCTGCAACCTGGTTCAGGTTATCAGTCAACCTACCAGGGTAGTTACAAACAGCACAGGAATGAAATAATTTACATGTATTGATCACATCTTTACTAATGCTGCAGAAATTTGCTTTAAAGCAGTATCCAAATCCATCGGATGTAGTGATCACAATATAGTAGCCATATCTAGGAAAACCAAAGTTCCAAAGGCTGGGCCTAATATAGTGTATAAGAGGTCGTACAGGAAGTTTTGTAGTGATTCCTATGTTGTTGATGTAAATAATATTTGTTGGTCTGTGCTGTGTAATGAGGAGCAACCAGACGCTGCACTTAACATATTTATGAAATTGCTTATACCAGTTACTAAAAAGCATGAACCCATTAAGAAAATGACTGTAAAAACTGTTAGAAATTGTATGGTTGAGAGGGATGAGGCAAAAGGAATGGCAAATAAGTCTGGCTGCACAACCGATTGGCAAACGTACTGCAAATTGAGAAATCATGTGACTAATCTGAATAAAAATAAGAAGAAACTATACTGTGAAACAAAGATAAATGATATAAAGAATGATAGTAAAAAACTCTGCTCAATCATTAATTGAATCAGATGGCTCATTCATCACAAAACCCACTGATATTGCCAATTACTTTAATGATTTTTTCATTGGCAAGATTAGCAAATTTAGGCAAGACATGCCAGCAACAAACGCTGACACTACACATCCAAGTATAACTGATCAACTTATAAAAGACAAGCCTTGTAATTTTGAATTCCGTAAAGTGAGTGTGGAAGAGGTCAAAAAAGTATTGTTGTCTATCAACAATGACAAACCACCGGGGTCTGACAACTTGGATGGAAAGTTACTGAGAATGATAGCGGACGATATTTCCACTCCTATTTGCCATATCTTCAATCTAAGCCTACAAGGAAGTGTGTGCCCTCAGGCCTGGAGGGAAGCAAAAGTAATTCCGCTACCCAAGAATAGTAAAGCCCCCTTTTACTGGCTCAAATAGCCAACCAATCAGCCTGTTACCAAACCTTAGTAAACTTTTGGAAAAAATGGTGTTTGACCAGATACAATGCTATTTTACAGTAAACAAATTGACAACAGATTTTTAGCACTCTTATACGGAAGGACATTCAACAAGCACGGCACTTACACAAATTACTGATGATTGGCTGAGAGAAATTGATGATAAAAAGACTTCAGTGTGGCGTTTGACATTATCGATCATAGTCAGCTGATGGAAAAATGTATGTGTTATGGCTTTACACCCTGCTATATTGTGGATAAAGAGTTACCTGTCTGTCACAGAGTGTGTTCTTTAATGAAGCCTCTCCAACATAATCCAGGTAGAATCAGGAATTCCCCAGGGAAGCTGTCTAGGCACCTTACTTTTCTAATAATATAATAATATGCCATTTAGCAGACGCTTTTATCCAAAGCGACTTACAGTCATGTGTGCATACATTTTTACGTATGGGTGGTCCCGGGGATCGAACCCACTACCCTGGCATTACAAGTGCCATGCTCTACCAATTGAGCTACAGAGGACCAATTTTACTATCAATCTTTACTAACGACATGCCACTGGCTTTGCGTAAAGCCACTGTGTCTATGCATGCAGATGACTCACCACTATACACGTCAGCTACTACAGCGAGTGAAATCACTGCAACACTTAACAAAGAGCTGCAGTTAGTTTCAGACTGGGTAGCAAGGAATAAGTTAGTCCTAAATATGTCTAAAACTAAAAGCATGGTATTTGGAACAAATCATTCACTAAACCCTAAACCTCAACTAAATCTTATAATAAATAATGTGGAAATTGAGCAAGTTGAGGCGACTAAACTGCTTGGAGTTGAGGATTGTAAACTGTTATGGTCAAAACATGTTGATACAACAGTAGCTAAAATGAGGAGAAGTCTGTCCATAATAAATCACAGCTCTGCCTTTTTAACAACACTATCAACAAGGCAGGTCCTACAGGCCCTAGTTTTGTTGCACCTGGACTACTGTTCATTCGTGTGGTCAGGTGTCACAAAAATGGACCTTGGGAAATGACAATTTGCTCAGAACATGGCAGCATGGCTGGCCCTTGGGTGTACACAGAGAGCTAACATTAACATTCCACCTTGGGATTCAGTTAGTGAATTCATTTTGATATAATTGTCCAACAATGAGCTGGGAATAATAATAAAATATATACTGTATACATGTCAACTTCTCCGGTACCATAACTTAATCGGGCAAAAGTAAATAAAATAAACTGTCTGAGTACAATTTCAGCGTCTTAGGCTGTATAACATTTGACCTCTCCCAGTCTTTTTTCACATATAGGTCTTTTAAAATATTCCCACTTACTCAGGCTTTTGAAGCCTATCGGCTGGGGGGCATTAGATTATTAGATTATTTTTTTTGCCAGATCATAGCAATCATCATGTTGTCCTGTTCCCTTGTCAGTTTGTTACTTAAACAAATAGATCATGGCTATAACCTACCAATTAATGGGTTGTCATTTAGGCCACATAGCCAATATTCATTAAAGTGTTATTCATTTAGACAGATCGCCTGAGTGGTGCTGTGAATATCTTTTCAATAGGTGTGTAAGTGAAGGCATTAACAACACATACCTTTCTATTTTGTATCTCTGATGTGTTGGGGTGTAATAGTCCATCGTTCACCTTATTTCAGTAGCCTAAACAGTTCAATAGTCCAGTGTCCCGTCTTTTACTTTTGGGTTTGTACACCAGCTTCAAGCAGCTGAACATACAATATTGTGGGTTATGGAAAATATATTTCACAGCGGTTTAGATGGTACAATGATTCTCTACACTATACTGTACTTGCTTGTTTTGTCACATAAACTGAAATTAGGCGAACTATTAGAAGTTTAGCAACCAGGAAATGGCGGAGCGATTTAAGATGCTGTCCTAGCCTATACAGTTAATTAATTGCCCTTTCCTACGGTTTCCTTGTTCAGGTTGTCCAGGAATCAGGTAGCATATTTTGCTGATTTTAGTGTGATGTCTTTTTCCTTCAATTTGACCCGTAGTTGTGGGGGGCACACCCAGAGAGAACGGGATTCATTTTCCCATATATCTTTCTTCATGGAGTCGAATTCTCTCCATTTCATGTAGAGGTCTCTGCTCATTTCGGTGTTGATGTAGATCCGATGGCCCTCATACATCAAAGCTCAGACTCCTGACTTTTTTGCTTTGATGGCCAGTCATAGAACTTTATCTTGGTCCCTATAGTTAAGGAACTTTGAAATTATGCCCCATGGTTTGCTGCTCGTGTCCCCTCTCGGTCCGCCTGTTTGATGTGCTCGTTCAATTATGGGAGCCATGTGAAGTTCTCCTCACCCAGTAGTTTTGGTATTACTTTTTCCAGGAATTCTTCCATTCCGGTTGTTCCACAGCATTCGTGGAAAATAAAAAAAATAAGATTTGAACGACGATTGAATTCATCCATCAAGTAACATTTTTCTGTAAGCCCCATAATGACGTATTTTTGTTCAGCGAAGATTTTCTCATGCGATTTTCTCAATGGTTAAGCCCGTTTCGGCATCCTTCACGCGTTTGCCCAGCTCAGTCATATCAGTTAGGATTTTTTTTTACATCATCTGATATTTTCTTCATATGCTTAGACAGTTTCTCATTGCCAGTGCGAATTTCTGTTATTAGTGTCTCTAAACTCACTTTAGTCAAATCGGCAGCTACTCGGTCCATGGTCGCGTTGTTTCGTTGTGTTTGTTTGACTATTTCTCGATCTAGTATTTGCCATAACATGCAGTTACCAACATAACGTTTCAGTTATTTCTTAATTTTAGATTCAAGTTCTTTCCTATTTAAGGGGTATATTTTAGTAAAAAGATGCAATGACAAATTGATTCCCTTCACCTGACTACCTTATGGTCGCCATTTTGAGAGGTTGTATTTGTCTGGGTAGCTGGTTAACTATTTAGCAGTCTTATGGCTTGGGGGTAGAAGCTCTTGCCATGCGGTAGCAGAGAGAACAGTCTAT
This sequence comes from Coregonus clupeaformis, assembly GCF_020615455.1. Lineage (NCBI taxonomy): Eukaryota > Metazoa > Chordata > Actinopteri > Salmoniformes > Salmonidae > Coregonus > Coregonus clupeaformis. The sequence goes on along the minus strand of NC_059218.1, from coordinate 22,408,467 downwards.
GACTTGGGTGGCTGGAGTCTTTTTCAGGCATTTTTAGGACCTTTCTCTGACTCCTCTTGGTATAGAGGTTCTGGATGGCAGAGAGCTTGGCCCCAGTGATGTACTGGGCCATACGCACTACCCTCTGTAGCGCCTTGCGGTCGGATGCCAAGCAGTTGCCATATCAAGCCGTGATGCCGCCAGTAAAGATGCTCTCAATGGTGCAGCTGTATAACTTTTTGAGGATCTGAGGGCCCATGCCAAATCTTGTCAGCCTCCTGAGGGGGAAGAGGCGTTCTTCTCGACTGTGTTGGTGTGTATGGGCCATGTTAATTACTTAGTGATGTTGACACCTTAAGACACTTGAAGCTCTCGACCTGCTCCACAACAGCCCCATTGATGTGGATGGGGGCATGCTCAGCCCTCCATTTCCTGTAGTCCACGATCAGATCCTTTGTCTTGCTGACGTTGAGGGAGAGGTTGTTGTTCTGGCAATACACTGCCAGGTCACTGACCTCCTTCCTATAGTTGTCGGTGATAAGGCCTACCACCGTCGTGTTGTCAGCAAACTTAATGATGGTGTTGGAGTCGTGCATGGCCACACAGTAGTGGGTGAACAGGGAGTACAGGAGGGGACTAAGCACGCACCCCTGAGGGGCCCTCGTGTTGAGGGCCAGCGTGGCAGATGTGTTGTTGCCTACTCACACCACCTGGGGGCAGCCAGTCAGGAAGTCCAGGATCCATTTGCAGAGGACGGTGTTCAGTCCTAGGGTCCTGACCTTAGCGATGAGCTTGGAAGGCACTATGGTGTTGAACGCTGATCTGTAGTCAATGAACAGCATTCTCACATATGTGTTCCTCTTGTCCAGGTGGGAGAGGGCAGTGTGGCGTGCAATAGAGATTGCCTCATCTGTGGATCTATTGGGGTGGTATGAGAATTGGAGTGGGTCCAGGGTGTCTGGGATGATGGTGTTGATGCGAGCCAGGACCAGCCTTTCAAAGCATTTCATGTCTACAGATGTGAGTGCTACGGGACTATGGTGGTCTGGGAGAGGTTGAAAATGTCAGTGAAGACACATGCCAGCTGGTCAGCACATGCTCTGAGTACGCGTGCTGGTAATCCATCTGGCCCCACGGACTTGTGAATGTTAACCTGTTTAAAGGTCTTACTCAAATCCGCTGCGGAGAGCGAGATCACACAGTCATCCAGAACAGCTGGTGCTCTCATGCATGGTTCAGTGTTGCTTGCTTCGATGCGAGCATAGAAAGCATTTAGCTCGTCTGGTAAGCTCGCGTCACTGGGCAGCTCGCGGCAGGGTTTCCCTTTTTAATCTATGATACTTTGCAAGCCCTGCCACATCCGCCAAGCGTCAGAGCCGGCGTAATAAGATTCGATCTTAGTCCTGTATTGATGCTTTGCATGTTTAATGGCTCGTCGGAGATCGTAGCGGGATTTCTTATAAGCGTCCGGATTAGTGTCCCGTTCCTTGAAAGCGGCAGCTCTAGCCTTACTCAATGTGGATGTTGTCTGTAATCCATGTCTTCTGGTTGGAATATGTACGGTCCCTGTGGGGATGTCGTCGCCGATGCACATACTAATGAAGCCAGTGACAGCCTAGAGTCTAGAGTACAGACAGAAATGTACATAAATACATTTTTATGATTCTTGACCATTAAATAGCAAACATTATCTGTTATGAAATGATTGTGGTTCTCACAAATGACATGACTCACATACTATATGATAGCCTACTGTACCGTACCTTGACTCCTTCTACTGGTCACTGCTTGAAAATAGACAATTTAGTTGCCTGGTTATCAGAAAATATGATTTATTTTGGGGGCATTCTGCCATTTGTAGAAGTAATAAATACCAGTATTGATTATTTTATCAGGACCCACTGTAATGTATTCCTTTCCCATTAATTAAATATTGATTTATTACACAAGTTGTTGGCTTGATAATCGGTTGGCTTTTGGTTATTGTGTATTTGTTACCCACTTGTCTCTGATTCCTATTAGGGATTAAATGTTAAAGCACTTCTATTTTCTTTTCTCTGTACTTTCCCAAGAATTTCTGTTTGGAACAAATGCCAAAGTCGATATGGTAAAATGGGCGTCTGTGATCAAGCTTGTTTATTTGCAGAGGACCCTTAGCGGTTCTGCATGCCTTTTGAATATAATAAACTTGGGTCCTTCCTTGTAATGTACTCAGGCCCTGTTCTCTGAGCTGCTCTGAGGGCAGGAGTCTGACAGTACGAGGAGAGCAAACAAAAGTTTGCATGAAAACAAACACACAAACCACACAAACACAGAGGCAGACAGAAAGAGCTAGTCTTGGAAATGAATCTTGACACACATAGATGTTGCCTTTTTTTAAGAGAAGCCTTACAGAGAAAGAGGGAGAGAGAAAGACGGAGAGGGACAGAGAGAGAGAGGGACAGAGAGAAAGACAGAGAGAGAGAGAGGGCAGCAGTAAAGCCCTCTCAGCAGAAACAAAATAAATCCTCCCCAGAATCTGGAGAGCGTTTGAGGGGAGCTGACTTTCCCTCCCTACTTTGCTTTTCTCACAGCGACTAGCAGTGTCGTGAGAGGGCGAGCAAGGGCAGAGATATTTTTTTATATGAGAGAGAGAGGACGAGCCAGAAAGAGAGAATTAGTGCTGTCGATACTAGGAAGATAGAGCAGTGAATTAAAATACAACATATCCACAAGAGGACTTAATAAAGCTATGAGGGGTATTAAATGCACATGATGACAGCTAATGCTTCCTAGAGGACAGCTTACTTAGCATGCTAATGGACAGCCCCACTCTGCTAGCTAGGCCACTATTACCACTGACTGACTGCTATGTCATCTCATTAAATTATTCTTAGAGGATAATTAACATGCTAGCAGCCCGACTCTGCTAGCTAGCTAGGTTACTATTACCAGTGACTGACTTTTATGTCATCACCTAAACACAGTTCCTGACAGAGAGACAGCATGAATGATGGGAGGCTGCCATCTCTGGCTGGTGTGATGTGATTGTTAGTTGTGTGTACAAATGACTGTTACTGGACAGCTTTCCCTTTTGACTTTTCTCCTCTCATCTCCCCTCACCATTAGAGGACATGGCTTTGACATTGGGATGAGTGTATGTTTGTCCTCATCATCATTTTGTCATTACCTGTCATGTCACCAATGTAGATATAGCATTGATTTGGTCCTCTGTAGCTCAGCTGGTAGAGCACGGTGCTTGTTACGCCAAGGTAGTGGGTTCGATCTCCGGGACCACCCATACACAAAAATGTATGCACGCATGACTGTAAGTCGCTTTGGATAAAAGCGTCTGCTAATTGGCATATTATATTATTATTATTATTGAACACTCACATTTGGGCAAACCCCAGTTATTTGAGATGATAGCCCTCGTCCATAAGGCTAATGTTAGTGCAATGCTAATGGTAGTGATTAGAGTGCTATGGAACTGTGAGCATAATGCTAATATTAGTGTTTGACAGAAAGCAAGCTTTGAGAGTGAAATGCTAATAGTAGTGTTTCTGATATAAGGTGTCACACTGGCTATACAGTGCCTTGCAGAAGTATTCATCCCCCTTGGCATTTTTCCTATTTTGTTGAATTGCAACCTGTAATTTAAACTGATTATTATTTGGATTTCCTGTAATGGACATACACAAATTAGTCCAAATTGGTGAAGTGAAATTAAAAACATAACTTGTTTCAAAAAATTATACAAAATAAATAACGGAAAAGTGGTGCGTGCATATGTATTCACCCCCTTTGCTATGAAGCCCCTAAATAAGATCTGGTGCAACCAATTACATTCAGAAGTCACATAATTAGTTAAATAAAGTCCACCTGTGTGCAATCTAAGTGTCACATGATCTGTCACATGATCTCAGTATATATACACCTGTTCTGAAAGGCCCCAGATTCTGCAACACCACTAAGCAAGGGGCACCACCAAGCAAGTGGCACCATGAAGACCAAGGAGCTCTCCAAAAAGGTCAGGGTACAGATCAGGGTTGGGTTATAAAAAAATATCAGAAACTTTGAACATCCCACAGAGCACCATTAAATCCATTATAAAAAAATTGAAAGAATATGGCACCACAACAAACCTGCCAAGAGAGGGCCGCCCACCAAAACTCACGGACCAGGCAAGGAGGGCATTAATCCGAGAGGCAACAAAGAGACCAAAGATAACCCTGAAGGAGCTGCAAAGCTCCACAGCGGAGATTGGAGTATTTGTCCATAGGACCACTTTAAGCCGTACACTCCACAGATCTGGGCTTTACGGAAGAGTGGCCAGTAAAAAGCCATTGCTTAAAGAAAAAAATAAGCAACCACGTTTGGTGTTCGCCAAAAGGCATGTGGGAGACTCCCCAAACATATGGAAGAAGGTACTCTGGTCTGATGGCAGCATCATGCTGTGGGGATGTTTTTCATCGGCAGGGACTGGGAAACTGGTCAGAATTGAAGGAATGATGGATGACGCTAAATACAGGGAAATTCTTGAGGGAAACCTGTTTCAGTCTTCCAGAGATTTGAGACTGGGACGGCGGTTCACCTTCCAGCAGGACAATGACCCTAAGCATACTGCTAAAGCAACACTCGAGTAATTTAAGGGGAAACATTTAAATGTCTTGGAATGGCCTAGTCAAAGCCCAGACTTCAATCCAATTGAGAATCTGTGGTATGATTTAAAGATTGCTGTACACCAGCGGAACCCATCGAACTTGGAGCAGTTTTGCCTTGAAGAATGGGCAAAAATCCCAGTGTCCAGATGTGCCAAGCTTATAGAGACATACCCCAAGAGACTTGCAGCTGTAATTGCTGCAAAAGGTGTTTCTACAAAGTATTGACTTTGGGGGGGTGAATAGTTGTGCACGCTCAAGTTTTCTGTTTTTGTGTCTTATTTCTTGTTTGTTTCACAAAAAAAATTATTTTGCATCTTCAAAGTGGTAGGCATTTGTGTAAACCAAATCATACAAACCCCCCAAAAATCCATTTTAATTCCAGGTTGTAAGGCAACAGAATAGGAAAAAATATCAAGGGGGGTGAATATTTTCGCAAGCCACTGTATCTTCTAATGAGAGAACAGAGACACACAACACTAGAAATTAAATATGCATGGGGAGGACACAGAATGCTGTATGAGACCAGTGTCCAAAGAGGTGGACATGTACTCTTTGAAGCCTGGTAGTGAAACTGATAATTTTTCTCCCTCTCTCTCTTACCCTCTCTCTCTCTCTCTCTCTCTCTCTCTCTCTCTCTCTCTCTCTCTCTCTCTCTCTCTCTCTCTCTCTCTCTCTCTCTCTCTCTCTCTCTCTCTCTCTCTCTCTCTCTCTCTCTCTCTCTCTCTCTCTCTCTCTCTCTTTCTGCATGTTCATTGTTTAGTGTGCTGTTTAGTGTGCTGTCCATGGTCCTGAATGTATCTTTCTAATTTGTTTCTATCATTCACTCTCCCCCGCTTTCTCTCAATCCTGCCAGACAGATAATGAAGTGGGTGACTGTGGGGAGGCACACAGGCAAAGGACCAACAGGTTGACTGGTGAGAGAGGACAGGTGGCACTTTATATCCAGAGAAGCAGGGATGATTGTCACCTAGTTGTTTCCCCTGCCAAGGCAGACAGCTCCCGTCAGTATTTGAGTGTAATCGTGCTGATGATTTCTCTTTATCTTCTGCTCTCAGAGTGTAATATCCACCGGGTTCACGTCTACCTTAAGAGGTAAGCCAGGGATGAGTCTCAAAGTAATAATGGATGGGCCGTGAACTCAGAACCAGTGCTGTCAGTGTGTGTGTGTGTGTGTGTGTGTGTGTGTGTGTGTGTGTGTGCGTGCGTGCGTTAATAGGAGTAGAAAAACATAGCCTGACCATGTCTCTCTCGGTGTGTGGGCATTGGCACAAACAGACAGAATCACACCTGGCTCCCACAACTACTTGACAAGACTCAATGGGCGTGTCCGAATAACCATACTTGGTTCCTAAATAGTAGGCCATTTGAGTATGCGGAAAAATAAAGTTTAATAGTATGCAACATTTTGAAAATCAAATATACTTTAAATACCCGGATGATCAATGTAGATGTGGGGATGCGCTACCGAAAACAACGTATAGCGGGAAACAACACAATCGGGATTGACACATTCTCAGTACGCGAAAATAGAATGCATTATATTATGTGCATTTTTGAAAATCGCGTATGGTTTAAATGCCAGGATGTTATACTCATTCCGGCTCTTCATCTAGTAGAATTTGATGCTCACTTTCCACAATGCATTGGAAGCGGTGGGCTGCTAGTGATATGCCCTAGTTCTCTTCAAGTTGCCAAACAACAAAACTAGGCTACTTAATTGGGAAGATGCCGAATGGCATAGCTTCTGCGGTGGTGCTCAAAAGTAGTTTTTGTTCTCCTTAAAATGAACACGAGTACTGCATCGTAGGCTACATATTTGAAAACAGAAGTATTTCTTTCTTTCTTTCTTTCTTTCTTTTTACCCACAGTGGATTTCTGTTTTCTCATTGAAAGGGTTTATTTTTCTCTTGGCCTTCGTCAGAGCATTTAAACTAAATACTAAACCATCTTTTGTTTTCTGAATGTTTCGGCACCAAGGACTCGGGATGTTGCTGCATTATTGATGTCATGTTAATCAGACCTTTTGATTTGAACATATGGATTGTTTCAGTTTTGTAGGCTAGGTTACCTATTTAATTATTGAATATAAACTCAGAAGAAAAATAAATGTCCCTTTTTCAGGACCCTGTCTTTCAAAGATAATTCATAAAAATCCAAATAACTTTACAGATCTTCATTGTAAAGGGTTTAAACACTGTTTCCCATGCTTGTTCAATGAACCATAAACAATTAATGAACATGCACCTGTGGAACGGTCGTTAAGACACTAACAGCTTACAGAGAGTAGGCAATTAAGGTCACAGTTATGAAAACCTAGGACACTAAAGAGGCCTTTCTACTGACTCTGAAAAACACCAAAAGAAAGATGCCCAGGATCCCTGTTCATCTGCGTGAACGTGCCTTAGGCATGCTGCAAGGAGGCGTGAGGACTGCAGATGTGGCCAGGGCAATAAATTGCAATGTCCGTACTGTGAGACGCCTAAGACAGCGCTACAGGGAGATAGGACGGACAGCTGATCGTCCTCGCAGTGGCAGACCACATGTAACAACACCTGCAGAGGATCGGTACATCCGAACATCTCACCTGCGGGACAGGTACAGGATGGCAACAACAACTGCCTGAGTTACACCAGGAACGCACAATCCCTCCATCAGTGCTCAGACTGTCCGCAATAGGCTGAGAGAGGCTGGTCTGAGGGCTTGTAGGCCTGTTGTAAGGCAGGTCCTCACCAGACATCACCGGCAACAACGTCGCCTATGGGCACAAACCCACCGTCGCTGGACCAGACAGGACTGGCAAAAAGTGCTCTTCACTTACTAGTCGCGGTTTTGTCTCACCAGGGAGGATGGTCGGATTTGCGTTTATCATCGAAGGAATGAGCGTTACACAGAGGCCTGTACTCTGGAGCGGGATCGATTTGGAGGTGGAGGGTCCGTCATGGTCTGGGGCAGTGTGTCACAGCATCATCGGACAGAGCTTGTTGTCATTGCAGGCAATCTCAACGCTGTGCGTTACAGGGATGATATCCTCCTCCCTCATGTGGTACCCTTCCTGCAGGCTCATCCTGACATGACCCTCCAGCATGACAATGCCACCAGACATACTGCTCGTTCTGTGCGTGATTTCCTGCAAGACAGGAATGTCAGTGTTCTGCCATGGCCAGCGAAGAGCCCGGATCTCAATCCCATTGAGCATGTCTGGGACCTGTTGGATCGGAGGATGAGGGCTAGGGCCATTCCCCCCAGAAATGTCTGGGAACTTGCAGGTGCCTTGGTGGAAGAGTAGGGTAACATCTCACAGCATGAACTGTCAAATCTGGTGCAGTCCATGATGAGGAGATGCACTGCAGTACTTAATGCAGCTGGTAGCCACATCAGATACTGACTGTTACTTTTGATTTGTACCCCCCTTTGTTCAGGGACACATTAATCCATTCCTGTTAGTCACATGTCTGTGGAACTTGTTCAGTTTATGTCTCAGTTGTTGAATCTTGTTGTTTTCATACAAATATTTACATATGTTAAGTTTGCTGAAAATAAACACAGTTGACAGTGAGAGGACGTTTTTTTTTTGTGCTGAGTTTATGGATCAAGCCTTAGTAGTCATTCTGATCTAGTTCCCAATGATCAGTGCTTTAGTCTATTATGTTTCTGTCCAGTGGTTCTGAATTTGCGATGAACCCGACTGTCCATGTTTGAACATTTGAAAAGTTTTGGTGTGTACTAGGCTATTTCATTTCATTTAAATACTTTACATAACTTTGGTTTTACTAATCAATATGTAGAAATGTAACCAAATTATTTGTTTCTGTCTTCAGTCCTTTTTAAATAGGATAGATGGGCTGTATGGACTACGGTCAAATTTGATAGTATGCCTATAACCAGCCTGAGTAGGCCTACAACTCCATTCCTATTCTATTCAGAGTTTAGAGAAATGAATCAAATTGGAAATGATCTATTATCAGCCTGGTTAATGCAATGCATACAGTGGGGGAAAAAAGTATTTAGTCAGCCACCAATTGTGCAAGTTCTCCCACTTAAAAAGTTGAGAGAGGCCTGTAATTTTCATCATATGTACACGTCAACTATGACAGACAAAATGAGATTTTTTTTCTCCAGAAAATCACATTGTAGGATTTTTAATGAATTTATTTGCATATTATGGTGGAAAATAAGTATTTGGTCAATAACAAAAGTTTCTCAATATTTTGTTATATACCCTTTGTTGGCAATGACACAGGTCAAACGTTTTCTGTAAGTCTTCACAAGGTTTTCACACACTGTTGCTGGTATTTTGGCCCATTCCTCCATGCAGATCTCCTCTAGAGCAGTGATGTTTTGGGGCTGTCGCTGGGCAACACGGACTTTCAACTCCCTCCAAATATTTTCTATGGGGTTGAGATCTGGAGACTGGCTAGGCCACTCCAGGACCTTGAAATGCTTCTTACTAAGCCACTCCTTCGTTGCCCGGGCGGTGTGTTTGGGATCATTGTCATGCTGAAAGACCCAGCCACATTTCATCTTCAATGCCCTTGCTGATGGAAGGAGGTTTTCACTCAAAATCTCACGATACATGGCCCCATTCATTCTTTCCTTTACATGGATCAGTCGTCCTGGTCCCTTTGCAGAAAAACAGCCCCAAAGCATGATGTTTCCACCCCCATGCTTCACAGTAGGTATGGTGTTCTATGGATGCAACTCAGCATTCTTTGTCCTCCAAACACGACGAGTTGAGTTTTTACCAAAAAGTTATATTTTGGTTTCATCTGACCATATGACATTCTCCCAATCCTCTTCTGGATCATCCAAATGCACTCTAGCAAACTTCAGACGGGCCTGGACATGTACTGGCTTAAGCAGGGGGACACGTCTGCCACTGCAGGATTTGAGTCCCTGGCGGCGTAGTGTGTTACTGATGGTAGGCTTTGTTACTTTGGTCCCAGCTCTCTGCAGGTCATTCACTAGGTCCCCCCCGTGTGGTTCTGGGATTTTTGCTCACCGTTCTTGTGATCATTTTGACCCCACGGGGTGAGATCTTGCGTGGAGCCCCAGATCGAGGGAGATTATCAGTGGTCTTGTATGTCTTCCATTTCCTAATAATTGCTCCCACAGTTGATTTCTTCAAACCAAGCTGCTTACCTATTGCAGATTCAGTCTTCCCAGCCTGGTGCAGGTCTACAATTTTGTTTCTGATGTCCTTTGACAGCTCTTTGGTCTTGGCCATAGTGGAGTTTGGAGTGTGACTGTTTGAGGTTGTGGACAGGTGTCTTTTATACTGATAACAAGTTCAAACAGGTGCCATTAATACAGGTAACGCGTGGAGGACAGAGGAGCCTCTTAAAGAAGAAGTTACAGGTCTGTGAGACCCAGAAATCTTGCTTGTTTGTAGGTGACCAAATACTTATTTTCCACCATAATTTGCAAATAAATTCATTAAAAATCCTACAATGTGATTTTCTGGATTTTTTTTCCTCAATTTGTCTGTCATAGTTGACGTGTACCTATGATGAACATTACAGGCCTCTCTCATCTTTTTAAGTGGGAGAACTTGCACAATTGGTGGCTGACTAAAATACTTTTTTCCCCCACTGTATCTGTTGAATTTGGAGAAATCCACCCGCGCTTGGCCCCGCCCCACCTACTTAGCCAGTCATTAGCCGCTACTGCGTTGTAGCTGTGGCATACTGCATACTTTTTACCTAACGGTACGTGCTAAATAGTATGCGACAATGAGTAGGCCTACATAGTTTGCAGTTTAAGTATGTAGTATGTTGTATGGGTATTTGGACACAACCAATACATTTTCAGAAGTTTTCCACAGCGATCCATCGCTACTGTCTCTCCTTTCCTACTATTACTGCATGTAATTTTATTTTCCAATCAAATGTACATGCATTTTATACCATCCTCCCTAGACTATACAGATGTAGGATCTTAATTTGATCACCCTGTTGTAGGATAACTTTTCTGCAATACAGGAAATGTAAAACTTGAAGTGTGTTTGAAGCTTCTGAAGTTTTTAATTTCCACTTTGAAATGTCAGACTTGAATTTCCCTTACGAAAAATGTATCAATCCCTTCCTCTGTGACTCAGTTGGTAGAGCATAGTGCTTGCATCGTCAGGGGTTGTGGGCTCGATTCCCGGGGCCACCCATAAGTAAAATGTATGCACGCATGACTGTAAATCGCTTTGGATAAAAAGCGTCTGTTAAATGGCATATATTATTATGACCCATTATGGTCCACTTTAAATGACGTGCTGCTTATAATGGCTTCATGAAGCCTTCATAAACACTACACAAATCATCTATAACCATATGTATCATGCTCTATAAAGGGTTCATAAATGTGGCATAACTGTGTGACCTAACCACCAACGTCAAATGTGACATAACCCACTAGGTCAAATATGACATAAACCTGTGCTTTATAACGGTGGCATATGCATTGCTTAGAAAATGCTTTATAAATCATATTAAATTGAGGCTTCACAAAGCATTTATAACCTTATCATGCATCTTGGTAGAGCATTGCAATGCCAGGATTGTGGATTTGATTCCCGGGACCACCCATACATAAAAATGTATGCACGCATGACTGTAATTCACTTTGGATAAAAGCGTCTGCTAAATGACATACTATATTACTCTAAAACATTTCTAGGATGGCCCAACATCTTTCCCTCTTGGATGCATAGCTAATATTGGACCTGATTTCAACATTCTCCAAAATGCTGTGCTGCAGGATGACGCACGCTCTAAAGTACAGTCATGCACAGCAAAAAACGTTATTAGGGCATTTTAAAATACGATAGTATTTTTTGCCTAATTGAGTTTTATTTATTTTTTTGAATTCAATTTTCACGTTTTTTTTTTTTCAGGTTACGGATTTCCCCCAATTTTTTTGGTTTTCCCCCTGTTTTTTCACACTTTTATTTTATAGAAAAACAACCAAATTTGATTTTCTGTGTTCACAACAATGCTTAAACCGCATAAGGTGACCACTTTTGAGGTCTGGGAAAATTCTAATTAATTTTTGAGTGTAGCTACCCTTTAATTCAGTGCACATGCACTGTTGTTTGGTTAGAGATGTTTCTGTAGCGCAGTAAGCACTCGTGATGGAGTTTGCAAATCAAATGCCCACTTGTGGTGCCACTGGACAGCGAAAAATGAGTAAGTTAACCTTTTTTTATTGTAATTTAAATGAGTTTGTTAAGCGTTAAGTTAGATTACATAGCTACCTCAATTGTTATTTCAAATAATTTTGGTGACTTCACAGCAATTGCTAGATAGCTAGCTAATATTAGCAGCCTAAGCTAGCTAGCTAGATATACCAATACGAAATTTTGCTAGCTAGCAGGCTCAACTAAATAATAATCCCCCTAGAAACAGCCACGTCTCATAGTCACGTCATTAGATTTGTAAATGAGAGGAATATAATAATAGGAATGGAAAGGAGTTTCCCATCTCGACATTTAGAGTATTTCTGGTGCGATACAGAAATGCACTTATCCAGATGGTTTGACAAAGGCATTTCCTAACAGACCTGCTAACTTTCTTTGTTGTTACTTTTAAGGTTGGAATCAACATGCATTACCTCCATTAGGCAGAGAGGCAAGAACCAGTCGTCTGCCAGCTCAGGGACAGCTACACAATTCACAGCCCTGTGTAGTGTTCAATGTCATTGCATTGCTGGAATTTTTTTTATGTAATGTATTTGTATTGTTTTAAACATTTCAAAATAAAAGGAAATGTATGGTTTAAACTTGTCTTACATTTGTATTTGTTTTAGCTGTTAGTGATAATTCACTAAGTGTTAATACATGTATGTTTACATTAAAGCTGCAATATGTAACTTTCGGGTGTCACGGTTTACTAAGCCCGAACCCAGAAGCAGACCAGGACAAGGTACGTAGAGAGAAAGGTGAGTGTTTATTTAATCGATTCCGAGTGAGGCTGAATAATCCAGGGAACAGAGCGGGTGGCGTGGATGGGTTGTTGAGGGTGCAGTGGTTGGTCCGGTACTGGCTCGGCAGCCGCCGACCATCAGGCAGAGGTTGGGTGAAGGTTCCGGGTGAGAGACTGCAGACAGAACAAAAACGGAGGTCAGTACACAGCAAGTCACAAGGTGCAAAACAACAAAACTACACTAATGGCTCAGAGGCTGATACGCTGAAAAACATACTGTTCATAGCTAACGATCCGGCAGGAACTGGATGTTAGGCCAGAGCCTAAGAAGGGTGATGATCAGGACCAGGTGTGCAGATTGCTGATGGGATGCAGGTGCGGAAAACAAGAGCGCTCCCCGGAGCGTTCCCGAACCCTCGGGAAACTGGAGATTACGAACAGGAACACTAGTCACCAGCCAGGACCCGACTCAGACAGCCGGGATCGTTACAGTACCCCCCTCCGACGAACGCCACCGGGCGGACTCCCGGAGCGCCAGGATGGAGGCGGTAGAAGTCACTGATGAGGTCCGCATCTAGGACCTGTCGCCGCGGAATCCAACTCCTCTCTTCAGGACCATACCCCTCCCAGTCCACGAGATACTGGAAACCCCGGCCCCGCCGTCTGGAATCCATGATGCGACGCACCGTGTAGGCAGGACCACCTCCGATCATCCGAGGGAGGAGGAGGAGGAGGCGGAGGAGGCAACAGAGGACTGAGGAAGACAGGCTTGAGGCAGGAGACATGAAAGGTGGGATGGACTCTGAGCGTCCTCGGTAGTTTGAGTCGAACTGCCACTGGATTGATCACCTTCTCCACCACAAACGGACCAATGAACTTCGGTGACAACTTCCTAGACTCAGTCCGTAACGGAAGATCCCGTGTGGCCAACCAAACCCTATCTCCGATGGTATAGGTGGGAGCGGGGATCCGGCGACGATTCGCCTGGAGCTGATACCGGTCCGAAACTCTAAGGGAGTGCCTTTCTGGCCCGATGCCAGGTCCGGTGGCAACGACGAATATGGGCCTGAACAGAAGGCACTGAGAGCTCCTTCTCCTGAGAAGGAAACAGGGGAGGTTGGTAGCCATACAGGCACTGGAAGGGAGACATCCCAGTGGCAGATGTAGGAAGAGTATTGGGGCATACTCAACCCAAGGCAACTGAGAGACCCAGGAGGTGGGGTTGGAAGAGACCAGACAGCGTAGCGTGGATTCCATCTTCTGGTTGGCTCTCTCCGCCTGACCATTGGATTGGGGGTGAAAACCAGATGTGAGACTGACTGTAGCTCCAATGGCCAAACAGAAGGACTTCCAGACAGCAGAGGTAAACTGAGGGCCACGGTCGGAAACGATATCACTGGGCAAACCGTGGACCCTGAAAACCTCCCTAACCAGGATCTCGGACGTCTCCGAGGCAGAGGGAAGCTTGGCAATAGGCACAAAGTGGGCGAACTTGCTGAATCTGTCCACGATAGTCAGAACGACCGTGTTCCCCTCAGAAGCGGGCAACCCAGTGACGAAGTCCAGGGCCAGATGCGACCATGGTCGCCGGGGAATAGGAAGGGGGTGAAGTAGTCCAGAGCTGGGCCGATTGGTACTCTTATTCTGCGCACACACTGGACAGGCAGCAACAAAACCCCGAGTATCCTCGGCCATGGCAGGCCACCAAAAACGTCTGCGAAGAAACGCCATTGTCCGAGCCACGCCAGGGTGACAAGCCATCTTGCTGGCGTGGGACCATTTGAGGACAGCAGGACGAACCGACTCAGGCACAAACAACCGACCGGGTGGACCGTTACCGGGACCGGGCTGAGTCCGAAGGGCCGCCAGCACCTCCTCCTCAATCTTCCACATAACTGCTCCCACGACGCAGTTCCGGGGGAGGATTGTCTCGGTCTTGGACCCACTCTCCTCCGTCTTGGAGAACATCCGGGACAAGGCGTCCGCCTTGCCGTTCTTAGATCCAGGTCGGAACGTCAGGGCAAACTTGAATCGTCCGAAAAACAACGCCCACCTGGCCTGACGGGAGTTGAGACGTTTAGCCGATTGCACGTAAGCAAGATTCTTGTGGTCCGTCCAGACAATAAACGGTTGCTCCGCCCCTCCAACCAGTGGCGCCACTCCTCCAAGGCAAGTTTCACCGCGAGAAGCTCCCGGTTACCCACATCGTAATTCCTCTCCGCAGGCGAAAGGCGACGAGAGTAGTAGGCGCAGGGATGGAGTTTACTGTCCGTGGAGCATCGCTGCGACAGGATGGCGCCAACTCCCACATCAGACGCGTCCACTTCAACGACGAACTGACGGGCCGTGTCCGGTTGAGAGAGAATCGGTGCGTTGGTGAATCGCCTCTTCAAATCCAGAAACGCTCGATCCGCCTCCGGATTCCACTTGAAGGTCCTGATACTGGAAGTCAAGGCAGTTAACGGAGCGGCCACACGGCTGTAATCCCGGATGAATCTGCGGTAGAAATTCGCAAACCCCAAAAATCTCTGGAGCTGCAATCTCGTACCGGGCTGGGCCCATTCCAGAACCGCTCTAACCTTCTCCTGGTCCATCCTAATCTCTCCCCTGGAGATGATGTACCCGAGAAAGGATGTCGTGTGGGCGTGAAACTCGCACTTCTCGGCCTTCACGAACAGGCGATTCTCCAACAATCGCTGCAGAACCTGCCGGACATGCTGGACGTGGTCGGAAGGTTCCTTCGAGAAGATCAGAATGTCATCCAGGTAAACAAACACAAAGAGACCGATCATATCTCTCAGGACGTCGTTCACCATACTCTGGAATACCGCTGGAGCATTGGTCAGTCCAAACGGCATCACCTGATACTCGAAGTGACCCATCGGTGTATTGAAACCCGTTAACCACTCGTCCCCCTCTCTGATCCGGACCAGGTGATACGCATTGCGTAGGTCTAGCTTGGTGAACACCGTAGCACCCTGTAAGGAGTCGAAGGCAGAACTCATCAAGGGCAGGGGATACTTGTTCTTGACCGTGATGTCATTCAACCCCCGATAATCAATACACGGTCGAAGAGAGCCATCCTTCTTACCCACAAAGAAGAATCCTGCCCCCAGGGGTGATGACGAGGGACGAACGAGACCAGCAGCTAGGGACTCCTTGATGTAGGTCTCCAACGCCTCACGTTCAGGTCGGGAGATACTGTATAACCTTCCCTTGGGGTAGACAGCTCCAGGGACCAGGTTGATGGCACAATCATATGGTCGGTGGGGAGGGAGTGACAGAGCCTTCTGCTTACTGAAAACTTCCCCAAATCGTGATATGTCTCGGGAACCAGGGACAAATCTGGGGGGTTTAGCCTCAATCACCTGACTGGGAACCGAATGGGGGCAGGCAGTCTTGAGACAGTTAGCATGACAATCAAGGCTCCAACTCGTTACCTTGCCCGTCACCCAATCGAACGTGGGATTGTGTTCCTTCAGCCAGGGGTATCCAAGGACCAGAGGAACATGGGAAGACGGCAGAATGAAGAATGAAATCATCTCAGAATGATTCCCCGACAACCGCATCTTAACCGGTTCAGTCCTCATCGTGATACGTGCCAGACTACTGCCGTTCAGAGTGGTCGCCTCCAATGGCTTCCGGCAATTGCTCCTTGGAAAGCCCCAGCTGTTCCACCAACTCGGCATCAAGAAAGCTTCCATCGGCACCTGAATCGATAAAGGCGTTAAGCGCTAAGCTCTGATTCCTGTTCACAAGGGTAGCCGGGAAACGGGGTCTGACAGAGGTACTGAGAGGTTGAAACTGGCTCGCTAAAAGTCCTCCCAACTTTAGCGAGCCGGGCAGTTTGACGACCGCCGGGAACAAGTGGAGATGTAATGTCCCGAGCTACCACAGTAGAGGCAGCAGTTGGTCTTACGTCTATGTTGACGCTCCTCCTTGGTTAACCCGTGCCGCCCCCACTTGCATGGGTTCAGAATCGGGAGAGAGGACCTCTCCACTAATCCATTGTGGTGGAGAATGATCGACGTGTTCTGGTCCACCACCCGACCCGACTGGGAACTGAGAAGCTGATCGATTGGACGGACCCCATTGCTTCTCCCTCCTTCGCTCTCGGACTCGATTATCCACCCGAATAGACAAGGCTACCAAGCTGTCCAGGTCACTAGGCTCGGATAGGAGATCAACTCATCCTTGAGCTGCTCCGACAGACCCTGGTAAAAGGCCGCTTGCAGAGACTCCTCGTTCCACCCACTCTCCACAGCCAACGTCTTGAACTCGATCACGAAGTCGGCCACGCTGCGAGTTCCTTGGCGAAGCGAAAACAGGCGCCTAGCTGCGTCCCTCCCTCGGACGGAATGGTCGAAGAGCTTCCTCATCTCGGCCGTGAACCCCTGGTATGAAGCCATGCAGGGATCCTGTCGTTCCCAAACGGCTGAAGCCCACTCCAGCGCTCGACCACGCAGCAACTCAATCACAAAGGCTATCCTAGCCTTGTCTGTGGCATAAGAGTAGGGCTGTAGATCGAACACTAATCCACACTGCATAAGGAAGGAACGGCATCTTCCCAGCTCCCCCTCATATTTATCCGGCGTCGGAACCTTGGGCTCACGGATGGACACAGCTTCAGAAGCGGCAGGCGAGATGGGTGAAACCGGTAGTGGATCCTCCACCGGACACTTGCGTTGGTTCTGGACCTCCGTCAGACCGGTAGAAAGGTTCCGAACTGACAACGCGATCTCCTGTAGTACCGTGCTATGATGGCCCAACATCTTCTCCTGCTGGGTAATAGCATGGCGAACAGAGTCCAGGTCCGCTGGGTTCATTACTGGCCGGATCGTTCTGTCACGGTTTACTAAGCCCGAACCCAGAAGCAGACCAGGACAAGGTACGTAGAGAGAAAGGTGAGTGTTTATTTAATCGATTCCGAGTGAGGCTGAATAATCCAGGGAACAGAGCGGGTGGCGTGGATGGGTTGTTGAGGGTGCAGTGGTTGGTCGGTACTGGCTCGGCAGCCGCCGACCATCAGGCAGAGGTTGGGTGAAGGTTCCGGGTGAGAGACTGCAGACAGAACAAAAACGGAGGTCAGTACACAGCAAGTCACAAGGTGCAAAACAACAAAACTACACTAATGGCTCAGAGGCTGATACGCTGAAAAACATACTGTTCATAGCTAACGATCCGGCAGGAACTGGATGTTAGGCCAGAGCCTAAGAAGGGTGATGATCAGGACCAGGTGTGCAGATTGCTGATGGGATGCAGGTGCGGAAAACAAGAGCGCTCCCCGGAGCGTTCCCGAACCCTCGGGAAACTGGAGATTACGAACAGGAACACTAGTCACCAGCCAGGACCCGACTCAGACAGCCGGGATCGTTACATCGGGGCTTTAAAGCTGCAATATGTAACCTTCTAAACCACTGTGAAATACATTTTCAATAACCAAAAATATTGTATATTCAGCTGTTTGAAGTTGGTGTACAAAACCGAATGTAAAAAATGCAAAAACGAAACTTAAGAAAGGGAAGCATAGAAATAGCGCACGTAGAACAGATCTACTGCTTCATAGACTTGCTTTAAGAAGCGGTCGATCTGTTCTATGTGCGCTATTTCTATGCTTCCCTTAAGTTTTGTTTTTGCATCCTTTACTTTCGGTTTTGTACAACAACTTCAAACAGCTGAAAATACAATATTTTTGGTTATTAAAAATATATTTCACAGTGGTTTAAAAGATACAATGATTCTCTACACTATACATTGATTGTTTTGTCACATAAACTGAAATTAGGCAAACTATTAGAATTTTAGCAACCAGGAAATGGTGTCTGACTTTATTCTAAGTACAGCATCATATGACACAAGGCATTTAATGTATGTGATATAAATGACCAAAGGGGTCTGACTTTAAAGTACAGCGTCATGTGATATAGAGTCTTTATGTATGTGTTATGATTGACCGAAGGTGTCTCACTTCAAAGGAGGTATTACAGGACACTACATGAAGTGTCATTAAATAGGTTATAAATGTTCTGCTGATTTATGAAGGTAATCTCATGATCCACAGGTTACTGTAGGGTGTGAGAGGTATTTAGATGGGTTGATGGACATGTAAAGCTTGTGTTTGTTTTGTGTGTGTGTGTGTGTGTGTGTGTGTGTGTGTGTGTGTGTGTGTGTGTGTATGTGTGTGTGTGTGTGTGTATGTGTGTCAGAGCCAAGATGATTTGGAGTAGTCCTCCCTGAGACTACCGCACCAGGTTTCCCTCTTCTGTTCCCATACTGGAGACCAGGGCTTGATTACAACCTGTTACAATGGTGCCAACATTTTGTGGCTGATCTTTCAGTGGGGGAGTGTGTGAATGTGTCAAAGACCTGACTGGGTGCAGCACCACACGGTATGGCTCGTTTCATTGTTGTGTACGTGTTTGTGTACTGAGGTGTTCCAGAAGAAAGCCACTTTCAATTTGCTTATGCTTGTGGCTTTCATCAAGATAAATGTTTCTTGGTGTAATGTTGTCCCCAGGCTATTGCGCAGACAGCACATATAAGCCTGGGATATCAACCATTCAAAGTTGGCCTTACTGGTAGTGACCCTAGAATTCTATGGGAGTGACCTTACTGAGTAAAGTATTAATCATCAGGCTATGTCCTTTGCTAGCAAAAGCATTCCCCCTGGTCTTCACTAGTTAACAGAACCACAAAGTAATAATTAGGGCTATACCCTGCCCAGTTCCACAATTTATCTTCTTAAAATGTTATTTTAAACCTAACCTTAACCGTAACCTTAACCACACTACTAACCTTATGCCTAACCCTAACCTTAATTTTTGTTTTGTTTTCATGACTTTTTACGATTTAGCCAATTTTGACTTTGTGGCTGTGCTATCTAGTGAAACCATTCCCCCTGGAGTCAAGGGACAAAAAAAACATGCCCTACCTTCCAGCTAGCTAATTATCAAAGGACATAGCTAGCTAGCTAGCTAATGGCTTCATTGAGAAGAAGAAAGACTACACCTTAAAATCTGTGGACTGATACGACAGAGGTGCACATGACACGTGGGGGAAGGTGTTGTGGGAGATGATCGGTTGGTAGATTAAGCCAATGAGTAATGCTTCTCCCAGCACTCTGTATTGGCTAACGAAGGCCAAGTTTGATGCGTTGGTCTACCAGACCTTCCGTGCATTTGGGCGGAAGTGTCTGGGAACGAGATTAGGTGTAATGTGACTAACATGACTTCACTTTAGAGCGTGTGCCATCTTTCAGCACAACATATAACCCTTTATAAAGCACATCTTGATCATATTTGACATAGTGGGTTATGTCACATTTGACATTGGTGATTATGTCACACAGTTATTCCACATTTATGAACCCTTCATAGCATGACATACGGTTATAGATGCTTTGTTACACATTTATGTAGTGCTTATGAAGGCATTGTGAAGGCTTTATGAGGCCTTTATAAGCTGAACGTCATTTAAAGCAGGACCCAATAAGGTCAAAAGGTCAACATTTTATTTGGGCGAGCAAGGAGGTATGGTAGGCCAGGCCCCCTAAGGCCTGCCCATAACACCGGCCCTGTGTCCATGACAATTTACAATCCAGACAGTTTACAATCCAGGCAGTTTAGTCTCCTCGACTTGCTTAATTTCCACATTATTCATTACAAGATTTAGTTGAGATTTAGGGTTTAGTGAATGATTTGTCCCAAATAAAATGCTTTAAGTTTTTGAAATATTTAGGAATAAATAAATTTTTTGTCACCCATTCTGAAACTGACTGCAGCTCTTTGTTAAGTGTTGCAGTGATTTCACTTGCTGTGATAGAAAAAAGTAAGGGGCCTAGACAGCTGCCCTGGGGAATGCCTGACTCTACCTGGATTATGTTGGAGAGGCTTCCATTAAAGAACACCTTCTGTGTTCTGTTAGACAGGTAACTCTCGATCCACAAAATAGCAGGGGATGTAAAGCCATAACACACAAGTTTTTTTCCAGCAGCATATTATGATCGATAATGTCAAAAGCTGCCACAATCTTTTTATTATCAATTACTCTCAGCCAATCATCAGTCATTTGTGTAAGTGCCGTACATGTTGAATGGCCTTCTTTTTATAGGCGTGCTGAAAATCTGTTGTTAATTTGTTTACTGTGAAATAGCATTGTATCAGGTCAAACACCAATTTTTTCCAAACGTTTACAAAGGAATTGGAAACAGGCTGATTGGTCAGCTGTTTGAGCCAGTAAAGGGTGCTTAGCTATTCTTGGTTAGCGGAATGACATTTTTGCTTCCCTCCAGGCCTGAGGGCACACACTTTCCTGTAGGCTTAGATTGAAGAGATGGCAAATATGAGTGTCAATATCATCTGTTATCATTCTCAGTAGTTTTCCATCCAAGTTGTCAGACCCAGGTGGCTTGTCATTGTTGACAATTTTTTCACCTATTCCACACCCACTTTACGGAATTCAAAATTACAATGCTCTTCATTCATAATTTGGTCAGCTAGGCATGGATGTGTAGGTTCAGAATTTGAAATGAAATAAATAATTAAAGTAGTTGGCAATATCAGTGGGATTTGTGATGAATGAGCCATCTGATTCAATGAATGATGGAGCCGAGTTCGCCTTTTTGCCCAAAATGTCATTTAAGGTGCTCCAAAGCTTTTTACTATCATTATTTATATCATTTATCTTTGTTTCATAGTACAGTTTCTTCTTCTTTTTGTTCAGTTTAGTCACATGATTTCTCAATTTACAGTACGTTTGCCAAATGAGGCAGGTGAACCTGTAGCAATGTTACTTCATAAGCATCTGACATGAGATCCTCTCTAAGCTTTACAGGAATATGACTCTGAACATAAACGGCAACACTTCCACCATTGGCATTCCTGTCTCTTCTGAAGATGCTGAAACCATTTATGGCTACCACTGTATCATCAAAGGTATTATCTAAGTGAGTTTCAGAGATTGTCAGTATATGAATGTTATACAGTGGGGGAAAAAAGTATTTAGTCAGCCACCAATTGTGCAAGTTCTCCCACTTAAAAGATGAGAGAGACCTGTAATTTTCATCATAGGTACACGTCAACTATGACAGACAAATTGAGATGTTTTTTCTCCAGAAAATCACATTGTAGGATTTTTTATGAATTTATATGCAAATTATGGTGGAAAATAAGTATTTGGTCACCTACAAACAAGCAAGATTTCTGGCTCTCACAGACCTGTAACTTCTTATTTTAAGAGGCTCCTCTGTCCTCCACTCGTTACCTGTATTAATGGCACCTGTTTGAACTTGTTATCAGTATAAAAGACACCTGTCCACAACCTCAAACAGTCACACTCCAAACTCCACTATGGCCAAGACCAAAGAGCTGTCAAAGGACACCAGAAACAAAATTGTAGACCTGCACCAGGCTGGGAAGACTGAATCTGCAATAGGTAAGCAGCTTGGTTTGAAGAAATCAACTGTGGGAGCAATTATTAGGAAATGGAAGACATACAAGACCATTGATAATCTCCCTCGATCTGGGGCTCCACGCAAGATCTCACCCCGTGGGGTCTGCGACACCAAATAAATATTGGGAAGGCCTAATTACACATGAACATCTATGGTTGGCAACTGATTATTTTCAGATAGAGATATCAAACTTTTATGAACTACTGAAAGCTCCATTACTATCATGTACTAAATACTCATATATAAATGGCAAGCTGTCGGACACACAAAAAGAGGGACTGATCTCTCTCCTGCTGAAGCAGGAGCCAGTGTGACAATACAAAGACCCAGTCTCTCATAAAAAAGGTGGACCTTAACCCTTCAATGTTGTGACGTAAAAATATTGGCAAAATGTACTGCTCATAGAATAAAAAAGCTCCTACCGGACATTATTCATCACGATCAGACAGGATTCTTAAAAGGAAAATACACTATATATATAAAAGTATTTGGACCCCCCAAATTAGTGTATTTGGCTATTTCAGCCACAGCCATTGCTGACAGTGTATAAAATCGAGCACACCGCCATGCAATTTCCATAGACAAACATTGGCAGTAGAATGGCCTTACTGAAGAGCTCAGTGAATTTCAACGTGGCACCGTCATAGGATGCCACCTTACCAACAAGTCAGTTCATCACATTTCTGCCCTGCTATTGCTGCCGCGGTCAACTGTAAGTGATGTTATTGTGAAGTGGAAACCTCTAGGAGCAACAACGGCTCAGCCACGAAGTGGTAGGCCACACAAGCTCACAGAGTGCTGAAGCGCATAGAGCGTAAACATAATCTGTCCTTGGTTGCAACACTCACTACCGAGTTCCAAACTGCCTCTGGAAGCAACATCAGCACAAGAACTGTTCATTGGGAGCTTCATGAAATGGGTTTCCATGGCCGAGCAGCTGCACACAAGCCTAAGATCACCATGCGCAATGCTAAGCGTCGGCTGGAGTGGTGTAAAGCGTACCGCCATTGGACTCTGGAGCAGTGGAAACGCGTTCTCTGGAGTGATGAATCATGCTTTACCATCTGGTAGTCCGACGGACGAATCTGGGTTTGGCGGATGCCAGGATAATGCTACCTGCCTGAATGCATAGTGTCAACTGTTAAGTTTAGTGGAAGAGGAATAATTGTCTAGGACTGTTTTTCATGGTTCGGGCTAGGCTCCTTAGTTCCAGTGAAGGGAAATCTTAACGCTACAGCATACAATGACACACTAGATGATTCTGTGCTTCCAACTTTGTGGCAACAGTTTGGGGAAGGCCCTTTCCTGTTCCAGCATGACAATGCCCCTGTGCAAAAAGCGAGGTCCATACAGAAAAATGTCGAGATCGGTGTGGAAAGCTTGACTGGCCTGCACAGAGCCTTGACCTCAACCCCATTGAACAACTTTGGGATGAATTGTAACGCTGACTGCGAGTCAGGCCTAATCGCCCAACATCAGTGCCAGACCTCACTAATGCTCTTGTGGTTGAATGGAAGCAATTCCCCCCAGCAATGTTCCAACATCTAGTGGAAAGCCTTCCCAGAAGTGTGGAGGCTGTTATTGCAGCAAAGGGGGGACCAACTCCACATTAATGCCAATGATTTTGGAATGAGATGTTCGACGAGCAGGTGTCCACATACTTTTGGTCATGTAGTGTATATTGGAGACAGCATTATACAACTACCATATGGGAATGCAGGGAAACCAGGCATTATCTTTATAACAGATTTTGAGAAAACATTTGATACAGTACGTCTAGAATCTGTTTATAAGTGCCTGGATTTGTTCAACTTTGGAGAATCGCTAATAAGATGGGTAAAATTCCTGTACAATAATCATTTATTTTACAATAAATAACAGTTACTTCTCTGATAACTTTGAATTGTCAAGCGGCGTAAAAAAACAAGGTTGCACTCTTTCACCATACCTATTTATTATGGCCGTTGAATTGATAGAAAAAAAAAACACACACAAAAAAGATCTAATGCTAAAATTAAGGGGCAAAAAATTAAGGGATTAGAGACAAAGTATGAATGTACGCCATTGATTCTAGTTTTCTCTCGAGTCCTCAATCTTCAGCCTTGATGTGCGTCATTGAGGACCTGGAGAATTTCTCCAGTTTCTCTGGACTAAAAACCAACTATGATAAGTGTACAATATTACGGATTGGGTCTCTAAAAGACACAAACTTTACATTTTCATGTGGTCTCCTGATTAAATGGGCGGATGATGAAGTCAATGTGTTTGGTGTACATATCCCGGAAAAGTTGAGCGATCTTGCAACTTTACTAAACAAAAATATAAACGCAACATGCAACAATTTCGTTTCATATAAGGAAATCAGTCAACTGAAATAAATTTGTTAGGCCCTAATCTATCGATTTCACATGACTGGGTAGGGACGCAGCCATGGATGGGCCTGGGAGGGCGTAGGCCCACCCACTTGGGAGCCAAGCCCACCCACTCAGAATTAGTTTTTCCCCACAAAAGGGCTTTGTTGCAGACAGAAATACTCCTCAGTTTCATCAGCTGTCCAGATGGCTGGTCTCAGATAGGGCTGTGGCAGTCATGACATTTCTTTAGCCGGTGATTGTCAAGCAAATAACTTCCCGGTCTTACGGTAATTGACCGTTCATTAACATAAACACATTTAGCATCTCCTGGCTTCCATGCATAGCCTACTGTCACGGTTTCGGCCGAGGCTGCTCCTCCTCCTTGTTCGGGCAGGTTTCGGCGGTCGTCGTCCCCGGAGTACTAGCTGCCACCGATCTATGTTTCATGTTCGTTTGGTTTTGTCTTGATGTTGTACACCTGTGTCTAGTTAGTCCTCATTAGTGTCCTATTTAGTTCTCGTTGTGTGTGTTTGGTGTTGTGTGTGATTGCTCTTCTGTTTGGTGTTCTGAGCTACGTACTTCCCTCCGTTGTTTGGAGAGGTTTTCGCACATGTTAGTGCGCCTATTGATTGACGCCTGTGTGCGCCTTTATTTCGCCTCCGGGCTTATTGTGCTCGTGTACTACGTGAATATTCACTAAATTCTTTTGGACTTAGCTTCTGCGTCCTGCGCTTGATTCCTGCACCACTCCCACCTTCAGCACCCCTGACACCTACAAGCCACTGATGCAGACCTTTGGAACATCTACATTTTAAAAAGTCTAATAAATCCATGTAATATAGCCTACACCATCACAATAAATCCATTACTTATTTTAGACAGGACTGAAGAAACATGATATGAACAAAATGTTGTCTATTTCCGAATAACAAAATAGCATACTCATTTTAGGCCCTGTTTTGGCTATGCCATGTGGCTGTGGGCTACACTAGTTCATTTAGCAGACAAGATTTGCTTAGAATTCCGTGGCATTATTTTAAATTGTTTATAGTATGAAGAATACAATTGAACATAGCTGAATAGAATAGAAAGGATATTTTCTCCAAATGATTTGAGGGAGTGCGCACATGCGGCTATTCTGTGTTGAGCGATTAACAAAGAAACAGGTACTCCCATATGCTTAATTTAGAGTTATTTCTGTAACTTTAGTTGTGATACAAACGTTGGGCTATATGTTTTGATTTTTAAGACATTCTAAGGTTGCATGACGCGACTCTAATGATGATTTGAAAAAAGTTGGCTGTACACACTTCATCAGTCTTTCGTTGCATTCACAATTTGACAAGCACTTGATAATGCCTCGGATTTCCCGGCGGCATCCCTTTTGTGTGGCCGTAATGCCCCCTAAAATAATCTATGCCTTTTGCGGCCAGTATATAATAATTATAATTCCCTTCTCCCAGCTGCATGCTCCAAAGCACCTCTCACTCAAATGGCTCTCTGTCACATGATCGGGTCTTTCTCACAGGCTACAAGTGAAGAGAGACACATCCGCAACTGCTTGCGTCCTTATCCAATTCCGAGGCGCATATTGAAGATATTGGAAGAACTGTCCACATTTACTTTTCGTCAGCCAACAAGATGAGTAGGCCTAACGAACAGCAAAAGCACTAGCCTACGTTAATCTACTATCCCCCATAGTACAAAAGTTGACCTATTCTATTCTGTGCAATAAATAAATATTCCAAACATAGTCTGGGACAGTTGTGGGATGGGATAGATCCCAAATTAATACAACCACTAGCATCAAGAAAACTTTTTTAAGCAATGAGGCTGACAGCAGATCAGAACGTTTATCTTAAAATGTTGATAAACTATTAGACTATTTCTTCACATTATAAGCGCAGCAATGCACACATGGCAGTAGGCTATAAGCGCGAATGTTCCATTAAAGGTGCATTTTTATGGTGAAAAGTATCTTCCCCAAACTTGAAACTCAGGTGCTGCGTATGTATGCCAGTTAGGCTCTACACCCGTTGTAAAGTGGATTAATGTGATACAAACCTTATCAAAACATATAGGCCTATGGGCTAGGCTACATGAGGTGTGCGACTATGATTTGAAAAAGTCACAAAAAAAAGGCATGCATTTCTTGCCTTACAGCACACAAGCTGGGCATCAATCACAAGTGATAATATATAATTCACTAGTGATAGGCTAATATTGTCACCCATCAGACTATTCTTGATTTAATCTTGTCTTTACATAAGTAATATATGTGTGAAATTTATTTTGATTTAGAATGGACCTGTCTCGAAATGGGCAGGGGGGAAAAAACGCTGATGGGATCACTCTGTTTTTTCACACAACTGCATATTCTTTAGAAATGTTGCACAACATGAGCTCATGGACTCTCATGAAGTGTTTGATTAGATTTTCGATTACATTTTCATTGATGTCAGACTGATTAGAGGGACAATAGTGCTGAGTACCAGGCAGTTAGCAAGTTTGGTAGGCTACTAATGACCATCAGAGCATCAGAGCTCTTACCATGACTAAATGGTCACATGGAATTTGACTGCCATCGTGACTCGTGACCGCCGGTGTGACGGTAATATGGTCACCGTAACAGCCCTAGTCTCAGACCATCCTGCAGGTGAAGAAGCCGGATGTGGAGGTCCTGTGCTGGCGTGGTTACACATAGTCTGCGGTTGTGAGGCTGGTTGGACGTACTGACAAATTCTCTAAAACGACGTTGGAGGTGGCTTATGGTAGAGAAATTAACATTCAATTCTCTGGCAACAGCTCTGTTGGACATTCCTGCAGTCAGCATGCCAATCTGTGGCATTGTGTTGTGTGACCAAACTGCACATTTTAGGGTGTCATTTTATTGTCCCCAGCACAAGGTGCACCTGTGTAATGATCATGCTGTTTAATCAGCTTCTTTCACATCTGTCAGGTGGATGGATTTACATGTTGCGTTTTTTTTTTTGTTCAGTATATTAACTTTGATTGAAAATATAGAAAATAGAATCTTGAAACCGTGGAGGGAAACACCTATCCATTTACAGGAAGATTACCGTGATTAATTCTGTAGTGATATCGCAGTTTACATATTTCTTCATGGCTCTACCGACTCCAAGAGAATCTTTTTTCAAATCATCCAAGCAAAAAATATGTAACTTTATTTGGAATGGCAAACTAGACAAAGTTAAATGAGTATATTAATATAATGAACATCAGTTTGGAGGGTTAAATCTATGAAATATTAAGGCATTAAACCTCTCTCTTAAAGCCTCCTGTCACGGTTTACTAAGCCAGAACCCAGAAGCAGACCAGGACAAGGTTCGTTGAGACAAAGGTGAGTGTTTATTTAATAGATTCCCGAGTGAGGCTGAATAATCCAGGGAACAGAGCGGGTGGCGTGGATGGGTTGTTGAGGGTGCAGTGGTAGGTCCAGTAATGGCTCGGCAGCCGCCGACCATCAGGCAGAGGTTGGGTGAAGGTTCCGGGTGAGAGACTGCAGACAGAACAAAACGGAGGTAAGTACACAGCAAGTCAACAAGGTGCAAAACAACAAAACTAACGCTAGATGTTCCAAGGCTGATACACGGACAAACATACTGTTCATGGCTAACGATCCGGCAGGGAATGGATGTCAGGTCAGAGCTTATGAAGGTGATGATCAGGGCCAGGTGTGCAGATTGCTGATGGAATGCAGGTGTGGAAATCAGGAGAGCTCCCGCCTAGCAACGTTGCCCGGCAACCAGGCAGGGAGCGTTCCAGAACCCTCGGGAAACTGGAGATCCCGAGCAGAAAAACTAGTACACAGACAGGAACCGACTCAGACTGCCGGAATCGTTACAGTACCCCCCCTCCGACGAACGCCACCGGGCGGACTCCCGGAGCGCCAGGATGGAGGCGGTAGAAGTCACGAATGAGGTCAGCATCTAGGATCTGTCGCCGCGAATCCAACTCCTCTCTTCAGGACCATACCCCTCCCAGTCCACGAGATACTGGAAACCCCGGCCCCGCCGTCTGGAATCCATGATGCGTCGCACCGTGTAAGCAGGACCACCTCCGATCATCCGAGGAGGAGGAGGAGGAGGCGGAGGAGGCAACAGAGGACTGAGGAGAACAGGCTTGAGGCAGGAGACATGAAAGGTGGGATGGACTCTGAGCGTTCTCGGTAGTTTGAGTCGAACTGCAACCGGATTGATCACCTTCTCCACCACAAACGGACCAATGAACTTCGGTGACAACTTCCTAGACTCAGTCCGTAAAGGAAGATCCCGTGTGGCCAACCAGACCCTATCTCCGATGGTATAGGTGGGAGCGGGGATCCGGCGACGATTCGCCTGGAGCTGATACCGGTCCGAAACTCTAAGGAGTGCCTTTCTGGCCCGATGCCAGGTCCGGTGGCAACGACGAATATGGGCCTGAACAGAGGGCACTGAGAGCTCCTTCTCCTGAGACGGGAACAAGGGAGGTTGGTAGCCATACAGGCACTGGAAGGGGAGACATCCCAGTGGCAGATGTAGGAAGAGTATTGTGGGCATACTCAACCCAAGGCAACTGAGAGACCCAGGAGGTGGGGTTGGAGGAGACAAGGCAGCGTAGCGTGGATTCCATCTTCTGGTTGGCTCTCTCCGCCTGACCATTAGATTGGGGGTGAAACCCAGATGTGAGACTGACTGTAGCTCCAATGGCCAAACAGAAGGACTTCCAGACAGCAGAGGTAAACTGAGGACCACGGTCGGAAACGATATCACTGGGCACAAAGTGGGCGAACTTGCTGAATCTGTCCACGATAGTCAGAACGACCGTGTTCCCCTCAGAAGAGGGCAACCCAGTGACAAAGTCCAGGGCCAGATGCGACCATGGTCGCCGGGGAATAGGAAGGGGGTGAAGTAGTCCAGAGCTGGGCCGATTGGTACTCTTATTCTGCGCACACACTGGACAGGCAGCAACAAAACCCCGAGTATCCTCGGCCATGGCAGGCCACCAAAAACGTCTACGAAGAAACGCCATCGTCCGAGCCACGCCAGGGTGACAAGCCATCTTGCTGGCGTGGGACCATTTGAGGACAGCAGGACGAACCGACTCAGGCACAAACAACCGACCGGGTGGACCGTTACCGGGACCGGGCTGCGTCCGAAGGGCCGCCATCACCTCCTCCTCAATCTTCCACATAACTGCTCCCACGACGCAGTTCCGGGGGAGAATCGTCTCGGTCTTGGACCCACTCTCTTCCGTCTTGGAGAACATCCGGGACAAGGCGTCCGCCTTGCCGTTCTTAGATCCAGGTCGGAACGTCAGGGAAAAATTGAATCGTCCGAAAAACAACGCCCACCTGGCCTGGACGGGAGTTGAGACGTCTAGCCGATTGCACGTAAGCAAGATTCTTGTGGTCAGTCCAGACAATAAACGGTTGCTCCGCCCCCTCCAACCAGTGGCGCCACTCCTCCAAGGCAAGTTTCACCGCGAGAAGCTCCCGGTTACCCACATCGTAGTTCCTCTCCGCAGGCGAAAGGCGACGAGAGTAGTAGGCGCAGGGATGGAGCTTACTGTCCGTGGAGCATCGCTGCGACAGGATGGCGCCAACTCCCACATCAGACGCGTCCACTTCAACGACGAACTGACGGGCCGTGTCCGGTTGAGAGAGAATCGGTGCGTTGGTGAATCGCCTCTTCAAATCCAGAAACGCTCGATCCGCCTCCGGATTCCACTTGAAGGTCCTGATACTGGAAGTCAAGGCAGTTAACAGAGCGGCCACACGGCTGTAATCCCGGATGAATCTGCGGTAGAAATTCGCAAACCCCAAAAATCTCTGGAGCTGCAATCTCGTACCGGGCTGGGCCCATTCCAGAACCGCTCTAACCTTCTCCTGGTCCATCCTAATCTCTCCCCTGGAGATGATGTACCCGAGGAAGGATGTCGTGTGGGCGTGAAACTCGCACTTCTCGGCCTTCACGAACAGGCGATTCTCCAACAATCGCTGCAGAACCTGTCGGACATGCTGGACGTGGTCGGAAGGTTCCTTCGAGAAGATCAGAATGTCATCCAGGTAAACAAACACAAAGAGACCGATCATATCTCTCAGGACGTCGTTCACCATACTCTGGAATACCGCTGGAGCGTTGGTCAGTCCAAACGGCATCACCTGATACTCGAAGTGACCCATCGGTGTATTGAAACCCGTCAACCACTCGTCCCCTTCTCTGATCCGGACCATGTGATACGCATTGCGTAGGTCTAGTTTGGTGAACACCGTAGCACCCTGTAAGGAGTCGAAGGCAGAGCTCATCAAGGGCAGGGGATACTTGTTCTTGACCGTGATGTCATTCAACCCCCGATAATCAATACACGGTCGAAGAGAGCCATCCTTCTTACCCACAAAGAAGAATCCTGCCCCCAGGGGTGAAGACGAGGGACGAACGAGACCAGCAGCTAGGGTCTCCTTGATGTAGGTCTCCAAAGCCTCACGTTCAGGTCGGGAGATACTGTATAACCTTCCCTTGGGGTAGACAGCTCCAGGGAACAGGTTGATGGCACAATCATATGGTCGGTGGGGGAGGGAGTGACAGAGCCTTCTGCTTACTGAACACTTCTCCCAAATCGTGATATGTCTCGGGAACCAGGGACAAATCTGGGGGTTTAGCCTCAATCACCTGACTGGGAACCGAATGGGGACAGGCAGTCTTGAGACAGTTAGCATGACAATCAAGGCTCCAACTCGTTACCTTGCCCGTCACCCAATCGAACGTGGGATTGTGTTCCTTCAGCCAGGGGTATCCAAGGACCAGCGGAACATGGGAAGACGGCAGAATGAAGAATGAAATCATCTCAGAATGATTCCCGACAACAGCATCTTAACCGGTTCAGTCCTCATCGTGATACGTGCCCAGACGACTGCCGTTCAGAGTGGTCGCTTCAATGGCTTCCGGCAATTGCTCCTTGGAAAGCCCCAGCTGTTCCACCAACTCGGCATCAAGAAAGCTTCCATCGGCACCTGAATCGATAAAAGCGTTAATCGCTAAGCTCTGATTCCTGTTCATAAGGGTAGCCGGGAAACGGGGTCTGACAGAGGTCTCGAGAGGTCGAAACTGGCTCGCTAAAAGTCCTCCCAACTTTAGCGAGCCGTGCAGTTTGACGACCGCCGGGAACAATTGGCGAGATAATGTCCCGAACCACCACAGTAGAGGCAACATTTAGTCCTACGTCTGTGTTGGCGCTCCTCCTTGGTTAACCCGTGCCGCCCCACTTGCATGGGTTCAGAATCGGGAGACAGGACCTCTCCACTAATCCTGTGTGGTGTACGATGATCGACGTATTCTGGTCCAATCCCCGACCCGACTGGAACCTGAGAAGCTGATCGGTTGGACGGAGCCCATTGCTTCTCCCTCCTTCGCTCTCGGACTCGATTATCCACCCGAATAGACAAGGCTACCAAGCTGTCCAGGTCACTAGGCTCCGGATAGGAGATCAACTCATCCTTGAGCTGCTCCGACAGACCCTGGTAAAAGGCCGCTTGCAGAGACTCCTCATTCCACCCACTCTCCACAGCCAACGTCTTGAACTCGATCACGAAGTTGGCCACGTCTGCGAAGTTCCTTGGCGAAGCGAAAACAGGCGCCTAGCTGCGTCCCTCCCTCGGACGGAATGGTCGAAGAGCTTCCTCATCTCGGCCGTGAACCCCTGGTATGAAGCCATGCAGGGGTCCTGTCGTTCCCAAACGGCTGAAGCCCACTCCAGCGCTCGACCACGCAGCAACTTCAATCACGAAGGCTATCCTAGCCTTGTCTGTGGCATAAGAGTAGGGCTGTAGATCGAACACTAACCCACACTGCATAAGGAAAGAACGGCATCTTCCCAGCTCCCCCTCATATTTATCCAGCGTCGGAACCTTGGGCTCACGGAAGGACACAGCTCCAGCAGTGGCAGGCGAGATGGGTGAAACCGGTAGTGGATCCTCCACCGGAAACTTGCGCTGGTTCTGGACCTCCGTCAGACCGGTAGAAAGGTTCCGAACTGCCAACGCGATCTCCTGTAGCTCCGTGCTATGATGGCCCAACATCTCCTCCTGATGGGAAATGGCATGGCGAACAGAGTCCAGGTCCGCTGGGTTCATACTGGCCGGATCGTTCTGTCACGGTTTACTAAGCCAGAACCCAGAAGCAGACCAGGACAAGGTTCGTTGAGACAAAGGTGAGTGTTTATTTAATAGATTCCCGAGTGAGGCTGAATAATCCAGGGAACAGAGCGGGTGGCGTGGATGGGTTGTTGAGGGTGCAGTGGTAGGTCCAGTAATGGCTCGGCAGCCGCCGACCATCAGGCAGAGGTTGGGTGAAGGTTCCGGGTGAGAGACTGCAGACAGAACAAAACGGAGGTAAGTACACAGCAAGTCAACAAGGTGCAAAACAACAAAACTAACGCTAGATGTTCCAAGGCTGATACACGGACAAACATACTGTTCATGGCTAACGATCCGGCAGGGAATGGATGTCAGGTCAGAGCTTATGAAGGTGATGATCAGGGCCAGGTGTGCAGATTGCTGATGGAATGCAGGTGTGGAAATCAGGAGAGCTCCCGCCTAGCAACGTTGCCCGGCAACCAGGCAGGGAGCGTTCCAGAACCCTCGGGAAACTGGAGATCCCGAGCAGAAAAACTAGTACACAGACAGGAACCGACTCAGACTGCCGGAATCGTTACACCTCCATTGCACCAAAATTGTATCTAAATCCACATTGGTTTTCTAGCAAGCTACTAAAAGAAGCCCATCCCATGTTTTAGAGTGGGCTCTTTGCCTTTTTTCAGATTAAAACCTTACATTTTTGGTGGATTGACAATGGATCCATGTTTAAAGTATCCTCCTTTTTAAATGAAGTCATACAGAGTTGGCTACAATTTCAATTTCATCCTCCATAAAAGGCAGATCTAATATTACAGAAAATAATATGGCTAAACTCCAATATACTGATAGAGAAAAACTAAAATTGGGAAAAAATGTATAAGAAGCGTATAATATTTATGAAAGATATTGTAAACAAGAATGGTAAATTACTTCACACAAGCAACTAACAACAGTGTATGGAGGTGTATGTTCAATACAAAATTATAACCAACTCATTGCAGCTCTGCCACAAAATTGAACGAGACAATTACTTAAAGAAGACATTAAAGAATTAGTCTGTCTGCCACCCATAAAAAATCATAAATGGCTGAAAATGATTAGTATACATTGAAAAATGTATCAGTTTCACTTAAAGTCAAAATATTTGACAGCAATACCTAATAAAATTCAAGTCAGTTGGGAACAGGTGTTTGATGTCCCAATACCTTGGCTTCGGGACATCTAAAAAAACAATTGACAACAATCAGTTCGTTTTTTAAGCTATTATATAAAATACTTGCTACAAAAATGAGGCATTGAACAGTCAGCCTTGTGCAGACTCTGCCACGAGGTACTGTCCATCGGTGGCTCGCTTTTGGAGTCAGGTCCAGGAATGGTTGTTATGTCATAATATCAGGGTTCAGATGGACCTGCAAATTGTATTGTTCGTGGATCTGAAAAAACACAATCAGTCAATGGAAAATATCATTATACTTTGGGTAAAGTATTTATTTTTAGGGCAATATTGGTAGAAATGTTACAAATAGGGAGGTTCAGGACCCTCGTAAGACTCCACAGTAAAATGGAGGGATGTATTCCAAAAGGAAATAGCAAAATGGCATTATACTGGGAAAGATGGGTTAATCTGTGGAAATCGGAGAGTTAGAGTTAAGATCAGAATGAATGGTGGATTGGCTGCTGTGGGGGAAAATCGAGCACTTGAAAAAATAGGAAATTAGGAATATATGTCTAATTATTTAACTACAGGTACCGTAGATGTGAGCGAAATAGCTGTAAGTAGCAGTAAAAGTATTGTTGTCCATTAGTTTACTCCAATTAGGGTAGGGGGAAAAAGTATAGAGAAATAAAAATAAAAATAAGGGGGAATAGAAATGATTCAAACAATTACATTGATAGAACCTACAATCTATAGTATCTACCTCAATTACCTTGTACCCCTGTACATTAACTCGGTACTGGTACCCTGTGTACAGTGCATTTGACTTTTTCCACATTTTGTTACATTAAAGCCTTATTCTAAAATTGATTACATAGTTTTTTTCCCCCTCATCAATCTACAAACAATACCCCATAATGACAAAGCAAAAACTGGTTTTTAGAAATGTTAGCAATTTTTTAAAGTATAAAACACTGAAATATTACATTTACATAAGTATTCAGACCTTTTACTCAGTACTTTGTTGAAGCACATTTGGTAGCGATTACAGCCTTGAGTCTTCTTGGGTGTGACGCTACAAGCTTGGCACACCTGTATTTGGGGAGTTTCTCCCATTCCTCTCTGCAGATCCTCCCAAGCTCTGGTTGGAGGTTGTGCGTCACTGCACAGCTATTTTCGATCGGGTTCAAGTCCAGGATCTGGCTGGGCCACTCAAGGACATTCAGAGACTTGTCCCGAAGCCACTCCTGTGTTGTCTTGACTGTGTGCTTAGGGTCGTTGTCCTGTTGGAAGGTGAATCTTTGCCCCAGTCTAAGGTCCTGAGTGCTCTGAAGCAGGTTTTTATCAAGCATCTCTCTGTACTTTGCTCCGTTCATCTTTCCCTCGATCCTGACTAGTCTTCCAGTCCCTGCCGCTGAAAAACATCCCCACAGTATAATGCTGCCACCACCATGCTTCACCGTAGGGATGGTGCCAGTTTTCCTCCAGGTGTGACGCTTGGCATTCAGGCCAAAGAGTTCAATCTTGGTTTCTCATTGTCTGAAAGTCCTTTAGGTGCCTTTTAGCAACTCAAGCGGGCTGTCATGTGCCTTTTACTGAGAGTGGCTTCCGTCTGGCCACTCTACCATAAAGGCCTGATTGGTGGAGTGCTGCAGAGATGGTTTTCATTCTGGAAGGTTCTCCCATCTCCACAGAGGAACTCTGGAGCTCTGTCAGAGTGACAATCGGGTTCTTGGTCACCTCCCTGACCAATGTCCCATCTCCCCGATTGCTCAGTTTGGCCGGGCGGCCAGCTCTAGGAAGAGTCTTGGTGGTTCCAAACTTCTTCCATTTAAGAATGATGGAGGCCACTGTGTTCTTGGGGACCTTCGATGCTGCAGATATTTTTTGGTACCCTTCCTCAGATCTGTGCCTCGACACAATCCTGTCTCGGAACTCTACGGACAATTCCTTTGACCTCATGGCTTGGTTTTTGCTCTGACATGCTCTGTCAACTGTGGGACCTTATATAGACAGGTGTGTGCTTTTCGAAATCATGTCAAACCAATTGAATTTACCACAGGTGGACTCCAATCAAGTTGTAGGAACATCTCAAGGATGATCAATGGAAACAGGATGCATCTGAGCTCAATTTTGAGTCTCATAGCAAAGGGTCTGAATACTTATGTAAATAAGGTATTTATGTTTTTTATTTTTAACCTGTTTTTGATGAGGAACATTTTTTATTTAATCCATTTTAGAACAAGGCTGTAACATAACAAAATGTGGAAAAAGTCAAGGGGTCTTAATACTTTCCGAATGCACTGTATATATATTTATTCCTCCTGTTATTATTTTTCTATTATCAAAAATATATATATCTCTTTATTGTTGGGATTGGCCCGTAAGTAAGCATTTCACTATTAGTCTACCCCTGTTGTTTATGAACCATGTGACAAATAACATTTGATTTGATGTAGACTGTTATGAAAACTGATGATTCAAGTAGCCTACTCTTTCCTTCCCTAGAACGGTTCTTTGTGAGTGATGTCGTTGATGAAATGCCATTTTCCTGCCTTTTCCCTGGCTGACATGTGGTTCTTGTCATTCCATTTATCAGCCAATGCATTTCCAGCCTCCTGCTCTACTCCATACATTGCTGTGTCTGATACATAATGAACAGAGCATGCCGCCTCCATCCCTGTCCATAACCATTAAAAAGATAACATTCTCAGAATGTATTGGACTTACTGGTTGGAAACACTGTTTATTTCTCTGGGGTGTGTGGAGATACAGAAAACAGACTTTTTCCTCTCTCCTCAGCTTTCAGTTATTGCCATAGGTTAGAGGTGTGTGAATGTGTAGGCTATGTGAGAATGTCATTGTGAATGAATGTATGCAGAATAGAAGAAGGTAAAACATTTTATTTTTTATTTGATCATTGTGAATTTGAATTACCTGAAGCACTTGTTTTTGAATTGGTAATTTTAGTGCCCTGCATTTTTCTTGACGTGACCTGACCATGAAATTTCATTTTCAATTTTAAATGAATTGGAGGAATGATACAAAATGATATGCAGGTGAACAAGTGGACCACCATGGGACCTCTGGGTAGTGGAAAGTTTACCTTAGCATCCTATCCATCTCAATGGGCTCGTCAAGAAGCAATGCAGAGCTGTGAGTCTCCATGGATTATAGTATCTAGTCAATGAATAATGCAGGGCTATTCAGACAGAGTCATGGACATAGATCAACTCTAAAGTAAGCCTGGATATGAACGGCCCCAGTTGACTAACGTTAGGGACACTAAAGCATACTGAAGACATTGAGATTGGCCCTGGAGAATAGTATCAGGCTGAGCTATACCTTTAGCTCCTTACCACAGATCCAGGATCAGCTCTCCTGATCCCCAATGTCAGATTAACCACAAGGAGGTCAGAGTCATTCCACAGTAGGAGGCCTAACAATAACACAATGACAAAGCAATAATACAAGCCTGTTACTACCCGGCTCCTCCGGACACTGAGAGCTCTCTTGTTGACCTTTGACCCCTTAATGGTTCAACAGCAGTTGGGCAGTCTTTTCCCTGTCCCTAAGACTCCTCTGGTCGATACCCATCTTCCTGTGTGAGTGGTGTAAATTTGTGTGAGCGCTGTGTGTCATCTCATTTTGACTGTCAGTGAGGCTGTGTGTCTAAAGCATGCCTGCCATCATCACGCACGCACACACACAGCCCACTGCTTAAAGGGAGCCAAGCGCACAGATCAATACCCTTCTTCCTCATCCTGATGTGTGTGTGTGTGTTTGTGCATGTGTAACACATGGGGATGTGTGAAACTTACTTCTCAGCCTGAAGTGTCTCCACTTGCGCCAGTGAAGCTTTTCACGTGGCATCGACAGTTAAGATGCTTCAGGAGGGCGGTCACGTGCGCCAGCAAGGCAGAAGTGTTGGTGGACCCTGGGATGGTTCACCCGTGGTATGAGTGTTTTAAAGCCCTTCTAGCTGTGTCCGTCCTTGAGCTTGAGGCCTACTACGTATATCAGAGCCGTGGTTGGTCCTTACAAACGAATCATCCACCTCCCTATCAGCCGTCCTACCCCCCCAACCGCTCAGAGGTGTAATGGCCTTTTATCGATTCCCTCCCTCCTCCCCCTTCCTCTCTTTTTCTCTCTTTCCTCTCAGTGTGCAGGCTAAGATAAACTTGTGTGTGAGGAGGCAAGCCTCTCATGCTGGGCTGGGACATGCTATATGGTTCGCTCCTCAAACCGAGTGTGTGGGTGATGATGGGTTTGTGTGTGGGGGGAATGAGGAGGGTGTTTGTGTATGGTATGATCAGTGTGTGTCTGTCTGTATGTTAGTAGGAGGTTGGATGCAGTGGATTACTTAGGCTAATCAGACACGAGCCTGGGGACCAGAGTGTTTACCAACTGCTGGGCCAGAGCGTCATACCAGGCGCCATGAATGAGGCATGCTGCCCACCAGCCACTCAGCCGCAGGAGGGCCCAGGCGGCAGGGTCAGGCCCCAGGGAGGAGAGGGGGAACAGGGGGAGAGTCGAGGACGAGCCAGACTGATTCACATGCAACCCACATAACTCCCACTGTCACAGCAAATCTCACTTAATTTCACACCCCCAAGGCCACCAGATAGGCAAGGAGATTGAGCCCTCACGGAGGCAGAGCTGAATGCTAAGGGAGTCGAAACACACACTCTGCCTCAGACCCCGTCATTCACACTTCAGCCGTTCTTAAACACACTCACACCTCTTCTGAAGACATAAGCACACCCTTACAGCTTTCTCAAACAGACTCACACACACAAACACACACTGATACTACTCTTGAATTCGTGCACACTACCTCTAGGGCAGGATTCCCCAACAGGCGGCCCGAATTTGGCCCACATGTGGTTTTATTTTGCCCCCCCCCCCAAGTTTTATGAGCAAAAATAAATAAATAAAAATGTTTAATTTTTTTGCATTTTCATTGTTGGACACACAAGGAAATCAGCTCTAAGTGATTTTTATTTTGGAAATCTGTTCCCAAGTATTCCCACGCATAACAGAGAGATACATATGATCATATACAAATGGAAGCAAGGTTTGACATTTGAGTAAAATATTACAGTGGGGGAAAAAAGTATTTAGTCAGCCACCAATTGTGCAAGTTCTCCCACTTAAAAAGATGAGAGAGGCCTGTAATTTTCATCATAGGTACACGTCAACTATGACAGACAAAATGAGAAAAAAAATCCAGAAAATCACATTGTAGGATTTTTTATGAATTTATTTGCAAATTATGGTGGAAAATAAGTATTTGGTCACCTACAAACAAGCAAGATTTCTGGCTCTCACAGACCTGTAACTTCTTCTTTAAGAGGCTCCTCTGTCCTCCACTCGTTACCTGTATTAATGGCATCTGTTTGAACTTCTTATCAGTATAAAAGACACCTGTCCACAACCTCAAACAGTCACACTCCAAACTCCACTATGGCCAAGACCAAAGAGCTGTCAAAGGACACCAGAAACAAAATTGTACGCCTGCACTAGGCTGGGAAGACTGATTCTGCAATAGGTAAGCAGCTTGGTTTGAAGAAATCAACTGTGGGAGCAATTATTAGGAAATGGAAGACATACAAGACCACTGATAATCTCCCTAGATCTGGGGCTCCACGC
Source organism: Coregonus clupeaformis (assembly GCF_020615455.1). Taxonomy (NCBI): domain Eukaryota; kingdom Metazoa; phylum Chordata; class Actinopteri; order Salmoniformes; family Salmonidae; genus Coregonus; species Coregonus clupeaformis. The sequence continues at coordinate 22,369,191 of NC_059218.1, read as the reverse complement.
AAGATCTCACCCTGTGGGGTCAAAATGATCACAAGAACGGTGAGCAAAAATCCCAGAACCACACGGGGGACCGAGTGAATGACCTGCAGAGAGCTGGGACCAAAGTAACAAAGCCTACCATCAGTAACACACTACGCCGCCAGGGACTCAAATCCTGCAGTACCAGACGTGTCCCCCTGCTTAAGCCAGTACATGTCCAGGCCCATCTGAAGTTTGCTAGAGTGCATTTGGATGATCCAGAAGAGGATTGGGAGAATGTCATATGGTCAGATGAAACCAAAATAGAACTTTTTGGTAAAAACTCAACTCGTCGTGTTTGGAGGACAAAGAATGCTGAGTTGCATCCAAAGAACACCATACCTACTGTGAAGCATGGGGGTGGAAACATCATGCTTTGGGGCTGTTTTTTCTGCAAAGGGACCAGGACGACTGATCCGTGTAAAGGAAAGAATGAATGGGGCCATGTATCGTGAGATTTTGAGTGAAAACCTCCTTCCATCAGCAAGGGCATTGAAGATGAAACGTGGCTGGGTCTTTCAGCATGACAATGATCCCAAACACACCACCCGGGCAACGAAGGAGTGGCTTCGTAAGAAGCATTTCAAGGTCCTGGAGTGGCCTAGCCAGTCTCCAGATCTCAACCCCATAGAAAATCTTTGGAGGGAGTTGAAAGTCTGTGTTGCCCAGCGACAGCCCCAAAAGATCACTGCTCTAGAGGAGATCTGCATGGAGGAATGGGCCAAAATACCAGCAACAGTGTGTGAAAACCTTGTACAGACTTACAGAAAACGTTTGACCTGTGTCATTGCCAACAAAGGGTATATAACAAAGTATTGAGAAACTTTTGTTATTGACCAAATACTTATTTTCCACCATAATTTGCAAATAAATTCATTAAAAATCCTACAATGTGATTTTCTGGATTTTTTTTCTTCTCATTTTGTCTGTCATAGTTGACGGAAATTACAGGCCTCTCTCATCTTTTTAAGTGGGAGAACTTGCACAATTGGTGGCTGACTAAATACTTTTTTCCCCCACTGTATATCTGTTTGGGATTCTTGCAGTGAAATTGCAGTCTACAAATGATTTGTAATTATGTTCCGGCCCACCGACCATCCGCTCAGGAATCGGCCCGCGGCTGAATCTAGTTGATGATCTCTGCTCTATAGTAAGAGCCTGCACTGTAAAAATAGAAAGACTCAAAACACCATTATTGTGTAATGAAACAATGAAAAGTAGCATGCCTAACCTGAAATCTGGTGTTTGGAGGGTGTTTGAATGTAAACCAATGGTAAGTGTTATGATAAACAGAAGGTGTTTTAAAACAGAATAGAAGTATTCTGAAACACCCAAAGTGGTTGTTCAATCGGAATATTGGTGTTTTCAAGAGAGTGTTTTGGGGTTTTAGTGCATGTAAACGGCAGCATCAAAACACAAAATAAAAATATATATGTTTCCAGACCATGTCTCTCATACAAGCAAATGGTTATGATATGCAAACAGTTTATAGCCTAAATATGAATTGATGATAACTCGGAACACCAAAATAGTATTTTCTAACTTTTCCGGTAGTGCTCCCAGTCCCTGGCAAGGTGTTGCTGAACACTTGAGTAGCCCTTTCCTGCAGTCATATGACTAGTGCCTTCATGGGTGGAGTGTTATACTTTTGTTTCATATTTTCAAAATTAATAAACAGTATTAAAAAAAACCCGCTGAAAATTGGTTGTTTCTATGTCAAACGGTTTTGTTATATTTTGGTCTTCTGTGATGTATATAAAGTGTCATAATGGGATGCAAACTAAAAATGTTATACATTTCAACTCTATATCTGACATGGTACAGGTGTCTTCTTTTTTCTAAGCCCATAACCATGTGTGTGAGGTGTATACTTTGATTTCAAAGTAGATTTGTTTAAGACTGCCAAGAAACACTGTGTGACCCTGATTTAGCTCACTGCAGTAATTAAATGGTGTTACAACACACCATGTAATGAATGTTTTAAAACATCTCAGGATGATGTTTCAATACTCCAGCAAAGTTAATGTTTCGTCTCCTTGACGTTGGTGGGAGCTCAGTTGCTTCTAGTTTGGTGTTACAAAGCACTTAATTTTAACAGTGTGGAGTCAAGAGCCTTACCTGTATAAATCACCATGGGGACATAATGTGCATGAGCCAACTGTACAGCATGCATGAAGTGGTTTTATTATGGTTATTTATTTGGGGCGTGACCCAGAATGAATCAGGACGTGAAACACCTCATGGGGATACACTGAATTAAGATAACTTGGCTGTGTTCTGAACTAAAGGCTAGAGCTGCCATTTTCAAGGAGCAGTACGCTAATCCGACGCTAATAAGAAATCCCACTACGCCCTTTGACGAACCATCAAACAGGCAAAGCGTCAATACAGGACAAAGATCTAATCCTACTACACTGGCTCTGACATTTGTCGGATGTGACAGGGCTTGCAAACTATCATGGATTACAAAGGGAAACCAAGCCGCAAGCTACCAGTGACGCGAGCCTGCCAAACAAGCTAAATACATTCTATGCTCGCTTCGAGGCTAGCAACACTGAACCATGCATGAGAGCACCAGCTATTCCAGATGGCTGTGTGATCACACTCTCCGTAGCGAATGTTAGAAAGACCTGTAAACAGGTTAACATTTATTTAGACGGATTACCATGACGCGTACTCAGAGCATGGCAAGTGCCTTCACTGACATTTTCAACCTCTCCCTGACCAAGTCTGTGTGCCCAAGAACACCAATGTAACCTGACTAAATGACTATCGCCCTGTAGCACTCGCATCTGTGGCCATGAAATGCTTTGAAAGGCTGGTCATGGCTCACATCAACACCGTCATCCCAGACACCCTGGACCCACTCCAACTCGCATACTGCCCCAACAGATCCACAGATGATGCAATCTCTATTGCACTCCACACTGCCCTTTCCCATCTGGACAAAAGGAACACCTACGTGAAAATTCTGTTCATTGACTACAGCGTTCAACACCATAGTGCCCTCCAAGCTCATCACTAAGCTAAGGACCCTGGGATTAAACACCTCCCTCTGCAACTGGATCCTGGACTTCCTGACAGGCCGCCCCCAGGTGGTGAGGGTAAGCAACAACACATCCGTCATGCTGACCCTCAGCACAGGGGCCCCTCAGGAGTGCGAGGTTAGTCCCCTCCTGTACTCCCTGTTCACCCACGACTGCGTGGCCGCGCACGACTCCAACAGCATCATTAAGTTTGCTGACGACATGGCGGTGGTAGGCCTGATCAGTGACGACGATAAGACAGCCTACAGGGAGGAGGTCAGAGACCTGGCAGTGTGGTGCTTGGACAACAACCTCTCCCTCAATGTCAGCAAGACAAAAAAGATGATTGTGGTTTTCCTCGGTGTCCACATCACTAAGGAATTATCATGGTCCACACACATCAACACAGTCATGAAGAGGGCACGACATCGCCTCTTCCCCCTTAGGAGGCCCAAAAAATGTGGCATGGGCCCTCAGAAGATTCTACAGCTGCACCATTGAGAGCATCTTGACTGGTTGCATCACTGCTTGGTATGGCAACTGCTTGGCATCCGACGACAAGGCGCTACAGAGGGTAGCGCGTACGGCCCAGAACATCACTGGGGCTGCGCTCCCTACCATCCAGGACCTCTATACTAGGCAGTGTCAGAGGAAGGCCCTAAAAACTCCAGCCACCCAAGTCATAGATTGTTCTCTCTGCTACCGCATGGCAAACGGTACCGATACACCAAGTCTGGAACCAACAGGACCCTGATCAGCTCCTACCCCCAAGCCATAAGACTGCTAAATACAATGAACTCCAAAAGTATTGGGACTTTGACAATTGTGTTGTTGTTTTGGCTCTGTACTCCAACACTTTGGATTTGAAATGATACAATGACTATGAGGTTAAATTGCAGACTGTCATCTTTAATTTGAGGGTATTTTCATCCATATCGGGTGAACCATTTAGTACATAGTCCCCCCCATTTTAGGGGACCAAAAGTATTGGGACAAATTCACTTATGTGTATTAAAGTAATCAAAAGATTAGTATTTGGTCCCATATTCCTAGCATGCAGTGAGAAATGATGAGTGAGAAAGTTACAGACACACAAATATCATACCCCCCAAAAAATGCTAACCTCCACTGTTTTTGTAATGGTAAGAGGTTAAAATGTCTTGGGGGTGTGATATTTGTGTGTCTGTAACTTTCTCACTCATCATTATTCACGTTTCATTCAGGATTATCCGTAATCATGGTAGCATCCACATTAATGTGGAAGTGTTTAGAAACATATTCTATTGTTATTTACAAGAAAAGTGACCACAAAATGAAACGATACATTATTTACCATTAATTGCTATTGGGCACAAAATAATCTGAAACACAACCAAAACAAATAGCAAATGCATCCAATAAGTTTGTAGTCACAAGCTTGATGTAATCATTGTGTGCTAGGAATATGGGACCAAATACTAACATTTTGACTACTTTAATAATACACATATAAGTGCATTTGTCCCAATACTATGGTCCCCTAAAATGGGGGGACAATGTAAAAGTGCTGTCATTTCTAAACGGTTCATCCGATATGTATGAAAATACCCCTCAAATTAAAGCTGACAGTCTGCACTTTAACCTCATAGTCATTGTATCGTTTCAAATCCAAAGTGCTGGAATACAGAGCCACAAAAACTGTGTCACTGTCCCAATACTTTTGGAGCTCACTATAGTTAGTTAAATAGTTAACCAATAGCTAACCTCCTGAGTGGCGCAGTGGTCTAAGGCACTGCATCGCAGTGCTAACTGTGCCACTAGAGATCCTGGTTCGAATCCAGGCTCTGTCGTAGCCGGCCGTGACCGGGAGACTCATGGGCGGCGCACAATTGGCCCAGGGTAGGGGAGGGAATGGCCGGCAGGGATGTAGCTCAGTTGATAGAGCATGGCGTTTGCAACGCCAGGGTTGTGGGTTTGATTCCCACGGGGGGCCAGTATAAAAAAATAAATAAATAAAATTTATTCACTAACTGTAAGTCGCTCTGGATAAGAGTGTCTGCTAAATGACGTAAATGTAAATCTAACCGAACTATCTGCATTGACCCTTTTTGCACTAACTCTTTTGACTCATCACATATGCTACTGTTTATTATCTGTCCTGTTGCCTAGTCACTTTATCCCTACATATATGTACATATCTACCTCAATTACCTTGTACCCCTGTACATCGACTCGATACTGGTACCCCGTGTATATAGCCAAGTTATTGTTACTCATTGTGTATTTATTCCTTGTGTTATAATTTTTCAATTTTTCAATTATTTCTCTTTTTTTTCTCTCTGCATTGTTGGGAAGGGCCTGTAAGTAAGCATTTCACTGTTATACTATACCTGTTGTTTACGAAGCATGTGACAAATAACATTTGATTTGATTTGACAATATTGCTGTTACAATCCATTAAATTATACCTGATCTCAGATGAGCATTTGAGACTTAATTCATTATTGCAGTTATTATCTTCACAGTTGAAAGAGAATGAAAACATTATTAGGCGATATAGATGTAATGCAATGGAATAGTGCAACAGGATAGTCTAGTCAGGGTATAGAAAGCCTTCATGGCAAACAGTAAATCTGCTCTGATGTTGATGACTCAGCGTATACGTTGGAGCGTTCAATATGGGCATTGTTATATGATTAACTGCTTCTTCTTAATTAATTGCTTCTTCATTGACTCTGTACTGGTAACCCGTGTATATAGCAAAGTTATCGTTACTCATTGTGTATTTATTATTACTTTTATTATTACGTGTTTCACTTTTCTATTATTTCTCTATTTTCTTTCTCTCTGCGTTGTTGGGAAGGGCTCGTAAGTAAACATTTCACTCTTAGTCTACACCTGTTTTTTACGAAGCATGTGACAAATACAATTTGATTTGATTTAATTTGATCCTTCTCCGCTTTCCCTCCCTGAATCCATGAAGATGGGATCTGGATTATCGCTCAGAAGTTCAACTAACCTGTCAACAAACAGACAACCGCTTCAGTATTGCCCTTGTGGGCTGTTACTCTAATTGGTTTCCAATGGACTTAGAGAAACATATTATACTGTATCTAGGTTCATGGATGGGTTACATAGAGGGATCATGTAATAGTACTGATTCTATGATTATGTCATAGCACAAACAAACCCATTGTGGGGAATGTCTCATACTGTAGGTGAAAATCTTCCATAGCTGAAAACCATTGTTAATTTCAAAAGCTCCTGAATGGATGTTTTGACTGACAGTTCAAAGTATCGCCTTTGTCAAAAAATGTAACTATTGCTTTGAATTAACTGTCTTCCCTAGATTTTTATTTACTAGGGAGGGTGGTTCCTCCACCCATTTTTATCGGAGCCATTTCCCAGGTCCGGTTAAATTGATATTTTGACAGTAAATGAAACAGTGTGGATAACTCCTTGTTAGACTATCAGGCACTGTTGTGAGGTTCTAAGTTCTGGGACAAATCCAGACGGACTACAAGGAAAGCTTAAACTAGATTTATTACACCCAACAGGATGTCGCAGCTGCATAACACAACATACAAGTCACACAAGCACATATTTACAACTAGGCGGAGTCATCTCCTTGTATGTCTAAGATAGACAGTCATTCTCTGTTGTTGGGCATGAACTGAGTGTGTTCCACTTATTGGTATTGTCTTGGCCCGGCCTGAGCCCAGAACTTTCATGGTCGGGGAAGTGTGTGTGTGTGTGTGTGAGATCAGACTTCAGTTAGAGTGTTTTTAGGTGGGCCTCTCTGGCCCCCCTCCCAAAGGTTTCTTCTCTCTTCAACTGTTGTCCTCACCACGACCTCGATGTTGAGTCCAACATCTCTCCTTACCCTAGTTCCACAGAGTCTAGCCTAGCTTGTCAGGAACTGAGACTCGACTGTTGCCCTTTGCCTACTTTCTTTAGAAATATTAATAACCAGAAAAGCAAGAACATGTCTGGACAGAGACTTTCTGTACTTCCCCTTGTCACTGCAATAATACACACAAGCTCCAACACCCTAACCAATAAAAAATTATTACTACTAATCAGGCTGATTATGCAGGTATCAATGGCTCATTATGCAATTAAAACATGCTCATGTCAGACTAGTTCTCATCAATGTGTTTGCACACCCGGCCCTGGCTGCTCATCTGACTCACATCAGCATAATATCGGAATCAAAGAGAAACAATACTTTTGAGTTATTTTATGGGGAGAGCTTTGGAGGCTAATAATATTTGATCTTACTAATCATCAGTTTGAATTCAGTGAGGTGAGCCAATATATTTACTTCCCATTAAAGACCATTAGAGGTGAAATGATAGAGAGGGAAAATGACTGGATCCTGGAGAGAGGAATCAGCAGGGAGAGATAGAGAGACTGGGAAAGACAGATCTGAAATTCCGTTATCCACAGCAGAGCATTAAATAATGTTATATTTTTTGCGCAAAAGGAGTGGGTCAACGGAAGTAACAAAGTGACACAGCGTGTGTGTGTCTGTCTGTCTGTCTGTGTGTGTGTGTCTGTGTGGGTTCCTGCATGTGGGTGTGTGTCTGTGTGCGTGCTTGCATGTGTGTATGTGTGTGCGCCTATACATGATGGCAGCAAACACAGAGCCGGGGGGATTACGAGTAGATTAATTCATCTAATTATCTTCCTTCTGCTTCGTCTGTGTCACAGCGTCAAGATTACACTATCGTATCATCACTGTTGTCGTCATTTAAAGAAAGCAGTAATTTGCAGTATCTATGATTACAATGTTCATGATATATTGTATCATTAGAGACTGGCAATCTGGGGTGTTAATGAAACTTTAACTACTGTATAGGGATTCGACTGGATCGCTGGTGCTCTATTCACAGGGAAATGAGGATGTACAGCAGATGTGCAAACATTTATTGAACATATTGACTCATTTATTGAATTCTATGACAGTTGCAGGCTAATTAAGCAATAACGCCCGAGGAGGTGTGGTATATGGCCAATATACCATGCCTAAGGGCTGTTCTTAAGCACGACGCAACGCAGAGTGCCTGGACACAGCCCTTAGCCGTGGTATATTGGCCATATATCACAAACCCCCAAGGTGCCTTATTGCTATTATAAACTGGTTACCAACATAATTAGAGCAGTAAAAATAAATGTTTTGTCATACCTGTGGTATACAGTCTGATAGACCACGGCCGTCAGCCAATCAGCATTCAGGGCTCGAACCACCCAGTTTATAATTCCAATTAGATGACAATGTGAGCTTAGCTTATATTGCAATAGGTACAGTAAACAACACATCTGCATGTCAGTGTGATTGCTCTCTTCAGTAGAACTTAACTCTGAACTCCTCTTCTCTTCTTCTGCTCAGGACACTGAGATTCTGAATACAGCTGTGCTCACCGGGAGGACGGTTGCCGTGCCAGTAAAGGTGGTCACCGTAGGAACAGATGGCACAGTTACGGATGTAACAGAGTCAGTAGAGTGTCGGTCGACCGATGAAGAGGTGGTCAAGGTGAGTGTACACTATACAGGCTGCAACCTTGAGAGGAAACCTTGAACACCTTTAGAGAAAACCTTGAGGAGATAGACTAGGTAGAACCCATCCTTTTCAGCCCAACATAGGACTTGAGTTCAAGTACAGTACATACAGTATGACAATAATGCCTTTTTAGTCTCTCATCCTTTACAGGCACAAGGCCATATACAGATGTCGGATCTTAACTTGATCACTCTTTTGTCGCAGAGAATTTTCCCGATGCATCAATTCAAATGAGCGTCGTGAGTGGCTGAAAATGAGCAGTTCTCTTTCTCTCTATGCGGGGGCAGTCTAGTCATTGGGATCAGGGCTTGCTATCAAAATGATGTTCTCTCTTGCCAAATATACTGAACCAAAATATAAACGCAACATGTATAGTGTTGGTCCCATGTTTCATGAGCTGAAATAAAAGATCCCAGAAATGTTCCATACAGACAAAAAGCTTATTTCTTTCAAATTTTGTGTACACATCCCTGTTAGTGAGCATTTCTCCTTTGCCAAGATAATCCATCCACCTGACAGGTGCGATATCTCAAGAAGCTGACTAAACAGCATGGTCATTACACAGGTGCACCTTGTGCTGGGGACAATAAAAGGCCATCCTAAAATGTGCTGTTTTGTCACACAACACAATGCCATAGATGTCTCGAGTTTTGAGGGAGCGTGCAATTGGCATGTTGACTGCAGGAATGTCCAACAGAGCTGTTGCCAGATAATTTAATGTTAATTTCTCTATGAAAAGCCGCCTCTAACATCGTTTTAGAGAATTTGGCAGTACGTCCAACTGGCATCACAACCGCAGACCAATTGTAACCATGCCAGCCCAGGACCTCCACATCCGGCTTCTTCACCTGCGAGTGAAGAGACCAGCCTCCCGGACAGCTGATGAAACTGAGGAGTATTTCTGTCTGAAATGAAGCCCTTTTGTGGGGAAAAACTCATTCTGATTAGCTGGGCCTGGCTCGCCAGTGGGTGGGCCAATGCCCTACCAGGCCAACACATGGCTGCACCCAGTCATTTCAAATCCATAGATTAGGGCCTAATGAATTGATTTAAATTGACTGATTTCCTTCTACGAACTGTAACTCAGTAAAATGTTTGAAATTGTTTTATGTTGCATTAAACATTTTGTTAGCTTTCTCTGGCCCACACTCCAGCACAGTAGGTGGCGGTAATTAACGTTGGATGACAACCGACAAAAAAAAAACACAGAAGAAGGAGGCTGCTAGCTAGTTAGGGGTCACCGGTACACAGTGTCCTTTGCCCCCACCTGTCGAGCACTGCTTTCCAGCAGTTCTGTTAATGTTACGGCGAGGGAATTAGCTAGCTAGTGTAGCCAACCAAACTCTTGCGTGGCACTACCAGCGATTACACTCACCGTAACGTTACAATAACTGTGGGAAAGCAGTGTACAGCAGGCGGGGGCAAGCGACACTGTGTGCCGGTGTCCTAGCTAGCTAGCAGCCTCAATGGCAGTGGGTGCAGCATGTAGTAAGTGATGCGTAGTGGGTGTAGCATGTAGTGGGTGTAACCAGTGTGAAATGGCTAGCTAGTTAGAGGTGCGGATCACTCGCTCTGAGACCTTGAAGTAGTTGTTTCCCTTGCTCTGCAAGGGCTGTGGCTTTCGTGGAGCGATAGGTAGCTAATGGTTCTTCAAGGGTGACTGTTGTTAATGTGTTCAGAGGGTCCCTCGTTCAAGCCCAGTTTGGGGGCGAGGAGAGAGGCGGAAGCAACACTGTTACATTAATGCTGTTGACCTGGATCACTCAGTTGGACTCTGCTCGGTTGCTGCGGAGAAGGAGGAGGTCAAAGGGGGGTGAGTGTAACTGGTGTGAAATGGCTAGCTAGTTAGTGGTGTGCGTTAGTAACATCCAGTCGGTGACATCACTTGCGTTGAGACCTTGAATAATTTGTTTTGCTTGCTCTGCAAGGGCCGTGGCTTTTGTGGAGCGATAGGTAACGATGCTTCGTGGGAGGCAGTTGTTGATGTGTTCAGAGGGTCCCTGGTTCAACCCCAGGTGGGGGTAAGGAGAGGGACGAAAGCAACACTGTTACATGAGCGCTGCATGTAGTAAACGCGGTCGGCAGAATTTCTAGGCAGCACGTCAAAAATGTAATCTCCCAATCCCATGTATCCTTAGCTGGGGAGGCAATCCCAAAACACCTTCCGGCGCAGCAAATTTTTTTAAGGATTCTGAATTAATGTAGCACATTTTCCAGAAGAATAAGGAATAACGTGAAATGTAAGTATAACATTTATTTATTCATCAAATTATGTTCAAATGTTCAACAAATTACTTTCATGTGAATTGTGAATTCAAATGTTGAGTAACTGGTGTTTATCAGCCCGTCGGACGCGATAGCTAGCTAGCAGGCACTCTCCTACTTATCGACTGTTTAAAGATTAAGAACTAAACTAACTAATCTTAGATTCAGCAATGTGTCAATTGTGAAGACCCGGACAGTTAAATCATTAATTGGTGAACTTGCTAGCCAGCTAAAGACATGTAGAAAATCTGTTTTTTTCATTTGTTTTCAGGGACTAAAGTGGGCACCTGATTTTGTTTCACTCCTTAGCATTGGCTTGGCAAGAGAAAATAGTCCTGCCCAACTCGTTTGAAGGTAAGACATCTGACGAAAAACATAGTAAATGCAGCCAGCTGTGTTCTGTTCAATCTTGCTAGCCAGCCAAGTTATTTGTGCATTCTGTTGATGAGTCTGTTTTGCTCTCTAGCTGCCTGCAGTGTCTGTTTACCTAGCTAACGTTAGCTAACTTTCTCTTGCCACTTTCCCTTCCCCTATTGTGTTGCACCATTGAGGTTGGTGTTACTAGTTAAAATTACAGTCTAAGTTATTCTACTGTAAACAACTTGACCAAGCCTAATAATATAAAAACTGTTAACAAATGATTGCACATTAATAAAAGTAGTTGTGGCTTCAGCAACTTGAACCAGCACTGAAATTTGAGCAGTGAGGTTAATTTCTCCCCCCTTGTCTCTGCTTGTTCCAGGTTGAAGGACATCCCACCCTGACACCCTGCAGATGTAAATAACTTGTTGTGAACCTCCCAGCCACCAGGAGAATCACCATATCCCAGGATATTATTCTGGAGTGTGCAACATCACAATGTTAGATATAAATAGATTTGCCCATGTTATTGTTTATCATGCAGATTTGTCAGGACATTGTAATTTATGAAGCTCATTCTAAAATACAGACATTGCACTGTGTGCAAGTTTTCAGTTTAGACCACAATTAATTGAATAAGGTGTTAGTGAAGGGCTGGAACAAAAACTTGTAAACTTCTCTCCTGTGTATAAAACAGTGACTGTCATGACAAATTTTGCCCTCATGTACTGAACAATCTTATGAATGTTGGAGGTTAATCTCCTTGATGTCCCTCATTTGGGAATTACTTATTTTGCACAATGGACTGTGTTTTAAGGACTCATGCACAAATACAGGAAAATAAATAAAAATGTTAACATTTATTCAAAATTACAATTGTTGATGTCTCCACATGTTCTGGTTTTGAGGCTTGAGCATCCGGTGACTGCAGTTCATCTGTTTAATCCCCTGCAGGGAGAGAGAAAGGCATCGATAATATTACAATGCTGTATTAATTTCATTGAATATTTATTCCTGTTTGATATGCATTTACACAGTATAATTATATTGGACATGTTATCCTTTATCACATGCCAGTATTTGTTTTGTATCCAATGCATTTAGCTTGCATTAAAATGAAGTAGCCTAGAACTTCTAATCTATTTAGGTTGCATCATACCACCTTTCAATATGTGACCAACCGGCTCGATTCGGTCTAATGTAGCAAAATTTGAAATTGTGTTTTTTTCCCCCTTTAAAAGTACAGACTAGAAAATGGTATATCATACACTACAGTTGAGGAACAATGGGAGAGTAATTCTGCTTTGAAAGTTGATAAACTTGTAACCCCACTTTTGAGAAAATGGCCCTTGAATGTTTTGTTACACCTACTGGAGAGCTCTTCTTTGTCTACATCATTTCAGCATCGTTCACACCCTCTTAAGCCTTAGCCCCACCCATCTCTTTAAGGATACATCTGAGGCCATGTGCTAAACAGAGTGAGTACGGTAGTGTACTAAACAACCAAAGATTTCAAGATTAAAGGCTGGTTTATACTACATCTATCAACATATATGTAGACAGTTGTCGTAGTGACATCATGAACATTCTATTGTTGTCCGACATCAAACTTGTCGTTGTCGTTATGAAAAAGTATAAACACAAAAACGACAGGCTGAATGACATCAGCAACCTGGTGGACCAAAATAGCATAACTGGTGTATTTTAACACCAATAAACCCATCCATTTACAAATGAATTTAGTATATGTCTAGCAAACCAGGCAACTAAAAGCAACTTTCTAAACAATGTTTTAGTTTGTTTCTAGCTTGTTAGCTAGCTAGCTAACGTTACGTTAGCTGGCTAGCCAGTTTAAATAATGACCATTTCATATAGCTTACAACGTCTTAACTTGAGCTCATTTGTGTTCATTATTACAGGAGAATAAACTCACAACAAGATCATTATTTACAAGTTAATGACAAGCTAATTACAGAAAATAGCTTACAGTTGTGAGTGTGACTAAATAAAAGCAGGACATTCTACTGGAGAATTTTAGAACTTGGACACTGTCTCGTTGGCCTAATGTTATATCCTAATTTGACTTTGGTGGAGGTTATGTTGTTCTTCACATTACCGTCTCTGGTAAGCACACACTATATCAAATGAAATCAAAGTTTATTTGTCACATGCACAGGATACAGAAGGTGTAAATGGTACAGTGAAATGGTTACTTGCATAGTGGAGTCTTTTGTTTAGAAATGTAACTAGCTAGCTAGCTAAACAATGAACCATAATCCCAATTTATAACATTACTACCCTGCATGAATCTGAAGGTAGCTAAAGTTAACCAACTAGCTAGCTAGCTAACATTAGGCTATAACTAGCAATGCAAATGGCTCTGAGATACTAATAATATTACTACATAGATCATACACGTAACGTTAGCTAGCTAGCTAGCTAACTAACAGTACACTTTAACTTTCTGCCCAAAACCACATTTAGATTTTTTGTTTAAATGTTTACGTTCAAATGCCTCTCCTGTGAAATAGTGACACGTGACATACACCTAGTTTCCTGAAACTAGTCACATATTAGTTATCAACCAATATAAAACCATGTTATCTTGAACATCAGTGTCATTTAATAATGTGCACGGGTGTGATAGCTGTATGAATTAATCACAATGCAAGCCTACTCATTAGAAAAAAACAGTAGCTGTAATGCAATATTAGCTTCACAGTGAAACACCACTATTCTGGCTATGAATCATTCTTAAACAGTCAGTGAAATAGCTTATAGAAATAAAATAGATTTTGCCTGTATGATATCATGCATACAAGCTTACCGGTAATGTCCACAACGATGGAGCAGCAGACCAAGCAATATGCGTAAGGAGGAGCCTATAACGTAGGTCGGTGTCAACTTCATTCATTAACAGGTACTGAGGAGATCAATTCTGTTACTTGCTTACTTATTATTCGTGTCAAATATTTCCATTTTGGGATATTTGTTTACTGAAATAGTTGCTCACGCTGCTCCATCGTTGTGGACATTACCGGTACAGGGGCTACAATGTGGCTACAAACGTCTTCCGCTTGGTGGAATGTGAATGCGTTATCACGTAATACTGCCTTCAAATCCCGTCCCAAACGGCAGTAACCTACTGGAAAAGTGCTACCTACTAGGGTAGTTGCCTTTTGGAGGCAGGTAGGCAGCAGCCTACCTGCCTACCTGTTACATAATAACAGGATGCTACACCAACATTAGTTTCCATTCATACAAAGTGTCAAAACAATAGCCCAGCACTGGGCGCGAACTCATGATGCTCATAGCTGAAGTGTGCTGCTCAGACCACTGCCCTACAGCAGCTCACAAAGCTTTAACAAGCCATGAGAATACTTGATTTATGAGGTTGGTTGGTTTGCAGAGCCTTCCCCACACCATAGCCCCCTAGGTACGGTACTGCATTGTATAGTCTACAAACACCGCTTCCAGCTGTCCCCTGGCGGCAATTATACATTTTCAATATTTATTCAAATCCTCCTGCTGCAGGATTATTTTCCTCCTGCGATGAAATGGGTCATATTAAGATCTGACATCTGTAGCGTGGCCTTGTTGAGTGAAAGCTGTGCCCTACAGTACAATACAGAATAAACAACACATTTGGTTGTGTCTACCGGACTTGGGTTCAAATACTATTTGAAATCATTTCAAATAGTATATCTGTGCTTGATTGAGCTTGCCTGTTACAATAAACCCAATGGAAAAAGTGCAACCTGGCCCACCTGTCCCTCCCGGCAGGCTCAAGCAAACGTTCAAAGTATTTGAAAGTGTAAATGTACGTATTGTGGCATACAGCAGGTCAGCCACCAGGGGGAGACTCGTCGAGGCCTGGTAACAGATGGAGTATACATCATGAGGCGGTGTTTCCATCTACTGGACGTGCCAGGTCTCGACGGGCTCCCCGGACAGGACTAATTGGGGCTGATTGGGAGCTGGTGAGTAATTAAGGGCGGATTGCTCACCAGCTGTGCAAGGCCCATAAAGCTGCCAGAAGGGCAGCACATGGGAGAGGACTGGGGGAAGTACGGTAACTTCCGTGTAGTTGGAGATGGTATCCTGGAGAGGGTCTCATGGGGGAGACCTAACCTTTTCTTTTGATTATTTTATTAATAAACACCCTGAAACCGAGATACTCATACTCTGTCCGTGTCTGATCTGTGTAAACGTCTTGACCCAACCCCTTGATCTGCCACAAGTGGTGGAGAATGCGGGCATCTGGATAACGTGGTCAGATCAGGGTTGACGTTTACACAGCATCAGCATGGACGAGTTGATAGCTCAGTTCGTCCGGGCCCAACAAGCACAACAGGCGGTTCAGGAACGAACGCTGGAGGAACAGCGACTACAAAACGTCTGCCTCATGGAGGAAGTCAGGAAGCTGCAAGGAGGAGCATCTCCTGAATCCCATCACAACCAGTTTTTAATCAAGCTAACGGAAGACGATGACATTGAAACATACCTCTGTACGTTTGAACGGACAGTGCTACGGGAAGGATGGCCAAGGCCGAAGTGGGCAAGTCTGCTGGCCCCGTTCCTCTCTGGGAATGCCCAAAAGGCGAACAGGTGGCTAACTACGACAGACTCAAACGGGAGATATTCAGCCGCTACGGGTACAGCCTGGCCCTTCGGGCTCAACGGTTCCATGACTGGAGGTTCGTACCCGACGCATCCCCCCGAGCCCAGATGAGCGACCTTCTGCGCGTCACCAGGGCATGGCTCCTAACCGACGTATCCACCCTCTCCCTCCTCAATAAAGTGGTCCTGGATCGCTTCGTACGGGCGCTACCCCACGGCATGAAGAGGGCAGCGAGCCTATGCGCGCCCCAGACCTTGGAGGGCCTCCTGGAAGCAGTGGAGAAACATCAGAACACTCAGGCCCTACTGAGGGGGAGCCGGGACGAGTCGGCGACCTGTGCGAGGGGATGGAAGGACAACCACACCGTGGTGTACCCCTAATCAGTCGGCAGGGCCAAGGGACCGCAAACTCGTGGAGAGACGGCTGGGGAAGGGCCGACCCGCCACCGACGACCCCAGGTAGATGGAGACCAACGGAGGTGTTTTGAGTGTGGCGCCCAGGGGCACATTGCCTGGAATTGCCCTGCTCGAGAGGAGTCGATGCCATCAGCTAGCACCGGAGGCCAGGTGGGTCACGCCGTGAACTATGTCACCTCCTGTTGGGTGCACCATGAATCAACTGCACCCATGGTCCCGGTGAAGGTTGACGGACATGACACGGAAGCGCTATTAGACTCCGGAAAGATGGTTACGCTTGTAACCACGAGCCTGCTGAACCAGGAGACCGAACGGGGTAGGGAGATGTCCATTTCCTGTGTTCACGGTGACACAAAGCGGTATCCCACCGTATGGACCAACATCATGACACCACAAGGGAGCTGCCAGATGATGGTGGGTGCAGTACCAGAGCTGCCAGTACCTATCCTAGTGGGATGGGATTGTCCACTGTTCGCGGCCCTATGGGGGCACGAGTTGAAAAAAAAGATACGATCCGGCCGAAGCGGGGGGGGCACCACCGGTTAACCATCCTGACTCTACGGGTCCGGAGTCGGAGTCGGAGGGGGAGCCGGAACCCGAACCCCCTGGGAAACCACTAGAGGAGGAGCCCAGCCTTCCCCTTCTCAATTTCGAGGGGCCAGTCAAGACCCCCGTTGGGGGCCAACTGAGGGGCCAATTCGGGACGGCCCAGTGGGAGGATCCGAATTTGAAAGCTGTCGCAGACCAAGTGATGGCGGTGGATGGACAGCTACTTCCGGGGGTTAGTGACTGGCGATTTCCAAATTAAGAATAACCTTTTGTATCAGGTGTCGCGCCAACAGGGGGAACTTCGAGAGGTATTGTTGCTGCCCCGACGGTACGTAGAAACCGTTCTTCAGCTGGCCCACACCCACTAGTTGGGGGCGCACCTGGGAATGGAGAAGACCCGGGAACGGATCACCGCCTGGTTCCACTGGCCCGGGATGAGGAGGGCCATGGAAGACTACTGTCGCAGCTGCCCGGAGTGTCAACTCACTGCCCCGAAAGCATCTGGTCCCCCTGCTGATCATCGGGGTGCCCTTTGAACGCATTGCGATGGACATAGTGGGACCCCTGGTAAAGACTGCACGAGGACACAGGTACAGCTTGGTAATAGTAGACTATGCCACCCGGTATCCTGAGGCCATTTTCCTACGAGCTGTTCCACCTCTTTAGCCGGATGGGCATCCCGAAAGAGATCCTGACAGACCAAAATACAGAGTTTATGTCCCGCCTCATGAAAGAGTTGTGTGCCCTCATGCAGATCAAGCAGATCCGGACCTCCGTTTTTCACCCGCAGACAGATGGGCTCGTCGAGCGCTTTAACAAAACGCTCAAACAGATGCTGCGGAAGGTCATCGAGCAGGACCGGAAGAACTGGGACCAGCTGCTACTCCACCTGATGTTCTCAATCCGAGAAGTACCCCAATCCTCCAATGGGTTTTCCCCGTTTGAACTCCTCTATGGGAGGAGGCCACGTGGCATACTGGACCTCGCCATGGAGGTGTGGGAAGCCCAACCGACCCCCTTATGCAGCGTGGTAGAGGACGTGGAGACGATGCGGGAGCGGATGACAGCCATATGGCCAGTCGTGAGGGAACATATGGAGAAGGCCCAATGCGCCCAAGCCCAGGTCTACAATCGGGGAGCCCAGTCCTGAGAATTCCAGGTGGGAGACAGGGTGTTGATCCCCACGACCGAAAGTATGTTCCTGGCAACATGGCACGGACCATACGAGGTGGTCGTTGAACCTGTTGAAGAAGTGGCACGAGAGGACAGCCTTGGCCATGTTATGGTCGGGATCCAGGACGCCAACGGTACCAGTGGTGGTCCCAAGCAGTGAGGACCTCGACCCGTCCCAGAAGCAAGAGCTCCGGGAGCTTGTCGATCGGAACACGGCGGTATTCTCAGAGAAGCCGGGCCGCACGACCCACATTGAACACCACATCCGTACCCGGCCCGGGGAAACGGTAAGGAAGAGGCCGTATCAACTTATGGAGGGCCGACGGAAGGCCGTGAAACAAGAAGTGGAGGCTATGCTGAGGATGGGGGTCGTTGAAGAGTCCCACAGTGCATGGTGCAGCCCCATCGTGTTTGTGCCCAAATCGGACGGTAGCCTCCGCTTCTGTAATGATTTCCGGGGTTTGAACGACATAAGCATATTCGACGCCTACCCCATGCCGAGGGTGGACGAGCTAATCGACCGATTGGAAAAGGCCTGGTACATCAGCACCCTTGACCTGAACAAAGGATATTGGCAGGTACCATTAGCAGCCTCCTCCCGGGAGAAGACGGCGTTCTCGACACCAGACGGTCTGTACCAGTACCAGGTGCCCCGCCCACATTCCAGCGACTGATGAACAGAGTATTAATATTAATATTAATATGCCATTTAGCAGACGCTTTTATCCAAAGCGACTTACAGTCATGTGCGTGCATTTTTTTTTTGTGTATGGGTGGTCCCGGGGATCGAACCCACTACCTTGGCGTTACAAGCGCCGTGCTCTACCAGCTGAGCTACAGACCACCAATGCAAGAGTGCTTCGACTTTACCAGCAGTACGCAGTGGCCTATCTGAATGATATCATCATCCACAGCCAAGGTTGGGCGGAGCACCTGACGCGCCTCCAGGCGGTGCTGGACGTGCTCAGACAAGCCGGGTTGACCGCAAACCCCAAGAAATGCAAGCTAGGGTTCGAGGAGGTGGAGTACCTGGGGTATTTGATCGGACAGGGGAATGTCAAGCCCCAGGAGAGGAAGGTTCACGCGGTACGTGACTGGCCCGTTCCACGCACCAAGACATAGGTCAAGTCCTTCGTGGGACTGGCAGGATACTATAGCCGGTTTATCCCCAACGTTGCGGCTATAGCTTTCCCCCTTACCGATCTAACCAGGGCCCGCCTCCCAAAAACAGTGAAATGGACGGACGAGACAGACGCGGCGTTCAGCCGTCTGAAGGAAGCGCTGTGCTCCCATCCGATTCTCTTAACGCCCGATTTCCAGGTGCCGATGGTGGTCCAGACGGATGCATGTGATACGGGACTAGGGGCCGTTCTGTCCCAGATACACGATGGGGAGGAGCACCCCATCATGTACATCAGCCGAAAGCTGATACAGAGAGAAAAATAACCCCTCAATTGTTGAGAAAGAGTGTCTGGCGGTGAAGTGGGCACTAGACACTCTCAAGTATTACCTGTTAGGTACCCACTTCACCCTGGTCACGGACCATGCTCCCCTGGGGGGGGGGAGGGGGGGGCTGACCTGTTTGGAGAGCTCCTTGGTCTTCATGATGCCGCTTGCTTGGTGGTGCCCCTTGCTTAGTGGTGTTGCAGACACTGGGGCCTTTCAGAACAGGTGTATATATACTGAGATCATGTGACAGATCATGTGACACTTAGATTGCACACAGGTGGACTTTATTTAACTAATTATATGACTTCTGAAGGTAATTGGTTGCATCAGATCTTATTTAGGGGCTTCATAGCAAAGGGTGTGAATACCTATGAAGTCACCACTTTTCCGTTATTGATTTTCTATAATTTTTTTAAACAAGTTATTTTTTTCATTTCACTTCACCAATTTGGACTATTTTGTGTATGTCCATTACATGAAATCCAAATAAAAATCCATTTAAATTACAGGTTGTAATGCAACAAAATAGGAAAAACGCCAAGGAGGATGAATACTTTTGCAAGGCACTGTATTAAGCATTTCTCATATTAGCTCCCCAGCAGCGTTGATTGGGGAGTGTCTGTGCCCTCTCTCCAGTCTATTTTTGTATGCCTTCTGGCTTTCTTTTCTGATGAGCATTGTGAAAGCAGCCGTGGTCAACCGTAATTGCACCCAGTGTCGTTACTGAGGACTGTGACTTCCCTATTGGCTGTCTCACAGCTCAGAAAGGTCAAAGGTCATGCCAGTGTGTTAAGGGGCCCTTTTCCTCTGATTGGAAAAAGGATCTGGTGTCAAGCTAGTTTCCGTTTGTATTACACAAACTTTATGTACCGTACTTTCATGTGAAATTACCTTTGAAGATGGTGATTACAAGTCTAATGCGTCTCTGTGTTAATGGAAGGTTACACTGTAATAGTCTAAATGAAATTGTGTGAGTCTCAGATTTGTAAACAGAGCAACAATATTGTTTAGGTTTGATCCACTATTTGAGTGTGAGTTATAAGAGTTATTTCAATAGTTTCCATTTGTATCTTTATTTTTTACATTTTAGTCATTTAGCAGACGCTCATATCCAGAGCGACTTACAGTTAGTGCATTCATCTTAAGATAGCTAGAGGGGGGGACAACATATCACAGGCATAGAAAGTACATTTCTCCTCAATAATGTAGCTATCAGCAGAGTCGGAGCTAGAAGGGGGGGTGGGTCAAGTGCAAGTTCTGGTTAAGCTTTTATTTTTATTTTTAATTGGGGGGGGTAGAGGTGAGGAGGATAATTATTTAAGATACTGTTTGAAGGGTTTCAGATGTTTTCGGAAGATGGGCAGGGACTCTGCTGTCCTAGCTTCAGGGGGAAGCTGGTTCCACCATTGGGGTGCCAGGACAGAGAATAACTTGGACTGGGCTGAGCAGGAGCTGCCCTCCCGTAGTGGTGGGAGGGCCAAGTGACCTGTGGTGGCAGAACGGAGTGCTCTGGTTGGGGTGTAGGGTTTGAGCATAGCCTGAAGGTAGGGAGGGGCAGAACCTCTTGCTGTTCCGTAGGTAAGCACCATGGTCTTGTAGTGGATACGAGCTTCGACTGGAAGCCAGTGGAATGTGCGGAGGAGCGGGGTGACATGAGAGAACTTGGGAAGGTTGAAAACCAGGCGGGCTGTCGTGTTCTGGATAGGTTGCAGGGATTGATGGCGCAAACGGGGAGCCCAGCCAACAACGAGTTGCAGTAGTCGAGAAGGGAGAGGACGAGTGTCTGGATTAGGATCTGCACCGCTTCCTGTGTGAGGTAGAGTCGTACTCTATAGATGTTGTAGAGCATGAACCTGCAGGAGCGGGTCACTGCTTTGATGTTTGCAGAGAACAACAGGGTGTTGTCCAGGGTCACGCCAAGGTTCTTTGCACTTTGGGAGGGCGACACTGTGGAGTTGTCAACCATGATGGAGAGATCTTTGAGCGGGCAGGCCTTCCCCGGGAGGAAAAGCAGTTCCGTCTTGTCGAGGTTGAGCTTGAGGTGGTGGTCTGACATCCAAGTTGAAATATCTGCCAGGCACGCAGAGATGCGTGTCGCCACCTGGGTGTCAGAAGGAGGGAAGGAGAAAAGTAGTTGAGTGTCATCCGCATAGCAATGATAGGAGAGACCATGTGAGGATATGACGGAGCCAAGTGACTTGGTGTATAGAGAGAAGAGGGCCTAGAACCGAGCCCTGGGGGACACCAGTAGTGAGAATACGTGGTGTAGACACAGATCCTCTCCACGTCACCTGTTAGGAGTGGCCTGCCAGATAGGATGCAATCAAAGAGTGTGCATAGCCTGAGACGCCCAGCCCTGAGAGGGTGGAGAGGAGGATTTGATGGTTCACAATGTCGAAGGCAGCGGATAGATCTAGGAGGATCAGAACAGAGGAGAGAGAGTCAGCTTTGGCAGTGCGGAGAGCCTCCGTGACACAGAGAAGAGCAGTCTCAGTTGAATGACCCATCTTGAAGCCTGACTGGTTAGGGTCAAGAAGATCGTTCTAAGAGAGATAACGAGAAAGTTGATCAGAGAGAGGGGATACAGGTCTATAGGTTTTGATGTCAGATGAGTAGAGTGTTGGTTTCTTGAGGAGGGGAGCAACCCAGGCCATTTTGAAGTCAGGGGGATGCTGCCAGTGGTCAGGGATGAGTTGATGAGGGAAGTGAGGAATGGGAGAAGGTCTCCAGAGATGGTCTGGAGAAGGAAGGAGGGGATGGGGTTGAGCGGGCAGGTTGT
Source organism: Coregonus clupeaformis (assembly GCF_020615455.1). Taxonomy (NCBI): domain Eukaryota; kingdom Metazoa; phylum Chordata; class Actinopteri; order Salmoniformes; family Salmonidae; genus Coregonus; species Coregonus clupeaformis. The sequence goes on along the minus strand of NC_059218.1, from coordinate 22,346,993 downwards.
CGGGCGGCCAGACCTCGTTAGTCGCAGGATGTCGTCTGGAGCGAGAGGGGAGAAAGAGGTCAAGGCATAGGATAGTTCTGTGTGAGTGAGACCAGTGGACTCAATAGGCTGAGTGAATGAGTAGCGGATGTTGTCAACCTTTTCCTCAATAATAAACTAGTGACTCATCCTTACCAACCAGTTGAGTAACCTTCTATGGTAACTTTCACAAGAGCAGCCTGAGACATTTTGTTATAAACTGTAAAGCATTGGAAAATACATATTCCCTGTCGGAGACGGATCTTCACCATAGACTTGGTTCTTCACTAGCTTACTAAAACACAACGTATAGTACATGCATATGCACATCTTCTCTCCAAACACGTGTTGGTAATTTAATTATTAACAATTATAACAAAGCATTATGTTAATTGTATCTATTCTCTTCTAGCCAAAGAATACTGGAAAATAAAACATTTTCTTCACATATCCATGTCAACAATTACAGAGAAAATCAATGTGATGACAATGTCTACATTTGTTACTTGATGTGGAACATTCTGTGTCAAAGTCTGGAGGGACATATACAGTACCAGTCAAAAGTTTGGACACACCTACTCATTCAAGGGTTTTTCTTTATTTTTACTATTTTCTATATTGTAGAATAATAATGAAGACATAAAAACTATGAAATAACACATATGGAATCATTCTGTAACCAAAACAAAACAAATCAAAACGTATTTTATATTTGAGATTCTTCAAAGTAGCCACCCTTTGCCTTGATGACCGCTTTGCACGCTCTTGGCATTCTCTCAATCAGCTTCATGAGGAATGCTTTTCCAACAGTCTTGAAGGAGTTCCCACATATGCTGAGCACTTGTTGGCTGATTTTCCTTCACTCTGTGGTCCAACTCATACCAAACTAAGTTTGTTCTGAAGTGTCTGTTCTATATCAGAGAGATATAAGAAAGATCAGGAAATATTATTATTATTATTAGTATATTTTTTTTTACATGTATTTAACCCCTTGGTCAGGGAGGTGACCAAGAACCCGATGGTCACTCTGACAGAGCTCCAGAGTTCCTCCGTGGAGATGGGAGAACCTTCCAGAAAGACAACCATCTCTGCAGCACTCCACCAATCAGACCTTTATGGTAGAGTGGCCAGACGGAAGCCACTCCTCAGTAAAAGACACATGACAGCCCATTTGGAGTTTGCCAAAAAGGCACCTAAAGGACCTCTCAGACCATGAGAAACAAGATTCTCTGGTTTGATGGAACCAATGTTGAACTCGTTGGCCTGAATGCCAAGCGTCACGTCTGGTGGAAACCTGGCACCATCCCCCTACGGTGAATCATGGTGGTGGCAGCATCATGCTGTGGGGATGTTTTTCCAGGGAGAGATGAACGGAGCAAAGTACAGAGTGATCCTTGATGAAAACCTGCTCCAAAGCACTTAGGACCTTAGGCTGGGGTGAAGGTTCACCTTCCAACAGGACAATGACCCTAAGCACACAGCCAAGACAATGCAGAATTGCCAAGAAGACTCGAGGCTGTAATTGCTGCGAAAGGTGCTTCAACAAATACTGAGTAAAAGGTCTGAATACTTATGTAAATGTGATATTTCAGTTTTTTTTTTATACATTTGCAAACATTTCTAAAAACCTGTTTTTGCTTTGTCATTATGCGGTATTGTGTGTAGATTGATGAGGGAAAAAAAACAATTTAATCAATTTTAGAATAAGGCTGTAACGTAACAAAATGTGGAGAAATTCAAGAGGTCTGAATACTTTCCGAATGCACTGTACTTCCATTAATTGTTTTAACTGGTACTGGGGGACCTTCAGGCTAATCTTGTGAGGCCTGTGGGCATCCTAAAGAACCAAAATGTACGCGTTCGTGAGAGTTTCACCTTTACACAGAGGGGTCATATTAGTGTGTAGTCCAAACTGTTTGGACGCTACAGAAAGAAGTTGGAAGATCGACTGTATCGACTTCAGACAAGTTCCAAGACGTGGTCGTAGAGCAAAACGGAAAACACCATCGTGTTCGTGAGAGTCTGATATTTCCATAGAGGGGTCATTAGTTTGTAGGTCAAATCATTCGGACGCTATAGACGATTTTGTGAGAAGACCGATTTTCGGGATGTCTCATGGTCTGACAAACATCGCTCTAGCTCTGTCACCTTTCACCTCTAGCTCTGTCACCTTTCACCAGATGCGGAAGTGCGACATAGGCGGATGCGGTGGATTGAGAAGCATCCAATGCAAAAAAACAGATATCTCTAGCTTAAACTGACAGATTTTTCAGGGGAATTTTTTATTATGCTAGTTAATTTCCACAGGGACGTGGACATCGGCCTTAGGGTGTTAAACACTATTATTGCACACAGAGTGAGTCCCTGCAACTTATTATGTGACTTTGTCACAAGCTAGGCTTGAACTCAGGTCTCAGATGTGGAGAGTTGGGTGTTCTACCCCTTAGCCACAGAGGAGGTATAGTAGGACCCAAACGAAACACCCAAGGCAATACTCCAGGCAAAGTAGGTTTAATATAAAAAAAGGTATTTCTTTGCACTTCAAAAATAATCCAACAAAAGTTCTTCTCAGAAAGAGGTATACTAACAGAGGTACAGTAAACAAAACAGGAGAACAAAACAAAATAACTCCACGAGGGGAGAAAAAAAAAATAAAGATAACTTAGAAAAGCTTACTCGGAAAGACTCTGTGGGACAGAGCAGGAGACACATAGCCAGGACTCAAAAACCAAGTGAGGAACAAGGGGAAAAAACACAGCTAAAATACTCTAGGGGAAACAAGGCACAGGTGACCTGGATAAAGCTAATAAGGACACACGAGGAAGAACTAAGGCAGAGGGGAACACAGATGACCTCTAGAGGCCCGGAGACAAACAGGAGGCAGGAAGCTGACAGGACCCCCTCCTCTAGGAACGACTCCTGACGTTCCTTCCAGAACACCCTGGCCTCAGGGTGCGAAACTCTCGGATCAAACCTGGGTCCAGGATGTCCTTGGCTGGAACCCAGGAGCGCTCCTCTGGCCCGTAGCCCTCCCAGTCCACCAGATACTGCAGAGAGTTCTGGACCCTCCGGGAGTCCAGTATCCGGCGCACTGTGTAGGCTGGCTGGCCGTCAATGATCCTGGGAGGTGGCGGGGGGCCTGCGTGGGGGGGCAAAGGGAGAAGACAAGACAGGTTTTAGTAGTGAAACATGGAAAGTGGGGTTAATTCTAAGGGAGCGAGGGAGAACCAAACGATAAGAAACAGGGTTAACTTTTCTTGCTATGCGGAAAGGGCCGATGTACTTCTGGGAAAGCTTCTTGGATTCGACCCGGAGGGGCAGGTTCTTGGTGGCCAACCAAACTCTCTGACCAGCTCGGAAACTAGGGGCCGTCCGGCGGCGGCGATTAGCCTGACTTTGGTATCTCTGGGAGGTCCGAAGGAGGGTACGCCTGGCCTTCTTCCAGGTCCGCCTACAGCGTTGGACAAAGCGCTGGGCCGAGGGAACACCAACTTGCGCCTCTTCCTCTGGAAATAATGGAGGGGTGAATCCGAACTGGAAGGGGGACAGTCCGGTGGCTGAGGACAGGAGGGTGTTGTGGGCATATTCAGCCCAAATGATATAGGTGGCCCAAGACGTGGGATTACTGGCCGCCATACACCGCAGGGTGGTCTCCAGATCCTGATTAATCCGTTCCGTTTGGCCATTAGACTCTGGATGGAACCCAGACGATAGGCTGGCTGTGGCCCCAATAAGCCTGCAGAAGGCCCCCCAAAACCGGGACGAGAATTGGGGACCTCGGTCGGAGACAACGTCCAGGGGAATACCAAATATCCGGAAGACATGGTTCATGAGGAGCTCAGCAGTCTCCTTGGCCGAGGGCAGCTTGGGCAGGGGAATAAACCGGGCAGCCTTAGAGAACCGGTCAACAACCACTAGGATGACTATGTTGCCCTGGGATGGAGGAAGTCCCGTAACAAAATCCAGAGAAAGGTGTGACCATGGCCTGCGAGGAACAGGTAAGGGATGGAGCAGTCCCTGGGGTCGCTGACGTGTCGACTTTCCCTGGTTGCACACAGGGCAGGCCCCAACATAGACCTGCACGTCCTTCTTGATGGACGGCCACCAAAACCGCCGCTGGAGGAATTCCAGTGTGCGAGCACTACCCGGATGGCATGTCAAGGGCGACTCATGACCCCACTGCAAGACGCGGGCCCGAACAGAGAGAGGAACGTACAGGCGTCCGGCAGGACCACCGCCTGGATCGGGCTCATGGACAAGGGCCTCTCGTACCCCTCTTTCTAGTTCCCACTGAAGAGGTGCGACGATCCTAGACCTCGGAATAATCGATGCCAAGGGCTTCTCTTGTATCTCGGGAGAATAGGCTCGAGACAGGGCATCCGGCTTGACGTTCTTGGTGCCAGGTCTGTAAGACAGGAGAAACTGGAATCGATTAAAAAAAAGGGACCATCGTGCTTGCCGAGGGTTCATCCGCTTTGCCTGTTGGAGATATTCCAGGTTCTTGTGGTCTGTGAGAACCTGGAAAGGATGCTGAGCCCCCTCAAGCCAATGGCGCCACTTTTCCAAGGCCAGTTTTACCGCAAGCAACTCTCGATCCCCCACGTGGTAGTTGCGCTCGGCCTCAGACAGGCGGCGAGACATGAAGGCACAAGGGTGTAATCTCCCATCCTCACCCCTCTGTGACAGGACGGCTCCCACCCCCACCTCTGAGGCGTCCACCTCCACCACAAAAGGTCTTTCTGGGTCAGGGATCACCAGAATCGGAGCAGAAGTGAAGCGGCGCTTGAGATCCTCGAAGGCCCCTGCTGCTTCCGGACCCCAGTGAATCTTGGTCCCTCCTCCCTTGGTAAGCGTCGTCAAGGGGGCTACCACAGAGCTGAAATTCTTAATGAACTTCCGATAGAAGTTAGAAAAGCCAATGAACCGTTGAACCTCCTTGACCGTGGCAGGTGTGGGCCAGCTGTGGACCGCTTTGACCTTCTTGGGATCCATCTCTAGGTGGCCGGGAGTGACAATAAACCCGAGAAACTGAGTCTGGGAAACATGAAACTCACACTTCTCAGGTTTAACGTAGAGGTGATTGTCAAGGAGCCTCTGGAGAACCCTGCTAACATGCCCCTCATGCTCCTTCAGTGACCTCGAGAAGATGAGGATATCGTCCAGGTACACGAAGACGAACAGATTAAGCATATCCCGGAGAACATCATTAATCAGGGCTTGGAATACTGCGGGGGCATTGGTGAGCCCGAACGGCATCACCCGATATTCATAGTGCCCCGTGGGCGTGTTGAAGGCCGTCTTCCATTCGTCTCCTGGCCGGATCCGCACGAGATGGTAAGCATTGCGGAGATCCAGTTTAGTAAAAATGGAAGCCCCTTGAAGCCGCTCAAAAGCAGTGGCCATGAGAGGAAGGGGGTATCGATTCCGAACCGTGATCTTGTTGAGTCCCCGGTAATCAATACAAGGCCTAAGACCCCCGTCTTTCTTTTCAACAAAAAAGAAGCCCGCCCCAGCCGGGGAAGTAGAGGCACAGATGAGGCCGGCTGCCAAGGACTCCTTAATGTAGGTGTCCATAGCTGAGTGCTCGGGGGGAGGATAAGGAAAAGATCCGACCTCTAGGAGGGCAGCAACCAGGGAGTAGATCAATGGCACAGTCATACGTGCGGTGAGGCGGTAAGGAAGTAGCCCGGGACTTGCTGAACACTGCCTTGAACCGATGGTAAACACTGGGGACTCGGGAGACGTCAACAGACTCTTGAAACTGGGTACTAGGGGCTGAGGGACTCTGAAGCATGCAGGTGAGTTGGCAAGTGGGACCCCAGCTTAGAATGGTGCCAGTAGGCCAGTCGATCTGGGGATTATGTCTGCATAGCCAAGGGTGACCCAGGATAATAGGATACTCGGGGGAGTCAATGAGATAGAAGGTCTCCTCCTGCTGGTGTTGAAAGATGGTAAGTCGCAGGGACTGAGTCGCCTCTGTAACCTTTCCTGGTTCCAGAGGTCTGCCATCTAAGGCTGTAACTGCCTGGGGTTGAGGAAGTAGTTGGGTAGGGATCTTAAGTTCCTTAGCCAAGGTTAAATCCAGGAAATCACCTCGGCACCGGAATCAATCATAGCCTGGACCCGATGCTGGTGGCCCTTCCAGGACAGAGTGGCTGGGATAGCTAAGACAGCGTTAGTAGGAGGAGCTCTAATTTTCCCCATCACAGCCCTCCTGTAGCTAGGCGGGGACAGGCGTTTCCCCGAAAGCTCGGGGCAAGTGGAGCGGAAGTGGCCGGCAACCCCGCAGTAGAGGCACCGACGCTCCCCTCATGCGACGTTCCCTTTCGTTGGGAGAAAGCCTGGAACGGCCTAACTGCATGTTCTCCGGGGAATCCTGGAGCAGTTCAGGAGCCGGGGAAGCTCTGAATGACGGAGCCCAAACAGGAGAAACAGAGCTGCTCAGAGGAACTTGGGACTGAGACCCCTGGCGGCGAGCCGTTCTCCGCTCTCTTAGGCGATTGTCCAGGCGGATGGCCAAGGCTATGAGGGACTCGAGATCCCCAGCTGGTTCTCGGGTGGCTAACTCATCTTGAAGGGGCTCAGACAACCCTCCCTGAAAACAGACCCTCAGCGCTTCATCATTCCATCCGCTCCTTGCTGCTATGGTCCGGAATTCAATGGCAAAATCTGCCGTGCTCTGGGGACCCTGACGGAGAGACAGTAGGCGCTTGGAAGCTTCCCGCCCACTGACAGGATGATCGAACACCCGCTTGAACTCTTCTACAAATGCAGCGTAGGAGTCACAACAGGCCTCCTGGGACTGCCACACCGCAGATGCCCAGGAGAGCGCCTTGTCTGAAAGAAGGGTAATGATGTAGGCAATCTTGGAACGGTCGGTGGGAAAACTTGAGGGTTGGAGCTCGAAGGTGAGGGAGCATTGGGTGAGGAAACCCTGGCAAGAGCTTGGATCCCCAGAAAAGGGCTTGGGAGGTGGTAGTCGGGGCTCCGCCAATGGAGAAGGCCTGTCGTCACTGGGGGGTGACCTGGAGTAAGGGGAAGGACCAGGGAGGCGTTCAAAGAGCTGGCGGAGGGAACTCATCATATCGGCCAGGAGTTGAGAATGACTAGCCATCAGCTCTTCCTGCCGGCTGAGAACGGCTTCATGGCGCTGGAAAGATGCCTCATGTCGAGCGATCACCGCCAACAGGTCCTTGGAACTGAGTGTTTCTGGGTCCATGATTGACTTGGTTTTTCTGTCACAAGCTAGGCTTGAACTCAGGTCTCAGATGTGGAGAGTTGGGTGTTCTACCCCTTAGCCACAGAGGAGGTATAGTAGGACCCAAACGAAACACCCAAGGCAATACTCCAGGCAAAGTAGGTTTAATATAAAAAAAGGTATTTCTTTGCACTTCAAAAATAATCCAACAAAAGTTCTTCTCAGAAAGAGGTATACTAACAGAGGTACAGTAAACAAAACAGGAGGACAAAACAAAATAACTCCACGAGGGGAGAAAAACAAAATAAAGATAACTTAGAAAAGCTTACTCGGAAAGACTCTGTGGGACACAGCAGGAGACACATAGCCAGGACTCAAAAACCAAGTGAGGAACAAGGGGAAAAAACACAGCTAAAATACTCTAGGGGACACAAGGCACAGGTGACCTGGATAAAGCTAATAAGGACACACGAGGAAGAACTAAGGCAGAGGGGAACACAGATGACCTCTAGAGGCCCGGAGACAAACAGGAGGCAGGAAGCTGACAGACTTGTTAAGCAAAAATGTTGTCCTGAACTCATTTAGGCTTGCCATAACAAAGTGGTTGAATACTTATTGGCTCAAGACATTTCATCTTTTCATTTTTTATTAATTTGTACAAATTTTGAAAAACATAATTCCACTTTGACATTATTGGGTATTGTGTGTAGGCCAGTGATACAGAATCTCAATTTAATCCATTTGAAATTCAGGCTGTAACACAACAAAATGTGGAAAAAGAGTCAAGGGTTGTGAATACTTTCTGAAGGTAATGTATGTAAGAGGCTTTGGAGCTGATTGGAGGAGACGGGGCGGATTCAGCCAATCGTGAAGAGGAGTGGCTTGAAGCTAAGGTTTTGTTTCTTGATTGGCATTTGGGATTTGTGTCTTTCTCTGCTCCATCTGATGAGATCATTTTCAGCCCATTTCTCCACACTGGCATTGTCAGTATACACACACACACACACACACACACACACAAACACATACACACAGTCTTGTACAGCTAACCTTGTGGGGACACACAATTCAGTCCCATTCAAAATCCCTAACCCCTAATCCTAAACCTAATGCCTACTCTTCCCCTAACCCTAACCTTAACCCTAACCTTAACCCAAAAACCTAACCCTAACCCTAAACCTAACCCTAGCTCCTAACCCTAACACTAAAACTAACCCTAGCTCCTAACCCTAACCCTTGACGTAATTCTAACCCTAACACTAATTCTAACCTTAACCCGAAACCCCCTAAAAATTGCATTTGACCTCATGGGGTAAAATTTTTGTTTGTTTACTATTCTTGTAGGGACTTCTGGTCCTCACAAGAATAGTTAAACACATCCACCAACATTATCTCACGGTTTGAAGTGTTTTTTACACATTTACATTTTAGTCATTTAGCAGACACTCTTATCCAGAGCGACTTACAGTTAGTGAGTGCATACGTTTTCATACTGGCCCCCCTGAGGGTGGAGGACCAACGTGTGGCCCATCTACTGGAGGGACAGGTCCTGATGGGCCTCAGCACTGGCACAGCCAAACTACAGGTGCGAGAGAGAGGGAGAGGGAGCTACAGCATCGATCCATTTCTCCAAACGTCAAACTTTGAAGTATTTTAAATTTAAGGGTTAAGGTTTGGATAACGTTAAAACATAAAGTTTAGGCATTCATAACAAATGATTAAGTTAAGGGTAAAGGTTTGGGATAGGAAAAAAAAAAGAAGGTATTCCTCTGGGATTGAAAACGCGATCTTCGGATCCAGAGTCATGGGAGTCATGGGATTACGCCCATCCACCACCCCCGTCCACAATGCCCTAGCAAAACCCAAGACAACTTGATGGTGCTCACTGTTGCCCCAGACGTCCAATTTCGAAGTAAATCTTGAGCGATCTGGCTGCACACACACGCACACGCACACACACACACACACACACTTGAATAGAGACTTCAAGGGCATGGTCAAAGAATGCCAAGTCTATCATCGAAATCATTACAGAGCAGAGGGAGAGATTTAAAATCTTTAGAAATGGCAGATTTTCTTTTGAAGGATATAAGAATAAAATAAATACATTCCTCTGGCTGTAAAAACTTGCATGACTAATATTTGCATATAAATAATTTGCTGTAACTCTTGGCCCTTAAAAGAAAAATACGTAATGTTGCATCCTATTCTTTCATAAAGCATTAGCCTACATGTTGAACTTAGTTGCTTTTGTCTTTCTCTTAATAACATGTTTTCCTATCCCCCCCCCCAGGTGTCGGATCGTTGTGACTATGTGTTTGTGAATGGGAAGGAGACGAGAGGGAGGATGAGGATGGTGCTCAACTTCACCTACAGCTACCTCAGTGCCCAGCTGGAGATGAGTGTGTGGATGCCACGCCTCCCCCTGCTCATCGACGTGGCCGACCCAGAGCTCAGCCAGATCAAAGGCTGGAGGGTTCCAATGGCGACCGGCAACAAGAGGTGTGTGGTTTTACCAGACAGTGAGATGTGTTACCTGATTCATACTGCTTGGGAAACAGATGTTCACAATAATTGCAGTGCAGAGTAAAAAACTAACATTCAAGGATCATCTTCAAACATCATGTTAATTAAGGTGGTTGTACCATCACCTCCCATATATTTACCACTTATTTTTGAAGTTGCCTTGGAACCTAATGTACCAGTCTGCCCACATATAAGTCCATCCTCATCTGGACGTTTAGAATAACTGTGATGATGCTAATGTCTTAATCATGACGCCTACACCTGTCTGTCCGGTATTACGCTCCCTCTCTATTGCCACCGCTGTTCTCTGGATACCCAGGTGACGCCGGTGACTCAGGTGCTCTCTCTGAGGGGGTGTGAGCAGCTTAAGAATGTGACTTTCAATTATTGTTGTGACTCTCAGTCACTTCTCTCTGTGACTCACTTACTGTCAGCCAGACACAAGACTAACACGTCTGACAATTCTGTTCTCATCTCCTCAACATTCTGTAAATGTCCTTACAAAGGCAGTCAACCTTGTTCCTGTTTGTCGTGAAGGCGAGATTGATTGGTGGCAACGGCATGTCTGAACAAGGAAGACAGAGAGAGAAGACTAGAGTTGGAGTCTGTCTTTCATTTTCTCTCGTTGTTATAGAAAGGACCGTTTTTCTAGGAAATATGATGTCCTAGCTTGATGCATATGTTTTTTAGCTTGAGGCATGTGTTCTATCGATTTTTCAGTAGCCAGGCCACCAGGGGGCGCTCTAACACATCTGCCCCTGTGCGCTTTAGTCCAGTGGGTAGGAGAGGTGAGAGAGCCAGTCGAGTCATATCGTGCTTCTGGAAGCGAGCTTATTACACTGCCAGACCTTATCTGACCTGACGGCCGTCCGTGAGAACACACCTCGCCTACTTTTCTTAATTTTTCTGCTGCCCGCCGCTAATGTCACCTGAGTTAGGCTGCCATGTTCGTCACGCCGGTGAATGGGGTGGTGGGGGAGGCATGGAGGGCCCGGGCCTCTAAGCCAGGCAGCTCCAGCATGTTAACCTGTCAGCCTGTTTTTCTGCCTGGACGGCCACACCTCATTAACCTAATGGAAGCTGTCAGTGTCACACTTCCCCTGGCCACCTGACCTGGCCCAGAGCACAGAGAGGAAGGGAGGGCGGGAGTAGAGAAAGAGAGAGAGAGAGTTGTTTTTAAAGAGAATGAATTCAGTGAAAGTGAGAAAGAGACTTGAATGAGAAAACACATAAGGTAGAAGTAGAGCGAGAGAATGGGAGGTAGAGAGTTTAGAGAGAATGGAGTTGAGTGGCGTCAGGGTAATGGCCATAGCCTCTTTGTTGACGGTCTGTCACAGTGCTCCGCCGTTTACAGGAGGTTAGATTCCCTGGGCCACGCTCTGTCTGTCACTGGGCTGAACAGGGCTGCCTCTCCCTGGTCTGTACTTTACCTCATCCTACTGCTGCTAATCACAGTAGATGAAGAACACTGGGTCCCAATAGATTTACATTTTGGTAATTTAGCAGACACTCTTATCCAGAGCGACATACAACTAGTGCATTCATCTTAAGATAGCTAGGTGAGACAACAACATATCACAGTCGTACTAAGTACATTTTCCCTCAATAAAGTAGCTATCAGCAAAGCCAGTGCTAGTAGGAAAAGTAACAGGGTTTCAATACCTCGTTCAATTCAAACACTGGTAAAGAATGGAGGTGAAGATAGAGACAGAGAAGTAAGAGTAATGGAGGAATAGAATAGAGTAGAGAACTATTTGATATATAAAATACAGACGTTTCTCAAAATATCAAATAACAGTTTGACCTTGCATGTGAACATATTTTTAGTCAGAAATTAGGTTGCATTGAGATGATTAGATCTGTTGCTTCGGAGTTAACGAATACCCACGTCCAAATATGTCTGTGTTAACTGCAGTAAACTGTTGATTTGATTTACATTTTCCTACTTAAATGCTCCTTTTATTCTGCTTCTGTTTTTTTTCCTTATTTTTTTCCAGGTATGAGAGGGTGAGTGTGGATGATGGTGATGACAGGGACAGTGAGAAGACAGAGAGTGGCTGTGTCCCTCAGTACCAGAGCACCACGGTGCGCGTCCTCACACACTTTGTGGCCCTGGGAGTTGATGGACATGGCCAACAGGACTTCTTGCTGGGCAGTGATTGGCAGGTGGATGTCACTGACCTGGTCCAGGATTTACTGAGGGTGGAGGACCAACGTGTGGCCCATCTACTGGAGGGACAGGTCCTGATGGGCCTCAGCACTGGCACAGCCAAACTACAGGTGCGACAGAGAGGGAGAGGGAGATGGAGGGAATGAGAGAGAAGTGATTAAAGAGTGATACAGCAGTCTGAACATTTGAGTGTGAGTGAAATGGCGAGAGAGTGTGATTGAAAGGGGGAGAGACAGAGATGGTGGGGTGAAAGAGTGGTAATGAGAGCATTAGTGTGTGTGAGAGAGCTAGGGACAGAGAGAAACCTTATGATTAAGAGAGAGTGAGAGAAAGACAGCGCCTGCTTGGACAAAATAATAGAGGATGGGTAGTGGAAGAAGAACGATTGTAAAAATACAAAGTAAACGGAGGCTCTTTGCGAGTGAGGCTTTTAAAAAAGGTTACAGAATCGATCTCGGCACAGCACAAACACTTAGCCAATCAGGGACTGACAAAGCAACGTGAGCCTGCGGCACGCCCAATAAAGGCTGCTAAGTCTCAGAGTGCGTGTTCTCACACACACCACCAGACACCCCCCATCCCATGTAGATGATTACTAACAGCAGGCTCCTCTAGAGGGAGAGGAGGGGTGCCCTCTTACGGTGTAAAATACAATCGATCAAGGTTTTTCCCCAACAACACAACAGCTCTTGCAAGGCCTGATCCATGGACATACATATCCTCTCCTCATTGGTGAGTTACAGTGTGTTGTTGGTGTACGTTGGTGTATTACCTTTACGTTACCCAGGTTGGTCAGTTGAGAACCATTTCTCATTTCCAGTGGAGACACTGGCCCACAGACAGAAACACAGAGCAAAGATATCATATTGGGAAATGGATGGAAATGATATAAATCGTTGCACTGTGTTGTCCCTATATTTGTGTGTTATTTTGGATGGTTTGAGAATGACTATGACTCAATAACAGTGGAGAGGAACTTTATGAAGTCAAAGTTGTTTACCCTGTGATCATTCACTCTGCTACAAAGCCATCATGTCCCTGCCCTGTCCTGCTATTATAGGTGGCTTATTACATACACACACTCACACACAGAGAAACACACATGTATGCATATGCATGCACACACACCACACACACACGCACGCACACACACACACACGCGCACACACACACGCACACACACATAAACACTCAAAGTAAAAAAAATACAATGTTTTAATCCTCCCCTCCTTCATATGCTGATCACTCACATACATAGAAACACACAAAACAGAACACACTATGCTTTTCCATCTCTCTTCATTCATTTTTTCCTCTCCCCCCTGAAGCGCACACACACTGCACTCAGAGAAACCCACATGCAGCAGCCTCAGTATTAACAATGCTGTTAGAGAGGCTGTGAAGTTTTATTTGATAGCAAAATTGCCTCTTGCTTCACTGGAGTGATTTTAGATCCATCTACAAGCAAGAGGGTCTTCAATTGTCTGGAATTACATTTCGATAAAAAGCAGAGCAATCACTGCGATTGGCATGGAGGGTCTTGGAATCAAACTATCAAAGTGAATGCTGATGAAAGGGGAGTAGATGGCCCTGGGTCTCCACGGTAACCAAAGATCCAACCCATTTCATGTGTCAGATACATCTCTGCCTGCCCTGCTGTTTGAGCTGCCGCTAAATTGATAAATCACTCTACCTCAGACAAACCGGTTATTAGCTTTAAGAGGCACAATCACTGCTTTTCCCAAAGACCTAACACTTCCATTAGTAACTACTGCAGGGGAAAGCTTACTGAAAGCTTCAAATGCAGCATTGATTGGTTCATTGTTTTGCTATTCATGTCTTTACAATGTCACCAACAGATGCAATTAAAGGCCCAGTGCAGTCAAAAATGTGATTTTCCTGTGTTTTATATATATTTCCACACTATGAGGTTGGAATAATACTGTGAAATTGTGAAAATTATGATCATGCCCTTTTAGTGTAAGAGCTGTTTGAAAAGATCGCCTGAAATGTCAGCCTGTTTTGGTGGGATGGAGTTTTGGCCTGCCTGGTGACATACCCAGGCAGTAAATTAGTTATTAAACAAATAAGAAAGAGAGTTCCAAACTTCTCTGCCAATAATGGCTAGTTTTCAGTTTTCCCAACACAGTAAGTTACTTAATTGTTACCCAGATATTATTTCATATTGAGATAATCTTGAGGATATTGAGGAAGTTAGAGGTAGTTTCGCAAGCCAATGCTAACTAGCGTTAGCGCAATGACTGGAAGTCATAGCATGCTAGCATATACCCATATACTTCTAGTCATTGCGCTAATGCTAGTTAGAATTGGCTTGTGAAACCACCTCTAACTTCCTTCATACTGGACACAGAGACATAAAAATGGTATCCACGAGTTCATCTGACTCTGGGGAAATAGAGTCATTGCCAAAATCCCAATTTAGATAATGTCCGCCTCTTTACTTGGTTAGTTACTTTTATTTAATGCTTATTTTATTTCACTTTCTTCTAGAGTAGATTAAAAGACATTGGATGAGAATGTGGTGGTAGGTGTTCTGCTGGATTTTAGGATAAAGCTTTTGGCTTAATCTGACCAGTGACACAATGTACCCACTTAGATAATAAAATAGTCCTAAACAGACCTAAAAGCACCAAGGTAACAACAAGGTATTTCTACCTATATAATCATGACAGCATATGTGTCAGACAGGTGTGTGTGTGGATGAGTGTCGGAATCAAGCGCAGGCACCAGGATGACTTCAACCGTCTTTAGTAACGTAACCAAGCACGTACACAATAATATAACCAACCCAACCGGGTGGCGCAAAACAATTACGCACCAAACACAGTGCGCAAATAACAACGAAAAGCGCACGCAGTGCGAACTCTCGGGCACAAGCCAACAACGAGAGAAACTAGACACGATACAGAGGCAGTCTGACATAAACAATCACGCATAACACCTGCCCCAAACCAAGAAACTAAATAGGAGAACAATCAAGACACAAACAAGGGACAGGTGTTATGCACAGACAAAACCAAACGAAACAAGAAACATAGAACGGTGGCAGCTAGTACTCCGGAGACGACGACCGCCGAAGTCCGCCCGAACAAGGAAGAGGAGCAGCCTCGGCCGAAACCGTGACAGTACCCCCCCTGACGCGGCTCCAGCCGTGCGCCGACCAGGCTCGGGGACGGCCGGACGGCGCGGAGCAGGGCGCGCAGGATGACCCCGATGGAACTCGGTCAGTAGGGACTGGTCCAATATGTCCCTCCTGGGCACCCAGCACCGCTCCTCCGGACCGTACCCCTCCCACTCCACGAGATATTGAAGACCCCCCATCCGGCGTCTAGAATCCAGGATGGACCTCACGGTGTACGCCGGAGCCCCCTCGATGTCCAACGGGGCGGAGGAGTCTCCTCAATCTCAAAGTCCTGGAGTGGACCAGCTACCACCGGCCTGAGGAGAGACACATGGAACGAGGGGTTAATATTCTTGTAGTCAATAGGTAATTCTAACCTATAACTCACCTCGTTCAATCTCCTCCCAGGACTTTAAAGGGCCCTACAAACCGCCGACCCAGCTTCCGGCAGGGCAGGCGGAGGGGCAGGTTTCTGGTTGAGAGCCAGACTCGATCTCCCGGTGCGTACACTGGCCCCTCACTGCGGTGTAGGTCGGCGCTCGTCTTCTGTCGACGTATGGCACGCTGCAGATGGACGTGTGCAGCGTCCCACGTCTCCTCCGAGCGCCGCACCCACTCATCCACAGCGGGGGCCTCGATCTGGCTCTCGTGCCATGGTGCCAGAACCGGCTGGTACCTAACACACACTGAAAAGGGGTTAGTTGGGTGGAGGAGTGGCGAAGAGAGTTCTGTGCCATCTCGGCCCAGGGCACATATCTCGCCCACTCCTCCGGCCGGTCCTGACAGTATGACCTCAGAAACCTACCCACATCCTGGTTGACACGTTCAACCTGCCCATTACTCTCCGGGTGATAACCCGAGGTAAGGCTTACCGAAACCCCCAACCGTTCCATAAAAGCTCTCCACACTCTGGACGTGAACTGGGGGCCTCGGTCAGACACTATATCCTCGGGTACCCCGTAATGCCGGAAGACATGGGTGAACAGAGCCTCAGCGGTCTGTAGGGCAGTGGGTAGACCCGGCATGGGAAGGAGACGACAGGCCTTCGAGAACCTATCCACAACGACCAGGATGGCCGTATTCCCTGTGAGGGTGGAAGGTCGGTAACAAAATCCACCGAGAGGTGGGACCAGGGTCGCTGTGGAATAGGCAGGGGTTGTAACTTACCCCTGGGCAAATGTCTGGGTGCCTTACACTGGGCACACACCGAACAGGAGGAGACATAAATCCTCACATCCCTAGCTAACGTTGGCCACCAGTACTTCGTGCTAAGGCAGTGCACTGTCCGGCCGATACCCGGATGGCCAGAGGAGGGGGACGTATGAGCCCAACAAATGAGGCGATCGCGTATCTCGAGCGGAACGTACGTCCGACCCACAGGACACTGAGGAGGACTCGGGTCGGTGCGTAACGCCCGCTCGATCTCACCATCAACCTCCCACACCACCGGAGCAACCAGACAAGACTCCGGTAGTATGGGCGTGGACTCAACTGACCTCTCCCCTGCGTCATACCGCCGGGACAGAGCATCTGCCTTCCCGTTCTGGGACCCAGGGATGTATGTGATCTTGAACACAAACCGGGCCAGGAACATAGCCCAACGAGCCTGGCGAGGATTCAGTCTCCTAGCTGCCCGGATGTACTCCAGGTTACGATGGTCAGTTTGAATGAGGAAAGGGTGTTGAGCCCCCTCGAGCCAATGCCGCCACACCTTTAGGGCCTGTACTACGGCTAACAGCTCCCTGTCTCCTACGTCATAATTCCGCTCCGCCTGGACTGGGCTTCTTTGAGTAGAACGCACAGGGGCGGAGTTTAGGTGGAGTGCCAGACCGCTGGGAAAGAACGGCCCCTATCCCGGCCTCTGACGCGTCCACCTCTACTTGGAACGGTAAGGAGGGGATCCGGATGCGCCAACACCGGCGCCGAGGTAAACAGGTCCTTCAGTCTCCCAAATGCCCTGTCCGCCTCAGCTGACCACCGCAAGCGCACCGGACCCCCTTTAACAGAGACGTGATGGGAGCTGCCACCTGTCCAAAACCCCGGATAAACCTCCGGTAGTAATTGCAAAAACCCAAGAACCGTTGCACCTCCTTCACAGTGGTTGGGGTCTGCCAATTACGCACAGCCGAGACCCGGTCTACCTCCATCTTCACCCCTGACGCAGACAACTGGTAACCCAGAAAGGGAGACCGACTTCTGAAAAAACAGACATTTCTCTGCCTTGACATATAGGTCATGCTCCAACAGCCTCCTCAATACTCGGCGCACCAGGGCTACATGCTCAGCACGGGTAGGGCTATACACCAGAATGTCAGCCGATGTACACAACCACTCCCTGTCCCTGCATGTCCCGGAAAATCTCATCAACGAAGGATTGGAAGACTGAGGGAGCATTCATCAACCCATATGGCATGACTAGATACTCGTAGTGCCCAGAAGTCGTGCTAAACGCTGTCTTCCATTCATCGCCCTTACGTATGCGCACCAAGTTGTATGCGCTCCTAAGATCCAATTTTGTAAAGAACTGCGCACCGTGCAGTGACTCCGTCATAGTCGCAATCAGAGGAAGTGGATAGCTGTACTTCACTGTGATCTGATTGAGACCGCGGTAATCAATACACGGCCGCAGACCTCCATCCTTCTTCTTCACAAAAAAGAAACTTGAGGAAACGGGTGAAACGGAGGACCGTATGTATCCCTGTCTAAGAGACTCAGAGATGTATGTCTCCATAGATCTTTTCTCCTCTTGAGACAAGGGATACACATGGCTCCGCGGGAGAGCTGCGCCTGACTGGAGATCTATCGCACAATCCCCCGTCTATGAGGCGGCAGCTGAGCAGCCCTAGTCTTACTGAACGCCAGTGCCAAATCCTCATACTCGGGGGAATCTGCAATGCTGGCATTAGATTCGGACTCTCCACCGAGGTCGCCCCTATGGAAACACCCAGACATCGCCCCTCACATTGAGCAGACCACCCTTTAAGAGCTTTCTCTCGCCACCCAATAATAGGGTCATGAGTTATCAACCAGGAAGACCCAACACCACCGGATACGCAGGAGAGTCAATCAAATAAAGCTGAATTCTCTCCTCATGACCCTCCTGCGCCATCATCTGAAGTGGTGCTGTGACTTCCCCTAATCAAACCAGACCCTAACGGACGGCTATCTAGGGCATGGACGGGGAAAGGCTTATCCACTGGGATGAGGGGAATCCCTAACTCTAAACAGAACTGGCGATCTATAAAATTCCCAGCTGCGCCTGAATCTACCAGCGCCTTATGCTGGGAACGAGGTGCAACCTGTGGGAAACAAACAGGCAAGGTTAGGTGCACGACAGAAAGCTCTGGGTAAGCAGGGCGCCTACTCACCTGGGGTGACCCCCCAATGCCTGTCCTGCCATCTCCTCCTCTGGAGGACCCGCCCCAGCACCTAGCCGCAGTGTGCCCTCCACGACCACAGTTGGTGCAAGGGCCGGGTCCCCGTGGGCTCCTCCTCCTCCGTTCCCTAGCGCCAGCACCCCGAGCTCCATAGGACTCGGCTCGGAGGCGTTGGAGAGTGGAATGGGCGAACCCCCCTCCGGGACGCCCACGGGTGGCGAGCAGGGTATCCAGCCGGATGGCCATGTCGACCAGTTGGTCGAAAGTCAACGACGTGTCCCTGCACGCCAACTCTCGCTGGACGTCCTCTCGGAGGCTGCAGCGGAAATGGTCAGTCAGGGCCCGCTCATTCCACCCTGCATCAGCCGCTAGGGTCCGGAACTCTAATGCAAAGTCCTGGGCGCTCCTCATCCCCTGTCGGAGGTAGAACAGACGTTCCCCCGCCGCCTTCCCTTCTGGTGGATGGTCGAATACCGCCCGGAAGCGGCGGGAGAACTCCGCGTAGTTCGTCGTTGCGGCGTCCATTCTCCTCCACTCGGCGTTGGCCCACTCCAACGCCTTGCCGGTGAGACAGGAGATGAGGGCTGAGACGCTCTCGTGTCCCGAGGCGCCGGGTGGACGGTGGCGAGGTAGAGCTCCACCTGCAGCAGGAACCCTTGACACCCGGCGGTGGAGCCGTCAGTACGCCCTCGGGAGCGAGAGCCGAATCCCACTGGGTTCCGAAGAGGACACTGGAGGGCTGACCGCTGGATCTGGGTCGGTGTGTGGAGGTTTGGGAACCCCGCTGGTCTCCCAACGGTGCAGCGTGGTCATCACCCTATCCAGAGCGTGGCAGACCTGGTTCATCCGGTCCTCCTGACCTCGAAGACGTTCCGCCAAATCAGCTGGTGGCGCGGTCGCTCCTGCTGATTCCATCTTGATGCGTGATTCTGTCAGACAGGTGTGTGTGTGGATGAGTGTCGGAATCAAGCGCAGGCACCAGGATGACTTCAACCGTCTTTAGTAACGTAACCAAGCACGTACACAATAATATAACCAACCCAACCGGGTGGCGCAAAACAATTACGCACCAAACACAGTGCGCAAATAACAACGAAAAGCGCACGCAGTCCGAACTCTCGGGCACAAGCCAACAACGAGAGAAACTAGACACGATACAGAGGCAGTCTGACATAAACAATCACGCATAACACCTGCCCCCAAACCAAGAAACTAAATAGGAGAACAATCAAGACACAAACAAGGGACAGGTGTTATGCACAGACAAAACCAAACGAAACAAGAAACATAGAACGGTGGCAGCTAGTACTCCGGAGACGACGACCGCCGAAGTCCGCCCGAACAAGGAAGAGGAGCAGCCTCGGCCGAAACCGTGACAATATGTATACTTTTGACCCAGCCCTAGAGGTGCCACAGTACACAGATCTGCACGGCTGGCCCTGTGTGTTCCCAGTGTGTTTACCAGTGTGGTGAGCATGCAGCTGTGCAGCTCTAACAGTACGGTGCTGTAGAGGGGAAGTGTGTTGGCCAGCCTGTGGTCCTGTACAGCAGGGGTTCCCAAACTTTTTCACTCTGAGCCCCCTTCCAGCATTGGGGAACATTCCAGTCTGTGTGGAGGCTGGTGGTGGAGAAGAGGATAAGGGTGGAGAGGAGACTCAGGCATAATGGGAGCAGATGGGAGTGCTTCCCTTCTCATCACACATCACACACATTTACATGCTTACATCTCCAGCAACCCATCTCCAGCTCTCCCCTGTCCATCATTAATCATGATGGCTTCAGTGTGAATGCTTGTGTAGGTGATGTGAATATATACAAGGGGGGGGTCTGTGTGTGTCTGTGTGTACACTAATGTGTGTGTATGATGTTGCAGGTGATGTCTCCTCTGTCTGACTCGATCCTGGCTGAGCGGATGGTCAGGGTTCTGGATGACAAAGTGAGCGTGACAGAGCTGGGAGTGCAGCTGGTCTCTGGCCTCTCTCTGTCCCTTCAGCTCAGCTCAGGGAGCAACAGGGCCATCGTCGCCACGACAACCACAAAGGAAGTCATGCAGAAACTCAAACAGGTTAGCACACACACATGCCTCAGCAACCTACTGCACAAAATATATCATATGTTCACCCATAGATAGAAATGGTATATGGGAATTATATGAGATATGTAAGCAATCGGTAAGGCTAAACTGTAACTTTCTCACCCGGAATAGGTGGAGTCACATTGGCTGCCATTTGATCCTTTATAGTGAATATGATGTGTTTCTAATGTCAAATTATTGATCTAATCTCAATGAAGAGGTCTGCTTCTGAAACTATGACATATTTTCAGAGGAACAGCTGCAGAGTACTCCTTCTCATCTGAAGTTCTCCTCTGCTTTTAAAACGGGCTAATTAAACATATCTTTACATCTGCAGGGGTTCTCTCTCTCTCTTTACTTCTACACTCACTCTTTTTTTTTTTTTCTCTCTTGATGAAGATGAAAAGATTAGACTCCTGCTGATACCGGTTTCCTATGTGTAGTAACATAGTAACAGTTTATATTATGACAGGGAAGCATGCATTCCTTTTATACCTGCAGTAGTTATGTGTCCCATGGGGAGTTGGTGTTATAGAGTGGACATGTGGGTGGTGATTGGTTTTGTTGAAGCACTGCTCAGACAGGGTGTTTTGGAGTTTACCCTTATGATAGAAGAACACTGATGTCTTTGTGTGTGCATGTGTGTGTTTGTGTGTGTGTGTGTCCTCAGGAGTCCCTCATCAGTGCCTGGCTTCAGTTCAGCGATGGCTCCATGACCCCTCTGGACCACTACGACCCCGCCCACTTTGTGCTCACAGCCACCTCATTGGACGAGCAGGTGGTGTCGGTAAGGCGAAGCGCGGAGTGGAAGTGGCCGGTCATCGTGGCAAACGGCGAAGGTCAGGGGTTACTGGTGCGTTTGGAGATGACATCATCAGAGATCTGCCAGAAGACGAAGCGACGCACCATTCTGGCAGCCGGGGTGGGAAATGTCTGCGTTAGGTTTAGCCGCTCTGAGGAGCCGTACAGCCACCCTGGAGGCAAAACACGACCAGACCCGCCCCACTACGGAGGCTCCATCTCTGACATTGAGGCTGGGATCATGAACCGGGGGGCCACCACAATCAAGGCGCCTGTCCCGGTGAGGCCCAATGGAGACAGGCTGTCGGCTGACGGAGGAGTCCCTGGGGGGTTCTCTGAGTTCCCTGCCCAGGAGGAGCTGCCGCGGGGCCGCAGCACGGACGAGGATCTGTTGTCGTCACGCCGCAGCCTCACTGACTTGGAGATTGGTATGTACGCCCTGCTGGGGGTCTTCTGCCTGGCCATCCTGGTCTTCCTCATCAATTGCATCTCCTACGCCCTCAAGTACCGCCACAAAGAGCTGCCCCTGGAGGCCCCCGAGGCAATGCCCCATGCCCACGACTGGGTGTGGCTTGGCCAAGAGGAGGGCCTGTGTCTGCAGCAGCAGCAGGACGAGCTGGGCAGCACCCTGGAAGAGGGCAGCCAGTTGCTGAACGGAGGTGTTCTGAAGGGCAGTGCCCAGGGAGGCTGCCCAGGAGGCAGGAACGAGTCAATCAACTCACCCACCACCAAGAGGAAGAGGGTCAAATTTACCACCTTCGCCAACATCAAGCCCAGTAACGGATGCCCAGTTCTGAGCCCGCTGGCACTCGGACAGACCACTGACATTAAGTGGGTGTGTCCGGACATCGAGCTGGGGGACTCGCAAGAGCTCCGGAATTACATGGAGAGGTTGAACGAGAATGCTACAAAGAACATTGTATAGAGGGGATTGTATTTTTTGTGGACAAATGAGTAACTCTAACTCACCCGAATGCCTTCAGAGTAAGAAGGGAGTGAGGGGGTGTTTTTTACTGAAACTGGTTGGCACTGTACCTCGCCATGACAACAAGATGGAACATTCCAGCAAGTGTTGTTTCCATGGTAACTGTCGTAATGGTTGAGGATCATAAATGAGGGGGAAAAATGTGCCATGACACCACATTGGATATGTGGGAACTTGTGAACTTCAATGTCACTTGAATTAGTTTAGATGTCTGTTCCCTTGTCTTTAATTAAAGAAAAGCTTACAGTGCATTCGGGAAGTATTCTGACCCCTTCACTTTTTCCACATTTTGTTACGTTACAGCCTTATTTTAAAATGGATAAAATTATTTCAATCTACACACAATACCCCATAATGACAAAGCAAAAATAGATTTTTAGACATTTTTGCAAATGTATTACAAATAAAAAACAGAAATAACCTATTTACATACAGTACCAGTCAAAAGTTTGGACATACCTACTCATTCAACGGTTTTTCTTTATTTTTACTATTTTCTATATTGTAGAATAATAGTGAAGACATCAAAACTGAAATTACACATATGGAATCATGTAGTAACCAAAAAAGTGTTAAACAAATGAAAATGTATTTTAGATTTTAGATTCTTCAAAGTAGCCACCTCGATGACAGCTTTGCACACTCTTGGCATTCTCTCAACCAGCTTCACCTGGAATGCTTTTCCAACAGTCTTAAAGGACTTCCCACATATGCTAGGCACTTGTTGGCTGCTTTCCTTCACTCTGCGGTCCAAGTCATCCCAAACCGTCTAAATTGGGGAGGCCAGGTAATCTGATGCAGCACTCCATCACTCTCCTTCTTGGTCAAATAGCCCTTAAGCAGCCTGGAGGTGTGTTATGGGTCATTGTCCTGTTGAAAAACAAATGATAGTCCCACTAAGCGCAAACCAGATGGGATGGCATATCGCTGCAGAATGCTGTGGTAGCCATGCTGGTTAAGTGTGCCTTGAATTCTAAATAAATCACAGACAGTGTAACCACCAAAGCACCCCCACACCAACATACCTCCTCCTCTATGCTTCACGGTGGGAACCACACATGTGGAGATCATCCGTTTACCTACACTGCGTCTCACAAAGACACAGCGGTTGGAACCAAAAATCTCAAATTTGGACTCATCAGACCAAAGGACAGATTTCCACAAGTCTAATGTCCATTGCTCATGTTTCTTGGCCCAAGCAAGTATCTTCTTCTTATTGGTGTCCTTTAGTAGTGGTTTCTTTGCAGCAATTCGACCATGAAGGCCTGATTCCTCTGAACAGTTGATGTTGAGATGTGTCTTTACTCGAACTCTGTGAAGCATTTATTTGGGCTGCAATTTCTGAGGCTGGTAACTCTAATGAACTTATCCTCTGCAGCAGAGCTAGTTTCATCATAGCGCTTGATGGTTTTTGCGACTGCACGTGAAGAAACTTTAAAAGTTCTTGAAATTTTCCAGATTGACTGACCTTCATGTCTTAAAGTAATGATGGACTGTCGTTTCTCTTTGCTTATTTGAGCTGTTGTTGCCATAATATGGACTTGGTCTTTTACCAAATAGGGCTATCTTCTGTATATCACCCCTACCTTGTCACAACACAACTGATTGGCTCAAATGCATTAAGAAGGAAAGAAATTCCACTATTTGACTTTTAAGAAGGCACACCTGTTAATAAAATGCATTCCAGCTGACTACCTCATGAAGCTGGTTGAGAGAATGCCAAGAGTGTGCAAAGCCGTCATCAAGGGAAAGGGTGGCTACTTTGAAGAATCTCAAATATAAAATATATTTTGATATGTTTAATACTTTGTTGGTTACTACATGATTCCATATGTTATATTTCATAGTTTTGATGTCTTCACTATTATTCTGCAATGTAGAAAATTGTAAAAATTAAGAAAAACCCTTGAATGAGTAGGTGTGTCCAAACCTTTGACTGGTACTGTAAGTATTCAGACCCTTTGTTATGAAACTCGAAATTGAGCTCAGGTGCATCCTGTTTCCATTGATCATTCTTGAGATGTTTTTACAACTTGATTGGAGTCCACCTGTGGTAAATTCAATTGATTGGACATGATTTTGAAAAGCACACACTTCTCTATGTAAGGTCCCAAACCATGAGGTTGAAGGAATTGTCCGTAGAGCTTCGAGACAGGATTGTGTCGAGGCACAGATCCGAGTAAGGGTACCAAAACGTTTCTGCAGCATTGAAAGTCCCCAAGAACACAGTGGCCTTCATCATTCTTAAATGGAAGAAGTTTGGAACCACCAAGACTCTTCCTTGAGCTGGCTACCCGGCAAAACTGATGAATTGTGGGAGATGGGCCTTGTTCAGGCAGGTGACCGAGAACCCGATGGTCACTCTGACAGATCTCCAGAGTTCCTCTGTGGAGATGGGAGAACCTTCCAGAAAGACAACCATCTCTGCAGCACTCCACCAATCAGGCCTTTATGTTAGAGTGGCCAGACAGAAGCCACTCCTCAGTAAAAGGCACATGACAGCCCACTTGGAGTTTGCCAAAAGGCACCTAAAGACTCTCAGACCATGAGAAACAAGATTCTCTGCTCTGATGAAACCCAGATTGAACTCTATGGCCTGAATGCCCAGCGTCACGTCTGGAGGAAACCTGGCACCATCCCTACGGTGAAGCATGGTGGTGGTAGCATCATGCTGTGGAGATGTTTTTTCAGCAGCAGGGACTGGGAGACTAGTCAGTATCGAGGGAAAGATGAACGGAGCAAAGTACAGAGAGATCTTTGATGAAAACCTGCTCCATAGCACTCAGGACCTCAGACTGGGGCTAAGGTTCACCTTCCAACAGGACAACGACCCTAAGCACACAGCCAAGACAATGCATGAGTGGCTTCGGGACAAGTCTCTGAATGTCCTTGATTGGACCAGCCAGAGCCTGGACTTGAACCCAATCGAACATCTCTGGAGAGACCTGTAAATAGCTGTGCAGCGACGCTCCCCATCCAACCTGACAGAACTTGAGAGGATCTGCAGAGAAGAATGGTAGAAACTCCCCAAATACAGGTGTGCCAAGCTTAGAGTCATACCCAAGAAGACTCGGGGGTGTAATCGCTGCCAAAGGTGCTTCAACAAAGTACTGAGTTAAGGGTCAGAATACTTATGTAAATGTGATATTTCCATTTTTTTGGGGGTATTGTGTGTAGATTGATGAGGAAAAAAACAATTTAATCATTTTTGAATAAGGCTGTAACGTAACAAAATTTGGAAAAATAAAGGGGTCTGAATACTTTCCGAACTCACTGTATTTCGTTTTGTTATCACTCGCAGCTCTCTTTGTTAACTTTTTAAATCATTATTTCCTTATCCTATTGTATATGATGTGGTTGCTTTTTTTCTAGTCATGTCCTGCAAATACTTATAATCTTTAAGATAGTAATACAAAATGTAAATTCATTTTGAGTCCACATGACGCTCTCTGCTTTTCTAGTGTTAAGCAATTATAGATTCTATGAGAATAGTGTTCAAAGCTATCAAAGCTGTAAATAAGTCGAGAAGAAAGACTGGTTTGGAGTACGTGAGACAACATTTTGTAAAGTGTTCTGTATTTTTGTACATATTTCTTTAGTCTGTCCTTCTTTTTGCTTTAAAAATGTTTCTCCGGAGACCAACATGCATGTTACTGAAAACAAAGACTAAGCCTGTCTTAGTTCCTGTTGATCCGTCAGAATTAAATGTGTACATACTGCGCAGTCCTCCCTATGAGACACATGCATCTCTCACACACCTCCCTGTCAAAGACATGACATTCATTTTATAGCTGAGCTCCAGGTATTATGTTTTATTTTTCTTTATTTTTTTTCTGCTTAACTTTTTTATTTTTATTTTATTTCATAATCTCTTTATTATTAGAAATCAACACCAATGTCTTCTCCTTACTGTTTGTCACATTATTTTGTTATTTTGTTGTCACAGTAGTTTATATGATTCCCTTAACTGATTTGAATTTCTAGTTTAAACCTTTAGCCTACATGCAGGTTTTTATACTCCTAATGTTATTAGTTTAATTCAGAACATACATTACATATGTAATTGTTGGTGAGCGTAACTTCTGATATCTTGTTAAATCCCCATTTTGGATCTATTTATTTCACTTTCAGAAGGAACATAATAACTGCAGATTATTACACTAACACTGAGCCATAAAACCTAAACACACAATATAGTTCAGGTCTATTATCAGTACCAATGGTTGGGGCAGATCAGTATAGTATCCCAGTGGAGAAAATTGGTTGAAATGACATCATTACAACCACAAACTGGTTGAAATAACATTGTTATGACATAATTTCAACAATTTGAATAGTAGTATAGGGATAGTAGTATACGGATACACTAAACTTCCCTCCAATGACATGAGCTGCTGAGTTCCAGATGGAATAGTTATCGGTTCCATGGCATAACTCATGACTTGCCCCCCCACCCCCCCATCCCCCCCATCCCCATACCCTCCCCATTCCCCTCCCTATCCCCATTCCCCTCCCTATCCCCATTCCCCTCCCTATTCCCATTCCCCTCCCTATCCCCATTCCCCTCCCTATCGCCATCCCCCTCCCTATCCCCATTCCCCTCCCTATCCCCATCCCCCTCCCTATCCCCATTTCCCTCCATATCCCCATCCCCTCCTTCCCCATCAGTCAGATCCATAGAAATCCATCCCTTACTGTTTTCAGAATGGCCTCTGGATTGATTAAAACCTAAAGGTGATACCTCTCTCTCCTGTTTCTGTTTGATTCATTTGTCTAGACGTTTAATTCATCCCTCTAGCTATCTGTCCAGATTGAGGCACCCATCCGACCGACCATTCACGTTTGTGCAAACAGACGACTGCTCTATCAAATACCAAGATGGGCCTCCTGTCAGCTTTGATGGTGTTAGTGCATCTGCCAGACAGTAAGCTGGGAAAATAAGTAATGCTGATGCCTGCCTTCCCAAAGTACTACTTTCAAACCTGGCTGAACCATTAGTTGTTTTACAACACCAGAATTATGACATCTATTTCCATCTTTTGAACTTTTTCCTAAACACATGTTATAGCCTATGGGGGCCTGAGTATTTCCAGGTCAGATCATGTGATCAGGAAAAGCTCCTGGCCCTAATGATGAGTATCACAACTATTTCCGTAATGTACTTTTATGCTACTCATAGTGTATGTTACAATTCCACTACAACAGAAGATCTCCCTCTCCAGCTCTAGTATATTAAAACGTCTTTTGTACCACTCCTAGACAATTAGTATATCTCCCCTAGAACACAGGCCTGGCTCCCCTTTGTGAAAGGGCAAGCTAATTAATGATTACTGGGACAAGTTTTACTACATGTTAATGTGCCATTTTCTATGCAGCCCTTCAAGCTAAATGATTGTACCCATTTAACAACCCAGATGTCAATGATGTTCTAATGAAGCACTAGCCCCTTGCAGCACCTGTGAAGAAGAGAGAAGGGGACGCAATGAGTCCCCATCCAACTCACTGGACTTGTGTGTATTCTCTGTGTGTTTGAGGCACCGATACAAAATGTTTGGGTTTCATTTGAAGTGCAGTAAAGTGTTGCTGGAACATACTGTATCTTTTTTATTTATTTATTTATTTATTGGGGGTAGATCAGCTTTAATATTGCAGATAGATTGTAACTTCCATCAATGTAATTGTCTGCATATCTTCCAATCCCCCATGTTTTTTTTTCTTCTCGCAAATATATATACATAATTTTTATAATTTAATTTTTATTTAATATTTAATTAAATAAAATTAAAATATACATACACATACACATACACATACAATTGAAGTCGGAAGTTTACATACTCTTAGTTTGGAGTCATTAAAACTAGTTTTTCA
This sequence comes from Coregonus clupeaformis, assembly GCF_020615455.1. Taxonomy (NCBI): domain Eukaryota; kingdom Metazoa; phylum Chordata; class Actinopteri; order Salmoniformes; family Salmonidae; genus Coregonus; species Coregonus clupeaformis. The sequence continues at coordinate 22,318,831 of NC_059218.1, read as the reverse complement.
ACCACTCCACAAATGTCTTGTTAACAAACTATAGTTTTGGCAAGTCGGTTAGGACATCTACTTTGTGCATGACACAAGTAATTTTTCCAACAATTCTTTACAGACAGATTATTTCACTTATAATTCACTGTGTCACAATTCCAGTGGGTCAGAAGTTTACATACACTAAGTTGACTGTGCCTTTAAACAGCTTGGAAAATTCCAGAAAAATGATGTCATGGCTTTAGAAACTTCTGATAGGCTAATTGACATCATTTGAGTCAATTGGAGGTGTACCTGTGGATGTATTTCAAGGCCTACCTTCAAACTCAGTGCCTCTTTGCTTGACATCATGGGAAAATCAAAAGAAATCAGCCAAGACCTCAGAAAAAAAACTGTAGACCTCCACAAGTCTGGTTCATCCTTGGGAGCAATTTAAAAAACGCCTGACAGTACCACGTTCATCTGTATAAACAATAGTACGCAAGTATAAACACCATGGGACCACGCAGCCATCATACCGCTTAGGAAGGAGACGTGTTCTGTCTCCTAGAGATGAACGTACTTTGGTGCGAAAAGTGCAAATAAATCCCAGAACAACGGCAAAGGACCTTGTGAAGATGCTGGAGGAAACAGGTACAAAAGTATCTATATCCACAGTAAAACAAATCCTATATCAACATAACCTGAAAGGCCGCTCAGCAAGGAAGAAGCCACTGCTCCAAAACCGCCTTAAAAAAGCCAGACTACGGTTTGCAACTGCACATGGGGACAAAGATCGTACTTTTTGGAGAAATGTCCTGTGGTCTGATGAAACAAAAATATAACTGGCCATAATGACCATCGTTATGTTTGGAGGAAAAAGGGGGTTAATTGCAAGCTGAAGAACACCATCCCAACCGTGAAGCACGGGGGTGGCAGCATCATGATGTGGGGGTGCTTTGCTGCAGGAGGGACTGGTGCACTTCACAAAATAGATTGCATCATGAGGAAGGAAAATGATGTGGATATATTGAAGCAACATCTCAAGACATCAGTCAGGAAGTTAAAGCTTGGTCGCAAATGGGTCTTCCAAATGGACAAGGATACTTCCAAAGTTGTGGCAAAATGGCTTAAGGACAACAAAGTCAAGGTATTGGAGTGGCCATCACAAAGCCCTGACCTCAATCCTATAGAAAATTTGTGGGCAGAACTGAAAAAGAGTGTGCAAGTAAGGAGGCCTGCAAAACTGACTCAGTTACACCAGCTCTGTCAGGAGGAATGGGCCAAAATTCACCCAACTTATTGTGGGAAGCTTGTGGAAGGCTCCCCGAAACGTTTGACCCAAGTTAAACAATTTAAAGGAAATGCTACCAAATACTAATTGAGTGTATGTAAATTTCTGACCCACTGGGAATGTGATGAAAGAAATAAAAGATAAAATAAATAATTCTCTCTACTATTATTCTGACATTTCACATTCTTAAAATATAGTGGTGATCCTAACTGACCTAAGACAGGGAATTTTTACTAGGATTAAATGTCAGGAATTGTGAAAAACTGAGTTTAAATGTATTTGGCTAAGGTGTATGTAAACTTCCGACTTCAACTGTATATATACTACCGTTCAAAAGTTTGGGGTCACTTAGAAATGTCCTTGCTTTCGAAAGAAAAGCAATTTTCTTGTCCATTAAATAACATCAAATTGATCAGAAATACAGTGTAGACATTGTTAACATTGTAAATGGCTATTGTAGCTGGAAACGGCTGATTTGTTATGGAATATCTACATAGGTTACAGAGGCCCATTATCAGCAACCATCAGTCCTGTGTTCCAATGGCACGTTGTGTTTGCTAATCCAAGTTTATCATTTTAAAAGGCTAATTGAGTATTAGAAAACCCTTTTGCAATTATGTTAGCACAGCTGAAAACTTTTGTGCTGATTAAAGAAGCAATAAAACTGGCCTTCTTGAGACTAGTTGAGTATCTGGAGCATCAGCAATTGTGGGTTCGATTACAGGCTCAAAATGGCCAGAAACAAATAACTTTCTTCTGAAACTCGTCAGTCTATTCTTGTTCTGAGAAATGAAGGCTATTACATGCGAGAAATTGCCAAGAAACTGAAGATCTCGTACAACGCTGTGTACTACTCCCTTCACAGATCAGCGCAAACTGGCTCTAACCAGAATAGAAAGAGGAGTGGGAGGCCCCGGTGCACAACTGAGCAAGAGGACAGATAGATTTGAGTGTCTAGTTTGAGAAACAGGCGCCTTACAGGTCCTCAACTGGCAGCTTCATTAAATAGTACCCACAAAACACCAGTCTCAATGTCAACAGTGGTAGCTTAGTGGTTAAGAGCGTTGTGCCAGTAACCGAAAGGTCGCTGGTTCTAATCCCTGAGCTGACTAGGTGAAAAATCTGTCGATGTGCCCTTGAGCAAGGCACTTAACCCTAATTGCTCATGTAAGTCGCTCTGGATAAGAGCGTCTGCTAAATGACTAAAAAAAAAAAAAAAAGAGGCGACTCCGGGATGCTGACCTTCTAGGCAGAGTTGCAAAGAAATAGCCATATCTCAGACTGCCCATCTTAATCTTTTCTTTTTATTGGCCAGTCTGACATAAGGCTTTTCTTTGCAATTCTGCCTGGATTGTGTTGAGGCACAGATCTGGGGAAGGGTACCAAAACATTTCTGCAGCATTGACGGTCCCCAAGAACACAGTTGCCTCCATCATTCTTAAATGGAAGAAGTTTGGAACCACCAAGACTCTTCCTAGAGCTGGCCGCACGGCCAAACTGAGCAATCGGGGGAGATGGGCCTTGGTCAGGGAGGTGACCAAGAAACCGATGGTCACTCTGACAGAGCTCTAGAGTTCCTCTGTGGAGATGGGAGAACCTTCCAGAAGGACAAACATCTCTGCAGCACTCAACCAATTAGGCCTTTATGGTAGAGTGGCCAGACGGAAGCCACTCCTCAGTAAAAGGCACATGACAGCCCGCTTTGAGTTTGCCAAAAGGCACCTAAAGACTCTCAGACCATGAGAAACAAGATTCTCTGGTCTGATGAAACCAAGATTGAACTCTTTGGCCTGAATGCCCAGCGTCACGTCTGGAGGAAACCTGGCACCATCCCTATGGTGAAGCATGGTGGTGGCAGCATCATGCTGTGGGGATGTTTTTCAGCAGCAGGGAGTGGGAGACTAGTCAGGATCGAGAGGCAAAGATGAACAGAGCAAAGTACAGAGAGATCCTTGATTAAATCCTGCTCGAGAGCGCTCAGGACCTCAGACTGGGGCGAAGGTTCACCTTCCAAACAGCTTTGCACGCTCTTGGCATTCTCTCAACCAGCTTCACCAGGTTGACTCCAGGCTGTAATTGCTACCAAAGGTGCTTCAATAAAGTACTGAGTAAAGTGTCTGAATACTAATGTAAATGTATATTTCCATTTTTAATTTTTAATAAATTAGCAAACATTTCTAAAAACCAGTTTTTGCTTTGTCATTATGGGGTATTGATGAGGGGAAAAAACAATTTAATCAATTTTAGAATAAGGCTGTAACCTAACACAATGTGGAAAAAGTCAAGGGGTCTGAATACTTTCCGAAGGCACTGTACATCATGATATGGTTATTTCACAAATGTTTAATCCCCCCTTTGATTCTGATTATATTGCATTCCTATCAGTGGCAGGATTGATGTTGGATACTACAGGCATTATGTGAAAGCTATCGGAGTTGGCAGGCCCTTTCAGCATTTCCATTGTCTACTGGTGTGTGTGTGTGTGAGAGAGAGTGTGGGTGAGTATGCGTGTGTGTACATACATGTGTGTACAAATGGGTATTTCTGTGTGTGTGTGTGTGTGTGTGTGTTTGTATGAGAGGTGAGTTATGACATAGACGAGTGCAATTAAAGCAGCTGTGACTGTGCTATTGTTCCCTCCTCCCTCGACATTGCATCTCTACCCAGGGTCAACATGGCATAGCTAAGCAGACAGTCACTAAAGTGTCCTATAAGAGACTGCCTTTATCCTAGCCCTGTGTACAATGCACTGCTTTGGAGCAGCCCTCTGAGAAAATCACTGCAGTGTCAAGGGAGACGTAGAAACAATGAAGAGTTCATTAAGGAAAATGATTCATCGCAGCATTTTTAGATGCTTGTGGTTCACTCCTATTCCCGTGGTGCCGGCCTTATTGAGATCCTAATTGAGGTATTGCCGCTGAGTCACAACTAAGTCACATACTGTATGTGCAGATATGTGCACCATGTAATTGCTCTCTCTCTATATCTTGCTCTGCTGTGTGTGCATCTTGCTAGCTGTCACTCAAATGGTGAGGGGCTAAAGCTCATTGGCTGGATCTCGATTTTCCTAGGGGGCTGGCCCATGTGTGGGAAAATGTAGGGAAAATGGTGCCGCACAGCTTCCAGTAAACAGTCACTTTCAAACGAGGAATGTTGTGGTTAATTGAGGTAGAAAGGTCATTTTGCTCATAGATTATGCATGTATGATCCACACATTGACACATCCAAAGTGGGAGGTTTAAAAAATACTTAAGTTACTCGTCGCCAAAGTTCTGGAACATGTCTTTAATTAGCCTCTGTCTGGAGAGATGATACCCAGCTAGCACATTTGGTTCCTTGGAAATTGTGGGAACATACGTTTTTGGTTTCCCATTGGTTCTGGGAACGAAGCCATACGTTTCCTGACCGGAATGGAAGATTTCGCTTGTCGTGGGAACATACATTTTTAGGTTGCATGGGGAGGTTCTAAAAACATTTGATTATGGTTCCCTGAAAGTTTTCCTGGGAGGTTTTATTAACGTTCTAAGAACAGAAATTATAGGTCATTTTAAGGTAACTAAATAACGTTCTGAGAACATGTTTCAATAAGACATTTAATAACTCTGCTACCTTAGGTTAACTGTTTCAAACTCCAAGCACAGATAGGACACATGAAAATTGAGTTGCTAAGGCATTAGTCATGATATGATATTTTGTTCTCTAGCCATGGAATCAGTCCACTGCACCACCATGATTGAGCTAGCATGCCATGTTTTTTTTATTCATACAAAGCTGTTCATTTTTGTCTATTCAAACAGACTATGGGAAACAACAAGGAAATTCCATAGGAAACAAGCACATTAAGATCAGGTGTGGCCAATTACTGATCAGGTGTGGCTAATTACTGGGTGCAGCCAACACACCTGATCACACTTAACAAGATAGAGGATAGAGAACGTTTTGTTGATGCAGAGAATGAAATGTATATGTTTTTAAATAACATCCTTAGAATGTTCTTCAAATTAAATCAAATTGTATTTGTCACATACACGTGTTTAGCAGATGTTATAGCGGGTGTAGCGAAATGCTTGTGCTTCTAGCTCTGACAGTGTTCCATTTCTTAAAGTGGCCAGTGATTTCAATAGGCAGCAGCAGCCTCTAATGTGCTACTGATGGCTAATTAACAGTCAGATGCCCTTGAGATAGAAGCTGTTTTTCATTCTCTCTGTCCCAGCTTTGAACGTTACTAATGTTTTCTTGTGGTTTTTATGGAAAGTTTTCTTAATGTTCTGAGAACATGACTTTAAATAGAACCATGAGGAAACCTGCAGAAAACGTTATACTGAATACTGAAATTCCCACAGACGAACGTTCTCAGAACATTATGGGCTAGGTGGGTATCTTGCACCATTCCCAGAACGTTGTGGGAGGGTTGTATGCAAAATAATCATAGGACAACCACACTCTCACCAAGCTCTAAGAAACATGTGGTTTTCAGAACGTTATGTGCTAACTGGGTACTGTATAATCATAATACAAAGTCTAGCTCAGATCCCGGACATGGCAGAGACATCTTCTCATGCAGTCTGACCTAACAGGTGTGTGAGGAAATGTGCTGTGTTTTTCTCTCTCTCCCTCTCTGCCGTTGTTTGTTGACTACTGAGGCAGTGCCAAAAGTCTTGTGAACGCTTATTATTGGAACAGCATCTTGTTATGATTTACCAGTATTAGAACCCAAATGCAGACAAGTACACCAAGCCAGAGAAGGTTTAACAGGTTTATTTAAAATGTTCAATAGTCCAGGTTTCCAATAATAGGGGAAGAGCAAGTCCAGGTTACAGGGAGGGTAACAGATCCAGGTCAGGGCAGGTGTGGTACCGTAATGTCCTAGTGTCCGTGGTGAGTCCAAAAGAGAGGTCCGGTAGTGGAGAGCAGGATGGTGGTGGCAGGAGTGAAGCGGAGGCAGGAGTCAGGTTCCAAATATCTGTGGCACAGGAGAAAAGTAAATAGAACAGGCCAAAACACAAAGAGCAAAAATAAACAGGTTGAGTCGGCAGCGAGACTAACATGGTCGTCTTGACTATGATCTGACGATGAGTGGAAAGTTTGACCGGGTCTTAAAGGCTGAGGTGATTATGGTGAATGAGCTGCAGCTGGAACCCTGACTCCCGCACACCAGACTTCACTCCTGCAATCAAGGACAGACAGAGGGGAGGGAGAGAGCAGAGAGAGAGCTACCTAGCAGCAGTAGGCCTAACAGTACCCCCCCTCTACGGACGCCACCTGGCGGCCGACGGGGTTTATCGGGATGTAACCTATGAAACTCTCGACCAGAGCAGGATCCACAATGAAGCTCCTGGGCACCCAGGAACGTTCCTCAGGACCATAACCCTCCCAATCCACCAGGTACTGGAAACCACGACCCCGGCGGCGAACATCCAGAAGTCGCCGGACAGTGTAGACCGGACCCCACCCACGATCCTGGGTGGAGGAGGGGGACGAGAGGGCGGGCACAGAGGGCTAACCGACACAGGCTTAATCTGGGAAACATGAAAGGTGGAATGAACCCGTAGGGGAGGCAGGAAGCTGTAGCTTAACCGCGCAGGGGTTAACAATAGACAGTATCTTGAACGGTCCTATAAAACGAGGCGCCATCTTCTTAGACTCCACCTTCAATGGAAGGTCCCGTGACTTCAGCCATACCTCTTGACCAGGAGAGTAACCGGGGAGCCTGGGACCGGTGACGGTTGGCTTGCCTCTGCATGTACGCCGAAGCTCGGGACAGAGCTACCCTGGCCTTCCTCCAGACCTTGGAAGCAGCGGCGCAGTGGGACTGCACCGAGGTACCGCCAGTTCCCTCTCTTGAGAAGGGAACAGGGGAGGTTGATAACCCAGAGCACACAGAAAAGGAGACAAACCAGAGGAAGCGTTAGTCAAGGTGTTATGAGCATATTCCACCCAGGGGAGCATGGAGCTCCATGACCCAGGGTTAGACCCTGTGACACAGCGAAGAGCGGTCTCCATCTCCTGGTTCGCTCTCTCGGCTTGCCCGTTGGTCTGGGGGTGATATCCAGAGGACAGGCTGGATGTAATGCCCAAAGCTTTACAGAAAGCTTTCCACACCTGGGAGACAAACTGGGGACCCCTGTCAGAGACAATATCCGTGGGTAGACCATGAGAGCGGAACACATGTTCAACCAAAATATCAGCCGCTCTCTCTGGCAGTGGGCAGTTTAGGTAGGGCCAAAAAATGAGCGAACTTAGAAAAACGATCAATCACCGTAAGAATTACAGTCTTTCCAGACGAGGGGGAAGTCCAGTGACAAAATCCATAGCGATATGCGACCAGGGCCGGCTGGGTATAGGTAGAGGTCGTAGATGACCAGCGCTGGCCTGGGTGGAGTTCTTACTTCGTGCACATACCGCACAAGCAGCAATGAAGGCTCGAGTGTCCGCCTCCATCGTGGCCCACCAGAACTTCCGTCGCACAAAGTCAAGGGTCCGCGAAACTCCAGGGTGACAGGTAAGGGGAGACGAGTGAGCCCACTGAAGTACCTGGGAGCGAGCAGACTCAGGGACAAACATCCGGTTAGGAGGACCCCTCCCAGGGTCAGCTTGATGATGTTGAGCCTGTCTAACAATCCCCTCGATGTCACATGTGACGACCGCAATACTGCAGGTAGGAGGCAAAATGGGTTCAGGGTTACTACCAGTATCAACAGCCGAATGAACACGAGACAGGGCGTCAGGCTTGACGTTGCGTGACCCAGGACGGTAAGACAGAGAAAAATTGAATCTCCCAAAAAATAGTGCCCACCTGGCTTGACGGGGGTTGAGCTGCTTCGCTGACTGGAGGTAAGCCAGATTCTTATGATCCGTCCAAACGATGAAGGGTTGTTCCGCCCCCTCCAACCAATGTCGCCACTCCTCGAGAGCCAGCTTAACGGCAAGCAGTTCACGATTGCCAACATCATAATTCCTCTCTGCCTGAGAAGGTTTCCTTGAGAGAAAAGCACAGGGATGCAGTTTGTTATCTTCAGGAGAACGCTGTGACAACACCGCACCTACCCCAGTGTCGGATGCATCCACCTCCACGACAAACTGGCGGTCGGGGTCCGGCTGCATCAGAATGGGAGCCGAGGCGAAGCGATGTTTCAGTTCTTCGAACGCTGATTCGGCCCCCTTCATTCCAAGCGAACGGTCGTCAGATGGAGGTGAGAGCGGGTGAGTGGCGCCGCAATGCGGCTGTAGTCCTTGATGAACCTCCTATAGAAGTTCGCAAACCCCAGAAATCGTTGAAGTTGTTTGCGGGTAGAGGGGGCTGGCCAGTCCGTGACAGCAGAGATCTTAGCTGGGTCCATCCGCAACTCCCCCTGAGCAATGATGTAACCCAAAAAAGAGGTCTCAGACACATGAAATTCACATTTCTCCATCTTCACAAACAGTTTGTTCTCCAACAACCTTTGCAACACCTGGCGCACATGCAGTTCATGTTCCTGGGAGGACTCTGAGAAAATCAAGATATCATCCAGATAGACAAAAACAAACCGATTCAACATGTCCCGAAGGACATCATTGACTAGTGCCTGAAAAACAGCAGGGGCATTAGACAACCCAAAAGGCATAACCAGATACTCAAAATGTCCCAAGGGTGTGTTGAAGGCAGTCTTCCATTCATCACCTTTACGAATGCGCACCAGGTGATACGCATTTCGTAGATCCAGTTTCGTAAAGATGGTAGCACCATGAAGGAGGGGAAAAGCAGAATTAATCAAAGGCAGAGAATACTTGTTCTTAATGGTGATGTTGTTAAGTCCACGGTAATCAATACAGGGTCTGAGGGTCTTATCCTTCTTAGCAACAAAAAGAATCCCGCTCCTACAGGTGACGAGGAAGGACGCATAATACCTGCCGCCAAGGAGTCCCGAATGTAGTTCTCCATAGCCTCCGTCTCCGGCCGGGAGAGATTGTACAGGCGACTGCTGGGGGAGCGGGGCTCCTGGCTGGAGGTCAATGGCACAGTCGTAAGGCCGGTGAGGAGGAAGAGAAGTAGCTCTGTGTTTGCAGAAAACGGATGCCAGGTCATGATACACGTCAGGAACATTAGAAAGATCCATGGACTCCAGTGGAGGTCGAGGCACAGTACTGGCAGGAGTCAGAGCAGAACACAAACAATTCACATGACAAAATGTGCTCCATGAAACAATTCTACCTGTCACCCAATCAATGTGTGGATTGTGTCTTATGAGCCAGGGGATACCAAGGACCAGAGGGGTCTGTGGGCAGTCGATAATATGGAATTGAATGTTCTCCTGATGATTTCCCGACACTCTAAGACAAACAGGAACAGTCTGATGGGTAATATGGGTCAACAATTGTCCATTCAGACCCTTAGCCTGCAGCGGACAGTCCATAGGAACAGTCTCCAAATCCATTTGTTGAGCCCACTCTCTATCCAAAAAGCTTTCGTCTGCACCAGAGTCAATCAGCGCACTAACAAGAGAGATTCTGGAACTGCCACTGGAGGGATGCCTGGAGCAGAATGCGGGGAGAAGAGAAAGAATCGCTGCTCGGCTCACCAAAACTTCTCCCATTAATGATGAGCCGGCCCTTTTCCCGGACGAACTGGGCAGGAAGGAACGCAAATGACCAGCTTCTCCACAATACAGGCAGACCCGAGCCTGAATGCGACGTGCACGCTCCTCTGAGGACAACCGTGCACGACCCACCTCCATGGCTTCGGGTTCAGTGCTCCTCGTGATCGACTCGGGAAGACACGGCTTTCTCCGTAGGGAAGATGCGGGGAGGAGTTTGTTGATGACAGACAGGTTGCTTGGAACTAACACTCCTCTCCCGGCGGCGCTCCCGAATCCGATTATCCAACCTGATGGTGAGTGAAATAAGATTATCCAGCGTAGGCGATTCATCATATGACACCAATTCATCTTTTAAAGTCTCAGACAAAGCATTGATGAACACTCCTTGTAATGCCTCGTCATTCCAACCACTCACTGCTGCTAAAGTCCGAAACTCCACTGCCATCTCCGCCACACTGCGAGCCCCCTGCCGAAGAGAAAACAACCGCTTCGCAGCCTCCTTGCCTCGTACGGGGTGGTCAAAAACCTTCCTCATCTCAGTGGTGAAGGCAACGTAAGCGTTGCAAATGTCCGACTGACTCTCCCAGACCGCGGATCCCCAGGCACGAGCGGAACCGCTAGTAGAGTTGATAAGGTAGGCAATACGGGCTCTTTCTGAGGCGTAGGTGAGGGGCTGTTGTTCAAACACTAACGAGCATTGAGTCAAAAAATCACCACAGGTTCCCATGTTCCCGTCATAGCGCTCTGGAGCAGGAACAAAAGGCTCTCTGATCTGGGCTGAAGGGGGTAGTAAGGGCAGACACTTGATTGGTGAGTAATTGAACCTGATTAAGCAGCACCTGACTGTCCTCAGCAATCGTCTTAAACAGGGTATCATGTTGGCCAAGTAAAATGCCCTGATTGGCTATGGCAGTCCAAATTTGAGTGCACTCTGGGGTGGTATCCAAGCTACTGTCTGCTGGGTTCATGATGGTCAGATCATACTGTTATGATTTACCAGTATTAGAACCCAAATGCAGACAAGTACACCAAGCCAGAGAAGGTTTAACAGGTTTATTTAAAATGTTCAATAGTCCAGGTTTCCAATAATAGGGGAAGAGCAAGTCCAGGTTACAGGGAGGGTAACAGATCCAGGTCAGGGCAGGTGTGGTACCGTAATGTCCTAGTGTCCGTGGTGAGTCCAAAAGAGAGGTCCGGTAGTGGAGAGCAGGATGGTGGTGGCAGGAGTGAAGCGGAGGCAGGAGTCAGGTTCCAAATATCTGTGGCACAGGAGAAAAAGTAAATAGAACAGGCCAAAACACAAAGAGCAAAAATAAACAGGTTGAGTCGGCAGCGAGACTAACATGGTCGTCTTGACTATGATCTGACGATGAGTGGAAAGTTTGACCGGGTCTTAAAGGCTGAGGTGATTATGGTGAATGAGCTGCAGCTGGAACCCTGACTCCCGCACACCAGACTTCACTCCTGCAATCAAGGACAGACAGAGGGGAGGGAGAGAGCAGAGAGAGAGCTACCTAGCAGCAGTAGGCCTAACACATCTCTCTTTGGTTGGTGCTGTAGAATGCCTTGGCAGGCGTGATTAGTGTCTCTGAACAGATGTTTTCGTTGCTATACCATGAGAAACCCAAACACTCAGGTGTATTGTGTTCACACTTTGGTGGTGGTATAAAATCACAGCAACTGACACAAAATAATCATGCTGTTTTACAGTTCCAATGAATGATGTAGACCTGTCCTTCTGATGAAATGTTGGTGTTCCTGTTTGCTGGTACTAACTCAGTGCTCTACTGATCATCTGTATGGTAGATGATACTGTGTCCTTTTCATCATTCAAAGCCAGTATGTTGGAGAAATACATCAGAGACATGTACTGTAGAACATAACATATGGATGCTGTACACAGAAAATAACATGTATGGACAAATCAGACAGTGATCACATGGATATGGCAATCTTTCAAAGAGATGTGCTGTGTGGGAGGTGTGGGATTTCTAAAGGTAATTTAAGAAAAAGTCAAGATTAAAGAAGAGCAAGGTGGGTGGTGTGTATCTACAGTGGCGTGAAATGATTTTTGTTACACTGATAAATGATACGCAACGTTGTGTGTATGTGTGCATGCATGTGTGTGAGAGAGAGAAAGAGGGGGAGAGAGAGAGAATAAGATATATCCTGGTGTCAGATAGCTTTTCCTATGTAATAAGAACAGGGCCTTGAGAAGCTTTCATCTCTTGTTCTAAGAGGCGACAGAACTTAGTCTCTCTACCCTGGTGAGTGAGTGAGTGAGTGAGTGAGTGAGTGAGTGAGTGAGAGAGAGAGAGAGAGAGAGAGAGAGAGAGAGAGAGAGAGAGAGAGAGAGAGAGAGAGAGAGAGAGAGACCATCCTTGAGGGGAAACGTCTAATACTTCCAAAATAAAAAATATATCACTTTCTCTTGGGAAGAGAGGGTATAGTGCCGTCTGAAACCACTGCTCTTTGGGCGTGGTGCGGGTGAAGCCACTGTTTCATACAGTGCGCCAGAGCCGTTCTTCCACTGTCGGGAGAAATGGACATGCATATTAACATATGTTAATTGCATCCAAATAATTACTCTTTTGTTGCTGAGAATATCTTGCACAGCAAGAAATGCAAACTTGGAGTGTATTTGAGGTTTAAAAAGGCTTCCAAAGTTTGCATTTTCCACTTAAAAATGTCAGACTTGATTTCCCGTAACAAAACATGTATCAACCCCTACTAAAAATAATTCATTAATTATAATCCACATAATAATTTGAATTTCTTGTTGCTGCAGGATTATTTTCCTGCTGTAGCAAACTGGCTCAAATTAAGATCCTACATATGTACAAGTCCCAAAAGTTGGTTGTCTATCTCTCAACCACAACGGAAGCACAATCATGGTCTCTGATTCGCAGGTGGAGGACTTCTGTAACAGGTCGCTGTTATGCCTGAATTCAACCCAAAACCAACGGGGAAGTCTGCTGCAGTGTTTAGCACCTCCCGAGTGGCGCAGTGGTCTAAGGCACTGCATCGCAGTGCTAGCTGTGCCACTAGAGATCCTGGTTCGTATCCAGGCTTTGTCGTAGTCGGCCGCGCACAATTGGCCCAGCGTCATCCAGGGTAGGGGAGGGAATGGCTGGCAGGGATGTAGCTCAGTTGGTAGAGCATGGCGTTGGCAACGCCAGGGTTGTGGGTTCGATTCCCACGGGGGGCCAGTATAAAAAAATAATGTATGCATTAAGTCGCTCTGGATAAGAGCGTCTGCTAAATTACTAAAATGTTGTATGAAACCAATCGGTACAGATGTAGAATCTTAATTTGATCAGTCTTTTGTTGCTGAGAATTTTCCTGGATAGCAGGAAATGCAAACTTGTAGTGTATTTAAGGTTTAAAAAGGCTTCTAAAGTTTGGAATTTACACTTTAAAATGTCAGACTTGATTTGCCCTAATGAAAAATGTATCAACTCCTAAAATTGTTTTTCATTCATTATAGTCCACATAATAATTCACATTTCCTGTTGCTACAGGATTATTTTCCTGCTGTAGCAAACTGGCTCAAATTAAGATCCTACATCTGTACGTCAAGCAAAGCTCTAACCGTGCCAGCCTGCTATTCATTTCTATTCAGTTCGACTCGCCATAAATTTGGCGTCTGAACTGTGCATTACCTGGTCTGCCAATGCGTTGACACTGACGTCAATACAGAGTGACGAATATGTCTGGTGCTCTGGAGATATTTTGACAGGCGTTCAAAATAACTTGTACTTCAGATCATTTTTTATTACCCTCTCCACCTAAGGTCCCACATGTCCCCTGTCGCTCGGTGACAACATGGCACTCTTTCTTGTGGCAGCACAAATCGTTAGTGAGGCATCTCTTAATTTGAGCTGCAGCAGCAGAACAGGTCTCTCAATATTTAATGTGCTATAAAAAAGGGATCAGATGATCTGTTTCAGAGGATAGGAGGCCCCTGCGCTGCCAAACCTAATTTCACTTCATCTTAGGCCTGCGATTTATCAAATTACAGCCTGTAGCTGAGGGCTGACAGTAGAGATTACCAGCCCTCTCTAAAGCAGAGGTGCATCTCAGAGCCCCCTCCAGAACTCCAGTAAATTCAGCCCTCGCCTCAGCTTCTGTCTCCTTCTCTCTAGCTATCTTTTTTCACTCTCTGACTCTCTCTCTCTCTCTCTCAGGTATCTGTTTTCGAATGAGTGCAGCTCGTTACGAACCGTTAATAATGTGTGTGTGTGCCTACGTGTGTGTGTTTGTGCATGTGTTCATTCATGCATATCTGTCCGTGTGTGTGTGTGTGCCTGCTTGGCCGTTCCTGTGTGTGTATGTGAGGTGTTGTGAGAGAAGAACAGAGGAGAGCCTCTGGCAGGTCCATTACCCTGGTGGTGTCAGCCTGTCTGCTTGTCTGTCTTTGCTCTTTACGTGTGCTCTCTCTCACATTCAAACATTTATTTGCTGCCCTGACCTGACGTCGCCTGTCAAACACCCTCTCTCTGTCTGTCAGTGGACAGATACAGCTATGCTAACGCCGCTAGCTCCACAGAATCCAACATCCTGGTTGAGTCCCAAATGACACCCTACTGTACAGTATGCCCTATATAGTGCATTATTTGACCAGGGTCCATAGTGCTCTGGTCAAAAGTATTGCACTATATTGGGAATAGGGTACCATTTGGGACGCATTAGGGCTCTGGTCAAAAGTAGTGCACTACAGTGGGGAGAACAAGTATTTGATACACTGCCGATTTTGCAGGTTTTCCTACTTACAAAGCATGTAGAGGTCTGTAATTTTTATCATAGGTACACTTCAACTGTGAGAGACGGAATCTAAAACAAAAATCCAGAAAATCACATTGTATGATTTTTAAGTAATTAATTTGCATTTTATTGCATGACATAAGTATTTGATCACCTACCAACTAGTAAGAATTCTGGCTCTCACAGACCTGTTAGTTTTTCTTTAAGAAGCCCTCCTGTTCTCCACTCATTACCTGTATTAACTGCACCTGTTTGAACTCATTACCTGTATAAAAGACACCTGTCCACACACTCAATCAAACAGACTCCAACCTCTCCACAATGGCCAAGACCAGAGAGCTGTGTAAGGACATCAGAGATAAAATTGTAGACCTGCACATGGCTGGGATGGGCTACAGGACAATAGGCAAGCAGCTTGGTGAGAAGGCAACAACTGTTGGCGCAATTATTAGAAAATGGAAGAAGTTCAAGATGACGATCAATCATGCAAGATTTCACCTCGTGGGGCATCAATGATCATGAGGAAGGTGAGGGATCAGCCCAGAACTACACGGCAGGACCTGGTCAATGACCTGAAGAGAGCTGGGACCACAGTCTCAAAGAAAACCATTAGTAACACACTACGCCGTCATGAATTAAAATCCTGCAGCGCACGCAAGGTCCCCCTGCTCAAGCCAGCGCATGTCCAGGCCTGTCTGAAGTTTGCCAATGACCATCTGGATGATCCAGAGGAGGAATGGGACAAGGTCATGTGGTCTGATGAGACAAAAATAGAGCTTTTTGGTCTAAACTCCACTCGCCGTGTTTGGAGGAAGAGGAAGAATGAGTACAACCCCAAGAACACCATCCCAACCGTGAAGCATGGAGGTGGAAACATCATTCTTTGGGGATGCTTTTCTGCAAAGGGGACAGGATGACCGCACCGTATTGAGGGGAGGATGGATGGGGCCATGTATCGCGAGATCTTGGCCAACAACCTCCTTCCCTCAGTAAGAGCATTGAAGATGGGTCATGGCTGGGTCTTCCAGCATGACAACGACCCGAAACACACAGCCAGGGCAACTAAGGAGTGGCTCCGTAAGAAGCATCTAAAGGTCCTGGAGTGGCCTAGCCAGTCTCCAGACCTGAACCCAATAGAAAATCTTTGGAGGGAGCTGAAAGTCCGTATTGCCCAGCGACAGCCCCGAAACCTGAAGGATCTGGAGAAGGTCTGTATGGAGGAGTGGGCCAAAATCCCTGCTGCAGTGTGTGCAAACCTGGTCAAGACCTACAAGAAACATATGATCTCTGTAATTGCAAACAAAGGTTTCTGTACCAAATATTAAGTTCTGCTTTTCTGATGTATCAAATACTTATGTCATGCAATAAAATGCAAATTAATTACTTAAAAATCATACAATGTGATTTTCTGGATTTTTGTTTTAGATTCCGTCTCTCACAGTTGAAGTGTACCTATGATAACAATTACAGACCTCTACATGCTTTGTAAGTAGGAAAACCTGCAAAATCGGCAGCGTATCTAATACTTGTTCTCCCCACTGTATATAGGGAATAGGGGTGCCATTTGGGACAAAGCCCATGTGTTGGCATTAGCCTCCTGTTGACTGGGAGAGGGTGGCCATTGTCCAGGAGGTAGAGTGACTCTCTGGGCCTCACAATGACTCAGCACTCAATGGAGTCAATAATTGGTGTGTAAATGGCTTGCCAATTTAATTAACCCCGAACCACTATAAGGGAGGGCTAAATCTGCTTTTTGGGGAAGCAGAGAGTCCCGACTCTCCGTGTTACCCATTCCACTCAAATCCAGATTCACACTCATCTGGGTGGATGCTGGATCCAGACCACCAGTAAGAACGGCTGGTCATTTAAAAGCATAAAATGTGAAGATAATTCCTGGTGCCATTTGCGGAGGTGCCTGGGGGAAAGCAGCGGTGGAGCAATATCTTTTCCTAATGTGGCTAATGAGAGCTGTGGTGACTCAGGAGCCTATAACACATTACAGTCTAGTCTGCTCTTACAGCCAATCAGGAGCCTCCATTCCTGACCTCAACGTCCGGCTATAGCCCCATTTCCAATTAGAGAATTTTCAGTTAAAACTACATTTACAGGTGGGCCAAAAAGTTCATTTTACGAATGCTAGATAAGGTCAAATCATAAAGGCCAGATCAATCGTACCTTCATAGAGAAATACCATGCAGGCATCATTTTCTCAGACAAAGGCTGGAATTCCTGCTAGCTCATCACCCAGTGAAAGTACCAGCCTCACCCTCACCACAACAAACTGTTGTTTTTAAATCAGAGGATTTAAAAACCGAGCTCTAGATCTGAGGATTTATTCTCTCTCTCTCTCTCTCTCTCTCTCTCTCTCTCTCTCTCTCTCTCTCTCTCTCTCTCTCTCTCTCTCTCTCTCTCTCTCTCTCTCTCTCTCTCTCTCTCTCTCTCTCTCTCTCTCTCTCTCTCTCTCTCTCTCTCTCTAAATCCCTCTTCTCTCTCTCTCTCTCTCTCTCTAAATCCCTCTTCTCTCTCCCCCTTTCACTCGCTCTCTCTTCCTCTATCCCTCCGTCTCTCCCTCAATCCACAGACATCTGCTTCAAACCATCTGTCTCACAATGCAACAAATGCCTGTCAGTCAGTCTGAGAGTGAGAGTGGAGAGACCGGAGAGAGTGATAGCATGTGGGGATAGAATAGGGCTATTGCAGAGGTCAACTCTCCCCAGGTATCACATGGGGCAACAGGAGTCAGGCACCATAGGCACTGGGGTGCATTGTGGCAGAGATGGACCCAGCTGGCTACCATAGATCCTTCTCCCAGACTTTGCATTGGTTCCCTTTTCCCTACCGAGCATCAGTTTCAAATGCTGGAGAGAGCCTAATATCATTATTCAGGAAGGCACAGGTGCGGGAGAGGTGGAGAAAAGGAGGCGATGGGAGGGAGATAGAGTGGCAAGGAGCGGGAGGGCGGGTCAACAAAAGTGTGGATACAGAAATAAACAGTGTGCAATTACCAATCTGAAAAATGGCAGGTGGGCCTTTAAAGCAAATCTGTGTTTGCTACATCAATTTTTGGACTTAGAAATGAATGATATATACCCATTGAATCTTGAAAAATATAACTTATAAATGCTTTATGATCTTAGTTCGACTGTCGTATCCCATCAGAACCCAAAAAATAGCTTGTTTTACGCCACTGTCTTTAAAAAAGATAATTGTAAATAAACACTGTATAGCCTCAAAACATGAATAAAACTTTAATTTTGATATAATGGATATGATTTGATATTATGGATATAGTCCGTCCTTACATCCATAGTGCTGTCTATGAATTTGAGAGTGGTTACATTTCTCCAGCCCCATCCCTCAGCGGTTTACTGAAACAGTAGTAGGGTGACCTTTGTTATTGTTTAAACTGCAGAATGCCCCTTTAACTGGAACCAACCAGTACAACGTGAGAGGATTGCCAACAGAGAGGAAACTACTACACAGCGAGCATACCCTTTGTTTTCCTCTTCTCCCCAGTGGAGCCCAGCCAGACGGCTGATTTGAATAGCATTTTTGAAAGAATGCTACCTGACCACAGATATGAATAAAGTATGTTTAATTGGATGTGTGTGTGTGTGTGTGTTTGCAATGTCTGTGTGTGTGTTTTCAATGTATGTGTATGGAGGTAGCTGATTGAATAAGATTCTGTGATCAAAACATGACGTAATCATGTTCAACACTATTCCTGGGTACGAAGAAAAACCTATATTTTCTTACTATCCACCAACACTCTGAATCAAAGCTACCTTGACTACAGGCATCTTTCACTTCTGGAAATTAATCTCATATCTCAGTTCTGTAGCGTCTGTGTTCCCATTATTTCTCATTTCAGTCTCGTCTCTCCCTCTCACCATGCCTCCTTTGCTAAGCTAATGCAATACAGACCCACTCAGTCTCTTTCAGACACAAACACAGGCAGGGGGGTGACCCCACCTCGACCAGCATCTGGGGAAAAAAAATACACCTTTGGTCTTTGCGTTGTGTGATTGGGCCTCAATGGGGGAGCCTTGTGTTTCCATACAGGGAACAGTGGCGGCTCCTGAAAAAATTCTCAGGGGGGGCAATTTTTCTGATGATTTAGGTGACCTACACACATTTAAAAAAAGATATGTCCAGCAACAACATGAAGACAGGGGCATCATATAAGTCAATACTGATATACACATTACTTGCTTCAAAAAGGCCTCATGGTTGAATTGGAAATATGTGCACCTGAGCATAATTCACAACAAGCAAGCAGGAGCTTTTGATAGAGGCTACTGAAAACATTGATGCAAGTTATTGGTAATAAGAAATTTTTATAGACTTCCATATTCTGCCCTCTTGTATAGATTTGTGAAAATGAACAGTGATAGACATTTTGCCTGAAAACAGAATTAGAAAATAATTTCTAGAAAAGGTAAACACAGCTATCTGTATGGCTTTGTAAAAATGAACAACCATATTCTGGCCAATTGTATAGATTTGTAAATATGAACAACCATATTCTGGCCAATTGTATAGATTTGTAAAAATGAACATGAACAGATTTTTTATTTATTTTTTTACTTTTTTTAAAATGAAAAATAACTATTTTAAACAACATCAACTGTGAACTGATTTGGGCGTGTGTGTGTTAAAGAGACAGACAGGGAGGGACAAAGAGAGAGAGAGGCTACATTACTTGTACTGAAACTGTTCTAGCTTGCTGCATGATCAAATTCAGCTGATGCGCACAGCAATGCACGTAATGGGCATTCTTGAAATGCTCACGCACCTTTTGCTGCACACCAGCCTTCTCTCCCCTCATCACACTGGCTCCATCGTAAGCTTGCGCAATGAGTTTGACTTTCTCGTCGTCGGCAAAAAGACCGTTCAGTCTCTCCAAAAGCACACTGGCGATTGAGACTGAGGTTGATTCCGAGATGGGAAGGAACTCAAAAAAGCGCTCCTGCACTTTGTGGTTGCTATCTATGTACCTCAGCACAAGCACCAGCTGTGTCTGTGTAGAAACGTCCGTGGTCTCGTCAGCTTGGATAGCTACGAAGTTCGCCGACTTCACCTCCTCCACAATATGTTCCCTCATGACCGCTAGCATACACTCCAGTAGCTCGTTTTGAATGGTCTTTGATGTGCCCTTGAAAACTTTAGCATTTTTAAGATGGTCATCAAACACCTCATCTAATTGTGCCACAAAGTTGACAAGTCCAATAAAAATACCAGGGTTGGTGGAGCCCTCAGTTTAATCTTTGCCTCGCAAAGCTAGCCATCTTGACAGTTGTACGTGAATTGATTGACGCTGCTACCCGCTCTTTTCTTAGTTATGTTCATGGTTACTTATGTTACGTATGACGAAAGCGCGTAAGTGCAAGCCCTCCCCGGAACCCATAGAGATTGTATTGAAAGCTCTGATATTTGAAAAAAAAAATATTTTACATGATAGTCTATGAGAGACTCCTGGGCGATTTTCAACCTGACTGAAATCGCCCCAAAAGGGGCAGGGCCATTTGAAGCACGACTTTAGCCTGATTGGACATTTAGTGGCAGATCAGACGTCTAGATTAGAACACTGATAACTACTGTTGCCGTGATATAATTGATTAGAAAAAAAATCCCTTCCTTTTCCCGTTTGGCAGTGCGTCGCCCATATCGCCCTAATGAACACACCGCCCCTGACAGGGAATGTTAATGCCTCTCTGTCTGCAGGCATCCTGGGTGGTAGAACGCAGACAGAGCACAGAGAGGTCAGCACTGCAGAGGACAGGACAGGACAGGACACACAATCCAGACACACCCCTCAGACTACAGCTGCTTTATACAGACCAGGGTTTCACTGCAGGCGATGGTATTAGAAGAAGGGCTAGAATAAATTGTAATACTTGAGATATGTACCCGTAACTCACACTCTCACACACTGTCACTCCATTAGTTATAATAATAATCATATATCATTGGAAATTGTGGTTATTTTGAATGTTGTGCATTTTTTATGTAACATTGAAATATTTACCAATTATCAACATATTAGTCCACTGTTGATACAGTCCCAACATGTTTTTCAAAGTTCTATATGTTGAAAACTTGATTGTTGACATGCAAAACATTTTGTGAATGTATCAACAGCGGACTAATGAAACAAACACCAAAATATAATTTTTTTGTGGTATTTTCCTTTAACTGGGCAGGAAAACATTCCAGTGGACCAGTTCCATTTAGCATCCTTTACTCTGCACGACTGGCTTATCTCTGTCTCGCCACAAGGGGCACAACCTCTGAGAGGTCTATACTGGTCCACCGCTCTGGATGACAGTTGTGTGTTTGTGTACTGGCCGTGTGATAGCTGACTGAGTCATAGCTACTTAGTACAGTACATAGCTACATGACTATTCTAGTGCTTTAAGGGCAACTGCATTACCACTCATGACAAGGACACTGATTTAAGATACAGTATTTGGTAATTATTTTTATTTTCTATTTTTTTATTTCACCTTTATTTAACCAGGTAAGCCAGTTGAGAACAAGTTCTCATTTACAACTGCGACCTGGCCAAGATAAAGCAAAGCAGTGCGATAAAAACAACAACACAGAGTTACATATGGGGTAAAACAAAACATAAAGTCAAAAAATACAACAGAAAATATATATACAGTGTGTGCAAATGTAGAAAGTTATGGAGGTAAGGCAATAAATAGGCTATAGTGCAAAATAATTAGTATTAACACTGGAATGATAGATGTGCAAGAGATTATGTGCAAATAGAGATACTGGGGTGCAAATGAGCAAAATAAATAACAATATAGGGATGAGGTAGTTGGGTGGGCTAATTTCAGATGGGCTGTGTACAGGTGCAGTGATCGGTAAGCTGCTCTGACAACTGATGCTTAAAGATAGTGAGGGAGATAAGTGTCTCCAGCTTCAGAGATTTTTTCAGTTTGTTCCAGTCATTTGCAGCAGAGAACTGGAAGGAATGGCGGCCAAAGGAGGTGTTGGCTTTGGGGATGACCAGTGAGATATACCTGCTGGAGCGCATACTACGGGTGGGTGTTGCTATGGTGACCAATGAGCTAAGATAAGGCGGGGATTTGCCTAGCAGTGATTTATAGATGGCCTGGAGCCAGTGGATTTGACGACGAACATGTAATGAGGACCAGCCAACAAGAGCGTACAGGTCACAGAGGTGGGTAGTGTATGGGGCTTTGGAGACAAAACGGATGGCACTGTGATAGACTACATCCAATTTGCTGAGTAGAGTGTTGGAGGCTATTTTGTAAATGACATCGCCGAAGTCAAGGATCGGTAGGATGGTCAGTTTTACGAGGGCATGTTTGGCAGCATAAGTGAAGGAGGCTTTGTTGCGAAATAGGAAGCCGATTCTGGATTTAACTTTGGATTGGAGATTCTTAATGTGAGTCTGGAAGGAGAGTTTACAGTCTAACCAGACACCTAGGTATTTGTAGTTGTCCACATACTCTAGGTCAGACCCGTCGAGAGTAGTGATTCTAGTCGGGTGGGCGGGTGCCAGCAGCGTTCGATTGAAGAGCATGCATTTAGTTTTACTAGTGTTTAAGAGCAGTTGGAGGCTACTGAAGGAGTGTTGTATGGCATTGAAGCTCGTTTGGAGGTTTGTTAACACAGTGTCCAATGAAGGGCCAGATGTATACAAAATGGTGTCGTCTGCGCAGAGGTGGATCTGAGAGTCACCAGCAGCAAGAGCGACATCATTGATATACACGGAGAAAAGAGTCGGCCCAAGAATTGAACCCTGTGGCACCCCCATAGAGACTGCCATAGGTCCAGACAACAGGCCCTCCGATTTGACACATTGAACTCTATCTGAGAAGTAGTTGGTGAACCAGGTGAGGCAGTCATTTGAGAAACCAAGGCTATTTAGTCTGCCAATAAGAATGCGGTGGTTGACAGAGTCGAAAGCCTTGGCCAGGTCGATGAAGACGGCTGCACAGTACTGTCTATTTTCGATCGCGGTTATAATATCGTTTAGGACCTTGAGCGTGGCTGAAGTGCACCCATGACCAGCTCGGAAACCGGATTGCATAGCGGAGAAGGTACGGTGGGATTCGAAATGGTCGGTGATCTGCTTGTTAACTTGGCTTTCAAAAACTTTCGAAAGGCAGGGCAGGATGGATATAGGTCTGTAACAGTTTGGATCTAGAGTGTCACCCCCTTTGAAGAGGGGGATGACCGCAGCAGCTTTCCAATCTCTGGGGATCTCAGACGTTACGAAAGAGAGGTTGAACAGGCTAGTAATAGGGGTTGTGACAATTTCGGCGGCTAGTTTTAGAAAGAAAGGGTCCAGATTGTCTAGCCCAAAAGGAATTGAACAACATCTTTTGAAGCCTATATGGCTCAACTCAAGAAGAGGTATTGTACTAGATGAAACCTTTGTTTGACCTTTAAAACCCCATAACTACCCAATAAGAAAACCTGAAAGGCCATGAACCTTTAAACCTACATAAAACAGGTCCAACAAGATTTTGGATTTTCCATAGCTTCACTGAGATGCAACTGCATAACACAATACAAGTGTGAATGTGGTGAGGCTGATTACCATAGTAATTAAATGACATTGCTGTGATAGCCTTCACTAAGTGCTATAGAGCATTTTCAGCTCTAACACATTTATTGACATCCTCCGAGGACTCACTAACATCTCACTGGTAAACAGGGGCTAATGTAGAAGAGTACATTTGAGGAGTCCTTTGTCGACATATTTGTGCGCTCAACTAGCGTATTTGTTTGTCTGCCTTTATACTTTCTGTCAAGCGTTCCTTGTGTTTGACAATGTGAAAAACAAGCTAATTAACAGTTAACAGACGAGCTGGCTTTGGTTAAAGCAGCTGTTTCCTCAGCAGTGCTCACAGTCAGCATGTTCAGTAGGTGTTGATGTGCCTAGGTGGGTGTTAATGATGTGGAGGCTGGGACTCAGCAAGAGGCTCTGTGTTAATCAGCTAGGGCTCATTAGAGGATACTCTGCTCTGGTCTGGTCTGGTCCACAGGAGACCTCTCATGAGACTGGAGAGAGATGGTGGACATTTTTATTTAGCCTCACTTGGACCTGGATTACATTTCTGCTCCACACCTATTACTTCTTGAGTAGGTTCTATACGATTAGCATGTAATCAACATGATAGAGAGAGATTTGAATTGAAATCAAGTTATTTTGAAATAGGCCAAGAAACCACATTGTGTTTTGAATGTTATTATGCAGTATGTACATAGGGTGGGAAAAGATGGGCATCTTGAAAGGTGATGGGCATAAAAATAACTTGGTGACATAAAAAATGAAGATTAGCAGATTTTACTCTGTTTTTGCCCATACTTCTAGACTGACATTTCAGCTCTGTGTCACCTGAGGTTTGAGCCACCAACATTCCGTCATCGGTTTACTTCCCTTATATTGCCACCAGTGTGGTAGTACTCGTTGTGGTCTCAAGACCACATATTGAGTGTCTCTGTCTTGTCTCAGTGTCGCATACATTTATATTCGGTCTTGACTTGGTCTCGGACAGTGAGGACTCATAATTTCTTCCCGAGACCAGCCGAGACCAGCGGAGTAAAAAACTCATTATCAACTTCCATTCAGTCAGCGAATAAAACCGCTAGGCCAGACCAAATATATACACTCCTTTCTTAAAACATTAATACAGTATCTTAACAGCAGTGGAGGCTCCTCAGAGGAGGAAGGGGAGGACCATCCTCCGCAGTGAATTTAATAAAAATACAAATTGTAAAACATTAAAAAAGTTATCATTTTTAGATAAAAATATACTAAATATATTAATGTCACCAAATAATTGATTAAAACACACTGTTTTGCAATGAAGGTCTATAGTAGCCTCAGGGTAGCACCATGGTGTAGCCGGAGGACAGCTAGCTTCCGTCCTCCTCTGGGTACATTGACTTCAATACAAAATCTAGGAGGCTCATGGTTCTCACCCCCTTCCATAGACTTAAACAGTAATTATGACAACTTCTGGACATCCTCCAATCTATCAGAGCTCTTGCAGCATGAACTGACATGTTGTCCACCCAATCAAAGGATCAGAGCATGAATCTAGTACTGAAAGCATAAGCTACAGCTAGCTAGCACTGCAGTGCATAACATGTGGTGAGTAGTTGACTCAAAGAGAGAGAAAGACAATAGTTGAACAGTTTTTAACAAATTAATTTATTCAAAAATGGAAAAGCAAGAAAGAGAGCAAGAGAGAGAAAGAGAGAGAGATTTAGTCATTGTCACTTTCACTTTCACTTACTTAGCTAGTAAATGCAGCTAGCGAGTTTAACCTACTCAAACACCTGGCTCAAACAGAGGGATGCTATGTTAGCTAGCTGGCTATGACTATCCAACACAACATTGGAACTCTTCCAATTCAAGGTAAGCTTTTGGTTTTCTTGCCACCTGGTGTAACTGCTAAACTGCTTACTGGCTGAACACTGTAACGTTACTGTATGATTGTAGCAGGTTTACTAGGGTGTTAGTTCTATTAGGTATGTTGACTATGACGTTACTTTAGCTAATATGGTGACAAGGATGTAGGCTGAGTGTAGCGGTTATGATATGGTTTGGCTTGGAAAGGTTTTTTCGCCTGGTCACATACAGCTGATGTGTTGTGCATTGAAGTCCACAAGCGAAGGGAAAAGGTTAGAGGAAAGCCATAGATGAGAAAAGGAATACAACGTGGATGCTATGAAAGTGAACTGTGTTTACCTGTGATCAGGGGTGTATTCATACCTCCGATTCTGCTTAAAAACGTTTCTTAAACAGAAGCAAATTGAACGAAACGGGGATAAACATACCTGAATTTGTCATATATAAATTTTTGTTTGCAACTGTTGGACTAATGCTAACACCCGTTATCAACTAGATGAAGGCAAGAGTGTGCAAGGCGGTGTTGAACGTGTTACTGTCTGTCCATCTGTCACATCAAATATTTATCTTGACCTCTTGTGCTGTAAACTTTCATTCATAGGCTAGGTTGTAGCAACCTCATGATGGGTATAGGGAAAACTTGAGTATCATGTATTAGCCCAAACCTATCGATGTTACATTGAACTGGGTGAACGGAATATGAATGACAGTCATCCAATATGCTCTAATAGAAATAAGGCCACAACTGCTTAACAGCCTTTATATATATTATAGACATGTTTATGCACTGGCAAACCCATAGGCCTTCAGTGTGTGACAGGTTCATGATGCTGAAAGGACAGCAACCATAAAACCAGAGCACTCATGTAGGAGAGTGCACTTTTTGTAAAACACAAAGGGCCAGAGGTGTAGTGGCTATACGCAGGTATAAGCCGTATACCCACTTTTTTTTTCAGTGGGCATTGCGTATACTCCTTTCTTAATCCCTACTGATTGCGTATCAAAGTAGTGTAGTGGAGGTATAAGACTTATCAATGATGTAATAGAAGAAAGAAATCATGCACAAAGTAGCCTACACAATTGCAAAGCACGTGAAATATATTCACATGCGCGCTGCACACATAGTCTAGTTTCAGCGGAATATCATCTGCAGGCAGCAAGCGTGTGCAGCTCTCAACTGGTTTTGGCATGGAGCAGCTCACAGAAGAATGACATCGGTAGCCGGCAGGGTAGGAAAGACGTTTCAACGTATGATATCTACCAGTAAATGCTAACTAAGGCATCAGTGGGAATGCAAACCAGGTATTGAAAAGGTTTAGTCCGAAGTGCTGGTTAATAGGCTACTTGTAATGCGCAATTATCATAATGTGCTGTTTGCATCAGGGGTGTTGACATGGATGGGCCTGGATGGACAGAGGCCCACCCACTTGGAAGCCAGGCCCTGACAGGCCCACCCTATCAGATTGTTGTGGTCTTAGACCATCACATTTTTTTATTTTTTTATATTTAAAAAAGTGTGATTTTGAGAGTGAAAATCTGAAAAATTTATAGGAAAACTCATTAAAAAAACATAGGACAACATAAGATTTTTCGCACAGCAAGAGTCCAACACTCTACCCACCTACTGTACGGAAGCCTTTGATTCCATGTTAGCTTATCACATGGATATGGTGCGTTAAAATCATGGCTCCAATGAGATGATGAGTGTGAATGTACGAGTGGGAATAAAAAGGTTTCTTTGTCTCCAGCAAAAAAAAGGTATCTTTCTCTCTAGAATGAGCAAGACTCCTGTTCTGATAGTTAGCACAAAGACGGGCTCGCTCTGTCACGTGTCATATTACATTAGTATTGCGCATGGATTAAAGGACATTCAGCAGGATTTGTGACACTCTGGCTCCGGGACTTTTGTATTTGAGCCAGGGTGTATTTGTTTTGTTGGGTTTTGTTGTGGGGTTTTGTTGTATAGGGTGTATTCGTTTGGTTGTGTTTTGGGTGAGTTATTTGTAGTGTCGTGTGACTCCCAATCGGAGGTAACGAGTGTCAGCTGTCGGCTCGTTATCTCTGATTGGGAGCCATATTTAAACTGTTTGTGTTCTCATGTGGGTTGTGGGTTTTTGTTCCGTTTCGGTCGGTGTACCGTGGACTTCATTGAGTCGTCTTTTGTTTTGTAGTTCGATAACGTTTAATTAATAAAGTCATGTTTCTTGGACACGCTGCGCCTTGGTCATACTTAGACGACATAGACGACCGTGACAGAAAAACCCACCGTAAAAGGACCAAGCAGCGTGTCAAGCGGCAACAGGACCTACCTACACAGGATTTATGGACGCCTATCAAGGATTCATGGACATGGGAGGAGATACTGGATGGAAAGGGTCCTTGGGCACAACCAGGAGAATATCGCCGCCCTCGTGAAGAGCTGGAGGCAGCTAAAGCCGAGAGGAGGCGGTATGAGGAGGCAGCACGGAGTCAAGGCTGGAAGCCCGTGGGTACTACCCAAAAATTTCTTGGGGGGGGGCTTAAAGGGAGTGTGGCGAAGTCAGATAGGAGACCTGCGCCTACTCCCTGGACTTACCGTGGAGAGCGAGAGTACGGGCAGACACCGTGTTACGCAGTAGAGCGCATGGTGTCTCCTGTACGCAGGCATGGCCCGGTTCGGTACATTCCAGCTCCACGTATCGGCCGGGCTAGATTGAGCGTTGAGCCGGATGTCATGAAGCCGGCCCAACGCATCTGGCCACCAGTGCGTCTCCTCGGGCCGGCTTACATGGCACCAGCCTTACGCATGGTGTCCCCGGTTCACCCACATAGGCCGGTGTGGGTTATTCCACCTCCCCGTACTGGTCGGGCGACGGGGAGCATCAACCCGGGTAAGGTTGGGCAGGCTCAGTGCTCAAGGGGGCCAGTAAGCCTGCACGGTCCGGTATTTCCGGCGCCACCTCCCCGCTCCAGCCCAGTACCACCAGTGCCTACACCACGCACTAGGCTTCCTGTACGTCTGCAGAGCCCTGTGTCTCCTCCACGCACTAGCTGTATGGTGCGTGTCTCCAGCCTTTTCCCACCAGTGCCTACACCACGCACCAAGCCTCCTGTGTGTTCCCCGAGTCCTGTGCGTCCTGTTGCTGCTCTCCGCACTAGGCCTTATGTGCGTCCCCAGGGTCCAGCATGCCCTGTTCCTGCTCTCCGCACTAGGCCTTATGTGCGTCCCCAGGGTCCAGCATGCCCTGTTGCTTCTCCCCGCACTAGCCCTGAGATGCGTGTCCTCAGCCCGGTACCTCCAGTTCCGGCACCACGCACCAGGCCTACGGTGCGCCTCAGACGGCCAGAGTCTGCCGTCTGCCCAACGGGGCCTGAACTGCCCGTCTGCCCTAAGGCGCTTGAACTGGCCATCTGTACTGAGCCTGCAAAGCCGCCCGTCTGCCATGAGCCTTCAAAGCCGTCCGCCAGACCGGAGCCGCTAGAGCCTTCCGCCAGACAGGATCAGCCAGAGCCTTCCGCCAGACAGGATCAGCCAGAGCCTTCCGCCAGCCATGAGCAGCCAGATCCGTCAGCCAGCCACGAGCAGCCAGATCAGTCAGCCAGCCATGAGCAGCCAGATCCGTCAGCCAGCCATGAGCAGCCAGATCCGTCGGCCAGCCACGAGCAGCCAGATCCGTCAGCCAGCCATGAGCAGCCAGATCCGTCAGCCAGCCATGAGCAGCCAGATCCGTCGGCCAGCCAGAGCAGCCAGATCCGTCAGCCAGCCATGAGCAGCCAGATCCGTCAGCCAGCCGCGAGCAGCCAGATCCGTCAGCCAGCCATGAGCAGCCAGATCCGTCAGCCAGCCATGAGCAGCCAGATCTTTCAGCCAGCCATGAGCCGTCCAGCCAGGATCCGCCAGAGCCGTCCAGCCAGGATCCGCCAGAGCCAGCCAGCCAGGATCCGCCATTGAGTCCGGTGCTGTCCCTTAGCCCGATGCTGTCCCTTAGCCTGGTGCTGCCCCTTATCCTGGTGCTGCCTCTTAGCCCGGTGCTGCCCCTAAATCCAGGTGGGGTAAGTTGGAGGGTGGTCATGTGGAGGAGGCTAGGGAAGCGGGTGGTGACTAAGGTGGGGTGGGGACCACGACCAGGGCCAGAACCGCCACCGTGGACAGACGCCCACCCAGACCCTCCCCTAGACTGATGCTGGTGCGCCCGGAGGTCGCACCTTTAGGGGGTACTGTGACACTCTGGCTCCGGGACTTTTGTATTTGAGCCAGGGTGTATTTGTTTTGTTGGGTTTTGTTGTGGGGTTTTGTTGTATAGGGTGTATTCGTTTGGTTGTGTTTTGGGTGAGTTATTTGTAGTGTCGTGTGACTCCCAATCGGAGGTAACGAGTGTCAGCTGTCGGCTCGTTATCTCTGATTGGGAGCCATATTTAAACTGTTTGTGTTCTCATGTGGGTTGTGGGTTTTTGTTCCGTTTCGGTCGGTGTACCGTGGACTTCATTGAGTCGTCTTTTGTTTTGTAGTTCGATAACGTTTAATTAATAAAGTCATGTTTCTTGGACACGCTGCGCCTTGGTCATACTTAGACGACATAGACGACCGTGACAGGATTGCTGAACTTGTTAACTAGCATAGATTAGATTTTGATTTAGTATTTTGGTAGTGACAGTGAATGTATTTTTATCTGATCAGTGCATTCTATTTTAATAATTAAAATCATGTACTGTTACCCAACTCAACAAGACAGGATAAAGTGCTGCCAAGAGACAAAATCAGAGAGGTCATGTCGGCGTATCACCTTAAAATAACCATTACAATTATGATAATCTTGTCTAAGGCTTCAGCAGAAAATTGCACTACGATACAAATCTACTGAGATGACATATCTTACTGTGCCTGTGACATCTCTGTGAGACTATGACACTGTCTCTGTGTATTGGCTTGACGGACAGCTACACTCTCAGTATTTCCATTGTTTTCATCTAGTTTTTACTCTAATTGACTGTAGTGAGACAAGAGTAGTGAGTAGTAGTGAGACAGAGAGACATGAGTGAGCAGTGCTGCTCCACTGGTTGCCGCTGGTCCTGTGTGTGTGCGTTTGTGTGTGTAACGTGTGCGCGCGAGTGCCGCAGAGTGGGATAAAGTGACCACAGTTGACAAGAATTCCATCAGTCTATTCTCACATCACTGTACTCCAGACACAGATGATGTGAGTACTTTTGCACTTAGGGAAAAGATTGGTGTTTGAATCCTAATTCATTCTTAATTCCACTGTGACAGACTATTATTGACAACATTGACTATTTCAAGATTTGCTGCTCTAAACAAATCTAAACAAATTAAACTAGCCTCCATACATTGTGTCTATGGCCTTATGAATATTCAATGAACGAGTTGCACAATTGTACATGTTAACGTCACACAGAGCACAGAGCCTTCCATCAAAGCATCCCTGTCTGCCTGCTAGAGATCCTCCAACCCAGAGGTAATAACGTCCCTCTGTCTCCACTCCAACGCCAGCCCCACATTTTCATCACGCTGCCTGTCGTTGGACTGTGCAGTAAGTGTGTTTGATAGCGAGACACCTGTCTCTGGGGCTCACGACTTCAGACACTGCTGTGAGCCAGACCCCCTGCCGTCCCCCCACCCCCGCCCCAGAGACAGGGAAGCTGTGGAGCGAGGAGGGAAGGGCAGAGGGGCCAGAGGAAAGCATGGGATTAGCAGTCTAATTTACAGCCTTCTCTCTGGTCTGTATCCATAGGTACAGTACAAGCCTCTGCCAGGGTCATGGCTCCACTGGCTCCACTGCAGCACAGTAAATGGAACGATGGACCAAGGACCCTGGACTGTAGCCAGACCTCATTCTCTTTCCCTGGGGCAAGAACCCATTGAATCCTGGGTCCGGGATGGGGGAATGGGGGTGGGTGATGGGGGAGAAAAGGGGCCAGGAGCAGGGAAAGTGAGATGATTCTCTCTCTCTCTCTCTCTCTCTCTCTCTCTCTCTCTCTCTCTCTCTCTCTCTCTCTCTCTCTCTCTCTCTCTCTCTCTCTCTCTCTCTCTCTCTCTCTCTCTCTCTCTCTCTCTCTCTCTCTCTCTCTCTCTCTCTCTCTCTCTCTCTCTCTCTCTCTCTCTCTCTCTCTCTCTCTCTCTCTCTCTCTCTCTCTCTCTCTCTCTCTCTCACATACATACACACACGTGTAAGGCTCTTCAGCATTAAAACCCACTGAGTGCAAACAGACCGGCGAAGGGGGTCATATATCATGTCGTTGTGGAAACACCCTTAATGGGCCTATCGTGATAAGATGCGTCACGGCGGACAGGGGATAAATCACCTGCTGCTTATGTATCGGCCTATAATGGCTCATCCCACATGAACAGAGTCAGCGTCAGAGTGCGTGGGCTGGTATTAGAGCAGTGCAGATACAGAGGACACATACTGACCTTGCCATGATGGAGGGGCCCTAGCTGTGTCAAACTGGCAGGGGACCAGCTCTAACCCCCAATGCAATACAGATGGCAGACTATGCTTTATATAGTGCACTACGTTTGACCAGGGCCCGTAGGGCTCTGGTCAAAAGTAGTGCACTACAAGGGATAGGGTGCCATTTGGGACTCAGCCAAAGCAAGCAGCTTAGACAGCTTATACAACTGAAGGAACACCATTATGTTTCTGTCATTCAAAACTAGTCTACTCATGTAATAGATTTCTAGGTGCTGTCAAGCCTGAGAAGAAGGAATGTGAAATATTATATTTTAAAGGAGTGTTTTCAGTCTCAGATGATGCTACATATGTTGACAACATTACTTAAAAGGGCTCCCCCTCTCACTCTTCACCTCCCTAACACACACTCACAGACACATGCACACACACGTGCACACACGAGCATGCACACACACGCAGGAACACACCTTCAATGGCCCTGTTGCCACAAACATCCCCTCACAGCAGGCAGTCTCGTTTCATGTGAAACACTGCACAACCTGAATGATGAAAAGAGCAGAGGTAAACTATCTAGAGTTGTGTAAGTAGCTAAACCGAAAACACATTATTTTGTAATTGTGAGGATGCGTTGAGTAGTGTGTAATGGCTGAAAGTGAAGGAGGGAGAGAGAGAGAGAGAGAGAGAGAGAGAGAGAGAGAGAGAGAGAGAGAGGGAAGGAAGGAGGATGAGAGAGCAAAAAAGAGAGAGAGAGTGAGAGAGAGAAAGGGAGGGAAGGAATGAGGATGAGAGAGCGAGAGAGAGAGAAAGAGAGAGAGAGAGAGAAAGAGAGAGAAAGAGAGAGAGAGAGAGAGAGAGGAAGTATTAAGAGTAATGCACTGTTGGTTCAGGATTGTGTACTACTCTGTAGGTACATAAAAAAGTACGATTAAAGTATGAAAATGTATGCACTCACTAATGTAATTCGCTCTGGACACAAGTGTCTATTAAATGACTAAAATGTAAAACAAAATAAAAAAAGTAAAATGTACATATGAGTGAGAGAGAACTGTTCCATCTGTTTCACCAATTGCCTCATACTGCCAGCACAATTTTTTTCAGAGAAGGTTGAAAGTCACACCTAATACCCATTGGCCAAAAATGAAAGAAAATAAAGTGTCGACACATTTCAGAAATCCTAAGGGAAAAGAGAGCAATAGGGAGGGGGAGAGAAAAAGAAGAGAGGAAGGAGAAAGTGATAGAGAAAGAGTGTTCGGGGCCTCAGCAAGGATGACAGTAGCCTGTGCTGCGAGGGAATGAGAGAGGGAGGTAGAGAAGAAAAATAACAGTTGTCAGAGATCAAAGGGATAGAGAACACACGATCTGCTTGCTACATGTAAGACAGGAGCAGTTCTCCAAAGAAATGGGGTTGGCTGATACTGACAATTTGTCCAAATACAGTATGTTCCTCTGCTGAACAAAGAGAACAAATTCCAGCTTCTCTACCGGAGTCCTCCTCACACTCCATTTGTTTCCCGTATTGACAGGCCAGTTTTATTTTTGCTGCATTCATCCTTATCCTTATACACAAACACGCAAACACACACGCTAAATACATAATCCAAATCTTATTAGACCAAGTCTTGGCCTGGTGCCAGTATAAAACAGCTACATCACAACCATAAATACTGTCACTCAATGTGCAATTGCAGTTATTACCTTAGTGTAGTAAATGTAATGTATTACATATCTCTGGAAGCAAAACAGTCATCATACAGCGGAACAGTTGTAATGAAGCTCGATGACCCTTTGTACATTGTTTAGTCTCGGAACCCAGACCTTGGAACAACGTTGGAGCAACGGCACAAGGTCTGGGGAGAAAGTCGGATTCTCTTGGACATTTCGAAAGGGGAAAAAATGGTTACGGAGAGGGTCCTCTTCAGACAGACAACTCTCCCAACAAATCACGAGTTTGGCGTTCAAACCTTGCTGAATTAGTATCAAGGGACCAAACGAGTGCCAGGAAAACATTCCCCACACCATTGCACCACCGCCACCATCCTGTACCGTTGACACCAGGCGATTTTTTTACACTCCTCAATTGTCCAGTGTTGATGATCATGTGTTGTTTTTAGCTGATAGGAGTGGAACCCGGTGTGGTCGTCTGCTGCAATAGCCCATCTGTGACAAGGACCGACGAGTTGTGAGTTCCGAGATGCTGTTCTGCACATCACTGTTGTGTTGTGCCGTTATTTGCCTGTTAGCTTGCACGATTCTTGCCATTCTCCTTCTATTTCTCTCATCAACAAGCTGTATTCGTCCACAGGGCTGATGCTGACTGGATGTCTTTTTTTGTTTGTCGCATCATTCGCGTTAAACCCTAACCCGTCAAGCCGAAACAACATGGTTGTGGACGGAATTGCAGAATCTCCACGAGACCTGGACGGAGTCTGAGGACAAAGTGAGGAAAATGATCTCTGAGAAATTGAAGATTGAGGTGGAGCGTGCCCACAGAACTGGAAAACCCACCACCGGCTCAGGTGACAGGCCCTGGCCGATAGTGGTCAAGTTCCTGAGGTTCAAGGACAAGGTAGCTGTTCTGGAAAGAGCCAAGAACATGAGAGGAACGTATATCTTCCTCTATGAGGACTATCCTGAAGCTGTGCACCAGAAGAGGAAAGAACTTATCCCAGCCATGAAAGCTGCCAGAGCACGTGGGGAAATTGCTTACATCCACTATAGGCTCATTGTCCACCCTCCCTACCAGAAGCTTGGAAGGGATGAGAGAACCATGCTTATGGGTTCGTAGCTTCAAACCCACAGCACATACACACACACACGCACCAATTGATTAATGGACTGCTGAATACGTATTTCTTTATCTTGCTTTGTTTGCTCTTTTCCATATTATGTCTATCTCTGATAAGCTACCCAGGAAAGGGCTGAAAATAGCCCATATTAATATATGTAGCCTTAGAAATAAGGTTCATGAAATCAATAACTTGCTAACATCAGATAACATTCATATATTAGCCATTTCTGAGACTCACTTAGATAATTAATTTGATAATACACCAGTAGCAATACAAGGATATAACATCTATAGAAGAGACAGAAATGCTTATGGGCAACCCTTGGCAACCCGTTTTTTGCCTGTTTTGCATGTTATTTTGGCATTAATACATGTCACATATCATTGCAAACAATGTTGAGCCTAGCTCAGTGTTTTCTGTGGTGGTGAGGCAGCCAGCGGAAAATACGGAGCGTAGGGGTTGGTAATGTTCTCTAGTTGCGCCGTGATTGGCTCAGTGTTCTGTCACTCATGGGGACACTACGTCACAGCAAAATCTACGGGGAGAGCTCAAAAATTGGGTGCTGCCATAGAGTTACATTAGAAGTGCCCATCCAAGAAGGCTCAAGGTCATTGGCCACAGATAAAATGACGCCAAATCACGTTATATCTACCGCAGCTTTGATTGGACTAATCATGTCAACATCATACTTTCAAAATCTTAGCTAGCAAGCTAGACAAGCAGTCATCATCATGAATCACATCGACAATCTACAGGCAAATCCTTTTCAATCTTTGTCATATGAAGATAAATTATAGATAAAACGTATCGGTGCTCATCGGCCATTGGAAATGAACATTACACAACAAGTTGGAAATTGCAAATTCAACAATGAGTGGTTTGGAAGGAATCGGTGGCTAACTGCAAGCGTTGCAAAGCAATCACTAACTTGCTCTTCAGTGGAGTGGGTATGTGCTCCAAGTCTGGGTTTATGGTCTGGGTCTCTTTTCCAAGCTTAAAAGGATAAACATTCAACACCATAGGCCAGAAAAGTTCGGAACTGGGGAATCTCAGACTTCAGTGAGTTCAAGACAACTGGGAACTCTGACAAAAATTAGCTCCGACTGGGAAAATATGTTTTGAATGCTCATCCAACTCCGAATTCCAATTTGGGAACTCTGGCCTCTTTCTAGAGCTCCGACCTGAAGGTCACTGACGTCATGATTCAACCTTGTTTTTTTCCAAATTCCCAGTTGTTTTGAAAGCACCATAAATCCAGAGAATACCAGACTTTGATGACAATGTTTGATGAGAAAATTTGCCCACAAGGACCACAGCGCCACCTCCCTGTTCAAGTGAGCACAGCACGACAAGGTGAGTCCAAAAATATATTGTATGCTGAGTCATAAATTATGTAATATGCCAGGGAGATATGTATACTGTAGCTAAGAAAGTAATACTAAGTGTATGTTGTGTAGTAAGCTGTTAGTAGCCCATGTGCTTCATCCTAATAATTTGGTCCCTTTCCCCCTCATGACTTAGCCTACTGTTCTGACTTGGTGGTGCACATCAAATCAAATCAAATTGTATTTGTCACATACATGTGTTTAGCAGATGTTATTGCGGGTGTAGCGAAATGCTTGTGCTTCTAGCTCCGACAGTGCAGTAGCCATGTAGCCTGTAGCCTGTTTTAGAGAAATGTAATCATCGAATATTGTAAGAGCTTTCATTGTCTGCTTATATGCCCCTTTTAATTATCCTACGGTTCTGACTTGGTGTACAGGGAGAATACTGTACACCAAGTCAGTATTGTTCTGAATTCTGTCGCTGTACATTTCAAAAGTGCTGAACAAATAGTTATATTGACGACATCTGTCCTAGCTCGCTGTCAAGGCTGATGTGGATGCGATGTTGGAGTCAGGCGCAGGACACAGAAGCTTAGTCGCAACGACTTTAATGGTCAAAAGGCAATAACCAAAAAATAACGTGCCTCTAACACAGGAGGCGAGCGATTACGCTAACAGTGCGTAAAATACTAAATACTCGAGAACACAATAACGATACACCACACGGACAGGCGTACAACAACACACAACTGCAAACAAAACCAAAGGAAACTTATAGGTGACATAATCAATACATAATACGAGACAGGTGCACCAACAAGACAAAACCAAACAAACATAGAGAACATCAAACGGTAGCAGCTAGTACTCCGGGGACGACGAACGCCGAAGCCTGCCCGAACAAGGAGGAGGAGCAGCCTCGGCGGAATTCGTGACAGTACCCCCCCCCTTGACGCGCGGCTCCAGCCGTGCGCCGACCCCGGCCTCGGGGATGGCCAGGAGGACGTGGAGCAGGGCGCGTAGGATGACTCCGGTGGAACTCAGTCAGGAGGGATGAATCTAGAATGTCCCTCCTAGGCACCCAGCACCGTTCCTCCGGACCGTATCCCTCCCACTCCACGAGATATTGTAGACCCCCCATCCGGCGTCTCGAATCCACGATGGACCGGACTGAGTACGCCGGAGCCCCCTCGATGTCCAGTGGGGGAGGAGGGGTCTCTCTTATCTCACACTCCTGGAGTGGACCAGCTACCACCGGCCTGAGAAGAGACACATGGAACGAGGGGTTCATGTGATAATCATTAGGCAGTTGTAACTTGTAACACACCTCGTTCAATCTCCTCAGGACTTTAAATGGCCCCACAAACCGCCGGCCAAGCTTCCGGCAGGGCAGGCGAAGGGGCAGGTTTCGAGTCGAGAGCCAGACTCAATCTCCAGGGGCGTATACTGGACCCTCACTGCGGTGGAGATCGGCACTCGCCTTCTGCCTGCGGATGGCCCGCTGCAGATGTACGTGTGCAGCGTTCCACGTCTTCTCCGAGCGCCGAAACCACTCATCCACCGCAGGAGCCTCGATCTGGCTCTGATGCCATGGTGCCAGAACCGGCTAATACCCCAACATGCACTGGAAAGGGGTTAGGTTAGTAGAGGAGTGGCAAAGAGAGTTCTGAGCCATCTCTGCCCAGGGGATATACCCCGACCACTCCTCCTGCTGGCCCTGGCAATATGATCTCAGAAACCTACCCACATCCTGGTTCACTCTTTCCACCTGCCCATTGCTCTCCGGGTGGTAACCAGAGGTAAGGCTAACCGAGACCCCCAAGCGTTCCATGAACGCACTCCAGACTCTAGAGGTGAATTGGGGACCCCGATCAGACACTATATCCTCGGGAACCCCGTAGTGCCGGAAGACATGGGTGAACAAAGCCTCAGCGGTCTGTAGGGCAGTAGGGAGACCCGGCATGGGAGTGAGACGACAGGCCTTAGAGAACCGATCCACAACGACCAGAATAGTGGTATTCCCCTGAGATGGGGGAAGGTCCGTGACAAAGTCCACCGAGAGGTGAGACCACGGCGGTTGTGGAATGGGCAGGGGTTGTAACTTCCCCCTGGGCAGGTGTCTAGGCGCCTTACACTGAGAGCACACCGAGCAGGAGGAGACATAAACCCTCACGTCCCTAGCCAATGTTGGCCACCAGTACTTA
Source organism: Coregonus clupeaformis (assembly GCF_020615455.1). NCBI lineage: Eukaryota > Metazoa > Chordata > Actinopteri > Salmoniformes > Salmonidae > Coregonus > Coregonus clupeaformis. The sequence goes on along the minus strand of NC_059218.1, from coordinate 22,281,106 downwards.
ACACTAAGGCAGTGCACTGTCCGGCCAATACCTGGATGTCCAGAGGAGGGTGACGTATGAGCCCAATAAATGAGACGATCACGGACCTCGAGCGGCACGTACGTCCGACCCACTGGACACTCTGGGGGAGTAGGGTCGGTGTGTAACGCCTGCTCAATTTCCGCATCGACCTCCCATACCACCGGTGCCACCAGACAAGACTCCGGCAGTATGGGAGTGGGCTCAATGGACCTCTCCTCTGTGTCATACCGCCGGGACAGGGCGTCTGCCTTACCGTTCTGGGACCCTGGGATGTAAGTGATCTTAAAAACGAACCGGGTCAGAAACATGTTCCACCTAGCCTGACGAGGGTTCAATCTCCTAGCTGCCCGGATGTACTCCAGGTTACGATGGTCAGTCAGAATGAGAAAAGGGTGTTGAGCCCCCTCAAGCCAATGCCTCCACACCTTTAGGGCTTGAACCACGGCTAACAGCTCCCTGTACCCTACGTCATAATTACGTTCCGCCGGGCTGAGCTTTTTAGAATAAAAAGCGCAGGGACGGAATTTAGGAGGCATGCCGGAGCGTTGCGACAGTACTGCCCCAATACAGGCCTCTGACGCGTCCACCTCTACCTGGAACGCTAAAGCGGGGTCCGGGTGCGCAGGCACCAGAGCCGAAGTGAACAGGTCCTTCAGTTTACAAAACGCCCTGTCCGCTTCAGCCGACCACTGCAAACGCACCGGGCCCCCCTTCAGCAGGGAAGTAATGGGAGCTGCCACCTGTCCAAAACCCCGGATAAACCTCCGGTAGTAATTGGCAAAACCCCAAAACTGCTGCACCTCTTTAACAGTGGTTGGCGTTTGCCAGTTATGCACGGCTGACACACGGTCAATCTCCATCTTCACCCCTGACGCTGACAACCGATGACCCAAGAAGGAGATGGACTCCTGAAAAAACAGACATTTCTCTGCCTTGACATACAAGTCATGCTCCAACAGCCTACCCAACACTCGGCGCACCAGGGCTACATGCTCGGCTCGTGTAGCAGAGTACACTAGGATGTCGTCAATGTACACTACCACTCCCTACCCATGCAGGTCCCGGAAGATCTCGTCCACAAATGATTGGAAGACTGAAGGAGCATTCATTAACCCGTATAGCATGACAAGATACTCATAATGACCTGAGGTGGTACTAAATGCCGTCTTCCATTCATCTCCCTCCCTAATGCGCACCAAGTTATAAGCGCTCCTGAGATCCAGTTTTGTGAAGAAACGCGCTCCGCGTAATGATTCAGTCATACTCGCAATCAGAGGAAGAGGGTAACTGTATTTCACAGTGATCTGATTGAGACTACGGTAATCAATACACTGGCGCAACCCTCCATCCTTCTTCTTCACAAAAAAGAAACTCGAGGACGCAGGGGAAGTGGAGGGCCGTATGTATCCTTGTCTCAGGGACTCAGCTATGTATGTCTCCATAGCCGCCGTCTCCTCTTGAGACAGAGGATACACATGGCTCCGCGGGAGTGCCGCACCTGTCTGGAGGTTTATCGCACAATCTCCCTGTCTATGAGGTGGCAATCGCGTCGCCCTCGTCTTGCTGAACACGAGTGCCAAATCCTCATACTCAGGGGGAATGTGCATTGCGGGCACTTGGTTCGGACTCTCCACCGTGGTCGCCCCAACGGAAACACCTAAACATCGCCCAACACACTGGCCAGACCATTCCTTGAGAGCCCTCTGTTGCCACGGAATGGTGGGGTCATGGGTGATTAACCAAGGAAGCCCCAGCACCACGGGATACGCAGGGGAGTCAATTAGATACAACTGAATAATCTCCTCATGACCCCCTGCGTCTTCATCTTTAGTGGCGCTGTGACCTCCCTAATCAACCCAGATCCCAACGGGCGGCTATCTAGGGCATGGACAGGAAAGGGTGCATCAATGGGCAGGAGGGGAATCCCTAACTCAGAACAAAATTTCCGATCAATAAAATTCCCAGCTGCGCCTGAATCGACTAGCGCCTTATGCTGGGAATGAGATGCAACCTGAGGAAATACCACAGGTATACACAAGTGACTCCCCAGTGCGCAACCTGTTGCCCCGATTCCCTGGAGACCCTCCCCAGCACCTAGCCACAGTGTGTCCTCCACGGCCACAGCTGGTGCAGGGGACGGCCCCCCTCGGGTTCTCTCTCCTTCTCTCTCTAGCGCCAGCACCCCGAGCTCCATAGGGCTCGGCTCGGAGGTGCTGGGGGATGGAATGGACGGCCCCAACTCGGGACGTCCGCAGGTGGCCAGCAGGGTATCCAGACGGATGGACATGTCCACTAGCTGGTCGAAGGACAGGTTGGTGTCCCTGTAGGCCAGCTCTCGACGAACGTCCTCACGCAGGCTACACCGATAGTGGTCGATGAGGGCCCTCTCATTCAACCCCGCATCCGCCGCTAGAGTCCGAAAATCCAGGGCGAACTCCTGTGCGCTCCTCTTCCCCTGTCGGAGGTGGAACAGACGCTCCCCCGCCGCTTTACCCTCAGGAGGGTGATTAAAAACAGCCCTGAAGCGGCGGGAGAACTCCGTGTAGCTGATGGTGGCGGCGTCTATTCCCCTCCATTCGGCGTTGGCCCACTCCAACGCCTTGCCGGAGAGACAGGAGATGAGGGCGGAAACGCTCTCGTATCCCGAGGGCGCCGGGTGTATGGTGGCCAGGTAGAGTTCCACCTGAAGGAGGAACCTCTGACACCCGGCTGCGGTGCCATCATACGCCCTCGGGAGCGAGAGCCGAATCCCACTGGATTCCGGAGCTGGTCTGGTGGGGCTGGCCGATGGTGGTGGTAATGTAGGAGGAGGTGTGGGCACGCCTCCCCTTTCCCATCGTTGCAGGGTGTTCATCACCTCCTGCATGGCGGAGCCGAGTTGCTGGATCCTGGCGTCCTGGCAGCTGACCCGATCCTCCAGCGACTCGGTCGGCGCCGCTGCTCCTGCTGACTCCATAGTAAGGTGTGTTGTTCTGTCAAGGCTGATGTGGATGCGGTGTTGGAGTCAGGCGCAGGACACAGAAGCTTAGTCGCAACGACTTTAATGGTCAAAAGGCAATAACCAAAAAATAACGTGCCTCTAACACAGGAAGCGAGCGATTACGCTAACAGTGCGTAAAATACTAAATACTCGAGAACACAATAACGATACACCACACGGACAGGCGTACAACAACACACAACTGCAAACAAAACCAAAGGAAACTTATAGGTGACATAATCAATACATAATACGAGACAGGTGCACCAACAAGACAAAACCAAACAAACATAGAGAACATCAAACGGTAGCAGCTAGTACTCCGGGGACGACGAACGCCGAAGCCTGCCTGAACAAGGAGGAGGAGCAGCCTCGGCGGAATTCGTGACACTCGCTCATTAATGTCTTAATTATTAATTTAAGCAAGTCAGCCATATCAGCTATGTTTTTTTTAAAGGCAGTTAATGAGGCTCAATGAACTGTTTCGCTGCCAGACAAGGCTCCGCTGATAGCCAGGTGTAGTTGTGGTAAGGATTCACTCCATGGTGCTGAAAAGAAAGCTCTGCTGTTGGGACAGCTTTATGTAGGCCCTAACAGTTTGTGGGCATCGTTTGTCACCGTAATAGTGCAATTCATGTATTGTTTAGTGTTGTGTTGGGTAGTGGCTTTGCTGGCATGCATCCCAAAAAAATGTGGGGACTTTGCCCCACCAAGATTTACATTACAAAATTGCCACTGCTTATGGGGGAGGTGTTGCTGTATATATTCAGAGCCATATCCCTGTACAGAGATGAGGTAGTCATTCAAAAATCATGTTAAACAATATTATTGCACACAGTCCATGCAACTTACTATGTGGCTTGTTAAGCACATTTTTACTCCAGAACTTATTTAGGCTTGCCATAACAAAAGGGTTGAATACTTATTGACTCAAGACAGTATGAAAATGTATGCACTCACTAACTGTAAGTCGCTCTGGATAAGAGCGTCTGCTAAATGACTAAAATGTAAATGTAAATGTAATGCTTAGAAAATATCTTATATCAACTGTTATTGAAGTGTTGTGGTTGCAGGTTCACTTGGCACACCTAAAGCCTTTTCTTTTGGGGTGTTGCTATAGGCCACCAAGTGCTAACAGTCAGTATCTAAATAATATGTGTGAAATGCTTGATAGTGTATATGATGTAAACAGAGAGGTCTACTTTCTTGGGGACTTGAATATTGACTGGTTTTCATCAAGCTTCTCACTGTATCCAGTGCATGTAATCTGGTTCATCTTATTAATCAAACTACCAGGGTGTTTACAAACACTACAGGAACAAGATCATCCACATGTATCGATCACATTTTTACTAATACGGTAGAACTTTGTTCTAAAGCTGTATCCGTACCCATTGGATGCAGTGATCACAATACAGTGGCTATATCCAGGAAAGCCAAAGTTCCAAAAGCTGGGCCTAAAATAGTGAATAAGAGATCATGCAAAAGATTTAGCTATTACTCTTATGTGGATGATGTAAAAAATATTTGTTGCTCTGATGTGATAAATAAGGAGCATCCAGACACTGCACTTGATGAATTTATGAAATTGCTTCTTCCAATTATTCATAAACATGCACCTGTTAACAAACTGACTGTTAGAACTGTTAAGGCTCCATGGATTGATGAGCAATTGAAAAACGGTATGGTTGAAAGAGATGGGGCAAAAGGAGTGGCTAATAAGTCTGGCTGCACATCTGACTGGCTGACTTACTGTAAATTGAGAAATGATTTGAGTAAACTCAACAAAAAGAAGAAGAAACTGTATTATGAAGCCAAGATCAAAATATATATGGTCAGAAAGACAAATTCAACTCCATCTTTCATCGAATCAGATGGCTTATTCATCACAAAACCATTTGATGTGCCAATTATTTTAATGATTTCTTCATTGTCAAAGTGGGCAAACTTAGGCAGGAAATGCCAACAACGAACAGTGAGCCATCATATTCATGCATAAAAAAAACAAATAATGAAAGAAAACCATTGCAAGTTTGAATTTTGTAAAGTTAGTGTGGGAGAGGTGGAAAATGTATTATTATCGATCAATAATGACAAAACCTTCTGGCATTGACAACTTAGATGGAAAGCTACTGAGGATGGTAGCTGACTCTATAGCCACTCCTATATCTTTAATCTGAGCCTAGAGGAAAGTATTTGTCCTCAGACCTGGAGGGAAGCCAAAGTAATTCTGCTACCCAAGAGTGGTAAAGCGGCCTTTACTGGTTCTAACAGCAGACCTATCAGCTTACTGCCAGCTCTAAGCAAGCTGCTGGAAAAAATTGTGTTTGACCAAATACAATGCTTTTTCTCTGTAAACAAATTAACAACAGACTTTCAGCATGCTTATAGAGAAGGTACTGCACTGACACAAATGACTGATGATTGGTTGAAAGAAATTGATAATAATAAGATTGTGGGAGCTGTACTGTTAGATTTCGGTGCAGCCTTTGATATTATTGACCATAACCTGTTGTTGAAAAAACGTATGTGTTATGGCTTTTCAACCTCTGCCATATCGTGGATTCAGAGCTACAGTGCATTCGGACAATATTCACATTTTGTTAGGTTACAGCTTTATTCTAAAATTGATTAAATTGTTGTTTTTTTTCCCTTCATCAATCTACACACAATACCCAATAATGACAAAGCAAAAACAGGTTTTTAGACATTTTTGATAATGTATACAAAATAAAAAAAACTGAAATATCACATTCACATGGGTATTCAGGCTCTTTACTTATTACTTTGTTGAAGCACCTTTCACAGCGATTACAACATTGAGTCTTCTTGGGTAAGATGCTTGGCACACCTGTATTTGGGGAGTTTCTCCCATTCTTCTCTGCAGATCCTCTCAAGCTCTGTCAGGTTGGATATGGAGCGTTGCTGCACAGCTATTTTCAGGTTTCTCCAAAGATGTTTGATCGGGTTCAAGTCCAGGCTCTGGCTGGGCCACTCAAGGACATTCAGAGACTTGTCCCGAAGCCACTCCTGCGTCGTCTTGGCTGTGTGCTTAGGTACGTTTTCCTGTTGGAAGGTGAACCTTCGTCCCAGTCTGAGGTCCTGAGCGCTCTGGAGCAGGTTTTCATCAAGGATCTCTCTGTACTTTGCTCCGTTCATCTTTGCCTTAATCCTGACTAGTCTCCCAGTCCCTGCTGCTGAAAAACATCCCACAGCATGATGCTGCCACCACCATGCTTCACTGTAGGGATGGTGCCAGGTTTCCTCCAGACGTGACGCTTGGCATTCAGGACAAAGATTTCAATCTTGGTTTCATCAGACCAGAGAATCTTGTTTCTCATGGTCTTAGAGTCTTCAGGTGCCTTTTCGCAAACTCCAAGCGGGCTGTCATGTGCCTTTTACTGAGGAGTGGCTTCTGTCTGGCCACTCTACCATAAAGACCTGCTTGGTGGAGTGCTGCAGAGATGGTTGTCCTTCTGGAAGGTTCTCCCATCTCCACAGAGGAACTCTAAGGTTCTGTTAGAGTGACCATCGAGTTCTTGGTCACCTCCCTGACCTAGGCCCTTCTCCCCCGATTGCTCAATTTGGCCGGGCGGCCAGCTCTAGGAAGAGTCTTGGTGGTTCCAAACTTCTTCCATTTAAGAATGATGGAGGCCACTGTGTCCTTGGGGACCTTCAATGCTGCATTAATTTTTTGTTACTGTCGTAGAAATATTTGACTAAAAATAGTCAACTCAAAAATATCTCTCAAGAGACCGGAGCTTGTGAATCCAATAATTAGACTTTATTGCATAATAAAGCCGAGCTTGCTCCATGGAACAACTGTCTCTCTTTGGGTTAGAGATCTCTTATATAAAAACACAAATGCACAGTCATGTATACATAGCTTACAAAGCTACTCCCCTTAAGATCACTGATTAACATCTTTAACTGTCACGCCACTATTATCTTTCAAAGTCCAACAACACATTTTGTTTACTCCAAAAAGACCATGGGCACTTTTGCCTCTTCCCCTTATCTCATTATGTTGGTGGCATGGCACAAACACTTTTTGAAAATAAAATACATACATTCATCAAAGAATGTTTACACATTGTATTGACTATATTCCTTATTTAAACATGCATCTGGACTTATAAAATGTCAATCATGTTTATTCTAGTTTACCTTTGGCATTCCCTACATTTGCCTTAATGATACATAAAATATTCCTATATTACCCTTCCCCAGCACTGTGCCTCAACACAATCCTGTCTCGGAGCTCTTCGGACAATTCCTTCGACCTCATGGCTTGGTCTTTACTCTGACATGCACTGTCAACTGTGGGACCTTATATAGACAGGTGTGTGCCTTTCCAAATCATGTCAAATCAATTGAATTTACCACAGGTGGACTCTAATCAAGTTGTAGAAACATCTCAAGAATGATCAATGGAAACAGGATGCAGCTGAGCTCAATTTCCAGTCTCATAGCAAAGGGTCTGTTTTGTATTTTTAATACATTTGCAAACATTTCTAAAAATCTGTTTTCACTTTGTCATTATGGGGTATTGTGTGTAGATTGCTGATGATTCAACCATATATGCATCAGCAACCACAGCTAATGAAGTCACTGAAACCCTTAACAAAGAGTTGTAGTCTGGTTTGGAATGCGTGGCCAACAACAAACTGGTCCTGAACATCTCTAAAACTAAGAGCATTGTATTTAGTACAAATCATTCCCTAAGTTCTAGACCTCAGCTGAATCTGGTAATGAATGTTTTGGCTTTTGAACAAGTTGAGGAGACTAAATTACTTGGTGTTACCTTATTTTGTAAACTGTCATGGTCGAAACATATAGATTAAATGGTTGTAAAGATGGAGAGAGGTCTGTCCGTAATAAAGAGATGCTCTGCTTTTTTGACACCACACTCCAAAAAGCAAGTTCTGCAGGCTCTAGTTTAGTCTTATCTTGATTTTTGTCCAGTCATGTGGTCGAGTGCTGCACGGAAATACCTAGTTAAGCTGCAGCTGGCCCAGAACAGAGCGGCACGTCTTGTTCTTCATTGTAATCAGAGGCCTTATATAAATACTACGCATGCCAGTCTCCCTTGGCTAAGAGTTGAGGCGAGACTGACTGCATCACTTCTTATTTTTGTAAGAAACATTAAATGTGTTGAAAATCCCAAATTGTTTGCAAAGTCAACTTACACACAGCTCTGACACACACACACTTACCCCACCAGACATGCCACCAGGGGTCTTTTTACAGTTCCCAAATCCAGAACAAATTCAAGAAAGCTTACATTATTACATAGAGCCATTATTGCACAGAACTCCGTTCAATCTCACAAATGAACAGCAAACCTGGTTTCAAAAAACTGTTAAAGCAACACCTCACGGCACTACGCCTCTCCCTTTTTTTGATCTAGATACATTTGTGTGTATGTATTGATATGTAGGCTACGTGTGCCTTTAACATTTTGGGGATGCAGTTCTGTCCTTGAGCTGTTCTTGTCTATTAATGTTGAGTATTAAGTAATGTTTTACGTTTTGTGTGGACCCCAGGAAGAGTAGCTGCTGCTTTTCCAACAGCTAATGGGGATCCTAATAAAACACAAAATCGAACAGTAACTGAATGCCTCGATGCCTGTCTGCCTGCTTTTTATAGCAAGCCATGGCCACATGACTCACTGTCTGTGGGAGTGAACCATGTTCGGGGTGGTGTACCTAATAAACTGTGTACAGTGTACAGTCATGATGATTCATCAAAAAGCAACTCTGCACTGGTATACGGTAGGGTAAATTAATCCTACAGGCTTATCAATAGAGGATCTAGAATGTACCCCCTGCACTAATATACAGTGCCTTCAGAAAGTATACCCCTTGACTTTTTCCACATTTTGTTGTATTACAGCCTGAATTCAAAATTGATTAAATAGATTTTTTTGTGAAAACATGTTTTTAGAAATGTTTGCCCGTTTATTGAAAATGAAATACAGAAATATCTCATTTACATAAGTATTCACACCCCTGAGTTAATACATGCTAGAATCACCTTTGGCAGCGATTACAGCTGTGAGTCTTTCTGGGTAAGTCTCTAAGAGCTTTGCACACCTGGATTGCACAGTAGTTGCACATTATTTTTTAAAATATTTTTTCAAACTCTGTCAAGTTGGTTGTAATCATTGTTAGACAGCAATTTTCAAATATTGCCATAGATTTTCACACTGATTCAAGTCAAACCTGTAAATAGGCCACTCAGGAACATTCAATGCCATCTTGGTAAGCAACTCCAGTGTATATTTGGTCTTGGGTTTTAGGTTATTGTCCTGGTGATAGGTGAATTTGTCTCCCAGTGTCTGTTGGAAAGCAGACTGAACCAGGTTTTCCTCTATAGGATTTTGCCTGTGCTTAGCTCTATTCCATTTATTTTTATCCTAAATATCTACCTAGTCCTTGCCGATGACAAGCATACCCATAACAAGATGCAGCCACCACCATGCTTGAAAATATGAAGAGTGGTACTCAGTGATGTGTTGTGTTGGATTTGCCCCAAACACGCTTTGTATTCAGGACATAAAGTTAATTTCTTTGCCACATTTTTTGCAGTTCTACTTTAGTGACTTATTGCAAACAGTTATATATTTGTTATTCTGTACAGGCTTCCTTCTTTTCACTCTGTCATTTAGGTTAGTATTGTGGAGTAACTACAATGTTGTTGATCCATCCTCAGTTTTCTCCTATCACAACCGTTACACTCTGTAACTGTTGGCCTCATGGTGAAATCCCTGAGTGGTTTCCTTCCTCTCTGGCAACTGAGGTTAGGAAGGACTCCTGTATCTTTGTAGTGACTGGGTGTATTGATACACCATCCAAAGTGTAATTAATAACTTCACCATGCTTAAAGGGATATTCAATGTCTGCTTCTTAAAAAAAATATGTTTTATCTACCGATAGCTGCACTTCTTTGCTCGACTGAGGGACCTTACAGATAATTGTATGTGTGGGGTACAGAGATGAGGTAGTCATTAAAAAATAATGTTAAACACTATTATTGCACATAGAGTCCACGCAACTTATTATGTGACTGGTTAAGCACATTTTTACTCCTGAAAATATTTAGGCTTGCCATACAAAGGGGTTGAATACTTATTGACTCAAGACAATTCTAAAATCTAAAAACATAATTATACTTTGACATTATGGGTTATTGTGTGCAGGCCAGTGACAGAAAATCTCAATTTAATCCATTTTAAATGCAGGCTGTAACATAACAAATAGTGGAAAAAGTCAAGGGGTGTGAATACTTTCTAAAGACACTATAATCATGGAGTGATAATCTTTAGACAGCTGAAGACATTTATCATTCAAAAAATACATACTGTATCTGACAGCAGTTTAAATCTTCTTCCCCAGACACGATCTATACACACTGTAATTGAGAACTCTCACTCTCCCTAAAAACATTTTCAGTCACATTCCACTCCCCCATGCTAGGGTATTGATTGGCCGGTTTGGGTTCCGCAGAGAGAGGGAAAGAGAGAGGAAAACGAGAGGAAAAATGGATGTCCTTGTTTGTTCTGCTCCAGCGGCCCCCTGACCTGAGAGTGTCTGTCCCAGGGGCCCGTGGGGCATTGACTGTGTGGTCCCACTCAGGTCCTCATCACAGGCTTGACTGACTACCTCATTATACATAGGCTGCTGTGGGCTTAATCTTCTCGTTTTATTGTGTCCTCTCTCTCCATATCTACCCTCTCTCTCTCTTGCTCCCAACTTCTCTCTCTCTCTCTCTCGCTCTCTCTCTCTCTCTCTCCCTTTCTCTGTTTTCCAGATGTCAGTCGACTTGGCTGCTATGCTCTACTGGCCTGGTTTCTTTTCTTCTGCCACTGTTTAATTTGTGTCCATCCTCATCGTGCTCCATAGTTACCCTGCCCTGCTTCACAGAATTACATTATCATTGCGTATCAGTGAGTGAAATGGGAGACTGTTGATCAGTGAGATGTGCAAGATGTATTACGGCAAGTGCACCAGGGAGATCCGTTGATGCCTGCCTTTTGTGAGTTAATGAAGCACCAGGCAGAACTGCCATTGCACATTGTGACACTCCACTGTTACACTGTTTGCTTTCTGATCTCCTCTCTTATTCCTCTGAAGACTAAAACAGTATCTGGGGCTAGATCCTTTCTATTAAACACCACTCACATCTAAACTTCTTTCAACAGTAGCATATCAGAGGATTCAATAAGGAAATACTGTAGCCTACATGAAACAACAAGCACAAGATTAGAGGCACTGTATATCATTAGTAGAAAAGACAACATTGGAATAACATTCCATCTATTATGGCAAATTCGAAGCAGAGTCACATTCAAACCGAGATGGCACCATCCAAACCTGTCCAGTACACGAGCGCTCCTACTCGATTTCAGTTTGACAGCATTTTCCCCATTGAGTATGCTGAATATGACCCAGGGTAGTGTTGTTAACATAGCAAAAAGTAAGCGACCTTGTCTTCTCTGGCCCACATTAAAGGGCATGTGCCATGGAGAGGGTCCACTAATGCACACTAATCCCTCCCTAACATAATGACCCCAATCCCTTAAATCTGTCAATAGGGAAGCTGATGCTCCAGATTAAAGGGACACTGTAATGATACTGTGGATGTAGGGAGATTGTCCTTCCTCCCTGTTGTTCACTAATGACAAACAGGAAACGCAAAGGGCTTGTCAAACCAAAATATGTTTTATCTAGACAAATGTCTCAACTACCGTTCCTTTTTAACATTTGGGTACATTTGAAATAGCCTATCCGGTTTGGAAAAAAAAGTCAAGTATAGAGTAAAATATGTATACAAAAGTATGTGGACATCCCTTCAAATTAGTGGACTTGGCTAATTCATCCACACCCGTTGCTGACAGGTGTATAAAATCGAGCACACAGCCATGCAATCTCCATAGACAAACATTCACAGTAGAGTGGCCTTACTGAAGAGCTCAGTGACTTTCAATGTGGCACCATCATTGGACGCTACCTTTCCAACAAGTCAGTTCATCAAATTTCTGCCCTACTAGAGCTGCCCCAGTCAACTATAAGTGCTTTTATTGTGAAGTGGAAACATCTAGGAGCAACAACGGCTCAGCTGCGAAGTGGTACGCCACACAAGCTCACAGAAAGGGACCACCGAGTGCTGAAGCGCATAGCGCGTTAGAATCTTCTGTCCTCGGTTGCATCACTCACTACCGAGTTCCAAACTGCCTCTGGAAGCAACGTCAGCACAAGAACTGTTCGTCGGGAGCTTCATGAAATGGGTTTCCATGGCCTAGCAGCGGCACACAAGCCTAAGATCAAAATGCACAATGTCAAGCGTCGGCTGGAGTGGTGTGAAGCTCACCACCATTGGACTCTGGAGCAGTGGAAACGCGTTCTCTGGAGTGATGAATCACTCTTCACCATCTGGCAGTCCGACGGACAAATCTGGGTTTGGTGGATGCCAGGAGAACCCTACCTGCCCCAATGCAAAGTACCAACTGTAAAGTTTGGTGGAGGAGGAATAATGGTCTGGGGCTGTTTTTCATGGTTTGGGCTAGGCCCCTTAGTTCCAGTGAAGGGAAATCTTAACGCTACAGCATATGATGACATTCTAGAAGATTCTGTGCTTCCAACTTTGTGGCAACAGTTTGGGGAAGGCCCATTCCTGTTTCAGCATGACAATGCCTCCGTGCACAAAGCCAGGTCCATGTAGAAATGGTTCGTGAGATTGGTGTGGAATAACTTGACTGGCCTGCACAGAACCCTGACCTCAACCCCATCAAACACCTTTGGGATGAATTGGAACGCCGACTGCGAGCCAGGCCTAATCGCCCAACATCAGCGCCCGACCTCACTAACGCTCTTGTGTCTTAATGGAAGCAAGTCTCCGCAGCAATGTTCAAACATCTAGTGGAAAGCCTTCCCAGAAGAGTGGAGGCTGTTATAGCAGCAAAGGGGGGACTAAATCCATATTAATGCCCATAATTTTGGAATGAGATGTTTGACGAGCACGTGTCCACATAGTTTTGGTCATGTAGTGTATATTTTGTTATTTTCAGTATATTCATATATTTATATATTCAGCATTTATTTATAAATGCATGAAATATTTCAATTTTGGAGAAACTCTTATAAAATGGGTTAAAATCATGTATAGTAACCCTAGGTGTAAAATTGTAAATAATGGCTACTTCTCAGAAAGTATTAAACTGTCAAAAGGAGTAAAACAAGGTTGTCCACTATCGGCATATCTATTAATTATGGCCTTCGAAATGTTTGCTATTAAAATCAGATCCAACAATAATATCAAGGGGTTAGAAATCCAGGGCTTAAAAACCAAGGTGACATTGTACGCTGATTATTCATGTTTCTTTTAAATCCACAATTTGAATCCCTCCAGAGCCTCATAGAGGATCTAGACACTTTTTCTAGCCTCTCTGGATATTGATAATATTGATAATATAAAGTATTGGATCACTAAAAATTACAACTTTACCATTACCGTGTAGTTTACCAATAAAATGGTTAAGAGATAGATGGGAGGGGTTGAGTGGAGCTGAAGGGTGGGACTAATAACAAAAAGATAACTAATGTAAAATGTCCGTAAAATGTATATAGGTTCAGAAGATTTGCGAAACAGAACAGTTAAAAAAAATATATATATATGAATATAAATCAAACTGGATGGTCTTCAGAAATATATAGGAGGCGTTTAGGGTAGAAGAAGGATAGGAGTAAAAACAAGCAAAATATATTTATTGTAAAATAGATTGTGTCCGTATAATGTATATGGTATGTATAAACTGGAAGTAGAAGCCTAAGTGTCCTTGTTCATTAGTTTATTCCAATTAGGGGAGGGGTAATAGGGTTAGTGGAAAATAATTAAGGAAAATGTATTTTAAACATATGTGTATATATACAGTACCAGTCATACGTTTGGACACACCTACTCATTCCAGGGTTTTTCTTTATGTTGACTATTTTCTGACCATAGAATAATAGTGAAGTTATCACAACTATGAAATAACACATATGGAATCATGTAGTAACCAAAAAAGTGTTAAACAAATGAGATTCTTCAAAGTAGCCACCCTTTGCCTTGATGACAGCTTTGCAGACTCTTGGCATTCTCTCAACCAGGTTCATGAGGTAGTCACCTGGAATGCATTTCAGTTAACAGGTGTGCCTTGTTAAAAGTTAATTTGTGGGATTTATTTCCTTCTTAATGCATTTGAGCCAATCAGTTGTGTTGTGACAAGGTAGGGGTGGTATACAGAAGATAGCCCTATTTGGTAAAAGACCAAGTCGCTATTATGGCAAGCACCACTGAAATAAGCAAAGAGAAACAACAGTCCATCATTACTTAATCCGCAAAATTTCAATAACTTCAAGTGCAGTTGCAAAAACCATCAAGCCCTATGATGAAACTGGCTCTCATGAGGACCGCCACAGGAAAGGAAGACCCAGAGTTACCTCTTCTGCAGAGGATAAGTTCATTAGAGTTAACTGCACCTCAGATTGCAGCCCAAATAAATGCTTCACAGAGTTCAAGTAACAGACACATCTCAACATCAACTGTTCAGAAGACACTGTGTGAATCAGGCATTCATGGTCGAATTGCTGAAAAGAAACCACTACTAAAGGACACCAATAAAAATAAGACTTGCTTGGACCAAGAAACACGAGAAATTGACATTAGACCGGTGGAAATCTGTCCTTTGGTCTGATGAGTCAAAATTTGAGATTTTTGGTTCCATACACCGTGTTTTTGTGAGACGCAGAGTAGGTGAATGGATGATCTCCGCATGTGTGGTTCCCACCGTGAAGCATGGAGGAGGAGGTGTGATGGTGTGGGGGTGCTTGCTGGTGACACTGTCTGTGATTCATTTAGAATTCAAGGCTACCATAGCATTCTGCAGCGATACACCATCCCATCTGGTTTGGGCTTAGTGGGACTATCAATTGTTTTTCAACAGGACAATGACCCAATACACCTCCAGGCTGTATAAGGGCTATTTTACCAAGAATGAGAGTGATGGACTGCTGCATCAGATGACCTGGCCTACACAATCCCCCGACCTCAACCCAATTGAGATGCTTTGGGATGAGTCGGACTGCAGAGTGAAGGAAAAACAGCCAACAAGTGCTCAGCATTTGTGGAAACTCCTTCAAGACTGTTGGAAAAGCATTCCAGCGGAAGCTGGTTGAGAGAATGCCAAGAGTGTGCAAAGCTGTCATCAAGGCAAAGGGTGGCTATTTAAAGAATCTCAAATATTAAATATATTTTCATTTGTTTAACATGTTTTTGGTTACTACATGATTCTATATGTGTTATTTCATCGTTTTGATGTCTTCACTATTACTCTACAATGTAGAAAATAGTAAAAATAAAGAAAAACCCTTGAATGAGTAGGTGTTCTAAAACCTTTGACCGGTAGTGTATATACACTGCTCAAAAAAATTAAGGGAACACTTAAACAACACAATGTAACTCCAAGTCAATCACACTTCTGTGAAATCAAACTGTCCACTTAGGAAGCAACACTGATTTACAATACATTTCACATGCTGTTCTGCAAATGGAATAGACAACAGGTGGAAATTATAGGCAATTAGCAAGACAACCCAATAAAGAAGTGGTTCTGCAGGTGGTGACCACAGACCACTTCTCAGTTCCTATGCTTCCTGGCTGATGTTTTGGTCACTTTTGAATGCTGGCGGTGCTTTCACTCTAGTGGTAGCATGAGACGGAGTCTACAACCCACACAAGTGGCTCAGGTAGTGCAGCTCATCCAGGATGGCACATCAATGCGAGCTGTGGCAAGAAGGTTTGCTGTGTCTGTCAGCGTAGTGTCCAGAGCATGGAGGCGCTACCAGGAGACAGGCCAGTACATCAGGAGACGTGGAGGAGGCCATAGGAGGGCAACAACCCAGCAGTAGGACCGCTACCTCTGCCTTTGTGCAAGGAGGAGCAGGAGGAGCACTGCCAGAGCCCTGCAAAATGACCTCCAGCAGGCCACAAATGTGCATGTGTCTGCTCAAACGGTCAGAAACAGACTCCATGAGGGTGGTATGAGGGCCCGACGTCCACAGGTGGGGTTACAGCCCAACACCGTGCAAGACGTTTGGCATTTGCCAGAGAACAGCAAGATTGGCAAATTCGCCACTGGCGCCCTGTGCTCTTCACAGATGAAAGCAGGTTCACACTGAGCACATGTGACAGACGTGACAGAGTCTGGAGACGCCGTGGAGAATGTTTTGCTGCCTGCAACATCCTCCAGCACGACCAGTTTGGCGGTGGGTCAGTCATAGTGTGGGGTGGCATTTCTTTGGGGGGCCACACAGCCCTCCATGTGCTCGCCAGAGGTAGCCTGACTGCCATTAGGTACCGAGATGAGATCCTCAGACCCCTTGTGAGACCATATGCTGGTGCGGTTGGCCCTGGGTTCCTCCTAATGCAAGACAATGCTAGACCTCATGTGGCTGGAGTGTGTCAGCAGTTCCTGCAAGAGGAAGGCATTGATGCTATGGACTGGCCCGCCCGTTCCCCAGACCTGAATCCAATTGAGCACATCTGGGACATCATGTCTCGCTCCATCCACCAATGCCACGTTGCACCACAGACTGTCCAGGAGTTGGCGGATGCTTTAGTCCAGGTCTGGGAGGAGATCCCTCAGGAGACCATCCGCCACCTCATCAGGAGCATGCCCAGGCGTTGTAGGGAGGTCATACAGGCACGTGGAGGCCACACACACTACTGAGCCTCATTTTGACTTGTTTTAAGGACATTACATCAAAGTTGGATCAGCCTGTAGTGTGGTTTTCCACTTTAATTTTGAGGGTGACTCCAAATCCAGACCTCCATGGTTTGATACATTTGATTTCCATTGATAATTTGTGTGTGATTTTGTTGTCAGCACATTCAACTATGTAAAGACAAAAGTATTTAATACGATTATTTCGTTCATTCAGATCTAGGATGTGTTGTTTAAGTGTTCCCTTTATTTTCTTGAGCAGTGTATATATATTCTTTTTATTTGATACTCAGTATAGTCATTAATATTTGACTTTACACTTTAATGTCAGTAGATGTAATCTCTTCTTACAGTAATTTTGTTGTCAGAGACACTGCAGAGATTCATGGGAGTTGTCGGAGGTGAACGTGTATTTAACTCTCCAGCTCCTGTAAGAAAGATAAACCATCTGAAGGGGAGAGAGTCTACCTCCATAGCAAACATGCTGGACGTGTAGAGGGAGAGAATTTGGGGAAAAGTTATTAAATGGCCTTTATCAACATTTGAAATCTGTCCCCCCCTACAGCAGGAAATGACACATGCTGTCAAATCCTCTGCTGTCAGTTTGAGGTTCAGCACATCAGATTATCTGGGTTAGTTTAAGCCTGTACAGGTTTTTTACTGCTGAAATGTAATTTAGAGATGTGTCGCCACGGTTACACCTTAGAGAGGGAGCCAGGGAGTTATCACATGTGTACCTCAGCAGAAGATAGAAAACAGCATTTCCTCAGGAGTGTGTTGGCGCTATCGCAATAAGCAAAAGGGAGATCTCTCTCTTGCCCTCTTCCTCTCTCACTCACTCATTCACTCTCTCTCTCTCATTTACTCCTAGCAGTCAAAGTGGACCTCATTCAGTGGGTGACTTCAGTTAACGGGCAACACTTCTACGCCACTTCGAAGTTACATTTTCATAATAGGTTAGGAGAACTTACGCAGCTGGTTAGGATAATTAACGTAGCAGCTTAGGAGACGGAGGTTAAGGTTAGGAAAATGATTAGCGAAAATGCTCTCCTAACCTGCTATGAAAATCACTTTGTATCGAAGTGGCGTGAAAAGTCCCTTCAGTTCACAGGCCACGTAGAGTAGGGGACCTCTGCAGCAAGACGCACTTTTGTGATGCCACTCACATACTGTACTGTATGCCACACGACATAGAGAGACAAACCAAAGCTCAGGGAATCTCACAATTTCCATTGGTTTACATAGTAATAAAGAAAAAATATTTTGGACAATTTCACCCATCATTATGTGTTTTGAATATAAAAATAATCACATTGTTTTAAATAAAAAGGAATAATGGTGGAAGACAATACTGATTAAATTCTACTCCCAAAGCATCAATTTTGTCCTTAATTTAATAATTTATTGGTAAATCTCATAGGAATTGAACATCAAATGTCAACCTAACCCCCCAGCATTGCACATCATTCGTCTTCATTTAAACATTAAATAATCCCCTCTTTTAAAATATATTGCTCTGTATTGAGGACAAGATTATACTTTTTTTTCCTTTTTTTATGGAAGAACTCTTTCCCCCAAGATAATTCTTGTAGCAGAGGTAACTTCATTGTTCTGTTGGTGCAAATATTCCATTCAAACTCTACATGAACTGTGTTTGCATAGCACATTCAATTTGAATAAATATCCATTCAAAAGGGTGGTCTTTATCAAATCATTTTCCAATAATATTAATAAATATTGCATTTTCTCTGACAAATTGTACAAACTCTAAAGCTATTTTGTTGAGGAATCCTACACAAAGGCTGGAAAGCATATAACCACCTACAAATAATGTCTTTCATATTGCAATTACCCTGACAACTGGTACAAAGTGAAATCTGAAGCTATTTTGTGGAGGAGCCATACAAATATATAAAAGTGAAAGGAAATGAAACAGTATTAAACTGCATTTAAACAGTTAGAGATGTGTAAACAATAATCTGTAGAAATATACCATTTTTACATTTATAACCATACACAAACTATTTTCACCATCCCATATTAATGAGGTCTGGTCATTAATTTGGTAATTTGGTCATGTGTGTAATTTGGTCATGTGTGTTACATAATGTGTGTGACATACTGGAATGACAGTGTCCGCACACCCATTATTCTGTGTATACTCTACTTATACAGTTTAACCACTTAAACAGGTTCAGAAAACACAAATGCACACACACACACCCACAACCCATGTGGAGTCTCACTGTGGCTCGCCCAGGGGCCTGACTACAGGCCATGGCATGTCAGGTAAGGGCCCCTGAGGCTCCCCAGCTTCCCCAGCCTGACTGGGCCAGTTAAAGTCCACTTCGTTCCTCTTCAGGGCAGCCAGGTGCTTAATGTCCAGCGTGGTGAAGGTGGTGAACTGGACCTGGTTTCTCTTGCTGGTGGGGGAGTGGAGGGGATCGCTGCAGGTGGGCTTGGCTAGGAGGGTGGCTGAACGCTGGGCAATGGGGTCCAGGGTGGGGACCTGCTGGGAGCTGGTCCTCCTGCCCAGGGTGGCTGTCCTCTCTGGGATAGCACTGATACTCAGACTGCTCTCCAGGGCCCGGTGGCTATCTGTGGAGCATTGTCTCTGCAGGCTGCGGTGGGATTCCGTAGAGCGGTGGTTCTCCCGTTTGAGGATGGAGACCTGGGGACCTGTGGTGGTCCCCAGTGACACCCAGTCATTCCTCTGCTCCTTAGGGCTTTTGGGATCTGGGTTGCCCTGGACGGGGGTCTTGTGGCCCCGGAAGCAGAGGTTATAGGAGGTGCAGTTTAGCAGGAAGGCCAGGATGGCCACCACGGAGACTCCCACCAGGGCGACGATACCGATCTCCAGGTCTGACATGGATCTAAATGTCCTCACCAGGTCACTTTCCACCACCTGCGGTGGCTTGGACTGCTTGGGCTGCTCTTTCTGGGGTGGTGCCTCTGCTTTTGGCGTCTCTTTCTTCTGGTTGGGGTTTTCCACCAGGTTCCCCCAGTCTCTCCTCAGCCCCTGTCCTCTTCCCAGGGTTCTATCCCTGCCAGGTCTGCCAGTCACCAGAGGTTTGTCCGTGCCAAGTTTGCCCATGGTGGTGGTACTATTGTCAGTGTTGGTAGTGGTGCTGCTGATGGTAGAGATGCCACCTCCAGTCACTTCCTGAGCCCTGCTAGGTGATGTGGTGACATCAGTCATGGTGGTCTCCTGGAGGTCTGGCACAGTGCTCCTGAATGAGCGTCTGTCTTCGTCCCCCTCAGTTAGAGCCCGTGGTGAGGTCACAACACGCTCAGGCTCCCATTGTGATGTCATGACTGGTTTGGGCTCCCGTGGTGATGTCACAACAGGCTTTCCCCCTGACTCTGAACCATCATTGCCAGAGTCAGCAACACCCCCACCAGTGCCCCCTCCATCCGGCCTGCTGCCCATCTGGAAAGTGACCCTGAGAAGCCCGTTGCCCACCACCAGCTTGCTCTTTCTCTTGGACTTCTGGCACTCCTCACAGATCCTCAGCTCAGCCTTCACCAGCGCCCCCTGACCCTCGCCCTCCGCCACCACAAACACTGACTGGGGGGTCCGGCGCACAGTCGCCACTCTCTCATCCCATGAAGTCACAGTCAGGGAGTAGACGCTGCGGTCGAAGAGGTCCAGAGGGGTCACTGAGCCGTCACTGAACTGGACCCAGCAGCTGACCAGGGCCTCCTAAAGAGAGACAACACAGAGACTGGATCAGGACAGGACAAGGGAAATTCTAAAGTAGTACACAATGCAATCATGAAATCAATATTCTCCCCAGGTTTTGTTCATCAATTTATTTCCAAATATTCCCTCTCATAAATAGATAATGTGATAATGCATAATAGTAGGTGGTAAAGCAGGAGCTGATCTGATTCTGTATCTTTCCAAATGATCCTCAAGCAACCCAATGGTTCACAATTCTACAGTTATTTAATTTCCTGCTTCAGTGTTTTGTCAGTTTGGTTGCCATTTTAGATAATCCCTCCTTTTGACGGTATCTAAGAACTGCCTCTGTTAATCTCTTTATAATTAGCTCGGAGGCTATTGTACCACACAACACAGTCCTATCAAATCATGGTGTGAAACTAAATTTAACCACAGGGGATCAATATCAATATACAGTAGATGCATAATAAACACCGTTAACAATAGCCACCAGAGGGAGCAATGTAGATAATTTCCCCCACCACAAGTTCAGTCCAGTTACCATTGAACCAGAGAGCTGTTAGCTGATAAGAATGATTAGAGAAAGATGCCTGGCCCATATTCTGAGGGGAAATACATTATGCATAGCCCAGAATCTTACATTAACACAGCCAATCACAGAAACAAATGGGCATGTGTGCTAGCTCCGTTCTAATAGGTTGAGTACTGACTGGGTCAAGCTAGCAGTTCGCCAGGCCCCAAGGCAGCACAGGGCTGTCATAATGCTGGCTATGGAGTATGGACTACTGCCTAATGGTTTCCCCGCTCACAGTTTGGGAAGTGTTTTTGAATGGGCATGCTGCCCAGCTAATGTGTGAGCTGTTAAACTGTGTGCGTGCTCCCTGCCTGACGCACAGCATGGCCACTGTACCACAGGCCTGAGCTGTGGACGCCATTAACTCACACACACAGAAATCACAGGGACAAACCATATGCTGCTAGACCACCAGGTTACTGTTATTCACTGTGAAATTGATCATTTTCTTGCCTAATATCTGTGAAGGGCTTTGAGGGTACAGTTTTTCTAGTATTGCTAGTCATCTAGTAGTCCCCCAGCTTCTGAATGGCACATTGTGTTGGGGCTTGTTCTTTGGAACAAGTACTATATTGGAAGTACTATATTTTGCATAATAGGTTTAATACAGGTTTGATGTTACAGCTAGTTACCTGTTTGGGTTTCTGCATGACTTCCTGTGTGGTAGCCATGGCGACGATGGCCCTGTTGCTCCCTGAGCTGAGCTGAAGGGACAGAGAGAGGCCAGAGACCAGCTGCACTCCCAGCTCTGTCACGCTCACTTTGTCATCCAGAACCCTGACCATCCGCTCAGCCAGGATCGAGTCAGACAGAGGAGACATCACCTGCAACATCATACACACACATTAGTGTACACACAGACACATACAGTGCCTTCAGAAAGTATTCACACCCCTTGACTTTTTCCACATTTTGTTGCGTTACAAAGTGGGATTAAATTAGGCCACTGAGGAAAATTCAATGTCGTCTTGGTAAGCAACGGCAGTGTATATTCGGCCTTGTGTTTTAGGTTATTGTCCTGCTGAAAGGTGAATTTGTCTCCCAGTGTCTGTTCGAAAGCAGACTGAACCAGATTTTCCTCTAGGATTTTGCATGTGCTTAGCCCTATTCAGTTTTTTTTTTTTTTTTATCCTAAAAAACTCCCTAGTCCTTGCATACCCATAACATCATGCAGCCACCACCCTGCTTGAAAATATGAAGAGTGGTACTCAGTGACGTGTTGTATTTCCTCCAAACCTAACACTTTGTATTCAGGACATAAAGTTGCCACATTTTTTGCAGTTTTACTTTAGTGCCTTATTGCAAACAGGATGCATGTTTTGGAATATTTGTATTCTGTACAGGCTTCCTTCTTTTCACTCTGTCATTTAGGTTAGTATTGTGGAGTAACTACAATGTTGTTGATCCATCCTCAGTTTTCTCCTATCACAGCCATTGGCCTCATGGTGAAATCCCTGAGTGGTTTCCTTCCTCTCTGGCAACTGAGTTAGGAAGGACGTCTCTGTTTTTGTAGTGACTGGTTGTACTGATACACCATCCAAAGTGTAATTAATAACTTCACCATTGAGGGACCTTACAGATAATTGTATGTGTTCGGTACAGAGATGAGGTAGTCATTCAAAATTAATGTTAAACACTATTATTGTCCATGCAACTTATTATGTGACTTGTAAGCACATTTTTACTTCTGAACTTATTTAGGCTTGCCATAACAAAGGGTTTGAATAATTATTGACTCAAGACATTTCAGCTTTACATTTTTAATAAAATGTGTAATAATTTCTAAAAACATAATTCCACTCTGACATTATGGGTTACTGTGTGTAGGCCAGTGACACAAAATCTCAATTTAATCCATTTTAAATGCAGGCTGTAACACAACAGAATGTGGAAAAAGTCAAGGGTGTGAATACCTTCTGAAGGAACTGTATGTATACATGAGCACACATGCACACACGCACACACACATACATACAAACACACACACACACATTACCTGTAGAGTCGTGGTCCCTGCAGCACGTCCCTGCAGTACAGTCCCAGCCTGTAGTCTGGCTATAGCTGGGTCTCTCACCCTGAAAGTGTAACGCACCAGCCTGGTGACATCCACCTGCCAGTCTGTCCCCAGGAAACTCTCCAGAGACCCACCCACTTTCCCTGCCATGGGGTCTGGAGCTGGGTCCGACGGCTCGGCCACAAAGGGTGTGAGCACCCTGACCACAGTGTGTTGGTACTGTAGCATGCAGCCCCTGCCCTTCCTCATCTCCTCCTCTTCCTCACTGTCCCAGCTGGTCCTGAGACACACACACAGAGACTCAGGGGATGTATGGCTATGACCAGAGTAATGGAAGACTAAACATTTGATAAATTGTGTAAACCGGGTAGTTTGGATACTGGACGCTAATTGGCTAAACCTAACCACCCACCCGTGTGTTTATGAGACGATATTGGCCATACACCACAACCCCTCGGGCCTTATTACTTAAGTATACTCAAACCAAGAACTGACAGATGTATGCAAAATGGGCTTGGGTAGCTGGCTCTGACACCACCCATAACTATGTCTTCACTGTCTTCACTAGCAATTTCAACATGTCCCTGACTGAGTCTGTAATACCAACATGTTTCAAGCAGACCACCATAGTAAAGTGCCCAAGAACACTAATATAACCTGCCTAAATGACTACCGACCCATAGCACTCACGTCTGCAGCCATGAAGTGCTTTGAAAGGCTGGTCATGGCTCACATCAACACAATTATCCCAGAAACCCTAGACCCACTCCAATTTCCATACCGCCCCAACAGATCCACAGATGATGCAATCTCTATTGCGCTCCACACTGCCCTTTCCCACCTGGACAAGAGGAACACCTATGTGACAATGCTATTCATTGACTACAGCTCAGTGTTCAACACCATAGTGCCCTCAAAGCTCATCACTAAGCTAAGGACCCTGGGACTAAACACCTCCCTCTGCAACTGGATCCTGGACTTCCTGATGGGCCACCCCCAGGTGGTAAAGGTAGGTAACAACACATTTGCCACGCTGATCCTCAACACGGGGGCCCCTCAGGGGTGCGTGCTCAGTCCCCTCCTGTACTCCCTGTTCACCTATGACTGCATGGCCAGGCACGACTCCAACACCATCATTAAGTTTGCCGACGACACAACAGTGGTAGGCCTGATCACCGACAACGATGAGACAGCCTATAGGGAGGAGGTCAGAGACCTGGCCGTGTGGTGCCAGGATAACAACCTCTCCCTCAACGTGATCAAGACAAAGGAGATGATTGTGGACTACAGGAAGAAAAAGAGGACTGAGTACGCCCAATTCTCATCCACGGGGCTGTAGTGGAACAGGTTGGGAGATTCAAGTTCCTTGGTGTCCACATCACCAACAAACTATCATGGTCCAAACACACCAAGACAGTCGTGAAGAGGGCACGACAAAGTCTATTCCCCCTCAGGAGACTGGAAAGATTTGGGATGGGTCCCCAGATCCTATATCCTATACAGCTGCACCATCGAGAGCATCTTGATTGGTTGCATCACCG
Organism: Coregonus clupeaformis; assembly: GCF_020615455.1. Taxonomy (NCBI): domain Eukaryota; kingdom Metazoa; phylum Chordata; class Actinopteri; order Salmoniformes; family Salmonidae; genus Coregonus; species Coregonus clupeaformis. Next base: position 22,256,526 of record NC_059218.1, on the reverse strand, counting down.
CCTGGTATGGCAACTGTTCGGCCTCCGACCGCAAGGCACTACAGAGGGTAGTGTGTATGGCCCGTACATCACTGGGGCCAAGCTTCCTGCCATCCAGGACCTCTATAACAGGCGGTGTCAGAGAAAGGCCCTAAAAATTGTCAAAGACTCCAGCCACCCTAGTCATAGACTGCTCTCTCTGCTACCGCACGGCAAACGGTACCGGAGCGTCAAGTCTAGGTCCAAAAGGCTTCTTAACAGCTTCTACCCCAAGCCATAAGACTCCTGAACAGCTAACCATGGCTACCCAGACTATTTGCATTGACCCCCCCACCCCACCCCACCCCACCCCCTCTTTTACGCTGCTGCTACTCTGTTTATTATCTATGCATAGTCACTTTAACTCTACCCACGTACATATTACCTCAATTACTTCGACTTACCGGTGCCCCAGGACATTGACTGTGTACCGGTACCCTCTGTATATAGCCTCGGTACTGTTATTTTATTTTACTGCTGCTATTTACTTATTTTTTACTTATCTATTCTTTACTTAACACTTTATTTTCTTAAAACTGCATTGTTGGTTAAGGGCTTGTAAGTAAGCATTTCACTGTAAGGTCTACACGTGTTGTATTCGGCGCATGTGGAAAATACAATTTGATTTGATTTGATTTGTTAAGATACCTCCAGAGAAAAACAACAACAACACCCTACACAACCATCCATCCACGTCATTGTATTGAGGCAGCGGTACGACACTCAGTACTGAGAGAGACCCTCCTGACATGTTTCCTGAGAGCAAGTCTTTACAGTCCATTCTACAGGGCATAACACACTTATGTAACTAACAGTGATGTGATTATAGATTATTATTATAGAGTCTCTCTGTAATATGCATTAGGCAAGGCTGGTAAGCTGGGGGATTTCCATTCCATACTTGCATTTATGAATTCATCTATCTGTCTGAACAGCACAGCTCTAGTTTATGAGGCTGGTAAACAAACACTATTTTGTGGTTTAGGGCTTTAGGATTCTGGGTATAGCTCTGTGAAATCCTACTTACATTTAATGTTCTTTGATTTCATCCTTTGTTACTATGCAGTGGGCCACTACTAGTAGCTCTTTTGATGATTTGTTATGAAGTTTGTGCAACTCACAATTGATCAAATCCTTCTTTAAAATGTAATGAATGTCAAACTCCAGCCTTGCTGCAGCAGGTCTTGGCATCAGCTCTTCCAATTTGTACTATGGCTTTAAAATAGCATTGACCAAGACGAAGGCTCTGCCAACATCGGTATGTGGAGAGTTGTTATTGTAAACAAAACCATACCTCTTGTTGCCAGCGGCCACCGGGACCCTCCAGCCCTTGATCTGGCTGAGCTCTGGGTCGGCCACGTCGATGAGCAGGGGGAGGCGTGGCATCCACACACTCATCTCCAGCTGGGCACTGAGGTAGCTGTAGGTGAAGTTGAGCACCATCCTCATCCTCCCTCTCGTCTCCTTCCCATTCACAAACACATAGTCACAACGATCCGACACCTGGGGGGTGAGTTAAAGAACACATCCTCTTCATGTGGAGTTATTTAAGTGGTTAGCAAGCTGAAGTCTACAAGACCATGCTATCTATCAAATATGAGGTCCCTGTGTCCATAGTCACATAGGCTTATCCATTTATGTGCTGAGAGAGAGAAGAGAGAAAGAGCATAATGTGGAACCATCAAATAAAATAAAATAAAACTGTATTTGTCACTTACAAGCCCTTAACCAACAATGCAGTTTTAAGAAAAATAAGTGTTAAGAAAGTATTTACTAAAATAAACTGAAGTTAACAATAAGTTAAACAATTTTTGAAAAAAAAAAAAAAAATAATAAATAAATAAAAAATTAAAGAGCAACAATAAAATAACAGTAACGAGGCTATATACAGTAGGGAAAAAAAGTATTTAGTCAGCCACCAATTGTGCAAGTACTCCCACTTAAAAAGATGAGAGAGGCCTGTAATTTTCATCATAGGTACACGTCAACTATGACAGACAAAATGAGAAAAAAATATCCAGAAAATCACATTGTAGGATTTTTAATGAATTTATTTGCAAATTATGGTGGAAAATAAGTATTTGGTCAATAACAAAAGTTTCTCAATACTTTGTTATATACCCTTTGTTGGCAATGACACAGGTCAAACGTTTTCTGTAAGTCTTCACAAGGTTTTCACACACTGTTGCTGGTATTTTGGCCCATTCCTCCATGCAGATCTCCTCTAGAGCAGTGATGTTTTGGGGCTGTCGCTGGGCAACACAGACTTTCAACTCCCTCCAAAGATTTTCTATGGGGTTGAGATCTGGAGACTGGCTAGGCCACTCCAGGACCTTGAAATGCTTCTACGAAGCCACTCCTTCGTTGCCCGGGCGGTGTGTTTGGGATCATTGTCATGCTGAAAGACCCAGCCACGTTTCATCTTCAATGCCCTTGCTGATGGAAGGAGGTATTCACTCAAAATCTCACGATACATGGCCCCATTCATTCTTTCCTTTACACGGATCAGTCGTCCTGGTCCCTTTGCAGAAAAACAGCCCCAAAGCATGATGTTTCCACCCCCATGCTTCACAGTAGGTATGGTGTTCTTTGGATGCAACTCAGCATTCTTTGTCCTCCAAACACGACGAGTTGAGTTTTTACCAAAAAGTTCTATTTTGGTTTCATCTGACCATATGACATTCTCCCAATCCTCTTCTGGATCATCCAAATGCACTCTAGCAAACTTCAGACGGGCCTGGACATGGACTGGCTTAAGCAGGGGGACACGTCTGCCACTGCAGGATTTGAGTCCCTGGCGGCGTAGTGTGTTACTGATGGTAGGCTTTGTTACTTTGGTCCCAGCTCTCTGCAGGTCATTCACTAGGTCCCCCCGTGTGGTTCTGGGATTTTTGCTCACCGCTCTTGTGATCATTTTGACCCCACGGGGTGAGATCTTGTGTGGAGCCCCAGATCGAGGGAGATTATCAGTGGTTTTGTATGTCTTCCATTTCCTAATAATTGCTCCCACAGTTGATTTCTTCAAACCAAGCTGCTTACCTATTGCAGATTCAGTCTTCCCCGCCTGGTTCAGGTCTACAATTTTGTTTCTGGTGTCCTTTGACAGCTCTTTGGTCTTGGCCATAGTGGAGTTTGGAGTGTGACTGTTTGAGGTTGTGGACAGGTGTCTTTTATACTGATAACAAGTTCAAACAGGTGCCATTAATACAGGTAACGAGTGGAGGACAGAGGAGCATCTTAAAGAAGAAGTTACAGGTCTGTGAGAGCCAGAAATCTTGCTTGTTTGTAGGTGACCAAATACTTATTTCCCACCATAATTTGCAAATAAATTCATAAAAAATCCTACAATGTGATTTTCTGGATTTTTTTCTTCTCAATTTGTCTGTCATAGTTGACGTGTACCTAAGATGAAAATTACAGGCCTCTCTCATCTTTTTAAGTGGGAGAACATGCACAATTGGTGGCTGACTAAATACTTTTTTCCCCACTGTACAGGTGGTACCGGTACAGAGTCAATGTCTGGGGGCACAGGTTAGATGAGATAATTGAGGTAATATGTACAGTGGCTTGTGAAAGTATTCACCCCCCTTGGCATTTTTCCTATTTTGTTGCCTTACAACCTGGAATTAAAATGGATTTTTGGGGGGTTTTGTATCATTTGAAGATGCAAAATATTTTTATTGTGAAACAAACAAGAAATAAGACAAAAAAACAGAAAACTTGAGCGTGCATAACTATTCACCCCCCCCAAAGTCAATACTTTATAGAGCTACCTTTTGCAGCAATTACAGTTGCAAGTCTCTTGGGGTATGTCTCTATAAGCTTGGCACATCTAGCCACTGGGATTTTTGCCCATTCTTCAAGGCAAAACTGCTCCAGCTCCTTCAAGTTGGATGGGTTCCGCTGGTGTACAGCAATCTAGCTCTATCATACTATCCAGGTCTGTGCCCAAACAGTTTGAGCTTCTACTTCTAAAAATCCACCTTTCCAGAAATAAGTCTCTCACTGTTGCCGCTTGCTAAAAAACCCCCTCAACCCCCAACTGTGCCCTGGACACCATATGTGAATTGATTGCCCCCCATTTATCCTCAGAGTTCGTACTGCTTGGTGACCTAAATTGGGATATGGTTAACACCCCAGCCATCCTGCAATCCAAACTAGATGCCCTCAATCTCACACAAATTATCAACGAACCTACCAGGTACAACCCTAAATCCGTAAACATGGGTACCCTCCTAGACATCATCCTGACTAACTTACCGTCTAAATACACCTCCGCTGTCTTCAACCAGGATCTCAGCGATCACTGCCTTATTGCCTGCGTCCATAATGGGTCCGCGGTCAAACGACCACCCCTCATCACTGTCAAACGCTCCCTAAAACACTTTAGCGAGCAGGCCTTCCTAATTGACCTGGCCCAGATATCCTGGATGGATATAGATCTCATTCCGTCAGTAGAGGATGCCTGGTTGTTCTTTAAAAGAAATGTCCTCTCAATCTTAAATAAACATGCCCCATTCAAAAAAATACAGAACTAAGAACAGATTTAGCCCCTGGTTCTCCTCAGACTTGACTGCCCTTGACCAGCACAAAAACATCCTGTGGCGTACTGCATTAGCATCAAATAGCCCCCGCGATATGCAACTTTTCAGGGAAGTTAGGAACCAATATACACAAGCAGTTAGGAAAGCAAAGGCTAACTCGTTCAAACAGAAATTTGCATCCTGTAGCACTAACTCCAAAAAGTTTTGGGACACTGTAAAGTCCATGGAGAATAAGAGCACCTCCTCCCAGCTGCCCACTGCACTGAGGCTAGGAAACACTATCACCACCGATAAATCTACAATAATCGAGAATTTCAACAAGCATTTTGCTACGGCTGGCCATGCTTTCCACCTGGCTACCACTACCCCGGCCACCAGCTCTACAACTTGCCCATGCCCCCCCCCCCCCGCTTCTCCTTCACACAAATTCAGACAGCTGATGTTCGGAAAGAGATGCAAAATCTGGACCCCTACAAATCATCTGGGCTAGACAATCTGGACCCTTTCTTTCTAAAACTAGCCGCCGAAATTGTCGCAACCCCTATTACTAGCCTGTTCAACCTCTCTTTCGTAACGTCTGAGATCCCCAGAGATTGGAAAGCTGCCGCGGTCAACCCCCTTTTCAAAGGGGGTGACACTATAGATCCAAACTGTTACAGACCTATATCCATCATGCCCTGCCTTTCAAATGTTTTTGAAAGCCAAGTTAACAAACAGATCACTGACCATTTCGAATCCCACCGCACCTTCTCCGCTATGCAATCCGGTTTCCGAGCTGGTCATGGGTGCACCTCAGCCACGCTCAAGGTCCTAAACGATATTATAACCGCGATCGATAATAGACAGTACTGTGCAGCCGTCTTCATCGACCTGGCCAAGGCTTTCGACTCTGTCAACCACTGCATTCTTATTGGCAGACTAAATAGCCTTGGTTTCTCAAATGACTGCCTCGCCTGGTTCACCAACTACTTCTCAGATAGAGTTCAATGTGTCAAATCGGAGGGCCTGTTGTCTGGACCTATGGCAGTCTCTATGGGGGTGCCACAGGGTTCAATTCTTGAGCAGACTCTTTTCTCTGTGTATATCAATGATGTCACTCTTGCTGCTGGTGACTCTCAGATCCACCTCTATGCAGACGACACCATTTTGTATACATCTGGCCCTTCATTGGACACTGTGTTAACAAACCTCCAAACGAGCTTCAATGCCATACAACACTCCTTCAGTAGCCTCCAACTGCTCTTAAACACTAGTAAAACTAAATGCATGCTCTTCAATCGAACGCTGCTGGCACCCGCCCACCCGACTAGAATCACTACTCTCGACGGGTCTGACCTAGAGTATGTGGACAACTACAAATACCTAGGTGTCTGGTTAGACTGTAAACTCTCCTTCCAGACTCACATTAAGAATCTCCAATCCAAAGTTAAATCTAGAATCGGCTTCCTATTTCGCAACAAAGCCTCCTTCACTCATGCTGCCAAACATGCCCTCGTAAAACTGACTATCCCACCGATCCTTGACTTTGGCGATGTCATTTACACAATAGCTTCCAACACTCTACTCAGCAAATTGGATGTAGTCTATCATAGTGCCATCCGTTTTGTCACCAAAGCCCCATATACTACCCACCACTGTGACCTGTACGCTCTTGTTGGCTGGTCCTCACTACATATTCGACGGCAAACCCACTGGCTCCAGGCCATCTATAAATCACTGCTAGGCAAATCCCCGCCTTATCTTAGCTCATTGGTCACCATAGCAACACCCACCCGTAGTATGCGCTCCAGCAGGTATATCTCACTGGTCATCCCCAAAGCCAACACCTCCTTTGGCCGCCATTTCCTTCCAGTTCTCTGCTGCCAATGACTGGAAGGAATTGCAAAAATCTCTGAAGCTGGAGACTCTTATCTCCCTCACTAACTTTAAGCATCAGTTGTCAGAGCACCTTACCGATCACTGCACCTGTAAACAGCCCATCTGAAATTAGCCCACCCAACTACCTCATCCCCATATTGTTATTTATTTTGCTCATTTGCACCCCAGTATCTCTATTTGCACATCATCTCTTGCACATATATATTTCCAGTGTTAATACTAATTGTAATTATTTTGCACTATAGCCTATTTATTGCCTTACCTCCATAACTTGCTACATTTGCACACACTGTATATATATTTTCTGTTGTATTTTTGGCTTTATGTTTTGTTTTACCCCATATGTAACTCTGTGTTGTTGTTTTTATCGCACTGCTTTGCTTTATCTTGGCCAGGTCGCAATTGTAAATGAGAACTTGTTCTCAACTGGCTTGCCTGATTAAATAAAGGTGAAATAAAATTAAAAAAACAATCTCAAACCAGTCATACCACAGATTCTCAATTGGATTGAGGTCTGGGCTTTTACTAGGCCATTCCACGACATTTAAATGTTTCCCCTTAAACCACCCGAGTGTTGCTTTAGCAGTATGCTTAGGGTCATTGTCCTGCTGGAAGGTGAACCTCCGTCCCAGTCTCAAATCTCTGGAAGACTGAAACAGGTTTCCCTCAATAATTTCCATGTATTTAGCACCATCCATCATTCAATGAAAAACATCCCCACAGCATGATGCTGCCACCACCATGCTTCACTGTGGTGATGGTGTTCTCAGGGTGATGAGAGGTGTTGGGTTTGCGCCAGACATAGCATTTTCCTTGATGGCCAAAAAGCTCAATTTTAGTGTCATCTGACCAGAGTGCCTTCTTCCATATGTTTGGGGAGTCTCCCACATGGCATTTGGCGAACACCAAACGTGTTTGCTTATTTTTTTCTTTAAGCCATGGCTTTTTTTCTGGCCACTCTTCCGTAAAGCCCAGCTCTGTGGAGTATATGGCTTAAAGTGGTCCTATGGACAGATACTCCAATCTCAATGCAAATAGTCCGGGTAGCCATTTGATTAGCTGTTCAGGAGTCTTATGGCTTGGGGGTAGAAGCAGTTAAGAAGCATTTTGGACCTAGACTTGGTGCTCTGGTACCGCTTGCCATGCAGTAGCAGAGAGAACAGTCTATGACTAGGGTGGCATCATACTGTATCTGTGTTTATGTGTATAGAAATGTATCCATGCTCGGGGATCATCCTTTACCCTGACCCCGTGAGATGCTTTACTCTAAGAGGGGTCTCTGATCTGGAAGAGAGAGTGATATGAAAGAAACTGGATAAAGATCCACATTCTTCATGAGTCAGAAATACAAACCTACATTCTGGGGCTAACCTTGAAAAGACCTGCCCGGGTGAGTAACCTCAATGGAAAATGTTAGGCTATAATATAATTTCCTTGCTTGCTCTCTATCTATCTATTTCTCAATTTCGTCTCTCTCTCTCTCTCTCTCTCGCTCTCAAAGTCCCATTGCCTTGGCTCCACGAGATCCTCTTTTATACAACCTCTGCTCTAGTAATACTGATCACATGAAATCCACATGCAAGCTTTTTAGTATGGTTGTAGTATGGTCTCTGAATTATTCTGAATGTGATAGTCATAAGGAGGGTTGTTTTGTTATCTTGCAACATACGGAAACAGTGAACATTGAAACAGGGATTCCAATGCTGTACCTTCAGCACGTTTTCGTCAGTGGACTTGCAGTTGGTGTAGTTGGTGACATCAGTGACAGAGCCGTCAGCCTCCACAGCCAGAGTCCTGACTGGGACAGACACCTTCTTAGCAGTCAGAACAGCTGTGTTCAGCACGTCACTGTCCTACAGGGGGGCCAGACAGGACAGAGTGACCGTGTGAGGCAGGCAGATTATCACACAAATGCATTTTAAAAAATTGCATTTACATACACATGCACGCACGCATGCACACACACAATCACATGCACACGCACTTCCTTGTACTGTTTATTGTGTTTAACTGCTAAGTGTAACTTCTCAACATGAATAGACAAGTCAACGTTGATCTACGGCTGATAAAATCTCTCTAATAGCTCCATAACCTCTTTTCGAACATTGATTCAAAACAGTTTTCTGGCCGTGATACTCTCTAATAAAATGTCTTCCTAATCTAGGAGGTGTAGGGGTGGATACAGTGGCTGATGACTGTATGCCCTGGCCTGGTGTAGATTTAACTGCAGCACCAGACAGATGTTGCGGGGCAGCCTGTCAGCCGTTCTAAACTCAGCAGCACAGCACAAAAGCTGTTGACCGCGATTCAAAAATGGCAAGTTCTGCCTCTGAAAGTTACCCAAACCTAAATTACTATTGGTACAAACCTACTGTACTGAAGTAATCCATATGGGATTTGTAGCACAAACACTGCTGTGAATGTGTCAAGTACTGACAAACATGTAACGGAAGTGTGCTTGATTCCGGTCAGATGGTATTAACGTCTTCTGACAATCCAGATCTGTACTTTGTACGTACTTAGGCAGACATTTTATAAAGCAATACGCATTGTGGCTTCATTACAAAGTTGGTTCATTCCTACCTATGGGAGCCGTTTGATCCTCTCAATGAATGTCAACTTCATTAACACTGACTGAGGGAGAGTGTGACCTGGGCCAGAACAGCCCTGATGTTATCAAAGCTAGAGGCCAAGAGAGCTGGCACTCAGCCGTACAACAATTAACACATTGACACCCTCCTGACATCCCCTCTCCAGGGCTCTCCCAATCATTTACACACACGCTTTATTGTTCCTTTATAGCATCCATAAAACATCAAACCCGATGAGAGAACAACAGAGGTAAATTGATGGAACACCCAGCCTACACTTAATTGCACATCCAGGGGAGTTTAATTCAACTCACAGTCAAGCTACGGGGAGAATACAGTGGTGGTGTTACTGTTAATGCAACTAAAGCTGTGCCATACAAACCGGCATACACAAACATGTGCACGCACACGGGTGCATTCACGTATACTAAGAAAATGCCACACGTGCACACACATAAAATGCCACACATGCACGCACACGAGCACACACGTGCATGCACGCACACACACACACACATACTCACACACACTCCTTACCATGACCAGTGGTGCCAGGCCCACGTAGTCTCTCTGAGTGGTATAGATCCTCATGACGCCGACATCCTTGATGTTTCCTGTCTCAAAACGCCATGTGATCATCTGGCTCTCTGATTGTTGATCAGTCAACTCCTTGGTCTCAAAGTCAAGCTGCAATACCTCCAACAGACCCCTGACAATCCTGAAATAGAGTTACATTCACATCCTGCATCCTAATGATTTTCACAAAAGCATTCAATTCAATGTTTTACAGCTCATGAATGGACATGAATGCTGCAATCAACAAGATCTAACATGCACATTCAAATCAAGTTAAATGTTATCTGTTACATGCAGGTGTTGACCTTACAGTGAAATGCTTACTTACAAGTCCCCCAACAATGCAGTTTTAAGAAAAAAAAGTGTTGAGTAAGAAATGGATTAGTAAAAAATTTAAAATAAAAAGCAAATAATTAAAGAGCAGCAGTAAAATAACTGTAGCGAGGCTATATACAGGGGGTACCGGTACAGAGTCAATGTGCGGGGACACAGGTTAGTCGAGGTAATTGAGGTAATATGTTAATGTAGATAGAGTTAAAGTGACTATGCATAGATTATAAACAGAAAGTGGTAGCAGCGTAAATGGGGGGTGGTTGGGGTGGGGGGGACAATGCAAATAGTCCAGGTAGCCATTTGATTAGATGTTCAGGAGTCTTATGGCTTGGGGGTAGAAGCTGTTAAGAAGCCTTTTGGACCTAGACTTGGCGCTCCGGTACCGCTTACCGTGCGGTAGCAGAAAGAACAGTCTATGACTAGGGTGGCTGAACTCTTTGACAATTTTTAGGGCCTTCCTCTGACACCGCCTGGTATAGAGGTCCTGGATGGCAGGAAGCTTGGCCCCAGTGATGTACTGGGCCATACGCACTACCCTCTGTAGTGCCTTGCGGTCGGAGGCCGAGCAGTTGCCATACCAGGCGGTGATCAATCAATCAATCAATTTTATTTTATATAGCCCTTCTTACATCAGCTAATATCTCGAAGTGCTTTACAGAAACCCAGCCTAAAACCCCAAACAGCTAGTAATGCAGGTGTAGAAGCACGGTGGCTAGGAAAAACTCCCTAGAAAGGCCAAAACCTAGGAAGAAACCTAGAGAGGAACCAGGCTATGAGGGGTGGCCAGTCCTCTTCTGGCTGTGCCGGGTGGAGATTATAACAGAACCATGCCAAGATGTTCAAAAATGTTCATAAGTGACAAGCATGGTCAAATAATAATCAGGAATAAATCTCAGTTGGCTTTTCATAGCCGATCATTAAGAGTTGAAAACAGCAGGTCTGGGACAGGTAGGGGTTCCATAACCGCAGGCAGAACAGTTGAAACTGGAATAGCAGCAAGGCCAGGCGGACTGGGGACAGCAAGGAGTCACCACGGCCGGTAGTCCCGACGTATGGTCCTAGGGCTCAGGTCTCTCAGTTGGCTTTTCATAGCCGATCATTAAGAGTTGAAAACAGCAGGTCTGGGACAGGTAGGGGTTTCGTAACCGCAGGCAGAACAGTTGAAACTGGAATAGCAGCAAGGCCAGGCGGACTGGGGACAGCAAGGTGTCAGCATGCCCGGTAGTCCTGACGTATGGTCCTAGGGCTCAGGTTCTCAGAGAGAAAGAGAGAACGAGAGAATTAGAGAGAGCATACTTAAATTCACACAGGACACTGGATAAGACAGGAGAAGTACTCCAGGTATAACCAACTAACCCCAGCCCCCGACACATAAACTACTGCAGCATAAATACTGGAGGCTGAGACAGGAGCGGTCCGGAGACACTGTGGCCCCATCCGAAGAAACCCCCGGACAGGGCCAAACAGGAAGGATATAACCCCACCCACTCTGCCAAAGCACAGCCCCCGCACCACCAGAGGGATATCCTCAACCACCAACTTACAATCCTGAGACAAGGCCGAGTATAGCCCACAGAGGTCTCCACCACAGCACAAACCAAGGGGGGGCGCCAACCCACCCCAGACAGGAAGATCACGTCAGTAACTCAACCCACTCAAGTGACGCACCCCTCCTAGGGACGGCATGAAAGAGCACCAGCAAGCCAGTGACTCAGCCCCTGTAACAGGGTTAGAGGCAGAGAACCCCAGTGGAGAGAGGGGAACCGGCCTGGCAGAGACAGCAAGGGCTGTTCGTTGCTCCAGAGCCTTTCCGTTCACCTTCACACTCCTGGGCCAGACTACACTCAATCATATGACCTACTGAAGAGATAAGTCTTCAGTAAAGACTTAAAGGTTGAGACCGAGTCTGCGTCTCTCACATGGGTAGGCAAACTGTTCCATAAAATTGGAGATCTATAGGAGAAAGCCCTGCCTCCCGCTGTTTGCTTAGAAATTCTAGGGACAATTAGGAGGCCTGCGTCTTGTGACCGTAGCGTACGTATTGGTATGTACGGCAGGACCAACTCGGAAAGATAGGTAGGAGCAAGCCCATGTAACGCTTTATAGGTTAACAGTAAAACCTTGAAATCAGCCCTTGCCTTAACAGGAAGCCAGTGTAGGGAAGCTAGCACTGGAGTAATATGATCGAATTTCTTGGTTCTAGTCAGGATTCTAGCAGCCGTATTTAGCACTAACTGAAGTTTATTTAGTGCTTTATCCGGTAGCCGGAAAGTAGAGCATTGCAGTAGTCTAACCTAGAAGTAACAAATGCATGGATTAATTTTTCTGCATCATTTTTGGACAGAAAATTTCTGATTTTTGCAATGTTACGTAGATGGAAAAAAAGCTGTCCTTGAAACAGTCTTGATATGTTCGTCAAAAGAGAGATCAGGGTCAAGAGTAACGCCGAGGTCCTTCACAGTTTTATTTGAGACGACTTTACAACCATCAAGATGAATTGTCAGATTTAACAGAAGATCTCTTTGTTTCTTGGGACCTAGAACAAGCATCTCTGTTTTGTCCGAGTTTAAAAGTAGAAAGTTTTCAGCCATCCACTTCCTTATGTCTGAAACACAGGCTTCTAGCGAGGGCAATTTTGGGGCTTCACCATGTTTCATTGAAATGTACAGCTGTGTGTCATCCGCATAGCAGTGAAAGTTAACATTATGTTTTCGAATAACATCCCCAAGAGGTAAAATATATAGTGAAAACAGTAGTGGTCCTAAAACGGAACCTTGAGGAACACCGAAATGTACAGTTGATTTGTCGGAGGACAGACCATTCACAGAGACAAACTGATATCTTTCCGACAGGTAAGATCTAAACCAGGCCAGAACTTGTCCGTGTAGACCAATTTGGGTTTCCAGTCTCTCCAAAAGAATGTGGTGATCGATAGTGTCAAAGGCAGCACTAAGGTCTAGTAGCACGAGGACAGATGCAGAGCCTCGGTCTGACGCCATTAAAAGGTCATTTACCACCTTCACAAGTGCAGTCTCAGTGCTATGATGGGGTCTAAAACCAGACTGAAGCATTTCGTATACATTGTTTGTCTTCAGAAAGGCAGTGAGTTGCTGCGCAACAGCTTTTTCTAAAATTTTTGAGAGGAATGGAAGATTCGATATAGGCCGATAGTTTTTTATATTTTCCGGGTCAAGGTTTGGCTTTTTTCAAGAGAGGCTTTATCACTGCCACTTTTAGTGAGTTTGGTACACATCCGGTGGATAGAGAGCTGTTTATTATGTTCAACATAGGAGGGCCAAGCACAGGAAGCAGCTCCTTCAGCAGTTTAGTAGGAATAGGATCCAGTATGCAGCTTGAAGGTTTAGAGGCCATGATTATTTTCATCATTGTGTCAAGAGATATAGTACTAAAACACTTAAGTGTCTCTCCCGATCCCAGGCCCTCGCAGAGCTGTGCAGATCCAGGACAGCTAAGCCCTGGAGGAATACGCAGATTCAAAGAGGAGTCCGTAATTTGCTTTCTAATGGTCATGATCTTTTCCTCAAAGAAGTTCATGAATTTATTACTGCTGAAGTGAAAGCCATCCTCTCTTGGGGAATGCTGCTTTTTAGTTAGCTTTGCAACAGTATCAAAAAGAAATTTTGGATTGTTCTTATTTTCCTCGATTAAGTTGGAAAAGTAGGATGATCGAGCAGCAGTGAGGGCTCTTCGGTACTGCACGGTACTGTCTTTCCAAGCTAGTCGGAAGACTTCCAGTTTGGTGTGGCGCCATTTCCGTTCCAATTTCCTGGAAGCTTGCTTCAAAGCTCGGGTATTTTCTGTATACCAGGGAGCTAGTTTCTTATGACAAATGTTTTTCGTTTTTAGGGGTGCAACTGCATCTAGGGTATTGCGCAAGGTTAAATTGAGTTCCTCAGTTAAGTGGTTAACTGATTTTTGTCCTCTGACGTCCTTGGGTAGGCAGAAGGAGTCTGGAAGGGCATCAAGGAATTTTTGTGTTGTCTGAGAATTTATAGCACGACTTTGATGCTCCTTGGTTGGGGTCTGAGCAGATTATTTGTTGCGATTGCAAACGTAATAAAATGGTGGTCCGATAGTCCAGGTGATGCAACCATTCAGGATGCTCTCGATGGTGCAGCTGTATAACTTTTTGAGGATCTGAGGATCCATGCCAAATGTTTTCAGTCTCCTGAGGGGGAATAGGCTTTGTCGTGCCCTCTGCACGACTGTCTTGGTGTGTTTGGACCATGATAGTTTGTTGGTGATGTGGACACCAAGGAAGGTGAAGCTCTCAACCTGCTCCACTACAGCCCCGTCGATGAGAATGGGGGCGTGCTCGGTCCTCCTTTTCCTGTAGTCCAAAATCATCTCCTTTGTCTTGATCACGTTGAGGGAAAGGTTGTTATCCTGGCACCACACGGCCAGGTCTCTGACCTCCTCCCTATAGGCTGTCTCATCGTTGTCGGTGATCAGGCCTACCACTGTTGTGTCGTCAGCAAACTTAATGATGGTGTTGGAGTCGTGCCTGGCCATGCAGTCATGGGTGAACAGGGAGTACAGGAGGGGACTGAGCCCGCACCCCTGAGGGGCCCCCGTGTTGAGGATCAGCGTGGCAAATGTGTTGTTACCTACCCTTACCAACTTGGGGCGGCCCGTCAGGAAGTCCAGGATCCAGTTGCAGAGGGAGGTGTATAGTCCCAGGGTCCTTAGCTTAGTGATGAGCTTTGAGGGCACTATGTTGTTGAACGCTGAGCTGTAGTCAATGAATAGCATTCTCACGTAGTTGTTCCTTTTGTCCAGGTGGGAAAGGGCAGTGTGGAGTGCAATAGAGATTGCATCATCTGTGGATCTGTTGGGGCGGTATGCAAATTGGAGTGTGTCTAGGGTTTCTGGGATAATGGTGTTGATGAGAGCACTTCATGGCTACAGACGTGAGTGCTACGGGTCTGTAGTCATTTAGGCAGGTTACCTTAGTGTTCTTGGGCACAGGGACTATGGTGGTCTGCTTAAAACATGTTGGTATTACAGACTCAGTCAGGGACAGGTTGAAAATGTCAGTGAAGTACACGTCCTGGTAATCCGTCTGGCCCTGCGGCCTTGTGAATGTTGACCTGTTTAAAGATCTTACTCACAGTCGTCCGGAACAGCTGATGCTCTCATGCATGCTTCAGTGTTGCTTGCGTCGAAGCGAGCATAGAAGTAATTTAGCTCGTCTAGTAGGCTTGTGTCACTGGGCAGCTTGTGGCTATGCTTCCCTTTGTAGTCTGTAATAGTTTGCAAGCCCTGCCACATCCGACGCGCGTCGGAGCCGGTGTAGTACGATTCAATCTTAGTCCTATATTGACGCTTTGCCTGTTTGATGGTTCATCGGAGGGCATAGTGGGATTTCTTATAAGCGTCCGGGTTAGAGTCCCGCTCCTTGAAAGCGGCAGCTCTTCCCTTTAGCTCAGTGCGGATGTTGTCTGTAATCCATGGCTTCTGGTTGGGGTAAGTATGTACGGTCACTGTGGGGACGACGTCATCGATGCACTTATTGATGAATCCAGTGACTGATGTGGTGTACTCCTCAATGCCTTCGGAAGAATCCCGGAACATATTCCAGTCTGTGCTAGCAAAACAGTCCTGTAGCTTAGCATCTGCTTCATCTGACCACTTCTTTATTGACCGAGTCACTGGTGCTTCCTGCTTTAGTTTTTGCTTGTATGCAGGAATCAGGAGGATAGAATTATGATCAGATTTGCCAAATGGAGGGCGAGGGAGAGCTTTGTACGCGTCTCTGTGTGTGGAGTAAATGTGGTCTAGAGTTGTTTAAACTCTGGTAGCACATTTAACATGATGGTAGAAATTAGGTAAAACGAATGTAAGTTTCCCTGCATTAAAGTCCCCGGCCACTAGGAGCGCCACTTCTAGATGAGCGTTTTCCTGTTTGCTTATGGCCTTATACAGCTCACTGAGTGTGGTCTTAGTGCCGGCATCGGTTTGATGTGGTAAATAGACAGCTACGAGTAATATAGATGAAAACTCTCTTGGTAAATAGTGTGGTCTACAGCTTATCATGATACTCTACCTCAGGCGAGCAAAACCGCAATACTTTCTTAGTATTAGATTTCGTGCACCAACTGTTGTTTACAAATAAACACAGACCGCCACCCCTTGTCTTACCGGAGGCGGCTGTTCTATCTTGCCGATGCAGCGTAAACCCCGCCAGCTGTACGTTATCCATGTTGTCGTTCAGCCACGACTTGGTGAAATATACGTTTTCCCGTTTGTAGGATATTTGTGATCGTAGCTCGTCTATTTTCTTTTCCAATGATTGTACGTTGGCTAATAGGACTGATGGTAGAGGCAGATTACCCACTCGCCGTCACATCCTTACAAGGCATCCCGACCTACGTACCCAATATTTCTGTCTCTTTCTCCTGTGAATGACGGGGATTTGGGCCTTGTCGGGTGTCTGAAGGAAATCCTTTGCGTCCGACTCGTTAATGAAAAAATATTTGTCCAGTACGAGGTGAGTAATCACTGTCCTGATTTCCAGAAGCTATTTTCGGTCATAAGAGATGATGGCAGATATAAGTGTTGACAGTCATAGTTTGGGTATCATAGTTGTCCATTCAGCTATTTTATTTAGAATTTTAGGACCCCTATAGGTATAAAATAATACATTTTAAATTACTACTATAGCCCATAGACATGTATTGAATAACCCACTCATCAATGGCAAAATAGACATTCAAAAAATGTATCATAAGGAGTAAGGTTTTGAAGTGTATGTCCTATCTAGGAAATATAAGAAATATATTTTAATTTGGACACATATTTAAGCCCTTTTTTTGTTGGTACAAAACGACTTCCATACTTCACGTACCAAGTTACCTTCAGACGAGTCCCGGAGAATACCATCATGTTCGTGAGAGTCTCATCTTTCCATAGAGTGACCATATTAGTTTGTAGGTTTTTGAGAGAAGACCGATTTTTGGGGGATGTCTCCTAGTCTACAATTTTGTACGTTTGCCCACTGACAAAGACATGATCAGTCTATCATTTTAATTGTAGGTTTATTTTAACAGTGAGAGACAGAATAACAACAACAAAATCCAGAACAACGCATGTCAAAAATTTTTATAAATTGATTTGCATTTTAATGAGGGAAATAAGTATTTGAAGATTTCTGGCTCCCAGGTGTCTTTTATGCAGGTAACGAGCTGAGATTAGGAGCACACTCTTAAAGGGAGTGCTCCTAATCTCAGTTTGTTACCTGTATAAAAGACACCTGTCCACAGAAGCAATCAATCAATCAGATTCCAAAATCTCCACCATGGCCAAGACCAAAGAGCTCTCCAAGGATGTCAGGGACAAGATTGTAGACCTACACAAGCCTTAATGGGCTACAAGACCATCACCAAGCAGCTTGGTGAGAAGGTGATAACAGATGGTGTGATTATTCGCAAATGGAAGAAACACAAAAGAACTGTCAATCTCCCTCGGCCTGGGGCTCCATGCAAGATCTCACCTCGTGGACTTGCAATGATCATGAGAACGGTGAAGAATCAGCCCAGAACTACACGGGAGGATCTTGTCAATGATCTCAAGGCAGCTGGGACCATAGTCACCAAGAAAACAATTGGTAACACACTATGCCGTGAAGGACTGAAATCCTGCAGCGCCCGCAAGGTCCCCCTGCTCAAGAAAGCACATATACAGGGCCGTCTGAAGTTTGCCAATGAACATCTGAATGATTCAGAGGAGAACTGGGTGAAAGTGTTGTGGTCAGATGAGACCAAAATCGAGCTCTTTGGCATCAACTCAACTCGCCGTGTTTGGAGGAGGAGGAATGCTGCCTATGACCCCAAGAACACCATCCCCACCGTCAAACATGGAGGTGGAAACATTATGCTTTGGGGGTGTTTTTCTGCAAAGGGGACAGGACAACTTCACCGCATCAAAGGGATGATGGACGGGGCCATGTACCGTCAAATCTTGGGTGAGAACCTCCTTCCCTCAGCCAGGGCATCGAATATGGGTCGTGGATGGATATTCCAGCATGACAATGATCCAAAACACACAGCCAAGGCAACAAAGGAGTGGCTCAAGAAGAAGCACATTAAGGTCCTGGAGTGGCCTAGCCAGTCTCCAGACCTAAATCCCATAGAAAATCTGTGGAGGGAGCTAATGGTTCGAGTTGCCAAACGTCAGCCTCGAAACCTTAATAACTTGGAGAAGATCTGCAAAGATGAGTGGAACAAAATCCTCCTGAGATGTGTGCAAACCTGATGGCCAACTACAAGAAACGTCTGACCTCTGTGATTTTCAACAAGGGTTTTGCCACCAAGTACTAAGTCATGTTTTGCAGAGGGGTCAAATACTTATTTCCCTCATTAAAATGCAAATCAATTTATAACCTTTTTTACATGCGTTTTTCTGGATTGTTTTGTTGTTATTCTGTCTCTCACTGTTCAAATAAACCTACCATTAAAATTATAGACTGATCATGTCTTTGTCAGTGGGCAAATGTACAAAATCAGCTTTCCATCGCAGATGCTGAAGGCCGACATGGGCGGATGCAGTGGTTTGAGACGCAGCCCATCAAACCTCCCCTGATATCTCTATCTTAAACAGATGGATTTTGATGGGTGCACGGGTGCGTCAATCGACTCTCAAGGATTTTAAAACCAGACAGAGCCTTGACAGCCTCTCTACAGCTCAGATTGGTTGGTGGGTGCGTGGGAGGGAGGGGGGGGACCTCTGTCCACCCGCCTGGGTGTTCACTGGTTATTCACTAGTTAATACCGCTGCTGGGACTTGGAATATCTGGGCTCCTAATCTTGCCCAGAACGCGCCAGCCAGTGCTTAAGCCCGGATAACGCACTGATGATTACTGATGATTACAGATAAGTGGGTCGGACGGGCGGCACGCTGAGCCGGGTTGGAGTGTGTGTGTGTGTGAGTGTTTGTCTGAGGGGGAGAGCAAGTGCTGGGAGGTTGCTGGGCAGAGGTTTGTTTTGCCATCTGGATCAGGTAGTGCTGTGATAGCAGCACACAATGTTCCATGTTGACAGCACATCATTGATGCTGTGACACATGATGCTGTGTGATGCTGTGTGATGCTGTCCTCTAAAGCCAACATGTCCAGTCCATCAATAAATACTGTAGATGTGCATCTGTAAAACATCACGTTACCTGGCCCCTTACAATTCTTCATGTGTCCATGAGTAAAAACGAAGTGTCACCAACTTCTAAAAATGTTTTCAATCAAATACATACATGAATAATATAGCAACTCAAAACTATTGGCAGCAGTGACTTGTGTCCATCGCTTGGTTCATCGAACACAAATGCCTTTAATGACAAAATAACAGTTGACAAATGGACATGAGTTGTCACTAACAAGATGTGTCTGATATAAAGATGGGGGATTAGAAGATCACATAATGAAGAAATATTCTAAACCAGGGGTATTCAACTCTTACCCTACGAGGTCCAGAGCCTGCTGGTTTTCTGTTCTACCTGAAAATGAATTGCACCCACCTGGTGTCCCAGGTCTAAATAAATAAGGCCCTGATTAGAGGGGAACAATGAAAAAATGCAGTGGAACGGGCTTTGAGGTCCAGAGTTGAGTTTGAGGGTTTTAAACTGTTCATATTAACCCAGTTGATCCCTCCCCAACTGTAGTAGACAGCAGGAATACTAATGTTCTTACTGATGTCATCATAATCTCAAAGAGTATTACAAACAACTGATTGGCATTGTCAACTTCTGTATGTTATTCCGTGTATTTACAGGGCTGGTTTCTTGGTCAAAGATTAGTGGTATAGTCTATTTCAATGAATATTCTTCATTGGGGAATGCTGTTTTGGTCAGCACTAGGCTTGATCTCTGTCCGGGAAACCGGTGCATATTGTGTAAGATTATAACTAGGGCCCAGAGTTTTTCCTGACCACATGGCCTCACCTGACCAGGGAAAACACCAGGCCCCATAACATATCTAATGTAAACCAGGGGGAATTACTGCCTAAAGCAAATAACAGTGCCACATATTCTGTATCTGTTATAATAGTTCCCTAAAGAGGTATTTGAATAGTCCCTTTAGCCTATTTACAATGAGAGTGACTCATCACAATGTAACATAGATCTGCTTCATACAATAACAGGCTGTTGCACAGATGCCAGGACCACACCAACACGGCAACTGATGAAGTTAAATTGTTTTCCTCCTCAATCAAATCCTAGATTTGCAATCTCTTCCTTCTCAGAATCTGGAAATCTATAACAAACAACCTGTTTGTTTCTTCTACCCTTGTCTTTGGACAAGTGCTGTGCATCAACATTCTTACACTACTTATATCAGTAGTAACAGGACAGAGGAAGGCCATCTTAAAGATTTAAGAGAGCCTAAGTCAAGATGTTTGCAGAAAATGTAGGGCTATTAGAAACTTGGCAGTCACTCAAACGGTGTCACTATTGTAATGAATAAGATGTTCAGAACCATTTGAAGTTTCATTGTTTGGAATTCAGTAGAGGTTGGAAAGGAGCCTATCCCATTCTTGAACACACACCTTTTCCCGGTGTTGGTGGTCTTTCTCTGACACACGACAGAGATGGTGTTAGCGCCCCCTCTGCCAGACTCCAGGGCGATGTCCCATAAGGTTGAATCACTGGGCCTCGCTGTACTGAACGACATGCCCTTCCTCACGGTGGCTCTGGAACACACAGATACACAGTCACTGTAACACACACAGGTCAGTTGACATACACACATACTGTACAAACACAGGTTACTTGAGGTGATATCAACAGAACCTTCACGTATCTGTTTGAGTATTATTGACCCATGAGTATCTGCTGCAGGGGAGGCGAGGCTATCTAAGATCACCTGAGAACCTCAGATAATGATAGAAGCCTGAGATACACTACATGACCAAAAGTATGTGGACACCTGCTCGTCGAACATCTCATTCCTTTATCATGGGTTTTTAATATGGAGTTGGTCCCCTCTTCGCTGCTGTAACAGCCTCCACTCTTCTGGGAAGGCTTTCCACTAGATGTTGGAACATTGCTGCGGGGACTTGCTTCCATTCAGCCACAAGAGCATTAGTGAGGTCGAGCACTGATGTTGGGCAACGCTTGGCATTGCACATGGGGATCTTAGGCTTGTGTGCAGGCTGCTTGGCCATGGAAACCCAATTCATGAAGCTCCTGATGAACAGTTCTTGTGCTGATGTTGCTTCCAGAGGCAATTTGGAACTCGGTAGTGAGTGTTGCAACCGATGACAGACGATTTTAACGCGCTACACGCTTCAGCACTCGGCGGTTCCGTTCTGTGAGCTTGTGTGGCCTACCACTTCACGGCTGAGCCGTTGTTGCTCCTAGACGTTTTCACTTCACAATAATAGCACTTACAGTTGACCGGGGAAGCTCTAGAAGGGCAGAAATTTGACGAACTGACTTGTTGGAAGGTGGCATCCTATGATGGTGCAACGTTAAAAGTCACTCAGCTTTTCAGTACGGGCCATTTTACTGCCAATGTTTGTCTATGGAGATTGCACTGCTCTGTGCTCGATTTTATACACCTGTCAGTAACGGGTGTGGCTGAAATAGCCGATTCCACTAATTTGAAGGAGTGTCCACGTACTTTTGTATATATAGAGTACTTAGCACAAGGCTTAGCATCTAAAGCTGCCTTCAGGCAACCTCTCGCATATTCACATTAAAACATGCAGTGGTTGGTCAAAGTTCAATTTGAAAGAAGATCAACATGTTATTACCACTGTGTGGCTGGTTTCAGTGTGTGTGTGTGTGTGTGTGTCTGCGTGTGGGTGTGTATGTATGTGTGTGTATGCATGTGTGTGAGTGTGTGTAAATGTGCGTGTGTGTGCTTTCACGCATGTGTGTGTGTGTGTGTGTGTGTGTGTGTGTGTGTATGTGTGTGTTCTCTATGCTCTTTGCTCTTGGTGTCTAACGAGGTGTGCTGACAGACAGTGGAGAAGTGATGTTTACCTTCCTGCCTGCAAACCGAGAATCAGCAGGCACATCTTATTCCCATCAGTGCTAGCTGCTTGCTGGGGAACCACTGATAATTGTGATGATTGCGTGATTCCTTCCCTCTATCTCTCCTGTAAACAGCAGTGCAGGAGCCCTCATTACACGCTTCTAAGGGTGGGAGGACCAGGCAGGGCGGCAGCACCAGGCCCTCATACAGACTCCCTAGGACGGGGTGACCCAGTGTGGGTAAAGAACCCTCTCTGACATGGCCTGACCATGGAGACCTTGTCATCAGACTTATTCCTGGAATGATTGAATAAGCATGAAAAGTGCTGTGAAACAGTATTTGCCCCTTTCTAATTTTCTCTACTTTTGCATATTGTTGATACTGAATGTTATCAGATCTTCAACCAAAACCTAATATTAAATAAAGGGAACCTAATTGAACAAATAACACAACAATTACATACTTCTTTCATAAACAAAGTTATGCAACACCCAATGTCCCTGTGTGAAAAACGAATTGCCCCTTACACTCAATAACTGGTTGTGCTGTCTTAAACTGCAATGACTCCAACCAAACGCTTCCTGTAGTTGTTGATCTGTCTCTCACATCGCTGTGGAGGAATTTTGGCCCACTCTTCCATGCAGAACTGCTTTAACTCAGTGACGTGTGGGTTTTCAAGCATGAACTGCTCGTTTAAAGTCCAGCCACAACATCTCAATTGGGATTAAGTCTGGATTTTGACTAGGCCATTCCAAAACTTCAAGCCTGTTGCTTTTTAGCCATTTTCATGTAGACTTAACTGTGTGTTTTGGATCATTGTCTTGCTGCATGACCGAGCTGCGCTTCAGCTTCAGCTCACAGACGGATGGCCTGACATTCTCCTGTAGCACTCACGTTGGTAGCCATGAAGTGCTTTGAAAGGCTGGTCATGGCTCACTTCAACACCATCATCCCGGAATCCCTTGACCCACTCCAATTCGCATACCGCCTCAACAGATCCACATATGACACAATCTTAATCGCACTCCACACTGCCCTTTCCCCACCTAAGCTAAGGACCCTGGGACTAAACATCTCCCTCTGCAACTGGATCCTGGACTTCCTGACGGTCCACCCCCAGGTGGTAAGGGTAGGCAATAACACATCTGCCACGTTGATCCTCAACACGGGGTCCCCTCAGGGGTGCGTGCTTAGTCCCCTCCTGTACTCCCTGTTCACCCATGACTGTGTGGCCAAGCACGACTCCAACACCATCATTAAGTTTGATGACGACACAACAGTGGTAGGCCTGATCACCGACAACGATGAGACCGCCTATAGGGAGGAGGTCAGAGACCTGGCCATGTGGTGCCAGGAGAACATCTTCTCCCTCAACATGAGCAAGACAAAGGAGCTGATCGTGGACTACAGGAAAAGGAGGTCCGAAGACGCCCCCATTCACATCGACAGGGCTGTAGTGGAGCGGGTCGAGAGTTTCAAGTTCCTTGTTGTCCACATCACCAACAAACTATCATACAGCTGCACCATCGAGAGCATCCTGACCGGTTGCATCACCGCCTGGTATGGCAACTGCTCGGCATCCGACCGTAAGGCGCTACAGAGGGTAGTGCGTACGGCCCAGTACATCACTGGGGCCAAGCTTCCTGCCATCCAGCACCTCTATACCAGGCGATGTCAGAGGAAGGCGCAAAAAATTGTCAAAGACTCCAGTCACCCAAGTCATAGACTTTTCTCTCTGCTACCGCACGGCAAGCAGTACTGGAGCACCAAGTCTAGGTCCAAAAGGCTCCTTAACAGCTTCTACCCCCAAGCCATAATCACAATTGATCAAATGGCCACCTGGATTGTTTTTACACTGCTGCTACTCACTGTTTATTATCTATGCATAGTCACTTTACCCCTACCTACATGTACAAATTACCTCAACTAACCTGTACCCCCACACATTGACTCTGTACCGGTACCCCCTATATATAGCCTCGTTATTTTATTGTGTTACTTTTTAATTTTATTTTTTACTTTAGTTATTTAGTAAATATTTTCTTAACTCTATTTATTGAACTGCATTGTTGGTTAAGGGCTTGTAAGTAAGCATTTCACAGTAAGGTCTGCACCTGTTGTATTCGGCGCATGTGACAAATACAATTTGATTTGATTTGATTTGATAATTCTCTGATATAGAGCAGAATTCATGGTTCCTTATATTAAGGCAAGTCGTCCAGGTCCTGAGGCAGCAAAGCATCCTCAAACCATCACACTACCCCCACCACCATACTTGACCATTGGTATAAGGTTATACTTTGGACTCATCTGTCCATAGAACATTATTCCAAGAGTCTTGATGATCATCCAGGTGCTTCCAGGTGCTTTTTGGCAAACTTGAGTCAACTTTTGTGGACGAGATGTATCCCATTATGTCTGGCGAAAACCAAACACTGCATTCCACAGTAAGAACCTAGGGGAGGTTCAGGACCTGGACGTCGGCACTGTATGTGCATTGGGGGTGGCTACAAGGAGTACAAGGAGTCAAAGTAAGTCTTTAAGCTTGTGTATGCGTGTGAGCTATAACCTATATAACCTACATAAATGTATGTAAATCTGTCCACTACAGTATATACATTTGCAATACATGTTTAATGTAATGTAATACATGTAGTCATCTGTATGTTTCTCTTTGAGTGAGAACATAGCCTCCTGTAGCTCAGTTGGTAGAGCATGGCGCTTGCAACGCCAGGGTTGTGGGTTTGATTCCCATGGAGGGCCAGTATGAAAAATGTATGCACTCACTAACTGTAAGTCACTCTGGATAAGAGCGTCTGCTAACTGACTAAACATACACGCTTATTTAGATGGAGTGATTCTGGGCTGACTGAGTCTGTATCCCAAATGGCACCCTATTTCCTATATAGTGTAGTACTTTTGACCAGGCCCATTTGTCTCTGTCATTGTGTGTGTGTGTGTGTGTATTTCTAAATGGGGAAGTGCCTGCAACATTGTTTCCTAATCAGGCCCGTTGATTGTGTGGCCTAAGGAAGCACTAATCCCCTCTCCTTTTGGGTTTCTTCCAGCTGTGCAACATGTCCCTGGAGCTCTCTCCACTCTGCCTTAAGCTTTTTTTGACTCTATCCATAGGCCAGACAGCTTGTCTGTTCCTCCCAGCGAACATAAAGGCTTAGAGAGGGGACAGAACAGAACAGGGACATGTGAGACTTCAAGCGTGCGTGGATACCTAGTGATAGATTTTGAAGGCCGACCAGGGGCTGCCTGGAAGTTGAATTTAGTCAAATCCAACATAGCAATGTTTACGCAGTCAGTGCCTTTGTTACAAATCCCTACTTGTACACATTTATTATACTGAGAACCGGAGGCCACTACATGTGAGAGCAGACTAGTTAATAGAATACTTGTCTAAGTAAAGTAAAGTAAAATAATATGGAGTGGCGCATCTTCCATCAGTGTATAAAGGTCGCTGATCTATCGCTCTCATCTTTCTCAACAGGAATAAAATACCTTTCCTAGAAAATATGATTAAATCATGATTATTTGTCAGAACCCATCAGCATTAAAAGGTGACAGGCAAAGGTTTCCCTGCTTTTCCAAACCTTTCTTTATACAACAGCTAAATACATCATAAAATGATCTGCAATAATATTATGTTCAGGGTAGATTTTGTATCCTTGATATAACACTTAAATAGGTATGGCTACCTGTCAACATGCTGCTTTGGAATGCTTGGAAATTGTCACTGCAGGGCATTGTGAAAATTCCATCATTTTGAAAAGGTTCAAAGTTATCTGATTTTAGTGCACAATTTCCCACATTTCTGAGCTCACATGCTCAATATTGTACTGTTGAACATAATCAGAACTCTATTTAACGTTTTACATTTGATCCAGCTATTTCAAAGTAGTTTTCATTTTTCACTTGTGTTGCACTAGCTAGGTTTCGATCCAATTGGCGACAGATTTTCATGCAAATACTCTAGAATCTGCATAAAGGAAATATGCACATTTTCCTACCAGTGGTGTGTTTCCACCAAATTGACTTTTAGTGGATAGAAATCAGTGCATGGTGACGTAGTGCACACAAAATGTACTTACGTTTTCATGTCCCAAATAAAAATCTAAAGTTCAATATGTTTACATCACATTTTCAACTGTACTTATGGTTTTGTCAAAAAAAATGTTGCGTTAAATAGCAAATGTGCCTACTCTGGTCTTGGCTAGTTCGCTCTAGCCAACAGCTCGCAGATACAGTGCGGTTAGGTTGTGCGGGTATAGTCTACATGATGAGATTATTATGGATAAGAGCATCGATCATCATGTCGCCAGAATAAGACCCTCGATATTTATTTGAAAGGAGCATCAAGATCACAGTGCACTTTCACCACCCTGTGAAGTTCATCATAACTTATATCATCTGTAGCCTAATAAATTGCATGGTTTCCCAAGTCGTAGTGGGAGGACCACACACCATCATCGCGTTACTCCAAGTTTACTTTGATATGATGGTTATTATATCAATATTTGCACATATATGATGATTATTATATCAATATTTGTGTATAAAGGAGTTTCCACTGCCATTTCTCGCATAATTAATTTTACAGACACAAAAATATTCCACCATGTCCAACGTACAAATTATCTGTCTGCATTTATAAAATTGTACCGAAACGTTCTGTTTCCATCACAGCTGTCGTGATTTTCTTTTTTAACGGTATGACTTTACTCACATAAAAACTGTGGATGGAAACTTGGTTAGTGTGACAGTTGGTGGTCGTCAGATTTATGCTGCAGAATGAGAAGACAGATGCTGTTCTCCTTCTAGCTAACTATAATAAATCACTTGAAACGACACTACAGTTTACAGTGATCTTTATTTATGTACAGCTCAAAGTGGTAAGAGTATTTGTGATTGAGAAAATGCTTATCAAAGCAATTTCGCCAGGAGAGATCAGGATCATGGATGTTCTTGGCTAGCTAAGCCACGCTTGTGCTTAGCTAGCTATCCAGCTAGCTAACCTTGTGTTCACAGTACAATTGTCAGAAAGGGTTTAGCTAGCTATATATGGTAACATTTGACCAGTAATAGTTGAATTATTTTCATGTGGTAGTTAGCCACATTTTGATTAGATAGCTTGCTGGCTGCAGCACCAATGGCTAGCTAGATAGCAGAAATATTGTTTCCCAAGAAGCTAACATTCATTATACTGTACATGTGTTGTATCATCCAACAAGTCTTATCAACTAAAACATTTAGCTAATCTTAGCTGTTTGAATGGCAGCCTCATCAAATTGGATGGACGTCAAATACTGACTTGTATCACGGGTGACCTGGCTGCATTATCTGCATTTGCGTATAATCATTATTGACCTACATGTTTATTTCCCAGATCATGTCAGTATCATTTGTTTCATTTCATAAAAGCCATGTCTGTAGCTTGTGTTCCTTGCAGTAAGCAATTGTGCTTTTCCTTTTGCCCTCAAATGATCCTTGCATTTATTGGACAGCAAATGTCATTCACCAAAAAGTAGAAATGACAGCTAAAATGTAGTCATATTTTTTTGTGTGTGGAGGCTTATTTAATTAAGCCTAAATTAGCATTATTATCAAGAGTTATGGTTTTGTGGAGACCTTTGCCTGTCACCTTTAAAAACACGTGATAAGAATCACTGATGCTCTTTATGTGGCATTAAAGGAAAATGTGATTGGCATATGATGCAGCTGTGGATCATAATATCAGCAGACAGATAGCACCCATCAGTGCTGTGTGTGCGTGTGCATGTCAGACAGAAAACTATTTGCTCTCATAGGTAGGTCTTTGAATTTGCGATTGGAATACTAATTGCTTAGCAGAGTGTTGTCTTTTAAAATACTAACATCTCATTATTTTTTAACTGAGCTGACTGTCTGTTTGAAACAGCACAAACAGGATCAAAGACAGAAATACTCCTCCATTAGGTCTATTACAGCACCAGTCAAAGGAATTAGAGGGGAAAATATTCTGATAATGCGGGGGACATCAGAATAGTGTGGTCATGAAGTGAAAGCCCAGTGGCTTAAAGTCACATGCTGCCAGACAGACAACTCCTAATCTCCACAAACACAAACACACTGGCAAGGCAACTTTATCAAATATGATCACAGCGGATAGACACACACACACACACACACCCTCCCCCTGTGTCACGCTCTGGCTCCGGGACTCTGTATATTGAGCCAGGGTGTGTTCATTCATTGGGTGTATTTCTATGTTGGTATTTCTGTTGGGTTCATTTCTATGTTTGAGATAATGACTCCCAATCAGGGGCAACGAGTGTCAGCTGTGGGCTGGTTGTCTCTGATTGGGAGCCATATTTAATCTGTATGTTTTCCTTTGGGTGTTGTGGGTTTTTGTTCCGTGTTCAGTCAGTGTTACTGTGGACTTCACGATCGTGTTTTGTTTTGTACTTGTGCTTTAACTAATTAAAGTCATGTTCGTTTCACACGCTGCGCCTTGGTCTACTCCTTCTCGTCAAGACGATCGTGACAGAAAAACCCACCATACAAAGACCAAGCAGCGTGTCCAGGAACACACGCAGGAGGTGACGCTGGTGGATGTCCTCCTCGGTTGGGGGCAAATTACCGAGGAGAAGGCCGTCCGGTACCGGAAGGCGATGAAGGGGGAGACCCAGGCAGGAGTGGAGAAGCGGCGTCAACCGGGCCGTGGTCGGAAAGGCGAGAGGCACCCCCAATAATTTTTTAGGGGGGGGCACACGGCATGGGCGACTGGGCAGCAGGAGGCTGCCACAGGGCGGATTGGGAGATTAAGAGAGGAGGCCACCGGCTTTTGGGGGCCAGAAGGCAGGTTGGCGGAGCCTGGATGGAGAGCAGAGCCAACTCCCCGTACTCAGGCATGGCAGCATGAGACTGGGCAGGTTCCGCGGTATGCGGAGATGCGCACTGTGCCGCGAGTGGTCCGGCATAGTCCGGTACGTCCTGTGCGAGCACCCCGCACGTGTTGTGCGAAGGTGGGCATGCAGCCAGGACGGAGTATGCCGGCTCAGCGCTCGCGGCCTCCAGTGCCTCTCCTCGGTCCCGGATATCCTGCGCCAGTGTCACGTGCTGTTATGCCAGTACGGGTACACAGCCCTGTACGTCCTGTGCTGATGCCTCACACAGAGTGTGTGAAGGTAGGCATTCAGCCAGGACGGGTTGTGGCAGCTCTTCACTCCAGGTCTCCTATCCGTCTCCATAGCCCAGTCCGGCCTGTTCCTGCTCCACGCACGAAGCCTACGGTGTGCGTTGCCAGCCCTGTTCGGCCTGTCCCTGCTCCACGCACCAAGCCTACGGTGTGCGTCGCCAGCCCTGCCCGGCCTGTTCCTGCTCCACGCACCAAGCCTACGGGGTGCGTCGTCAGCCCGGCCCGGCCTGTCCCTGCTCCACGCACCAAACCTACGGTGTGCGTCGCCAGCCCTGCCCGGCCTGTTCCTGCTCCACGCACCAAACCTACGGTGTGCGTCGCCAGCCCTGCCCGGCCTGTTCCTGCTCCACGCACTAAGCCTACGGTGTGCGTCGCCAGCCCTGCCCGGCCTGTTCCTGCTCCACGCACTAAGCCTACGGTGTGCGTCGCCAGCCCAGCCCGGCCTGTCCCTGCTCCACGCACAAAGCCTACGGTGTGCGTCGCCAGCCCGACCCGGCCTGTTCCTGCCACTCGCACCAAACCAGGGGTGCGAGTCGCCAGCCTGGTCCAACCCGTTCCTGCTACTCGCACCAAGCCAGGGATGCGAGTCGTCAGCCTGGTCCAGCCCGTTCCGGCTACTCGCACCAAGCCAGGGAATGGAGTCGTCAGTCCGGTGAGGCCCGTTCCTGTTCCACGCACCAAGCCAGGGGCGCGTGTCGTCAGTCCGGCTCCGACCAGCGGGGCTAGACAGGACCAGGGGTACTTTGGGGGGTTGGAGAGGAGGTGGGGATCAAGGCCGGAGCCAGAACCACTGCCGAGGAGGTATGCCCACCCAGCCCTCCCTTGTTTAGCCCTTATTGAGGCGCGGTCGCAGAGATAATGTACTCCCGAGTGGCGCAGTGGTCTAAGGCACTGCATCGCAGTGGTTCGAATCCAGGCTCTGTCGCAGCCGGCCGCGACCGGGAGACTCATGGGCGGCGCACAATTGGCCCAGCGTCGTCCAGGGTAGGGGAGGGAATGGCCGGCAGGGATGTAGCTCAGTTGATAGAGCATGGCGTTTGCAACGCCAGGGTTGTGGGTTCGATTCCCACGGGGGGCCAGTATTAAAAAATAATATGTATTCACTAACTGTAAGTCGCTCTGGATAAGAGCGTCTGCTAAATGACTAAAATGTAAATGTAAATGTAATAATGACTCCCAATCAGGGGCAACGAGTGTCAGCTGTGGGCTGGTTGTCTCTGATTGGGAGCCATATTTAATCTGTATGTTTTCCTTTGGGTGTTGTGGGTTTTTGTTCCGTGTTCAGTCAGTGTTACTGTGGACTTCACGATCGTGTTTTGTTTTGTACTTGTGCTTTAACTAATTAAAGTCATGTTCGTTTCACACGCTGCGCCTTGGTCTACTCCTTCTCGTCAAGACGATCGTGACACCCTGTCCCGTCCACTGGCTGGGGCGTGTTATTCAGTCAAACATACAAGACTGGTGCTCTGTGACAGCTAACAGTCTGATCAATACTAACCCAGACAGGGCCGAGGCATTGGTCAGGAGCCAGACTAATCAACTCTCAGCTAGGTTTGATGAGGCAAGCCCAGCATCTCAGCCAAGCAATCTACTAACCAAACATATCATTACTCCTGTTAAAAGAGAAATCCACTCAAAAACTATTGTTTGGTATTTTTTTCATTAGTCCACTTTAAATATAGTCCCCAAAATGTTTGCACGTCAGCAGTCAAGTTTTCAAGATATAGCACTTTCAAGCAGGTAGAAATATTACACCTTTTACTGCCTGCTTGAAAGTGCTATATCGGATTTTTCCTTTAAGATAAATTAGGACATTTATATATATATATATATATATATATATATATACAGTGAGGGAAAAAAGTATTTGATCCCCTGCTGATTTTGTACGTTTGCCCACTGACAAAGACATGATCAGTCTATAATTTTAATGGTAGGTTTATTTGAACAGTGAGAGACAGAATAACAACAATAAATGTTGTTCCACTCCTCTTTGCAGATCTTCTCCAAGTCATTAAGGTTTCGAGGCTGACGTTTGGCAACTCGAACCATCAGCTCCCTCCACAGATTTTCTATGGGATTAAGGTCTGGAGACTGGCTAGGCCACTCCAGGACCTTAATGTGCTTCTTCTTGAGCCACTCCTTTGTTGCCTTGGCCGTGTGTTTTGGGTCATTGTCATGCTTGAATACCCATCCACGACCCATTTTCAATGCCCTGGCTGAGGGATGGGGATGGTGTTCTTGGGGTCATAGGCAGCATTCCTCCTCCTCCAAACACGGCGAGTTGAGTTGATGTCAAAGAGCTCGATTTTGGTCTCATCTGACCACAACACTTTCACCCAGTTCTCCTCTGAATCATTCAGATGTTCATTGGCAAACTTCAGACGGCCCTGTATATGTGCTTTCTTGAGCAGGGGGACCTTGCGGGCGCTGCAGGATTTCAGTCCTTCACGGCGTAGTGTGTTACCAATTGTTTCTTGGTGACTATGGTCCCAGCTGCCTTGAGATCATTGACAAGATCCTCCCGTGTAGTTCTGGGCTGATTCTTCACCGTTCTCATGATCATTGCAACTCCACGAGGTGATGACTTGCATGGAGCCCCAGGCCGAGGGAGATTGACAGTTATTTTGTGTTTCTTCCATTTGCGAATAATCACACCAACTGTTGTGACCTTCTCACCAAGCTGCTTGGTGATGGTCTTGTAGCCCATTCCAGCCTTGTGTAGGTCTACAATCTTGTCCCTGACATCCTTGGAGAGCTCTTTGGTCTTGGCCATGGTGGAGAGTTTGGAATCTGATTGATTGATTGCTTCTGTGGACAGGTGTCTTTTATTCAGGTAACAAACTGAGATTAGGAGCACTCCCTTTAATAGTGTGCTCCTAATCTCAGCTCGTTACCTGTATAAAAGACACCTGGGAGCCAGAAACCTTCTGATTGAAAGGGGGTCAAATACTTATTTCCCTCATTAAAATGCAAATCAATTTATAACATTTTTGACATGCTTTTTTCTGGATTATTTTGTTGTTATTCTGTCACTGTTCAAATAAACAGGGGATCAAATACTTTTTTCCCTCACTATATATATATATATATATATATATATATATATATATATATATATATATATATATCTAATGGGCCAGTACCAGGAACAAGGAGGGATTCAGACCAACAGTGATTAATTTGCCTGAGGAGGAGGATGGGGATGCGGGTAAAAGCCGGATGACAACGGTCTATTTTAAGCCTGGCTGGATCAGTAAACAGTCTAAGTATGAGATCAGGATGGTAAAGGAAATGAGAGTCAATGAGGAGGTTGATTAAATAAATCCTTTGCCTGAGATCACGTTGAAAAGGGGGGAAATTAAGGGAGACTTGATAGAGCTGTCTGTGTGACTTCCTCAAAGTCAACTCATCATCATCTCATTTGTGATGTTTTACAGCTCCCCTCATCATCTTCTACCTTCACATATCCCACCTTTACAATCTATTTAGTGGGGAACAGCCAACAGGCTATCAGCTAAATAGACTGCTGCCGGAGACTTCCTGAACCTCCCCTTAAGCACAGCACAAACTCATCACTAAAATAGCACTTTTCAAAATACACAAGGTTAGCATCCCATGGCCTGAATTTGACAAAGTATTAATTTCTTTGGACTAAGCAATCACATTTTTTGCAGACACAAAAATAGGGCTGCCTGAAATGTCCTTAGGTTACCCACAATCCTACGGGCAAATTAAATTACTTGCAGAAAATGAACTGCCATGCAACAGTCATTTCCACCGAGCTAATTTTCCCAGCCAACCATGCAGCGGGAGGACAAACAGAGCGGGCTCATTTTCATAGATTACAGTAGGTGTCTGTGGATTTGGTATTCCGAGTTCACTTCATATCTAATGTAAACACTCGCCAAGACTCTCTACCCTCATTTTAGCTTCTGACATTTTAATTTCAGATTTCTAGATTTCTATGATTAAAACAGTCGTAAGAGCTTAGACTAGATGAGTGAGCTTGGTAAATGTAAGCTTGGTATAATTTATGTTTTTTTTTCTTCTTTTAAATGAAATACACAGTGCTTATAAAGACACTGATATGAGAAGAATCCAATTCGGTCACCAAAAATATTTAAATGAATTCCACAAGTAACTGTCCAAGGCTTTGTAGAGAATATCAGATAAGTTTAATATACATTATAGCGTATGATCTCTGTATATGCTGATACTGTACAGTGGTATTTTCATAGAGGGAAAGAGCAAAAGGGATGGCCACTTTGGACAGACTGGGAATGGATGATCTCTGAGTACTGGCTATGAGGTAGAGCAGCAAAGATGCTTACTGTAAGTGAGAGCCTTGTTCCAATGACTGTGGGACTGGAACTACCGTCAAACACACATGCACACACTCACGCATTTACGACCGCACACACACACACACACACACAAACACACACAAACACACAAACACACAAACACAAAAGTCCAGGAGGCAGTAGTGGAACCGTGGTCCGATCATCTCCACCCAAAGGGTTAACCTCTCAAATCGTTTTCAATCAGGACAGGGATTATCTGCCATAACCCTTGGGGTTTGGACTCAATCTTGGGCCTGGAGGAGTGAAGTGGAGCAGGGATTTCCCCAAGGAAGAATCACTCATCTCTGACCCAAGCCAAGCCAGGCCTGGCTCCACAAGGCCTTAAAACACTGGGCTCAGTCCATTCACTCCTCTCCCATCTCTAAATCCCAGTATGGGGCTATGAAGAGCAATGGGACTCAAGCACAGAGGCCTAACAGCATCTGCAGTGGGTCAACGGATTTGGGAAGTTCAGGTGGCATACAGATTGATCTCTCAAATAAATATTGTGACCAGAGAGGGTAAGCATATCTCACTCGACTCTCCTTGATCCCCACCCGACGCAATGCAACAAATCCATGTCAGTTTCAGGTTCAGAGATTATTAAATGTGGGACGTTTTTGGCAGCCAGTCACAGGTCCCATTCAAACAATAACTAATCTAGTAGAGGTTTCATCTTTTGTTATCTGTACTGAATATCCCTCCCTGTGCCTTTTACTCATATAATAGGATATGAACTGTGGATTAACACAAGGTCAGGGTACGCTTTGGGATATCACTGTATCAGAAGATAGAGTATGTTCTACTGTTTTTCAGTATACTCATCTAAAACATTCCAATAAAAGCAATATTATTCTGCTGTGTGATGTGCATCCGAAGCAGTGAGTAGAGCTGTTGCAAAACAGATTGAATTGTGTGTTTCGGCGCGATAGAGCTGCCTGCGTAATAAGTTAATTTCTGCCCAAAGGAGTCAGGCAGCTGTTAGTTATTTGTTTTCTTGCTCCATTACATTTATGCATTATTTATGAACTAAAATACCCAGAGATCCCTGTTCAAACATTAATGGGATGTTAAGATATGAAGGCTGCCGAATAATTTCCCAATTATTTCCCTGTCTATGGAAGAGCGCCTTCTGAACCTCTTCCAGTCGGGAGTGAAGTAGACGGGGACTAGCATACGACAAGTCTGTAATCTGTGTAGGGAGCAGAACGGCAAGACGAGTCCCAGCCACACCAGCGTTCAACCGTCCCACAGCACGGCCTTGGCGACACGCCCTGGCGCCAATCAAGTGGCCTTAAGTTACCATTTAAATGCATGGAACTTATCCTTCATGAAGTGCCTCTCTCATACATCATGGTGATACACTTTTCCCACAAGGCCTAAAATGACACTTATTATTGATTTATTTTCACTAACTTCCTACAACTCACAACATACAATACATGACCAAAAGTATGTGGACATCTGCTCATCAAACATCTCATTACAAAATCATGGGCATTCATATGGAGCTGGTCACCCCTTTGCTGCTATAACAGCCTCCACTCTTCTGGGAAGACTTTCCACTAGATGTTAGAACATTGCTGCGGGGACTTGCTTCCATTCAGCCACAAGAGCATTAGTGAGGTCGGGCACTGATGTTGGGCAATTAGGCCTGTATGGAACTCGCATTGTGCACGGGGGCATTGTCATGTGGAAACAGGAAAGGGTCTTCCCCAAACTCTTGCCACAGAATCGTCTAGACTGTCATTGTATGCTGTAGTGTTAAGATTTCCTTTCACTGGAACTAAGGGGCCTAGCCCAAACCATGAAAACAGCCCCAGACCATTATTCCTCCTCCACCAAACTTTACAATTGGCACTATGCATTCGGACAGGTAGTGTTCTCCTGGCATCCGCCAAACCCAGATTCGTCCGTCGGACTGCCAGATGGTGAAGCGTGATTCATCACTCCAGAGGACACGTTTCCACTTCTCCAGAGACTAATGGCGGAGAGCTTTACAAACTGCCTCTGGAAGCAAATTGGTAGTGAGTGTTGTAACCGAGGACAGATTATTTTTACACACTACGCGCTTCAGCACTCGCCGGTCCCGTTCTGTGAGCTTGTGTGGCCTACCACTTCGCGGCTGAGCCGATGTTGCTCCTAGACGTTTCCACCTCAAAATAACAGCACTTACAGTTGACCGGGGCAGCTCAAGCAGGGCAGAAATTTGACAAACTGACTTGTCGGAAAGGTGGCATCCTATGACAGTGCCACGTTGAAAGTCACTGAGCTCTTCATTAAAGGTCATTCTTCTGCCAATGTTTGTCTATGGAGAGTGCATGGCTGTGTGCTCGATTTTATACACCTGTCAGCAACGGGTGTGGCTGAAATAGCGCAATCCACTAATTTGAAGGGGTGTCCATATAATTTTGTACTCATAAAATCCACTTAACATGAAAGGAGGTTAACATTTGTTATGTGTTCTGTGAATGTTTTCATAATCCAATAAAAAATCCTATTTGTAAATTGTATTTTACATAAGGATTTATGTTCTGAGCCAGGGGTCAGCACGTCATGGTAGCATTCGTCATAGTAACAGAGGGGACGCAGTAGCACTTAGTGATAAAAGTCTTGATGCATTAGTATTAGTAATATTAGTAAACCCACATTAAACAAATAGGATGTAGAATTGATCATCAATAGTCATCAAAAGCCATCAGTGTTTGAGAGTGTATCAGTACATACAGAATATGTTCTGCACACGAAGCAGTACAATACAATCTATAGACAGTAAAGTCATATCAACAGCATTATGTATGTAGTACGTACAACATTCACAGCTAATTTATCTGACTATCTGATTGTGACCTGGATATTCTAGCTATGCAATGAGAGAGATGCACAGACAAACATTATATCCAAGCAGTGCTCTTACCTAAGAGTGAAGCTCTCCACAGCAGACACATTGGACAGGAACACGTAGAAGGTGGCCACGTCGGTGGTCCTCAGTGGTTTGGAGGAGGTCTGGACCACCACAGCTCCCCCTAGCCTCAGACGCAGAAATGTAGGGTTCCCAGGCGGGGCTTTTAGGAGGTTGACACTCCCTACCCTCCTCATTGGTATACCAGACCCCACTGGGCCGCCCCTCCCCACCCCCACACGCTGCAGGCTGTCCTGGGGCACACACTTGCCCGTCCGGTCCCGTCGGCTTTGGAAGTAGATCTCTACGGGGTTCCCCTGCACCTCTCCCAGTCTCTCCCTGGGGCTGAACCAGGCTGGCTCGGGCTTCAACTGGGCCACACAGAATCCCCCTGGTGACAGCAGGCATGCCCCCCGCACCTCCCGTGTCTCCCAGAAGGCATACGCTGTCACACAGTGCGCCCCCTCCTCCGCCGCTCCCTTCCTCCCACCACTACCCCTGTCCTCCCTTTCCCCCGCCTTCATCCCAGCATCACCTCCACTGGCCATACCAGGCATGTGGAAGATGATCCTGACGATAGGCGCGGAGGAGCGGACCTGCCGGGCCAGGATGACAGGAAGGATCCTACGGCCGCTGAGGAGCAGCTCTGGGCCGATGGTCCTCTCCACAGACAGGGGGCCATACGTGGCATTGACGGCCGGCTGCAGGAGGCCCGCCCCGGGGTTGGTGATGAGGAAGGCCTGTCTCTGGGCCTGCAGGCCAGAGTTCCCCAGCAGCTCTTGGCTATTCTCCCTCAGCAGCAGGTGGTCTGCATTGAGGATCTGGTAGCCCACTGAGGGGTAGACAGGGAACGGAGCTTGGTTCTTGGTGTCTTCTGACATCTCCTGGCAGTGCACACCTAGAGGATGAGATATCAAGTACAGCTGTTAGCATAGTGCAAAACTCACAGAGCAAATGTGTGTCTATTCAAAGTAGCAGCATTATTATGGTTTTCCTAAAATGAGTCTAAATGTTAAAAAATTGTGTTGGATAAAAGAAACGCTGAGGCCATTCTCATGCACAGTGACCATGGTTATTCAGTGGATTCAGCGGAAGTCTAGAAGAGATGACCCGCATTTTCAGGGTAGGGTTGCTGAAAGCCAATACACTGTACATCAACCACTCATCACACGGAATGCCCTGGCTAGCCCACTATCCTCCTGCCCCACTATACAGCCCATCCTGATATCCAGCACAATTCCTTTCAATTTAAACATGACCAAGAACAGCTGAGTAGCTTAACAGCAGTGTGCAGTTGGAATGATACAGTAACAAGGCAAAGTATGAGACAACTTTATCTAGGCAGTCTTTTTCTACCACAACTTCAAGGTCCGTATGTGTTGAATCCGGTTGTCATATACACTGAGTGAACAGCCTCAATTTGTCGGGGCATGGACTACAAGGTGTCGAAAGCGTTCCACAGGGATGCTGGCCCATGTTGGCTCCAATACAGTTGTGTCAATTAGGCTGGATGTCCTTTGGGTGGTGGACCATTCTTGATACACATGGGAAACTGTTGAGTGTGAAAATCCCAGCAGCGTTGCAGTTCTTGACACACTAGAAACAGTGTACCTGGCACCTACTACCATACCCCATTCAAAGGCACTTACATATATTGTGTTGCCCATTCACCCTCTGAATTGCACACATACACAATCCATCTCAATTATCTCAAGGCTTAAAAATCCTTCTTTAACCTGTCTACTCCCCTTCATGAAGTGGATTTAACAGGTGACATCAATAAGGGATCATAGCTTTCACCTGGATTCACCTGATCAGTATGTCATGGAATGAGTAGGTGTTCCTAGCAAAGCACCCCCACAACATCACACCTCCTCCTCCATGCTTTCCGGTGGGAACCACACATGCGGAGATCATCCGTTCACCCACACCGCGTTTCACAAAGACACAGCAGTTGGAACCAAAAATCTCAAATTTGGACTCCAGACCAAAGGACACATTTCCACCGGTCTAATGTCCATTGCTCGTGTTTCTTGGCCCAAGCAGGTCTTTTCTTCTTATTGGTGTCCTTTAGTAGTGGCTTCTTTGCAGCAATTCGACCATGAAGGCCTGATTCACACAGTCCCCTCTGAACAGTTGCTATTGAAATGTGTCGGTAACTTGAACTCTGTGAAGCATTTATTTGGGCTGCAATCTGAGGTGCAGTTAACCCCCCCCTTCACTATTATTCTACAATGTAAACAATAGTACAAATAAATACAAACCCTTGAATGAGTAAGTGTGTCAAAACTGTTGACTGGTAGTGTATATATTTATTTTTTTACATAATATTGGTTTTGGCCTTTACTACTAAAGCCCATAGAAACGCGTTGAATAACACATTATTTTCATAGTATTTTAGGTGAAACTGTTCGGACGCTACAGACGATTACGTGAGAAGATTTATCTGTTATGTAACTTAGATTGACGCACTGGTGCATCAATCGACTCTAGGGGGTTGAACACTATTATGCAACTTATTATGTGACTTGTAAATCACATTTTTACTCCTGAACTTATTTAGGCTTGCCATAACAAAGGGGTGGAATACTTATTGACTCAAGACTTTTCAGCTTTTCATTTTGTATTAATTTGTAAAAATGTCTAAAACATAATTCCACTTTGACATTATGGGGTATTGTGGTAGGCCAGTCACACAAAATTTCAATTTAATCCATTTTAAATTCAGGCTGTAACACAACAAAATGTGGAAAAGGTCATGGGGTGTGAATACTTTCTGAAGTCACTGAGTGTACAAACATTAGGTACACAATAAAAAAATATATTTTTTAAAAGGCACTAAAGTAAAACTGCAAAAAATGTACTTGATGTTCTGAATACAAAGCATTATGTTTGGGGCAAATCCAATACAACATATTTTCAAGCATGGTAGTGGCTGCATCATGTCATGTGTATGCTTGTCATCGGCAAGGACTAGGGAGGCCCAGAAGCACAGGCAAAATCCTAGAAGAAAATCTGGTTCAGTCTGCTTTCCAGCAGAAACTTCACCTTTCAGCAGGACAATGACCTACAACCCAAGGCCAAATATACTGGAGTTGCTTACCAAGACAACATTGAATGTTCCAGTGGCATAGTTACAGTTTTGACTTAAATTGGCATTAAAATCTATGGCAAGACTTGGAAATGGCTGTCTAGCAATGATCAACAACCAACTTGACAGAGCTTGAAGATTTTTCAAAATAATAATGTGCAAATATTGTTCAATCCAGGTGTGCAAAGCTCTTAGAGACTTACCCAGAAAGACTCACAGCCTTGACTGCTGCCAAAGTCTAACATGTATTGACTCAGGGGTATGAATACTTACAGTGCAGTGAAAAGGTATTTGCCCCCGTTCTGATTTTCTCTATTTTTGCATATTTTTGATACTGAATGCTATCAGATCTTCAACCAAAACCTAATATTAGATAAAGGGAACCTGAGTTTAAAAATAACATAACAAATGTGTATTTATTGTATTTATTTAATTAACAAAGTTATGCAACACCCAATTCCTCTGTGTGAAAAAGGAATTGCTCCCTTACACTCAATAACTGGTTGTGCCACTTTTAGCTGCAATGACTGCAACCAAATGCTTCCTGTAGTTGTTCATCAGTCTCTCACATCACTGTGGAGGAATTTTGGCCCGCTATTGCATGAAGAACTGCTTTAACTCAGCAACATTTGTGGGTTTTTAAGCATGAACGGCTTGTTTAATGTCCTGCCACAACATCTCAATTGGGAGTAAGTCTGGACTTTGACTAGGCCATTCCAAAACTTCAAATGTGATGCTATTTAACCATTTTCATGTAGACTTTATTCTGTGTTTTGGATCATTGTCTTGCTGCATGACCCAGCTGCGCTTCAGCTTCAGCTCACAGACGAATGGCCTGACATTCTCCTGTAGAATTCTCTGATACAGAGCAGAATTCATGGTTCCTTCTATTAAGGCAAGTCGTCCAGGTCCTGAGGCAGCAAAGCATCCCAAACATCACACCACCACAACCATGCTTGACCGTTGGTATAAGGTTCTTACTGTGGAATGCAGTGTTTGGTTTTTGTCAGGCATAATGGGATCCATGTCGTCCATAAAGTTATACTTTTGACTCATCTGTCCATAGAACATTCTTCCAAGAGTCTTGATCATCATCCAGGTGCTTCCAGGTGCTTTTTGGAAAACTTGAGTCAACTTTTTGGATGAGATGGGTTCCATTATGTCTGGCGAAAACCAACCACTTGAATGTTGATCTTGACATGCTGTGCATCTTTGAAGTAATTTGTCAAAAGACGTTCTACACATCAAGCCTCAAACACCTGAGTGTGTTGTTCTGTTCTCAATGGCCAGAGACGAGCTGGCTTTAGACAACAAGAGCGTAATGATACTTTTCCACAGGGAGGCCAAAGACCTTATGTACCACCGATCACACATGCAAAATATTAATGAACACAATGCGAAATCATTAGCATTTTGTTAGAGGAGAGTAAGCAGTCTCTGGCCAATTACTGTTGGGAAACGGAAGGGTTGTGCTGCCCTTCATGGCTCAACCTATGTGACCTTTCTCTCACGAAGAGGGTCAATCAAAATCACATTTTCATTTCCAAGGATAAACCGGGCTTGTGGAGGGTCATGAGGTGAAATTGTGCACAAAGAAAATATGAATGCTTCCTGACGTTCTAATCTCTCTACAAGCTAGACCTACATTTAGGCACAACTTGGATATCTTAATGAGTGCACAGCAATGGAAAATAATATATTCATGTCCAGGCAGGGAGGAAATCAAAA
The DNA here is from genome assembly GCF_020615455.1 of Coregonus clupeaformis. Taxonomy (NCBI): domain Eukaryota; kingdom Metazoa; phylum Chordata; class Actinopteri; order Salmoniformes; family Salmonidae; genus Coregonus; species Coregonus clupeaformis. Next base: position 22,215,344 of record NC_059218.1, on the reverse strand, counting down.
GACTGACCTCTATCATTTTAATACAAACGTGAAGAGCGCAGTGGCACAGCAATGCCCACCAAAGAAGGATGAGAAGGCACACCACACACACACACACCAGTCTGAAATCTTTATCAACAGAAGACAGACAGCTTGGCTTGATTTTCACTCTGGCACCTCATCCTCTGGCCAAACAGACCCCAAAACACACACATCTAGTGAAGAAATCATGTCTACATGAACCTACACCACCACGTGTGACCGCAGCACTCCATAATGATTAAACTTGGACCTGTCGGTGGAATACTGGTACTGTCCACACAAGGGGGTTCAAGCATTCTGCGTGCAATGTCATCTACTCCAGGGGTATCAAACATACGGCCAGCGGGCCAGAAGGGGTCCAATCAAATCGAAATAATAATGGACTGTCATAGATACAGTGTAATCATACAGTGCGTCCCCCGGGGCAAAAATTAGTTTGACAGTCCTGAGCCACTCTATAGTACAGTAACTGAGACTGTTGACCCATCTTTCCTTGAGTGCTTTCATTAGTAGGCTACAACTATCACAGAGGGCATAGTTCCCATACTTTTGGGGAGATCAACATTTTAGTTCCTCATGCATACTGAAATGACAAGTTTACTAACCTCCCAGCTAGCACATAACGTTCTGAGAACCATCTGTTTCTTAGAGCTTGGTGAGAGCGTGGTTGACCTATGGTTATTTTGCATACAACCTTCCCAGCACGTTTAAGGAACTTCACAGAAAACGTTATTTTCTTGGTATTTCATTACTTTAACAGAATGTTTCCTGAAAGTTCAAACATGGTTATATTTAATTTCATTTTTGGTAATGTTCTAGGAACGTTCTCCAACTGGTTTGACATTGGGAATGTTCTCAAATAGTTCAGAGAACATTAAGAAACAATGTTCTTCTGTGGGAATTTCAGTACTTCAGCATAACGTTTCCTACAGTTTTCCTCATGGTTCTATATTTAAAGTCATGTTCTCTTTTTGAAAAATACATATTGTGATGCACTTGCACACATCATCAGTGATGTAACCTGAAATCGTCAGGTGTCTTAGGTCTTTCAACATCACACACCCTCGCCCAGGCGACCCAGGGGTTGATCAAGCTGTGACTTGTGTCCAAGTAGCATGTCTACTTCACCCACGGATCATTCCTCTTGATCCAAAGACACCTAGATGCTCTTTCAGCTGCCTCTGTGGTGGTCTTGATGGCCTTCCTTCTGTTGGCCACTGTGATACCCAGTAGGCTATAGGCCCTGTAGAGGGATTGACCAGCGAACCCTCTGCAGCCCACTTCAACAGGCTCACACATTGCTCTCCACCCCTGCCTGTGGCACTGCTCCACCAGGTTCTCATACGTCACCCTCTTTCTTTCGTTGGCCTCCTCAATGCGGTACTCCAAAGGGACGGTGAGCGCCAGTAAGATAACCTGCTTGGAGGTTTCGGAAAGCAGCACAATGTCTGGCCTCAGTGTCGTCGCTGTGATGATGTCAGGGAACTTGAGCTGCTTTCCCAGGTCGACTTTCAACTCCCAGTCTTGAGCTGTTTTGAGGAGAGCTTCTGGTAGCTGGTATTGGCTTTTCCCCAGCTCTGACAAATACAGATGCCTGCTTCGCTGATCGGAGGCGCTTGCAGTGGCTGATTCCACAGCAGATGGTATCCGCTATGGCTTTGAGCACCTGGTCGTGGCGCCAGCGGTAGCGACCCTCGCCTAAGGCTTTTGAGCAGCAGCTGAGGATGTGCTCAAGGGTTCCTCTTCAGGCACAAAAGGCATGATGGTCAATCAACGTTGCACCAGCAGAACAGATTAGATGGGCTTGGTAGGACATCGTAGACTGCCTGGATTAAGAACTTGATGCGATGGGGCTCGGCCTTCCACAGCTCGGTCCATGTGACCTGACGCTCCACCACTTGCTCCCATCTTGTCCAGGCTCCTTGTTGCTGCATTCCAACCATTTCTGCAGCATTGAAGGTCCCCAAAAACACAGTGGCCTCCATCATTCTTAAATGGAAGAAGTTTGGAACCACCAAGACTCTTTCTAGAGCTGGCCGCCTGGCCAAACTGAACAGTCGGGGGAGAAGGGCCTTGGTCAGGGAGGTGACCAAGAACCCGATGGTCACTCTGACAGAATTCCAGAGTTCCTCTGTGGAGATGGGAAAGCCTTCCAGAAGGACAACCATCTCTGCAGTACTCCACCAATCAGACCTTTATGGTAGAGTAGCCGGACGGAGGCCACTACAAGTGAAAAAGGCACATGACAGCCCTCTTGGAGTTTGTCAAAAGGCACCTAAAGGACTCTCAGACCATGAGAAACAAGATTCTATGGTCTAATGAAAACAAAATTGAACTCTTTGGCCTGAATGCCAAGTGTCACGTCTGGAGGAAACCTGGCACCATCCCTAAAGTGAAGCATGGTGGTGGCAGCATCATGCTGTAGGGATGTTTTTCAGTGGCAGGGACTGGGAGACTAGTCAGGATCGAGGGAAAGATTAACGGAGCAAAGTACAGAGAGATCCTTGATGAAAACCTGCTCCAGAGCTCTAAGGACCTCAGACTGGCGCAAAGGTTCACCTTCCAACAGGACAACGACCCTAAGCACACAGCCAAGACAACGCAGGAGTGGCTTCGGGACAAGTCTCTGAATGTCCTTGAGTGGCCCAGCCAGAGCCCGGACTTGAACCCGTCTCTGTAGAGATCTGAAAATAGCTGTGCTGCGACGCTCCCCATCCAACCTGATAAAGCTTGAGGGGATCTGCAGAGAAGAATGGGAGAAACTTCCCAAATACAAGTGTGCCAAGCTTATAGCGTCCTACCCTAGAAGACTTGAGGCTGTAATCGCTGCCAAAGGTGCTTCAACAAAGTACTGAGTAAAGGGTCTGAATACTTATGTAAATGTGATATTTCCGTTTGTTATTTTTAATACATTAGCAAAGATTTCTAACAACCTGTTTTTGCTTTGTTATTATGGGGTATTGTTTTTAGATTGAAAAACAAAAACAATTTAATCAATTTTAGAATAAGGCAGTAACGTAATAAAATGTGGAAAAAGTCAAGGAGTCTGAATACTTCCCGAATGCACTGTAATTCTATGAGTGGCGTACAGAGACGGCAGTCATTCAAAATCATGTTAAACACTATTATTTCACAAAGAGTGAGTCCATGCAACTTATTATGTGACTTGTTAAGCACATTTTTACTCCTGAATTTATTTAGGCTTGCGATAACAAAGGGTTTGAATACTTATTGATTCAAGACATTTCAGCTTTTCATTAATTTGTAAAAATGTCACTTTGACATTATGGGATATTTTGTGTAGGCCTGTGACAAAAAATCTAAATGTAATCCATTTTAAACTCAGGCTGTAACAAAACAAAATGTGGAAAAAGTCAATGGTTGAGAATACTTTCTGAAGGCACTGTACAAATATGTAGAAATGTAATTGGATTAGAATTCATGTGCTGGAGATTGAGAGAACTATGTACATCTTTCTGTTGTATAAATCAGTATTGGATTATGCTATTGACTGCAAGTACCAGAATGCTTTGCAACAGGAAGTGGAAGAGAACGCTCCAGTTATGAACAAGTGACAAGTGATTAGCCTGGCTTTCACTAGCAACTTTATTTTATTGTTTTGTAGAATCTAAAGTGGTAAAATTATTATCACTAAAATAAGCTTTCATCTTATTACAGACGTCCCGAGTCATTACTTTGAAGATAGTTATTCTATACCTAGCAGTGTATATCCAAAGGGATTTGCTAAAAAGGCAGCCCGCTTCCTGGACTTCTCTTTCTTGTGTCTTCTATGCCACTCATCTCTCTGCAAGGTCATGAGCTTCTTCCTGAGGATGTTACCTAGCTCTGACAAGGCTTTCTTCCTCACTCGCCTCCTTGAACTGTTGTCTCAAGATCCTCAACTCCTGCCTTATCTGGTGGATCTTTGCCACTCTATTGTTTGTGGTGTATGGGGCCTTCACTTTTGTTTTCTCCTCCGTGCTAAACCTCTCTGCAGCCAAGATAACAATGATTGTTGTCATTGTCTGGAGACTGAATGTTAAGAAACCTTGTTCTTCTGTGGGAATTTCAGTACTTTAGCATAACGTTTCCTACAGGTTTCCTCATGGTTCTATTTAAAGTAATGTTCTCAAATTGTTCCGAGGAACTTTAAGAAAACTTTAGTAATGTTCAGAGAACGTTCTAAGAATGTTATTTAAAAACATACATTCCGTTCTCGGAACGTGAAGAAAACGTTCCATAAAAAACACAAGAAAACTTTAGTAACGTTCAGAAAACGTTATAAGAATGTATTTTGAAAACAAATACATTCCGTTCTCAGCGTCAACAAAACTCTCTCTATTCTCTATCTTGTGAAGTGTGTCCAGGTGTGTTGGCCACGCTCACTAATTGGTCACACCTGCTCTTAATGAGTGCTTGTTTCCTTTGAAATGGGGTCTATTTGAATACACTAACATGAACAGCTTTGTATACGAAGAAACATGTCATGCTAGCTCCATCCTGGTGGCGCAGTGGACTAATTCCATGGATAGAGAACAGAAGATTATAGGTTTGAATCTCACTGATGCCGTGTCACAATAAAAAAGACATGTGTTTGCATGATTAATGCCTAAGGAAATACATTTCCATGTGCCCTATCTGTGCTTGGAGTAAAAAAAACATTCAGTGAATGTTTTAAGGAAGTTATAAAAAAATATCTCAAAAAAACCTCAGAGGAAAACCTTCAAGGAACCAGAGTAAAACGTTCTCAGAACCTCCTTGCAACCTAAAAATAAATGTTCCCAGAAGCGGATACATTTTCACTTCTATTCTCAGAACGTTTAAAAAACGTTCTGTTTTACCAGTCAGGAAACGTATGGCTTCGTTCCAACAACCAATGTGAAACCAAAAACATACATTCCCACAACTTTCATGGAACCAAATGTGCTATCTGGGCTCTCAGTGAACCAAGGGAAAATAAGCAATTTAGTCAAAATGAATAAACAGTAGTCATGCCAGACTATTCTCTAGCAAACATTGGCCTATGGCAGAGTTTCCCAAACTCGGTCGTGGGTACCCCCACCCCCCTACCCCGGGTGCACGTTTTGGTTTTTGCCCTAGCACTACACAACTGATTAAAATCATCAAAGCTTGATGATGAGTTGGTTATTTGAATCACCTGTGTAGTGCTAGGGCAAAAATCAAAACGTGCACCCAGAGGGGGCCCCAGAACCGACTTTGGGAAACCCTGGCCTATGGTCTCTCAAAGCATTATAGCATAAATGTTATTTTCAGGATTATCATCAAGTATAAGTGCAAACTAAAAAGTTGAGATATCATCAGTATGTTTCTCTTTAAAAAGTTGTATAATCTTTTACATTTTGTATGTAAATAGGAATGGTTATGTTTTTAATGAATGAGTGCCTCTAATTCAAAATATGGGGCTACTGTTATAAAATAAGCTTTTCCTTCAAATGTGTTTCCAACTGTCAAGTGGACACTACATCTATTTTTTTATCTGTTGATCAATTGTTTACTTTTAAGAAAACTATTGTCAGTTCAGTGAAGTAGCCTACAGTAAAGTACATCTGGGTGACAATCAAAATAAGTTGAATAAAATGAAAAATATATAATGTAGAAAATATATATATATATTGATCTAAAACAATTTCATAACCACCATCCATCAACGTAAAGTGGAAGCCTTACCTGTCAGAAGTGTGAAAATGAACACCGTGACAATTGGCAACATCACACGGAGAGGAAAGTAGAGTATATTGGCAAGTTGGAAAGTCCTGATCATCTACAGGAGCGCTCTTACACCGCACTGAGGGAATAACGTCTGTCTTTCTGCTGTCAATTGACACACATCTCTGGTAACTTAAATGTCTTCAATCCTCAACAAAGTAAAGGGCTCTGATGAAAATATATAACTCTATGTTAATAACAGATTCAACGTTAAATTCCTCTTCCAAATAATAACTCAGTGTTATTTAGGTCCACCTGCTTGGGTATCCAGATTACGTAAATTTTTGTATGTTGCCTCCATCTGATTTTTCTGCGTCAAATTCACTTTCGCCTGTTGTTCGCCAATTTGTAGGTTAGAACAAAATGTTCAAGCTGAGGGCTGTTTCTTCTTACAGTAAATCCACCGTTTAATGTTAACCCAAGTAATAGCACACTCCAGAGAGTAGACAGTGAACAGTGGCTAGTTTATATCCTGTTCCGTCCTGCATACAGAATGAGCAAACATCAAGGCAGGCTGTGCCATAGATCGGCTGTGCCCATCTTCCGTCCGATTAACGACTCTCGTGTGTAATCGCAGTGGGGGGAAAGGGCTGCGAGGAAATTAACTGCATGAGTAGTCAATAGAATCTAGTGATTTCTCAATGATTTATGGGCTATCCCATTTGGAATATGTTGTGTAACTACTATATACAATTCATAGTTGGCCTAGATATAGACCTACTTTGTAGGCTATATGCCTATATATTTGATTTAACTGGAATTTCTTTTGACTATTTGTTATATTGTCCTCTGTTTTTGGTAGCCTATGAATAAATACCCCATTATAAAGTTAGAGTTGAGAATAACATGCCTACTGTAATAAGAAATATGATTTATGTAAAGAGGACTTGCATATAATGCCCTGTCCAGATGTTCAAACGCCTCAAATCTGGACAAACAAGATTAATTTAGCTTACATAGGCCTAAAAGTATCCAAAAATATATATGAAAGTCCTCAACTTTGCGTACTAATGTAACTAATGTAATTACATCAAATCAATGAATAAGGCACCAACAATTTAGTGCACTAGGCAAAGCTGATGCCCATTTGAAGACACCGATGTGGTCCTGCATGGCAGACACTTTGCAGCCAGTGGCATGCATACCAGCAGCATCTATTGACCAATGTTCACGTTCTTCAGCAGAACAACAAACAGAAATGGGACACGTTTCAAACCAAACCCTTAGCACCTATGACAAGACATTTCGGTGATTCTCTATAGTAGATCTGAAAGAACTGGATGCAAATTTAAACCCTGACCTGACCTACCAGAGGGCTTGGTGGAGATATACATGATCTCACTGAACTCTATCCCATCCTCTCAGATAATTTACTGTAGAATTGCCACACTCCTTTTGCCTAAGCAAGCACGTCTCAAATACTATAGAAATTCCCTTAAATGTGCAGTGTCTGTACTGCATTTAACATTAACCCAGTCTTGTTATAAAATATCAGGCCCTCACTAGATGTAATAGTACACTGAACATCATGGTGTGTAAGATATTAATTAAAATGCCATGCAGCTTCCCATGATGATGATGTTACCCTGCTGGGGCAGTAGAGAGATGATGAGATGGACACTTTTAGGGCCGATGGAGGTGAGGATATGTCTCATCAACGCTGTGTCATCCACTCTGGATCCACACCAAGTCTGTGGCTGCCTGGCAGGCTGGATGAGAGAACATGAACTTTACAGTAAACCTACAGAGTTTAATCAGCCAATATTACTGTCAGACCTGTCCTGTACTCCTCTCATCTCTTTGACTCCCTTTCTGTTTGGACTGAGTGGCAGAGGGTGTCCCAGACTCCCGGTGTCCTGTGGTTTGATAGCCGCGTGTTGTTTGACTGTGCAAGGACACCTGTCAACACTCCTTTATGCTTGAAATAAATCAGTTAGCCAGGGAACATGGCTGCCAAGCCGACGCCACTCTCCACCCTCTGCTTCAGAGGGCGTCCTGCTTTTTAATGGGGGTGCCACTGCCAAGGTAGCAGCTTTATGCAGGGATAAACAAATACAAATAAATAAACATCCCATCCCTGACAGCGCCAGCAGATTAGCATAAATATGTGTCTTAGAGAAATTAAAGTGCCTCTAAACAGCTATAAAGAATAACCAGAGGAAGTCTGCTGTAATCCATCCTGTACCCCCTAGTGTGTGATATGTTTAACATTATCAAAATACCCTCTACCACAAGCTAAACAAGGCCTGGTAGTTTCAAATGAGCATTAATTTGGCAGGTTGGCATGTATTGGGATGACTCATGTAGTGGGGTAGCTCTGCAGAGTGGTCACTAGCTGGCACAGCCACAAAGAAATACAATCTGATGTTAAACCTAACACTAACCACACTGCTAACCCTAACCTTCAATTAGGACCAAAAAGCTCATTTTGGTTTTCATGAATTTGTATAATATTGCCAATTTTGACTTTGCAGCTGGCCCATCTAGTGGAAATCGCTCAGTTCTGTTTCCAAGGCAGGATTCATGACAAACGTCAACTTGCATTAATTTGTGGTACAGTGTTAGCTGAGATTTGTATCTCTCTCCGCTTCTGCAATGTGCGTGTTGGCGGTGGCAACCGTTGGTTCTGAGAACTGTTCCAGATCTTAGCTGTGTCGCTCTAGACATGCAGGTGGTCTGGTCACTGCTGTTGGCCTGATAAACTAGCCATAGAGTATCAGGTGGCCAAAAGGTTGAATGGAAATCTAGAGTGGGTCAACCCTGATCAACCCTGATTACTGAATGGATGTCCAGCTGTTCAGACAGATGAGCAGAGAAGAATGATTCCCTCATATGTTGATTGGTAGGAGGAGCTTAGTGGGGATGAAAGAGAGGCTGAAATAATTTGTGTAAGAAAAAACAGCAAATTATGTGTTTGGGGCTGTGACCAATGATGTACAGTATATAATCTCTGGATTGTTGATGCTATGTATTGGCCAATAAGAGACTTTCATTTTTTATTTGTATGTTTAGGTCACATATAATTTTTAAGCATGCATTGGGGTGCCTGTAATAGAATAAACGTGGCAAAAACAAATGTAGAAATTATAGCTTCCTAAATATTTTGGGAGATTGTTAAGATTGAGGCGTGGTGGCTTCAAAACAAGTGCCCCTTTTAGTCATCTAATGTATATATAAATCAGTGGCTGTGACTCATCATGTGTGCTTTCCTAATTCATTCCCCTCTGTTCTGGCTCTGAAATTAGAATACATAATTTTCTATTCGGTCAAAAAAATAATAATACTTTAATATCAATGGTTCAGGAAACCTGGCCAAAGACAAATCCTAAGGTATAGTACAATATATGTAATATTATATTGTACAGTGAGGGAAAAAAGTATTTGATCCCCTGCTGATTTTGTACGTTTGCCCACTGACAAAGACATGATCAGTCTATAATTTTAATGGTAGGTTTATTTGAACAGTGAGAGACAGAATAACAACAAAAAAATCCAGAAAAACGCATGTCAAAAATGTTATAAATTGATTTGCATTTTAATGAGGGAAATAAGTATTCGACCCCTCTGCAAAACATGACTTAGTACTTGGTGGAAAAACCCTTGTTGGCAATCACAGAGGTCAGATCTTTCTTGTAGTTGGCCACCAGGTTTGCACACATCTCAGGAGGGATTTTGTCCCACTCCTCTTTGCAGATCTTCTCCAAGTCATTAAGGTTTCGAGCCTGACGTTTGGCAACTCGAACCTTCAGCTCCGTCCACAGATTTTCTATGGGATTAAGGTCTGGAGACTGACTAGGCCACTCCAGGACCTTAATGTGCTTCTTCTTGAGCCACTCCTTTGTTGCCTTGGCCGTGTGTTTTGGGTCATTGTCATGCTGGAATACCCATCCACAACCCATTTTCAATGCCCTGGCTGAGGGAAGGAGGTTCTCACCCAAGATTTGACGGTACATGGCCCCGTCCATCATCCCTTTGATGCGGTGAAGTTGTCCTGTCCCCTTTGCAGAAAAACACCCCCAAAGCATAATGTTTCCACCTCCATGTTTGACGGTGGGGATGGTGTTCTTGGGGTCATAGGCAGCATTCCTCCTCCTCCAAACACGGCGAGTTGAGTTGATGCCAAAGAGCTCGATTTTGGTCTCATCTGACCACAACACTTTCACCCAGTTCTCCTCTGAATCATTCAGATGTTCATTGGCAATCTTCAGAAGGGCCTGTATATGTGCTTTCTTGAGCAGGGGGACCTTGCGGGCGCTGCAGGATTTCAGTCCTTCACGGCGTAGTGTGTTACCAATTGTTTTCTTGGTGACCATGGTCCTAACTGCCTTGAGATCATTGACAAAATCCTCCCGTGTAGTTCTGGGCTGATTCCTCACCATTCTCATGATCATTGCAACTCCACGAGGTGAGATCTTGCATGGAGACCCAGGCAGACAGTTATTTTGTGTTTCTTCCATTTGCGAATAATCGCACCAACTGTTGTCACCTTCTCACCAAGCTGTTTGGCAATGGTCTTGTAGCCCATTCCAGCCTTGTGTAGGTCTACAATCTTGTCCCTGACATCCTTGGAGAGCTCTTTGGTCTTGGCCATGGTGGAGAGTTTGGAATCTGATTGATTGATTGCTTCTGTGGACAGGTGTCTTTTATACAGGTAACAAACTGAGATTAGGAGCACTCCCTTTAATAGTGTGCTCCTAATCTCAGCTCGTTACCTGTATAAAAGACACCTGGGAGCCAGAACTCTTTCTGATTGAGAGGGGGTCAAATACTTATTTCCCTCATTAAAATGCAAATCAATTTATAACATTTTTGACATGCGTTTTTCTGGATTTTTTTGTTGTTATTCTGTCTCTCACTGTTCAAATAAACCTACCATTAAAATTATAGACTGATAATTTTTTTGTCAGTGGGCAAACGTACAAAATCAGCAGGGGATCAAATACTTTTTTCCCTCACTGTATATAGCAGTATACTTACCATTAACCCTACGATTGCCCCTCACTCATACAACCTTGGGATCCTTTTCCTGATTTGCAGCCCTGCCCCTGCCAATCCCAATCTAGATGAAACATGAGAAGAATGTCCATGAATTATCTGTAAGTACCCAGGTCACTGGATGATTGGTGGCTCTGTTAACCTTTGCTGACACTAATCCTGTACAGAGATTGACATTGAGCTGCTGTGCTGGTGTGTCTTAATCTGTCCATCAACCTCTCCATTACTCTCCATTAGCTAAATGATAATGAGATGGACTTCATTGTATCCATCAAACCTGAGCTGAGAGATTACTGTAAATCAAATATGCCCGCTCAGTAAACTATTAGGAATCTCATGATTGATCATTAGCTCATCAAGTTGAGTTTTCTTTTACTTTTTTTTTTACTTTTTTCCACACAACCTCTAGACAAATCTGGACCGTGTTGTGTTGTCATAAAGTGGGTTCAGTCCAGCAGTTAGTCAGTCCATATACAGTGGGGGAAAAAAGTATTTAGTCAGCCACCAATTGTGCAAGTTCTCCCACTTAAAAAGATGAGAGAGGCCTGTAATTTTCATCATAGGTACACGTCAACTATGACAGACAAAATGAGAAATAAAATTCCAGAAAATCACATCGTAGGATTTTTTATGAATTTATTTGCAAATTATGGTGGAAAATAAGTATTTGGTCACCTACAAACCAGCAAGATTTCTGGCTCTCACAGACCTGTAACTTCTTCTTTAAGAGGCTCCTCTGTCCTCCACTCGTTACCTGTATTAATGGCACCTGTTTGAACTTGTTATCAGTAAAAAAGACACCTGTCCATAACCTCAAACAGTCACACTCCAAACTCCACTATGGCCAAGACCAAAGAGCTGTCAAAAGACACCAGAAACAAAATTGTAGACCTGCACCAGGCTGGGAAGACTGAATCTGCAATAGGTAAGCAGCTTGGTTTGAAGAAATCAACTGTGGGAGCAATTATTAGGAAATGGAAGACATACAAGACCACTGATAATCTCCCTCGATCTGGGGCTCCACGCAAGATCTCACACCGTGGGGTCAAAATGATCACAAGAACGGTGAGCAAAAATCCCAGAACCACACGGGGGGACCTAGTGAATGACCTGCAGAGAGCTGGGACCAAATTAACAAAGCCTACCATCAGTAACACACTACGCCGCCAGGGACAAAAAACCTGCAGTGCCAGACGTGTCCCCCTGCTTAAGCCAGTACATGTCCAGGCCCGTCTGAAGTTAGCTAGAGTGCATTTGGATGATCCAGAAGAGGATTGGGAGAATGTCAGATGAAACCAAAATATAACTTTTTGGTAAAAACTCAACTCGTCGTGTTTGGAGGACAAAGAATGCTGAGTTGCATCCAAAGAACACCATACCTACTGTGAAGCATGGGGGTGGAAACATCATGCTTTGGGGCTGTTTTTCTGCAAAGGGACCAGGACGACTGATCCGTGTAAAGGAAAGAATGAATGGGGCCATATATCGTGAGATTTTGAGTGAAAACCTCCTTCCATCAGCAAGGGCATTGAAGATGAAACGTGGCTGGGTCTTTCAGCATGACAATGATCCCAAACACACCGCCCGGGCAACGAAGGAGTGACTTCGTAAGAAGCATTTCAAGGTCCTGGAGTGGCCTAGCCAGTCTCCAGATCTCAACCCCATAGAAAATCTTTGGAGGGAGTTGAAAGTCCGTGTTGCCCAGCGACAGCCCCAAAACATCACTGCTCTAGAGGAGATCTGCATGGAGGAATGGGCCAAAATACCAGCAACAGTGTGTGAAAACCTTGTGAAGACTTACAGAAAACGTTTGACCTGTGTCATTGCCAACAAAGGGTATATAACAAAGTATTGAGAAACTTTTGTTATTGACCAAATACTTATTTTCCACCATAATTTGCAAATAAATTCATAAAAAATCCTACAATGTGATTTTCTGGATTTTTTTTTCTTATTTTGTCTGTCATACTTGACGAGTACCTATGATGAAAATTACAGGCCTCTCTCATCTTTTTAAGTGGGAGAACTTGCACAATTGGTGGCTGACTAAATACTTTTTTTCCCCACTGTAGGTAGGTCTGGGAGCTCCTCAAGACTCGGGCGAGGGGAGACGATGCCTTGTGGCTAGCCCACTGTGAACGGCCCAGACGAAGATGAATGGCTGGGACCAGGCTTCTCTCCCGGTGTCAACGGCATTACAGTGTGGGATGAAGAATGAATGTGGCTCTCAGAGCGTGGCCACCATACACATCACTCCTCCGCCCCGCGGGAGACCGGGATGAGTTACAGGCCAAGCGGATGGTCCTCCCACCGGCACCTGCTCTCACACACCAATGACAGGCAGGTCACAGTCCTGTCTTTAGCTACATCCTGGGAAGGAAACCTAATGGGTTGAAGTGGCAGAAGGGTATTCAATGTGATCCAACTTTTTTATTTGACTATTTATCACCTGTGCTGACTTAGGGATTTTATATGGCATCACTAATTATGGCATCAACTCGGGACTCTAACACACGCACAAACACACACATGCACGCACACTCAAACGAATGCATGTACGCATGCATGCACACACACACACAAACACACGATAGATGTTGGAAAAGCTACTTTAAACATTAACACATTCTCAAGCCAAAAGTTAGCAGTTAAAATAACTGTGAGGGATTTAAACACACATCTGGTAACGGAAGGTCACCTGGCACAATACACTAGCATCTTTCTCTCTTGTAGCGATCCCTGCTGTTTGTTGAGGGATCCGGGAGAGTAATGGGGATGTGATGGTGGGGTTTTACCAAGCACTAGTAGGCCCTGTAAAATATTCATCAGAAAAGGCCACCAGAAGATGGATGACTGGTCCCGCCCCTCTGGTGGAGTGCTAGGTAGAATGGGTGGCAGAGATGGAGAGGTCACAGCCGGTGAGCATTTTAAACATCCGATGGCCTCAGGGCCCCTGGGAGCTAACAGCTCACTCAGGATCCGGCGGGAGGCACAGGAGCCAGGATGCAGTGATATATGAGTGTAATCTCCACTTTGTCTTTTTCTCTTTTACTTTCTTGCTTTTTTTAGAACGTACACAGGGCCCCTGTGCCAAATGTACTGAAGCATCGCTGGATCACTGATTAGGTTGTAACATCTATGGAGTATGCACAGTTAGTGCAATGAGTCTTCACTCAGCTTCGAAGAAAGCGGTCATGGCCAGCACTGTGATGAAGCACTTGCTGCAAAGGCCTTTGCACTTTACTCGTTCTGGAAATATTACTATTAGGGGTAAAGTTCACTGCTGCCATCCTGAGGATGTAAAGTGTAACACAGTAGTATATAGGCTGATCCCTCTAGTGAGCTACTATAGTACTATGCTGTAAAATTCCCTTTGACTTAACTTGACTAGTGATTTTAATGAATGCACTATGGCTCACAAAAAAACAACACCGAAATGTATAAATCAAAATGTTTATCTACAATCAGATGGTCCATCTGTAACAGAAACTTCACAAAACCAAAATAGTTTAACTCTGTTTACACATTTCACAATTATTTTACTCTATATAATATCTAGGATCACATTTTACAAATGTGTACAAATGATTCACAAAACAATGCATACAAATACATAAATATATGGAAAAAACTAAAACTTGCAGGGACAAACCCTCCAGCTTGAACTGCTTCAAGCTTACTCAAAACAAAACACTCAACTAAGTCATCAATTTACATCCTGTATAGCCATGCTCAATTGAGCATGTGGGCAACACTTTACTTGAAGCCTCTGTCATAAGGCCTACATAGCTAATACTGTCCTAACAATGACACACCAAACAGTTGTCATGACTGTTTAGGACATCTCGTCATCATTATGACAGAGGCGTGTAGTACAGCGCCCCCTCTACATGCAGCGTCAGTAGGCTCTCCCAAAGTGCTTGTTGACTTTGGCGATGAAGACTACCAGATTGATGAGGAAGTACTGTCTCTGCTTTTTTAGCCACAATACATTACTGTTATAATATAGAAAAAAGTCCACTCCCTGGTTGCTGCTCCACATATGTGATAAATTACTTAAGCTATGGGTTATATATACAGTACATATATGGTGTCAGGTAAACCAACCCAACCTTGCCACGCAAAAACAAACAAAAAGGGGCCTTCATCTATCCTCTGATGCATGGGTCATGTGGGGTTGGTTTACCTTGCCCTCTGGGTAATGTGGGTTTGGTTTACCTTGCCCTCTGGTTCATGTGGGGTTGGTTTACCTTGCCCTCTGCATCCTGGTACTTGACCAGGAAGTGCTGGCCCTCGTAGTCGTCGGAGAAGGGCTCCTTGTTGTTTAGTGTCATTGAAACAGGCGTGCTGACACACCAGAAGGGATTCTGGTACTCATCCATCAGGGTCAGGCTCATCATACAGCAGTTCTACAGAGAGAAGGGAGTGAGAAAGAGACATAGAGAGAGACAGAGAGAGTAAGACATTTAGAGAGAGTGCAAGAGACTATTTATGTCTGCTGTTCTGTAATTACAATAACCCCATCTTCTAGGCCTAGTGGTATGCACGCAAGACTAAGCCGCTTTGGATAAAACATCTGCTAAATGGCATATATTATCATATACAGTGGCATACAAAAGTATTCACCATCCTTGGCATTTTTCCTATTTTGTTTCCTTACAACCTGGAATTAAAATTGATTTTTTGGGGGGGTTGTATCATTTGATTTACACAACATGCCTAGCACTTTGAAGATGCAAAATATTTTTGAGTGTGAAACAAACAAGAAATAAGACAAAAAAACTGAACTTGAGCGTGCATAACTATTCACCCCCCAAAGTCAATACATTGTAGAGCCACCTTTTGCAGCAATTACAGCTGCAAATCTCTTGGGGTAGGTCTCTATAAGCTTGGCACATCTAGCCACTGGGATTTTGCCCATTCTTCAAGGCAAAACTGCTCCAGTTCCTTCAAGTTGGATGGGTTCCGCTGGTGTACAGTAATCTTTAAGTCATACCACAGATTCTCAATTGGATTGAGGTCTGGGGTTTGACTAGGCCATTCCAATACATTTAAATGTTTCCCCTTAAACTACTCGAGTGTTGCTTTAGCAGTATGCTTAGGGTCATTGTCCTACTGGAAGGTGAACCTCCGTCCCAGTTTCAAATCTCTGGAAGACTGAAACAGGTTTCGCTCAAGAATTTCCCTGTATATAGCGCCATCCATCATTCCTTCAATTCTGAGCAGTTTCCCAGTCCCTGCTGATGAAAAACATCCCCACAGCATGATGCTGCCACCCCAATGCTTCACTGTGGATGGTGTTCTCGGGGTGATGAGAGGTGTTGGGTTTGCGCCAAACATAGCGTTTTCCTTGATGGCCAAATAGCTAAATTTTAGTCTGATCTGACCAGAGTACCTTCTTCCATATGTTTGGGGAGTCTCCCACATGCCTTTTGGCGAACACCAAACATGTTTGCTTATTTTTTTATTTAAGCAATGGTTTTTTTTTGGCCACTCTTCCGTAAAGCCCAGCTCTGTGGAGTGTACCGCTTAATGTGGTCCTATGGACAGACACTCTAATCTCTGCTGTGGAGCTTTGCAGCTCCTTCAGGGTTATCTTTGGTCTCTTTGTTGACTCTCTGATTAATGCCCTCCTTGCCTGGTCCATGAGTTTTGGTGGGCGGCCCTCTCTTGGCAGGTTTGTTGTGGTGCCATATTCTTTCCATTTCTTTATAATGGATTTAATGGTGCTCCGTGGGATGTTTAAAGTTTCTGATATTTTTTTATAACCCAGCCCTGATCTGTACTTCTCCACAACTTTGTTCCTGACCTGTTTGGAGAGCTCCTTGGTCTTCATGGTGCCGCTTGTGTGATGAGGTGGTGTTGAAGGAGTCAGGCGCAGGAGGGTAAATCACAGAAAAACAGGCTTTAATCCGCAAAATACATGTTTACGCAGAACTGCGTCAAACACACTCCAGGGCACAAAACAGGTGCACTGGAAAATACAAGGCACACAGGAAAATACTCCCGTCTAACAAAATACACGAGCTCCACCGAGCTTCACTAACCTTCACAATAAACAATCACCCACAAGGACAAGGGGGCAGAGGGAACACTTATACACAGACTAATTAGGGGATTAGAACCAGGTGTGTGTGATAACGAGACAAGACAGTTGTGATGATTGGGGCGGCAGTGGTTAGTACTCCGGTGACGACGAACGCCGAAGCCTGCCTGAACAAGGAGGGGAGGCAGCTTTGGCCGACGTCATGACAGCTTGCTAGGTGGTGCCCCTTGCTTAGTGGTGTTGCAGACTCTGGGGCCTTTCAGAACAGGTGTATATATACTGAGATCATGTGACACTTAGATTGTACACAGGTGGACTTTATTTAACTAATTATGTGACTTCTGAAGGTAATTGGTTGCACCAGATCTTATTTAGGGGCTTCATAGCAAAGGGGGTGAATACATATGCACGCACCACTTTTCCGTTATTTATTTTTCCGAATTTTTTGAAACAAGTTATATTTTTCAATTCACTTCACCAATTTTGGACTATTTTGTGTATGTCCATTACATGAAATCCAAATAAAAATCCATTTAAATTACAGGTTGTAATGCAACAAAATAGGAAAAACGCCAAGGGGGATGAATACTTTTGCAAGGCACTGTATTATAAAGTGTAACCTCAACCAGTGGGAGTCAGTGTTCCCTACAGTACCTCCACGGTGCCCTCCAGAGCTTCACACTTCCAGGGCATACTGATCCTGCCAGAGAGCGGCGTGTGCTGGGACAGGCTACCCCTATTGATGACATTCAACTAGATGACACTACCATAGACCTAAACTGGACAACCACAACCAAAGTCAACTACAGACTGTGGTATGGTACAGCGGCATTCTGGTACCCAAAGTATATAGTTCTAGAATAGAAACTCTCTGGGTAGTATTTGTTTACTTTTGCGGCAGTAGAGTTGAGGGAAGTGGCCGGCAATTATCTGGGTTTCAATGTTGTGCAGTATAATACAGAGCGTGTAACCATGGAGGCCGAAGTTAGGGTCCACGTCATCAAAAGGAGGCTTGTCCTCTGGCATGGAGTAGGGGGTGGGAATGAGAGAAGTACTGACTGAATTATTAAATTATTTAATCTATCATGCATCCATCATCCTTTTGTGCTGAAATAGAACCTGAAATACAAAGGACATAATCCAGCCAAGCTCTGCTCAAACGTCCCCTCCAACCCCCTCTTGTCAGACATTGATCTCCCAGGTCACACGCTGGCTCCTGAGGCAGGGGAGAGGAGAACAAAATACTTTTAATTTAATCTGGCCCAATGAGTTTCAATGAGTAGGTTCTGACAATACTACAGTAGCAGATGTTTTATATATTGTATGTTTTATACTTAACAGGGCAGGCCTGTGAAGGGGTTAATGTCTCTCAACTGCTTCCTCCACTTGGTGTCGTTAAAGCCAACCATGGTCCTGAAATAGAGCTTTCTCCAGTAGCCCTCTCATGGACCACCACCACACTCAGCTTGTCCAGCACCTGGTGGGGGAAAACACCAATGATAATACACAAATTATCCTCTGTAGCTCAGCTGGTAGAGCACGGCGCTTGTAACACCAAGGTAGTGGGTTCGATCCCCGGGACCACCCATACACAAAAATGTATGCACGCATGACTGTAAGTCACTTTGGATAAAAGCGTCTGCTAAGTGGCATGTTAAAAAGTATTGTGCTCACAAGCATATAATGCTCATAACAAGTGTCCCTGCTGGGATAAGCAAAAAAGGAGTGTTATAAAATTGAATTTCACTGATCCTTGTCCATATGCTTGAGCCTCCACTTCTTACTCTGTCCATACTCTGCAGAGTACATATTGTGCTACATTCCACTGCAAGAAAATACTGTGGGTCAAAAATGATCATGCAAGACTGTAGGGCGGAAGAATAGCCTACAATGTGACCAGTACTTCACTCCTTACTTATTGTTGGCCAGCTTATTGAAGCGCTTGTTGACGTAGCCTATGGAGAAGAGAGGCATCCATGTACGACAGGATCTTCAGAAGGATTTCCGGTGGCATCCTAATAAAACACCAATTAGACATGATTACAAAATGAATTAGAATGCTCAATCTTTTCTGTCTAGTGCAAACCCAATTGAGCAATCAGATTGCAGGGCATTGAACTAGTAACATTATGCAACCCCTTTATCCGTGTCAAGTGGGTACCACAAAAACCCACTTTTGCCTCTCTGTGATTGTGAGTAACTACACTCAGCTGGCTTGAAAGCATGTCCAGTAGACCTTGGCGGCATGCTTGGTAGTGGTACAACTGGTTGACAGTACAGTGCCTTCTTTTTCCTCTAATTCTTTTGTGGCAGTGCTTGACTTGGGCAGAATCTCACAGGAGCTGAGTACCAGCACCTCAAATGTTTTACTGCTTGAGCTCCTGTTCATCTTAGAATATTAACTCAAAAGTATTGTGGCACTCCTTCACCTAAATATAAAAACAGTACCGGCACCTATTTCAGTCTAAGTCAAGCACTGGGCAGTGGTGCTGGTTCCACACAAGCATAGAGAAAGACAGATGCAACATAATTTTTCAATTAGCACAAGTCAACAAAAGTCAGTGGCCAACTCAAGTTAGCTACGGTAGCCGGTTAGCTATTTGGTGTTCAGTGCACACTGTCAACAGGAGTTGTTGACATCCACAACTACCTTTGAGTGCCCGGGGAAATTCCAGGCATTTTATCGCAGCGTTTGCTGTTCTATTTGCCTGTTGGTCCCATAGACTTTAAAACCATGGCAGGGCATTCTTCAACAAACTCTCTTTGAAACTGTAGCTACTGTAGCTAGCTACTGTACTTAGCAGGTGAAGCTACAGGATGCTGTCAAGTTGAAGTTATTCGAAAGCCCTGTCTAACTAGCTAGGCACACATTGAAAACCTGTAATGAGACTATTCAACCAAATCCTCTGCTTTCAACAGTGCAAAAGCTCAGTGCATTTCCACGATATTCCAACACGTGAGTTTGTTATTGTTCTTATCACATTTAAATGGCCATCGAGTCAATATCACTGCTGCCATCCATAGGATGTAAAGTGTAATAGCAGGCAGTGAAGCTGATCCCTTCAGTAGGTTTCCCCTTTCATGTGTGGTAGGCTGTGCTTCAAAATCCACTTTCAATGATGTTATTAGTTTTAATTCATGCAACATGGGTGAATAATTACTTGTCATTCATGAATAGGTCACTGAGATAAAAAGGAAAATCACACACATACATCAAAGTAATCAAAACACAGATGTTATACAAAATATCAAATTTATTTTTGATTGAAAAAAAAATATTTTTTGCACATGCAAACAATATTTGATCACCATAAATATTGTCCAATGATTTCTCTTTTTTCTCTTTGATTCACAGAGCAAGCACAGAACCACAGACTTAAACATCTTATCTTGAGGACACCATGGAGAATGCTTGCACTGTTTACAGTAAGAATAAATCTTAATGCACATAAAAAGGCAGTCTGAAAATCAAGTATAAACATTTAGAAATTATCTACATATGGAGAAAAGTACAAAAATGCAACAGCATAGACATACACGCATTCACAAAAGAATGATTTGGTATTATGACTTTAAAACCTTTTGACAAATGGATACATAACATAATGCATAACTTTGGACAAGTAATAAAATGTAAGCTATTTTGCCTGCTCAACATTTCACATTCCTTTTTGGCAATCCATCTTTAGATTTTCTATTTTTTAATAAACATAGAAGAACCCTGTAATCATTATACAGCACGATATTACACTTCAGATATCTTAGCTGATGGGCATTTAAAGAACGTGTCTGATAGGTCTCTCTCCGACTGGTTTTCACTATCAATACAATTTAAACATCTTTCATTTTTAATCATGGATTGACATATTGTCCATTATGATTATGCACATCAAACGGTGGTGATGTTAAACTATTACAGGATAGGATCATGGGTTATGAAAATTGGTTAATATAGGGCTTTAAAAGCTGTCAAAAATACAGGACAATGTTTGTCTAGTGGCTATAATAACCTCTCCAGTTAATTACAATCAGCTGGATGCATCCTTTATTTAGCACTCATTTAGCCCATAAGCCACGACTACTGGTTTAGAGGTTGTAGGTACAGTATGTAGGTCATCACTCCCTTTCTCTTGACTCCAAAAATAGGTTGCCAATAGGTCTATAAGAGTGTAAACAAGTAAACGGTGCAGAATCTTGAGGGCACACCTAGACATCTTTACTGAAATGGATGAGTGGGTAACACAGCCCTCTCCGACAGACAACAGAACATTACACCGGCAATGTAGTTAGCAGCACACCACTAAGATCACGACTCTTAACTACATGTCCTCTTTTTGGGAAAAAGAATGCAAAGACATGAATGCACACTGACCACACACACAGCCTACACCTACACACACAACAATGCTTTTCCATTCATCAGACAAAACATACCCCTTTGTGCAATTGGAAGGCAAACACAGAAGGTTCTCTTTAACCGTCTTTTTTTTTTAATCAAACAAATATGCAGAGATGCAACCCAGGGGTTCTTGGCAGACTACTGTTAGTTTAAAAACAACCTTGTTCAACCATAGAAAATGAGGAATGTCATGCTCATATTGTTTTCATAAAGGCCACTGAGATGGTTCAAACATCTTACCCAATGTAGCTTCCTCTCCTTGCTGTAATGCTCTGTGGCCAACCACCCTGCAGACTTCTAGGTTCTGTGAGTGATTCAACCCTTTGTCACCCTCATGTTTGTGATGTATTGCACTGAATAAAGCCTCTGGATTAGCAGCCAGCATTACTGACGGAATGCCATCAATAACAGTGTAGTTGAGTTGTTGCTCTAGTGTTCCAGGATTATGGTCTGTCTCCTAGTATTGACATCTGACTATCACAACATTGATTTTCTTTTGCCACGTCATGTCTGTTAGAGACCTTATGGCACAATTGCCATGGAAACCATCTCGGGTTGTAACAAAAAAAAAATAGGCTACTCTGTTGTTACCCTACTTGTAACAAATGCACACAAATGCATTATCAGCATTGTCCTGATTTCCAAAGTCCCTTAATAACCATTTGATTAAAGAAAACAGTGGTAAAATGTCATGAAAATCCTAGTTTGTACTCCTATGTTTTCCTCCACCTCAAATATATCACAGTTATACAGTATGTGTGAGCAAAGTGAATTTGGCACTGAGTACATGTATGTAAGTATGTGTATTCATCATTAGAACATGAATGTTGTATCGCTGAATATATTAGATTAGGCTCACATATATTGTCCTGTAATACATACGCATACGTTGCCATTGTAGTTGTGTGCTGTAGATTCGGCTGATTTGATTGTGTGTACTGTATGCAATTTACTTTTCTGGGATCAGCTGGGGACCGTTTATTTTACCGGAGAGAGTCTCTTGAGCAGTTTCTTCCCCTTGGAGAGCAGTCCCTTTTTCTTTTTGTTGTCCCGGGGGTCCCTGGGGCCCCTGGCGGGGCTGATGGGCCGCATGGTGCCTGGGGGACACAGGGGACGCACTGTGGGGGACGCTGCTCGGACAGGCAGGGCTGTACTCTCTGTGGTTTCCATGGCTACCTGAAGAGAGATGCCATGGTGGGGGTAGGGGCAGGGCATTACAAAGCAAGTAGTGGTCCTTTGTGGCCTATCCTTTCTCTGTCTGAGGTAGGACTAGGACACACAGTCTACAGTCAGCACTGTGTCCTTCAATAACAATATCACCCCACTGTCATTTGAGTAACACGATCCATCTACAGTAACACTATGAATCCAATGGGACTTTAAAAGACTTTGGGTTCAGTGCTCAAGTAGATCCATTACTGGCAGTTGCCCAGCCATAGAAATAGAATGAAGGGTTGGTATGCCAAATAGCCATTTCTAGAGAGTCTAATTACATTTCCAACGATTCTTGAATTTGATATGCTATGTGTGCTGACCTTGAGACTTCTCAACAATAGCTATCAATATACACAAGTATGCAAATGTTACTTTATATAAAGTCATAGAAAAAAATATAACAATGCCATTGCAGATCATTATACTTACTGTCGGTTTTCCACTGAAATGTGTGTCAAATACATACGTAACATTTATGTTTGGGCAATTCCACAATAACGGAATTACACTGAGACTCCAATTTTTCACTTTAAAATGTATGCCAAATAAAAACCATCGATTTCAAAGTTTATCAAACCATACAACTCTATGCACAATGATTACTTTGAACAATTTACAATAAAAAAAACAGAATCCCTCAGTTTTATTCTGTTACCAAACATTGCATCGGCACAGTTCTTTCTGTAAATGTGTTTTTGTAAAATCTTCTGTGGAAATTGTTCAAAGTAGTCCTTGTGCATATAATTATATGGTTTATTAAACGTCAAAATCAATGGTTTTTGTTTGGTATACATTTTAAAGTGAAAAATCTGAGTCTCAGCGTAATTCCGTTACCATGGAATTGCCCGTTTCAAATAATTAGGGCTGATTTCCCAGACACAGATTTGGCCTAGTCCTGGTCTAAAAGGCATGCTCAATGACAATTCTCCATTGAAATATGTTTTTAGTTCAGGACTAGGCTGAATATGTCCAGGAAACCAGCCCATAATGTTTTTCACCAATGGAGTGAAGTTATTCAGCATTGCAAAACTGTGTGATTGTACTGTACTGTACTTACACCTCTGGTTTAAAAACAAGAGAGAAGAAACAAAGACGTTTATAAAAGAGGTTATGAATCAGGTATTGCTTTTTGGACTGTTATTTAAACTATTCCTTTTTAACTCTGTTGATGGGGGACTGAAGACGTTGGTGGCTCTGGTGAGGTTTAATACAAACACTGAGTTGGAAGCCATCAAACAGGTCGTTACTAGTTACCACATCCACAAAGCCATAAACCTATTTCTACAATTTATATTCTTAAAATCTTATTTTAAACCTAACCCTAACCTTAACCACACTGCTAACCTTATGCCTAACCCTGAGACCAAAAAGCACATTTTTGTTTTCATTAATTTTTATGATATAGCAAATTTTGACTTTGTGGCTGTGGTAACTAGTGACAACCCATCAAACACAGAGCACAACATCACAACACCACAGGTTCTGATAGGTCACCGATCATGAGGGACACACACAGTAATATACAACACTCAGGGACACAACTGTAGATACCATCCCTCTTGTCTAATGCACTGGGCTGGCAACCAAACATGCTACCATACAGTTCACCTAGGACCTTTAAATGGTCTCTCAAAGTTAAAGAGGAATCATAACTTTGAACCAAATGGGGATTTGCAGTTCCCATTAGTAAATGGTTTATCAATAACTACAGATATAGGGAACTTTTGAGCTTGCAAAATAGAGCACTATCTCAGAGAGTAGTAGTAGTCCACTACTTTGCAGGCGTTAAATCACTGTAAAAAAGTGTTACAAAAGACAACTTTGTAACAATGTCTAATTTATGCTGCAAATAAACATTATGATTACACTAAAAAGGGGAAACACTTTCCTCATTACACCAACTAGTATGTAATACTTTAATGTGTAAGCATAAGCATGACCATGTTGCTATAAACACCTGTGAATGTGTAAGCAGAATGTTCACTGGCTACAAATAAACCATTTAACATAATTTAGGTGTAATATTCACAATGCCCAGCATTAGATCTGTCAGGCTGGTATCTCTAGTTGCTCACTTACTGTACGAGGCAGACAGAGCCATTTATGACGTGAAATGAACAATCTTCTTCTGTTTGTATTTGCCAAGCAGGTGAGAAAAAAAGGAAATCAGATGTGGTGACATCATCATTTCAGTACAACCCACACCACAACTATGCTAAAAAAAAAAAAAAAAAAAGACAATACACACATGAACACAGGTCGCGAATGAAAATGATTAATATCCAATTTCTGCTTTTATTGTTCCATTGTACCATTACAGTATGATGTCTCACTGTGGCTGTTATTTCTTCTGGTTTAGATCAAACATGGAATATCTATCCACTTTCATCACGCCTGAAAAATATATATATTTTTAAGTGTGTGCAGTATACAAAAAGAAACAAAGCCTCTCCCAGGAAATACAGCAGTTGGGCCAATAAAGTATACTATTATATAAAAGGTATCAAGTTTATTTTTGAAAAAGGCATGCTTTGCTATATTATCAACCCTACAGTTTACTCAAATCCTTTACTTCCATTGGGGAACAACTGATAGAAATCAGGAACGCTTCAGAGGTGTTCATAAAGCACTATTAATAGACACAATATCCAGCGTTTGGTTTTGTGTTTCAGTGCAAAGAGGTTACCCAATTATCCTTCTATGTCTCTGTGTAGGAATGACTTAAACTTTTTTCAAATATCCACTGTCCTTTGTCACTGCTCCGTCAATATTACCCGCCCCGTACTGAAATAGTTCAAGTGTTCTATCTCTCTGTCCACTTTGGCCTTTCCTTCTTCCTTTCTAACACTCAGAAGGTATGACTGTGTTTGTCCCTTTCACCAGGCGGGGGATAAGGTTTGTATAGTCACGACTGTCACTGTCACACACGGACAACACACACACACAGAACACAGATGGCAAGTGGAGAAAGCGAGACGTAAATCAAGAGAGACGGAGGATGGATGGACAGAGGGCCTAGCGCTGAGAGCGGCAATGTACCCTTTTGGCCTCGGCCCGGTTGGCGGGCTCGTCTTGGGCGTAGCGAGACGGAGTGTCCGTCAGGTACACCTCCACGTCGTCAGGCACTTCTTCCAGAAAATTAGAGGGGACGAGGCCGCGGTGGCCATTGATTTCACCCTGCAGAGAGAGGAGAGGAGGGGGCAGTGGTGATGAGAACCATGGCTAGACCAACTGAACTCTGGCGGTCAAACCTGAGGGAAAGAGCCCTCTCCTGGGCAAAAGGACATAATATGTGTATGAGCCAGATTCATCCAATGGCATTTCTTAAAAAATTAAGAACTGAAACATCTCTGACTTTAACAACCTTTGAATGGCCCTGTGTAATAATAATAAGTAAGTCACATCATGGAACCAAGAAAAGAGGCATACTCACATAGTAGAACCCGTCTTCATCAATCTCTCCAAATACAGCGATGATGTCACCAGCACAGAAGGTCAGCTCAGCCTATCAAGAAACAGAGACGTCATTAATACCCTTACACTGTCTGTCTATCTGGTTACATGTACAGTGTCAGTGTGTATGTCTGTGGCAATACCTCCACGTCCACATTGGGGGAGCTCTCTCTGGGGTCATAGTCGTAGAGGGCCACCATCCTCCTGGTGGCCTGGTGCTGGCGGAAGCCTCGTCTGTCCTGCCCTATGAGAGGAAACAAGAGGACATGCCAGGAGAAGAGGTGATATAGTGACAGATGTGTGTGTTGTCATAGAGAGATACGTGTGCCCTGCCCAGTATGTTACCTAGGGTACGTTCGTAAATTCCCTCTAGCTATCTACTCCGATTTCAGACCATTCTTGTCTGAGTATGCCAGAATGCAGAATAACTGATGAATTTACGAATGTGCAACACCTGCTGAATATGACCGGTGTCAGTAAAGGTCGGCAAAAAAAGTATTGAAATTGTTGCCAGCAGCACAGTTACAGTCACTAACGCTCTAGATAACATGAAAACAGCCTAACCAGCTCTGCTAGGGCTAGTAAAATGGTCAGAGTGAGGTGTTCTCTCATTTGTGTCTGGAAGTAACTAGCAAGCTAGCCAACTTTAGCCAGTAAGCTTGTGTGCTTGACTGCCGTTGTGAGGTCAGAACGCTCGGATCAACCCTACTCCTCGGCCAGAGCAACCAGTGTGGGCTCCGAACGTGCCGAGAGCAAAACGCTCTGAATTTACGAACAGACAATCTGACAACGCTCTGAATTTACGAAGAACCCAGAGCACACTCTGACACACTGGAGGCAATTTACAAAAACACCCCTAGAAAAATAATAAATGGGTACAATCAAAATGGCTGCCAGTCCACTCATTATGGAATCATTGACTTGAATGAGGATGTATGTTCTACTCATTCTAGTTCTGTGATTACCTATTCCTACTTTATCCACTGGTGTGTTGAGCGGGAGGAAGCCCTGCTTGATGAGCTGGTCCATGGTCTGCTCATCCTCAGCCCTGATCTCTGACACCATGTTGCAGGGCAAGAGCCCTATCCTGCCTCCCCTGATCTCCCCTCGGTAGAAACCATCTGTGTCCTTATCACCATATACCTGGAACACACAGAGAGACAGACAGACAGACAGAGAGAGAGAGAGACACAGAGAGAGAGAGGGAGAGAGAGAGAAGAAAAGAGTGAGAGAAAGCACGACAAAAGAGATGGGATAGGGAAAGAAAATTATATTTTCAATGCTGTTTTATATTGTACCTCAAAGTTTTCAAACACAAGCACAATATCTCTCCTCTTATGGCCTAGCCCTGTGTGTGACACCCACCCTAATGATCTGGCCCTCTTTGAAGGGCAGTTCCTCATCTGCTGCGTCCGGGTTGGGAGACATGGACAGGGGGTCGTAGTCAAACAGAGCCACAAAGATCCGGAATGATTCCTCTGGTTCCGACTCATCGTAGTTAGGAGGGGAGCGGCGTTCCCGGTCCCTGTATCCCTCTTAAACACGGGAGAGAGAGAAGAACACATCCACCTGCATCTCATAGGGTCACAGTCTATGGCTTTATGTTACTCTGACATTAAGTTACATTAATGCTAGATTCATATAGCATGAGAAACACAAATATATATTTTTACTGAATTTTGCCACTCAGTAACACTAGTGCGTAGTAGTGAGGCATGTTACGCATGCTATTGTGCATGGACTGAATGAGGGGAAGAGGCATATACAGACAGTTGCGATGTTTACAAGTGATTGACAAGTGAGAGAGCAAAACCATTTAGTTGACCATGCAGTACTACATAATGGATTGAGCTTGTCTCGTCAAACCAACACTTCATTTTGTAGCATGCTAGCATAATTCTGTGGTCAATCCATCAATTGGTCCCATTATCAGCACAGAGACAAAAGTATATAATGTTATGTACATCCATTTGACACCACATACAGTATGAGCTTATGGCGCTATCAGGCGTTACAGACTTTACAGTTACACATGGATGGAGATTGGATAGCAAGCCAGATGTGATGGGTTACAAGAACATGGTAGACACCATAGACAAAAACACTATGACACACAGCAACACACACACAGAAACGAGCACATAGACTACAAGACTCTGAGTTAAGCATGCATACTACTGAACCCTGAGGTAGTGATCTGACTATTGTATTATGCTCCTCTAAAGTACAATGGGCCTACAGTTTGTCCAAAGAAAACTGTCTGTCTGTCCTTCAGTTGATCCCTTGCTTAGAAACGATAAAATAAGACCAGGCCATCAGCATAGTAAATATATGAAATCCCGAACAAACAAATGAGTTTGTCAATTCGTTTGTCTCTCTATGTATTTTCACTATAACTTTCTGTAACCTCTCATTGAGTTTGCTCAGCAAGGACAGCATTGCTATATAATTTTGTCTTCAGCAACCATGACTCCTCCCACCCACTCATGCATAGTAACAACCAGTAAAGGTGTGGTGGGGGTGGTTAGATTGAGAGGGGGAGGGGTTTAGCAGGCATCTGATGTTCAGTGCAAGGGAGGGAGGGGAGAAGCATTCTCTGAGCAGCAGTCATTCCAATCCGCAACATTGGGTGGCCATCATGGGCCCAGTGTGGCTCAGCAAGGGAGGGGAAAAGCATTCTCTGAGCACCAGTCATTCCAATCCGCAACATTGGGCGGCCATCATGGGCCCAGTGTGGCTCAGCGAGCCGCCATTTTGATGCAGTGCATTGGATCATGCTAGGTGTTCTGAGGCATGTTAAGCCACTCGTTGGTGTCACTACTCTTCTCTTCACTAGCACTGGTGGCTTTTGGCAGTGCTTTGGCAGAGGAGCGAGGGAGAAACCACTGCACGTACCATTATAGGAAGGCTTGGCGCCCGTGGGGTGTCGGCGGGACGACCATGTCCTGTGCCGTGCTACACTGCCATAGTAAACGTCCTCCGTGACGGGTGAGAGGTTCCCATCACTGTTACTCTCTGTGGTTATCTCTATAGGAAACACCAATCAGATGGTGGTGGTTAAAGCGCGCAGGTAACTCATTGGTTAGTTCGTTCTGAGGTCTCTTCCCATCATAACCTTGATAATCCTAACATATCGCTGCCCAAAACAGAGACATCAAAAGCAGTTTTATAATTGGAATATTCATTGAAATTTGACATATGTGTCTGTGTCCATTGTCACCCTATCAGCCAGGGAACTTTCTAGTAGCTGATAATACTGCATGTACATTGATTGATCTCTATAAGTAAGCTGTCAGTACTGTGAATGCATGAGCATGGTTCAAAGACACAGAGGTGATCTGTAGAAACAGAGGAGCTCATGGAGGATTAAAACAGGAAGCAGAATATCTACTAGGGCACAGAGAACATCAAAGCACAAAAACACTACAATTCCCAGAGTCACTACAATGACCCTACTAACCAATAGAGGGCACCATGAGAGGGCGTCTCTGGGGCTGTGGACCGTCTCGGGGCATTCTTCTCCCCGTCTCCCGATCCAGCCGACCCCCTGAAAGGGTGTTCCCAATCTTAAAAAGATCACACAAAAACGGTCTTAATATTCCCACAACTAGCAAAAATTACTTCCATCATTGCTCCAAATAAATGAGAATGTGAAGGCCAATCAATCAAACAAGATAGAGTAAAGTATCCTACTGTAGACACATGGCTCAACACAGGGGCCATATCATCCAACAGTGATAAAGGGGTTCGCATGCTTCCTTGTTTCCATTGAACGAGTGGTAATCAGAACCAAACTCAATTTTAACATTTCAATGTTGAGCTTTGGTATTCCTACCTTGAGTGCATTGTGGGAGTTGCGTCGTCGTCCCTCCTCCAGCTGCATCTCAGAATAGAGCTCCTCCTCATCCTCCTCCATGATGTCAGAAAGGTCAGAGCCCCGGCTGCTATCACTATGGTACTCCTCACTGTGGCTGTAGTGGGCCTGACACACACACACACACACACACACACACACACACACACACACACACACACACACACACACACACACACACACACACACATACACACATACATACATACATACATACATACAAAAGGTGTGAAATCATATCAGGATATTCCTGCACCTGCACAAAACTATGGGATGCGAGTATGTTCGATCCTTTTTATTCAGTGTCTTACCGGCCTGCCCAGCTCGGACCCTCTGAGGAACTCATCCACCGAGGCCCCTTGTCTCATGCGGCCGCAACCATACCCTTCCTCATCCTCCTCCTCCTCATCTGAGTTCTGTTGGTGGAAGGCCTGACCCTGCTCGTTGTAGACGACTCTCCTCTCCATCTAACCCAACCCATAGGGAGATATGTGTAATTTAATTCAACAGAAAAATTATCAGACTAGAGCTTTAACCAAGGTATCATTGATTGACTTTATGTATGAATGACTCACTCTGCCACTCTCTGCAGCCACCCTCTGTGCTGCCTTGCGGGCGATGGCTTTGGCCATTTGGTCTGGGATGGGGGTGCCCCTGGGCTGGGGCAGGATCCTCTGGGGGGAGGGCGAGCGCCGGTTAGCAGAGGGGGGCGCCTCCAGGGTGTGCCCGTGCATGGGGGCAGGAGGAGGCTGGGCGGAGGGGGATCGGGCAGGGTCCCAGGGCTGGCTGGGGACGCCCCCATGGTGGGCCACCTGCTCTTTGGCTTCCAGGTCTCTGGCACTAACTGGTCTCTGGTGGAGCTGGGGGGGTGGGTGGGGCAGCAGGGGTAGGCGGTGCTGGGGCTGGGGCTGGGGCATAGGGTGGGGTTGGTGAGGCTGGAGGTGCAGGGGCTGTGGAGGACCACCAGGGTGAGGGGGGTGAGGCTGTAGGTGAGCCTGAGGCTGGGAGACAGGATGAGGTTGCAGGGGTTGGAGGTGTGGCTGAGGGTGAGGAGGGTGGTTAGGGAGGGGTTGTCCGTGAGGCAGGGGTGAGAGAGGCTGGGGGTGAGGCATGGGTAGTTGGGGGTGGGGGAGTTGAGGTGACTGGAGGTGGGGTGGGGGGGCGTGGGGGTGAGGTGGAGGGGGCCCTGCGTGTAGGTGCGGAGGGGGCAGGGGGGTAGGGTGAGGAAGAGGAAGAGGCACCAGTAGATTGTTTGGAATGGGGGCGACGTGGGAGTCCTGGGACTCTCCCTGTGCTGACAATGTCCTGACGATGACCTCCCTGGCCTCCAGACACTGGATCCTGTTCAGCTCCACTGTCACATAGTCAGCCAGGGGGTACAACACCTCCGCTATCTGACAGGAAGCACAGCACACATAACTCGGGTTGGATACAGTTGACATTGAATTAATTGTTGTATTCCTTTCAACTGCTTTTCACCTGTATTGCTCTTAAATTCAGAGCAACGTCCACTAGTATAGACACAGTTTACCTAACACAGACCCTACAAAGGGAGGTTGTCAATAATTATTTTCACCAGCAGAGGGAGTGAGATTGCTTTCTAGTGTTTTCACAGGCCCTTGTATACTGAACAAAAATATAAACGCAACATGCAACAATTTCAAAGATTTTACTGAGTTACAGTTCATATAAGGAAATCAGTCAATTGAAATAAATTCATTATGTCCTAATATATGGATTTCACATGACTGGGAAGGGGTGCAGCCATGGGTGGTCCTCTGTAGCTCAATTGGTAGAGCATGGCACTTGTAACGCCAGGGTAGTGGGTTCGATCCCCGGGTCCACCCATACGTAAAAATGTATGCACACATGACTGTAAGTCGCTTTGGATAAAAGCGTCTGATAAATGGCATATTATTATTATTATTATTATTATTATGGGTGGGCCTTGGAGGGCATAGGCCAGGCCCACTGGGGAGCCAGGCCCAGCCAATCAGAATGAGTATTTCCCCACAAAATAACTACACGTGGTCTGTGCTTCTAGATATGCCACATCTGTCAGGTGGATGGATTATCGTGACAACGGAGAAATGCTCACTAACAGGGATGTAAACAAATGAGTGCACAGAATTGGAGAGAAATAAGCTTTTTGTGAGTATGGAACATTTCTGGGATCTTTTATTTCACCTCATGAAACATGGGACCAACACTTTACATTTATATTTTGGTTCAGTATATTTTGTGTTGTATTATGTATTGTATTATGTAGTGTTACTTATTTTATGTATTTTATTTGTTCTGTTTTGTTTCCTGTTTGGACCTCAGGAAGAGTAGCCGCTGCCTTGGCAACAGTTAATTGGGGATCCTAATAAAATACTAAATACAAAAATTGGTAAGCAACTCCAGTGTATATTTGACCTTGAGTTTTAGGTTATTGCCCTGCTGAAAGGTGAATTTGTCTCCCAGTGTCTGGCGGAAAGCAGACTGAACCAGGTTTTCCTCTAGAATTTTGCTTGTGCTTAGCTCTATTCCGTTTATTTTTACCCTAAAAAAACTCCCTAATCCTTGCCGATGACGAGCATATCCATAACATGATGCAGCCACCACCATTCTTGAAAATATGAAGAGTGGTTCTCAGTGATGTGTTGTGTTTGATTTGCCTCAAACATAATGCTTTGTATTTAGGACAAAAAGTGAATTTCTCTGCCACATTTTTTGCAGTATTACTTTAGTGCCTTATTACAAACAGGATGCATGTTTTGGAATATTTTTAATTCGTTTAGGTTAGTATTGTGGAGTAACTACAATGTTATTGATCCATCCTCAGTTTTCTCCTATCACAGCCATTAAACTCTGTAACTGTTTTAAAATCACCATAGGTCTCATGGTGAAATCCCTGAGCGGTTTCCTTCCTCTCCGGCAACTGAGCTAGGAAGGACGCCTGTATATTTGTAGTGACTGGGTGTATTGCTACACCATCCAAAGCGTAATTATTAACTTCATCATGCTCAAAGGGATAACCAATCGGTGCCCTTCTTTGCGTGGCATTGGAAACCTCCCTGGTCTTTGTGGTTGAATCTGTGCTTGAAATTAACTACTCGACTGAGGGACCTTACAGATAATTGTATGTGTGGGGTACAGAGATGGGGTAGTCATTCAAAAATCATGTTAAACACTATTATTGCTCACAGAGTGAGTCCATGCAACTTACTATGTGACTTGTTAAGCACATCTTTACTCCTGAACTTATTTAGGCTTACCATAACAAAGGATTTGAATTCTTATTGACTCAAGACATTTCAGCTTTTCATTTTTAATTACATTTGTAAACATTTCTAAAAACATAATTCCACTTTGACATTGTGGGGTATTGTGTGTAGATAAGTGGCACAACATCTCAATTTAATCAAATTCAGGCTACAACACAACAAAATGTGGAAAAAGTAAAGGGGTGTCAATACTTTCTGAAGGCACTGTGGAATACTAGCACTGACAGTAGGAGATGCCTAGGTGGCACTGCTGAGCACTGAAGCCAGCAGTGATGTAATGGCACAAATACACACATACATCATATACTCTGACACTGTAGTTCACTCACTCTCACATAGTGCATACTTTCTCCCTCACTTCTTTGTCACTTAGGGTATACCCTTACTCACCTGCTGTCCTTTGGCACACAGTTACTGACTCACTCTCTGTCCCTTAGTGCACACACTCACCCACTTTCTCACTCACCATCTGACCTTCAGTGCACACTCTCTTAACCACCCACTCTCTCACTCACCCTCTGTCCTTTAGTGCAGACTGCATATCCGATGACGCTGGCTCCATTGGAGGTTCCGGTGGGTGAGAGGACGGGGGGCTTCCAGCGCACTTGCAGGACCCCCGGGGCCTGGCCACACTGCACCTGCACCTCCTGAGGGGGTAATGGGGGGCCTGGAGGGGGGATGAAAAATTAGATACTGTCTACACAGGTTTAACACACACAAACAGGGAGGGAGTGGAGGTGAGTGTAGCATTCATGAGACACCAAGTGCTGTTAACTTGCTTTCTGTTGTGAATTACATGATAGTGACATGTCTATGATACACAAAACAGTTCCCTTTCCCAATTTTGGTTGCATACACCGATTAAATTGGCATTACCTTATATTGTAAACTATCATGGTCAAAACATATAGATTCAATGGTTGTAAAGATGAGGAGAGGTCTGTCCGTAATAAAGAGATGCTCTGCTTTTGAAAATATTGGAAGTAGAAGGCTAAAAGGAACAGAGGGTGGCCCAAGGCCACCTGAAAGCATGTGTGTGTGTGTGTGTGTGTGTGTGTGTGTGTGTGTGTGTGTGTGTGTGTGTGTGTGTGTGTGTGTGTGTGTGTGTACACATGTTTGTGTGTGTGTGCGTGTGTGCATTGGTCTGTGTGCCCGACCGTCTGTATAGTCTGTCTATGTGTGTCTGTCTATGTGTGTGTCTGTGTGTGTGTTGTGTGTGAGAGGTGTCGGTGTGAGTTGAATAAGTACAGCCTGTTCTCTCCTGGTTCACTGGGTACACCATGCAGGACGTCACAGTGATGTCACAGCTCAGGCAGAGGGAAATGCACACAGATACTGATGTGGTCATCTCAGTTAAGGATAGAGTGGGAGGGACTTACTTCAGCAGCTTTAGGTTGTGTCCCAAATGGCAACTGATTCCCTATATAGTCTACTACTTTTGACCAAGGCTCTGGTTAAAACTAGTGGACTATATAGGGAATAAGGGGCTACAGTGAGGGAAAAAAGTATTTGATCCCCTGCTGGTTTTGTACGTTTGCCCACTGACAAAGACATGATCAGTCTATAATTTTAATGGTAGGTTTATTTGAACAGTGGAGACAGAATAACAACAACAAAATCCAGAAAAATGCATGTCAAAAATGTTATAAATTGATTTGCATTTTAATGAGGGAAATAAGTATTTGACCCCTCTGCAAAACATGACTTAGTACTTGGTGGCAAAACCCTTGTTGGCAATCACAGAGGTCAGACGTTTCTTGTAGTTGGCCACCAGGTTTGCACACATCTCAGGAGGGATTTTGTCCCACTCCTCTTTGCAGATCTTCTCCAAGTCATTAAGGTTTCGAGGCTGACGTTTGGCAACTCGAACCTTCAGCTCCCTCCACAGATTTTCTATGGGATTAAGGTCTGGAGACTGGCTAGGCCACTCCAGGACCTTAATGTGCTTCTTCTTGAGCCACTCCTTTGTTGCGTTGGCCGTGTTTTTTGGGTCATTGTCATGCTGGAATACCCATCCACGACCCATTTTCAATGCCCTGGCTGAGGGAAAGAGGTTCTCACCCAAGATTTGACGGTACATGGCCCCGTCCATCGTCCCTTTGATGCGGTGAAGTTGTCCTGTCCCCTTAGCAGAAAAACACCCACAAAGCATAATGTTTCCACCTCCATGTTTGACGGTGGGGATGTCACCTCGCTCCTCCGCACACTCCACTGGCTTCCAGTTGAAGCTCGCATCTACTACAAGACCATGGTGCTTGCCTACGGAGCTGTGAGGGGAACAGCACCTCCTTACCTTCAGGCTCTGATCAGACCCTACACCCAAATGAGGGCACTACGTTCATCCACCTCTGGCCTGCTAGCTCCCCTACCTCTACGAAAGCACAGTTCCCGCTCAGCCCAGTCAAAGCTATTCGCTGCTCTGGCACCCCAATGGTGGAACAAGCTCCCCCACGATGCCAGGACAGCGGAGTCACTGACCACCTTCCGGAGACACTTGAAACCCTACCTCTTTAAGGAATACCTGGAATAGTATAAAGTAATCCTTCTACACCCCCCCACCCTGTCACGAGTTGCTAAGCCAGAACCCAGAAGCAGACCAGGACAAGGTAAGTTGAAACGAAGGTGAGTGTTTATTTACAAATTCAAGAGTGATGCTGAATAATCCAGGGAACAGAGCGGGCGGCGTTGATTAGTTGTTGGGGGTGCAGTGGTTGATCCCATCCTGGGTCGGCAGCCGCCGACCACCAGGCAGAGGTTGGATGAAGGTTCCGGACGGGTGACTGCAGATGGAACAAAACGGGGGTAAGTAAGCAACAAACCAACAAGGTGCAAAAACAACAAAACTAACGCTAGGCTCTAAGACTGATACTCTGGTAAACCTACTGTTCATGGCTAACGATCCGGCAGGGAATGGATGTTAGGCCAGAGCCTAAGAAGGGTGATGATCAGGACCAGGTGTGCAGATTGCTGATGGGATGCAGGTGCGGAAATCAAGAGAGCTCCCGGAGCGTTCCAGAACCCTCGGGAAACTGGAGATCACGAACATAAAAACTATTCCACAGACAGGACCCGACTCAGACTGCCGGGATCGTTACAGTACCCCCCTCCGACGAAACGCCACCGGGCGGACTCCCGGAGCGCCAGGATGGAGGCGGTAGAAGTCACTGATGAGGTCAGCATCTAGGACCTGTCGCCGCGGAATCCAACTCCTCTCTTCAGGACCATACCCCTCCCAGTCCACGAGATACTGAAACCCCGGCCCCGCCGTCTGGAATCCATGATGCGACGCACCGTGTAGGCAGGACCACCTCCGATCATCCGAGGAGGAGGAGGAGGAGGCGGAGGAGGCAACAGAGGACTGAGGAAAACAGGCTTGAGGCAGGAGACATGAAAGGTGGGATGGACTCTGAGCGTCCTCGGGAGTTTGAGTCGAACTGCCACCGGATTGATCACCTTCTCCACCACAAACGGACCAATGAACTTCGGTAACAACTTCCTAGACTCAGTCCGTAAAGGAAGATCCCGTGTGGCCAACCAGACCCTATCTCCGATGGTGTAGGTGGGAGCGGGGAATCCGGCGACGATTCGCCTGGAGCTGATACCGGTCCGAAACTCTAAGGAGTGCTTTTCTGGCCCGATGCCAGGTCCGGTGGCACCGAATATGGACCTGAACAGAAGGCACTGAGAGCTCCTTCTCCTGAGAAGGGAACAAGGGAGGTTGGTAGCCATACAGGCACTGGAAGGGAGACATCCCAGTGGCAGATGTAGGGAGAGTATTGTGGGCATACTCAACCCAAGGCAACTGAGAGACCCAGGAGGTGGGGTTGGAAGAGGCCAGGCAGCGTAGCGTGGATTCCATCTTCTGGTTGGCTCTCTCCGCCTGACCATTAGATTGGGGGTGAAAACCAGATGTGAGACTGACTGTAGCTCCAATGGCCAAACAGAAGGACTTCCAGACAGCAGAGGTAAACTGAGGACCACGGTCGGAAACGATATCACTGGGCAACCCGTGGACCCTGAAAACCTCCCTAACCAGGATCTCGGACGTCTCCGAGGCAGAGGGAAGCTTGGCAATTGGCACAAAGTGGGCGAACTTGCTGAATCTGTCCACGATAGTCAGAACGACCGTGTTCCCCTCAGAAGCGGGCAACCCAGTGACAAAGTCTGGGCCAGATGCGACCATGGTCGCCGGGGAATAGGAAGGGGGTGAAGTAGTCCAGAGCTGGGCCGATTGGTACTCTTATTCTGCGCACACACTGGACAGGCAGCAACATAACCCCGAGTATCCTCGGCCATGGCAGGCCACCAAAAACGTCTGCGAAGAAACGCCATTGTCTGAGCCACGCCAGGGTGACAAGCCATCTTGCTGGCGTGGGACCATTTGAGGACAGCAGGACGAACCGACTCAGGCACAAACAACCGACCGGGTGGACCGTTACCGGGACCGGGCTGAGTCCGAAGGGCCGCCAGCACCTCCTCCTCAATCTTCCACATAACTGCTCCCACGACGCAGTTCCGGGGGAGAATTGTCTCGGTCTTGGACCCACTCTCCTCCGTCTTGGAGAACATCCGGGACAAGGCGTCCGCCTTGCCGTTCTTAGATCCAGGTCGGAACGTCAGGGAAAACTTGAATCGTCCGAAAAACAACGCCCACCTGGCCTGGACGGGAGTTGAGACGTTTAGCCGATTGCACGTAAGCAAGATTCTTGTGGTCAGTCCAGACAATAAACGGTTGCTCCGCCCCCTCCAACCAGTGGCGCCACTCCTCCAAGGCAAGTTTCACCGCGAGAAGCTCCCGGTTACCCACATCGTAATTCCTCTCCGCAGGCGAAAGGCGACGAGAGTAGTAGGCGCAGGGATGGAGTTTACTGTCCGTGGAGCATCGCTGCGACAGGATGGCGCCAACTCCCACATCAGACGCGTCCACTTCAACGACGAACTGACGGGCCGTGTCCGGTTGAGAGAGAATCGGTGCGTTGGTGAATCGCCTCTTCAAATCCAGAAACGCTCGATCCGCCTCCGGATTCCACTTGAAGGTCCTGATACTGGAAGTCAAGGCAGTTAACGGAGCGGCCACACGGCTGTAATCCCGGATGAATCTGCGGTAGAAATTCGCAAACCCCAAAAATCTCTGGAGCTGCAATCTCGTACCGGGCTGGGCCCATTCCAGAACCGCTCTAACCTTCTCCTGGTCCATCCTAATCTCTCCCCTGGAGATGATGTACCCGAGAAAGGATGTCGTGTGGGCGTGAAACTCGCACTTCTCGGCCTTCACGAACAGGCGATTCTCCAACAATCGCTGCAGAACCTGCCGGACATGCTGGACGTGGTCGGAAGGTTCCTTCGAGAAGATCAGAATGTCATCCAGGTAAACAAACACAAAGAGACCAATCATATCTCTCAGGACGTCGTTCACCATACTCTGGAATACCGCTGGAGCATTGGTCAGTCCAAACGGCATCACCTGATACTCGAAGTGACCCATCGGTGTATTGAAACCCGTCAACCACTCGTCCCCCTCTCTGATCCGGACCATGTGATACGCATTGCGTAGGTCTAGCTTGGTGAACACCGTAGCACCCTGTAAGGAGTCGAAGGCAGAACTCATCAAGGGCAGGGGATACTTGTTCTTGACCGTGATGTCATTCAACCCCCGATAATCAATACACGGTCGAAGAGAGCCATCCTTCTTACCCACAAAGAAGAATCCTGCCCCCAGGGGTGATGACGAGGGACGAACGAGACCAGCAGCTAGGGACTCCTTGATGTAGGTCTCCAAAGCCTCACGTTCAGGTCGGGAGATACTGTATAACCTTCCCTTGGGGTAGACAGCTCCAGGGAACAGGTTGATGGCACAATCATATGGTCGGTGGGGAGGAAGTGACAGAGCCTTCTGCTTACTGAAAACTTCCCCAAATCGTGATATGTCTCGGGAACCAGGGACAAATCTGGGGGTTTAGCCTCAATCACCTGACTGGGAACCGAATGGGGGCAGGCAGTCTTGAGACAGTTAGCATGACAATCAAGGCTCCAACTCGTTACCTTGCCCGTCACCCAATCGAACGTGGGATTGTGTTCCTTCAGCCAGGGGTATCCAAGGACCAGAGGAACATGGGAAGACGGCAGAATGAAGAATGAAATCATCTCAGAATGATTCCCCGACAACCGCATCTTAACCGGTTCAGTCCTCATCGTGATACGTGCCAGACTACTGCCGTCCAGAGTGGTAGCTTCAATGGCTTCCGGCAATTGCTCCTTGGAAAGCCCCAGCTGTTCCACCAACTCGGCATCTAGAAAGCTTCCATCGGCACCTGAATCGATAAAAGCGTTAATCGCTAAGCTCTGATTCCTGTTCATAAGGGTAGCCGGGAAACGGGGTCTGACAGAGGTATTGAGAGGTCGAAACTGGCTCGCTAAAAGTCCTCCCAACTTTAGCGAGCCGCGCAGTTTGACGACCCGACTGGAACCTGAGAAGCTGACCGGTTGGACGGAACCCATTGCTTCTCCCTCCTTCGCTCTCGGACTCGATTATCCACCCGAATAGACAAGGCTACCAAGCTGTCCAGGTCACTAGGCTCCGGATAGGAGATCAACTCATCCTTGAGCTGCTCCGACAGACCCTGGTAAAAGGCCGCTTGCAGAGCCTCCTCATTCCACCCACTCTCCACAGCCAACGTCTTGAACTCGATCACGAAGTCGGCCACGCTGCGAGTTCCTTGGCGAGCGAAAACAGGCGCCTAGCTGCGTCCCTCCCTCGGACGGAATGGTCGAAGAGCTTCCTCATCTCGGCCGTGAACCCCTGGTATGAAGCCATGCAGGGATCCTGTCGTTCCCAAACGGCTGAAGCCCACTCCAGCGCTCGACCACGCAGCAACTCAATCACAAAGGCTATCCTAGCCTTGTCTGTGGCATAAGAGTAGGGCTGTAGATCGAACACTAATCCACACTGCATAAGGAAGGAACGGCATCTTCCCAGCTCCCCCCTCATATTTATCCGGCGTCGGAACCTTGGGCTCACGGAAGGACACAGCTTCAGAAGCGGCAGGCGAGATGGGTGAAACCGGTAGTGGATCCTCCACCGGACACTTGCGTTGGTTCTGGACCTCCGTCAGACCGGTAGAAAGGTTCCGAACTGACAACGCGATCTCCTGTAGTACCGTGCTATGATGGCCCAACATCTTCTCCTGCTGGGTAATGGCATGGCGAACAGAGTCCAGGTCCGCTGGGTTCATTACTGGCCGGATCGTTCTGTCACGAGTTGCTAAGCCAGAACCCAGAAGCAGACCAGGACAAGGTAAGTTGAAACGAAGGTGAGTGTTTATTTACAAATTCAAGAGTGATGCTGAATAATCCAGGGAACAGAGCGGGCGGCGTTGATTAGTTGTTGGGGGTGCAGTGGTTGATCCCATCCTGGGTCGGCAGCCGCCGACCACCAGGCAGAGGTTGGATGAAGGTTCCGGACGGGTGACTGCAGATGGAACAAAACGGGGTAAGTAAGCAACAAACCAACAAGGTGCAAAAACAACAAAACTAACGCTAGGCTCTAAGACTGATACTCTGGTAAACCTACTGTTCATGGCTAACGATCCGGCAGGGAATGGATGTTAGGCCAGAGCCTAAGAAGGGTGATGATCAGGACCAGGTGTGCAGATTGCTGATGGGATGCAGGTGCGGAAATCAAGAGAGCTCCCCGGAGCGTTCCAGAACCCTCGGGAAACTGGAGATCACGAACATAAAAACTATTCCACAGACAGGACCCGACTCAGACTGCCGGGATCGTTACACACCCCCCATAAAAAAAAAAAAGTGGTTGTCCCACTGGCTATCATAAGGATAAGAGCGTCTGCTAAATGATGTAAATGTGTTCTTGGGGTCATAGGCAGCATTCCTCCTCCTCCAAACACGGCGAGTTGAGTTGATGCCAAAGAGCTCAATTTTGGTCTCATCTGACCACAACACTTTCACCCAGTTCTCCTCTGAATCTTTCAGATGTTCAGTGGCAAACTTCAGACGGGCCTGTATATGTGCTTTCTTGAGCAGGGGGACCTTGCGGGCACTGCAGGATTTCAGTCCTTCACGGCGTAGTGTGTTACCAATTGTTTTCTTGGTGACTATGGTCCCAGCTGCCTTGAGATCATTGACAAGATCCTCCCATGTTGTTCTGGGCTGATTCCTCACCGTTCTCATGATCATTGCAACTCCACGAGGTGAGATCTTGCATGGAGCCCCAGGCTGAGGGAGATTGACAGGTCTTTTGTGTTTCTTCCATTTGCGAATAATCGCACCAACTGTTGTCACCTTCTCACCAAGCTGCTTGGCGATGGTCTTGTAGCCCATTCCAGCCTTGTGTAGGTCTACAATCTTGTCC
This sequence comes from Coregonus clupeaformis, assembly GCF_020615455.1. Classification (NCBI taxonomy): domain Eukaryota; kingdom Metazoa; phylum Chordata; class Actinopteri; order Salmoniformes; family Salmonidae; genus Coregonus; species Coregonus clupeaformis. The sequence goes on along the minus strand of NC_059218.1, from coordinate 22,173,977 downwards.
CTGACATCCTTGGAGAGCTCTTTGGTCTTGGCCATGGTGGAGAGTTTGGAATCTGATTGATTGATTGCTTCTGTGGACAGGTGTCTTTTATACAGGTAACAAGCTGAGATTAGGAGCACTCCCTTTAAGAGTGTGCTCCTAATCTCAGCTCGTTACCTGTATAAAAGACACCTGGGAGCCAGAAATCTTTCTGATGGAGAGTGGGTCAAATACTTATTTCCCTCATTAAAATGCAAATCAATTTATAACATTTTTGACATACGTTTTTCTGGATATTTTTGTTGTTATTCTGTCTCTCACTGTTCCAATAAACCTACCATTAACATTATAGACTGATAATTTCTTTGTCAGTGGGCAAACATACAAAATCAGCAGGGGATCAAATACTTTTTTCCCTCACTGTATATGGGATGTACTCTTAATTGATCATGTATATTAGCATTGAGCCAATGGCAGGGAAAAGCTGAGGAAGTTACTCATAATAGTGTCTTAGGTTTTAAAGTGCTGTTAGCTTCTTTTCATTCAATGTGTCAGTTGCCCATGCCAATCAAAAGCTACTTCCTACTTTTCCCATAAACAAACTGGTCTTCATTCTGACCTGATCTGGAATATGGTCCAGGACCTGGACAAAGCATAACAGACATACATAGCACGGGTAAAGACATGAGTTACAGTGGCTTACCAAAATATTCACCCCCCTTGGCATTTTTCCTATTTTGTTGCCTTACAACCTGGAATTAAAATGGATTTTGGGGGGGTTTGTATCATTTGATTTACACAACATGCCTACCACTTTGAAGATGCAAAATATTTTTTATTGTGAAACAAACAAGAAATAAGACAAAAAAGCGTGCAAACTATTCACCCCCCCCAAAGTCAATACTTTGTAGAGCCACCTTTTGCAGCAATTACAGCTGCAAGTCTCTTGGGGTATGTCTCTATAAGCTTGGCACATCTAGCCACTGGGATTTCTGCCCATTCTTCAAGGCAAAACTGCTCCAGCTCCTTCAAGTTGGATGGGTTCCGCTGGTGTACAGCAATCTTTCAGACATACCACAGATTCTCAATTGGACTGAGGTCTGGGCTTTGACTAGGCCATTCCAAGACATTTAAATGTTTCCCCTTAAACCACTCAAGTGTTGCTTTAGCAGTATGCTTAGGGTCATTGTCCTGCTGGAAGGTGAACCTCCGTCCCAGTCTCAAATCTCTGGAAGACTGAAACAGGTTTCCCTCAAGAATTTCCCTGCATTTAGCGCCATCCATCATTCCTTCAATTCTGACCAGTTTCCCAGTCCCTGCCGATGAAAAACATCCCCACAGCATGATGCTGCCACCATGCTTCACTGTGGGGATGGTGTTCTCCTTGATGGCCAAAAAGCTCAATTTTAGTCTGATCTGACCAGAGTACCTTCTTCCATATGTTTGGGGAGTCTCCCACATGCCTTTTGGCGAACACCAAACGTGTTTGCTTATTTCTTTCTTGAAGCAATGGCTTTTTTCTGGCCACTCTTCCGTAAAGCCCAGCTCTGTGGAGTGTATGGCTTAAAGTGGTCCTATGGACAGATACTCCAATCTCCACTGTGGAGCTTTGCAGCTCCTTCAGGGTTATCTTTGGTCTCTTTGTTGCCTCTCTGATTAATGCCCTCCTTGCCTGCTCCGTGAGTTTTGGTGGGCAGCTCTCTCTTGGCAGGTTTGTTGTGGTGCCATATTCTTTCAATTTTTTAATAATGGATTTAATGGTGCTCCATGGGATGTTCAAAGTTTCTGATATTTTCTTATAACCCAACCCTGATCTGTACTTCTCCACAACTTTGTCCATTACCTGTTTGGAGAGCTCCTTGGTCTTCATGGTGCCGCTTGCTTGGTGGTGCCCCTTGCTTAGTGGTGTTGCAGACTCTGAGGCCTTTCAGAACAGGTGTATATATACTGAGATCATGTGACACTTAGATTGCACACAGATGGACTTTATTTAACTAATTATGTGACTTCTGAAGGTAATTGGTTGCACCAGATCTTATTTAGGGGCTTCATAGCAAAGTGGGTGAATACATATGCACGCACCACTGTTCTGTTATAATTTTTTTTGAAATTTTTGAAACAAGTAATTTTTTTTATTTCACTTCAGCAATTCTGACTATTTTGTGTATGTCCATTACATGAAATCCAAATAAAAATCAAGTTAAGTTACAGGTTGTAATGCAACAAAATAGGAAAAACCCCAAGGGGATGAATACTTTTGGAAGGCACTGTATCTTTCTATCTTAATGGTCTATATCTAACAAATAACCCAATGGACTTTTATCCAACCTTTCCATAACACATAATAGATGACAGAAAAACAATGTATTGGACAAAATAACATATAACATATGTTGAACAAAAGAACCAGTTAGACTTAAGAAAAGAGCAAACCAAGCCTCACCAGCAGCTTGTGTGCAGAACTCGACAGCAGTCTCCTTCTTCTCCCTCTGCTCCATGAGCAGTTGCCATGGCACCTGGTGTGGCCGGGCCACCACCCTCACCTTGTACACTGTCATGGCCTTGAGGTTGACGAAGCGCAGCCTGTAACTCCCTGGCCGCACCACCGCATGCTCCACCCCGTCCAGGAACACTGTGTGCCCATAGTTACTGTTGCTGGGCAACCAGGAAAGCTCGGCCGAGTCGCGCAGGATGTCGTCCACACGCAGGCCGTATGGCGCCACCACCACGTTGGCTCCCACCATCAGGGTGCAGCGCAGCTCGTCCGACAGGCCCCTGTCTGTCACACTTTGCACAGACACGCGGTGCGTATAGGTGTCCAGATCCAGCTTCTCCAACAAAGACTTGGTCCTGCCCCCGTAGGGCACGCTGGCACGCACCTCGCCATCCACCAGCACGTTGTAGCAGCTGATGTTTCCCCAGCCCAGGGGCAACATGGGGGGCTCCCAGGCCACAATGACGCTACGGGCCAACTGCTTGATTAGGGTGATCCTCCTGGGGTAAGGCACAATGTCATCAGCCAGATCCTCAGGGTCCAGGGGCCCTGTGCCATTGCTGCAGGGGCCCAAGGGGTTGGTGGAGCCCAGTAGCCCATCCTGAGGGGCCCCTCCATCCACCCCCATCAGGCCCAGGGTGGTATGGTCCAGAGAGCCCAGGTCCTCCCCTGCGTCCCCTGGCTGGATGGATGGTTTCTCCTTGTCTTGGACAAACTCCACGAAGTTGGAGGGGACCAGACCTCGCTGGCCATCCAGCAGCTCCCCTGGAGCACATATTGACAGAGACAGACAGAGATGCTTACTTTATTATCAACAAAATACAAACTCACAACCATGTCAACTCATGTCTTCTGCAAATTCCTCTATTAATCTCGTCCCAAAACATATATTCCAAATAATTCAATGAAAAAAGTACCTTTAGAATGTATAGAGGAATGTCTAATATATTTAAATGGAAATGAGGTATGTAAAGACGAGATCAAAAGAGTTAAGCAGAATATGGATATTTCAGTTGTCAGCAACATGTAATATCACTCAGGATTAGCTGGCTGTGAAGATTTAATTGAGTGATTATTCAGGCAGACACAGTGACACCTTCCAGGAACCCTGTTCTGTTCTGTTCTGACACACAGCAGCCTGATGGTAAAGACCAGTCACGCACTGCTGTCTCAGGGGGAATCTATGGAACGCTCAAGCCTTTAATGATGCCTGCTGCAAATGTTACCATCAGCTAAAAATAGACCATCTCATTAGTGAATAAGAGAATGAAAAATAATGACGAGAGCCCTCGTGACTCAATGGAAGTGTGATCTGTGAGTGTGAGTACTACTGGTGTGGAAAGAGACCCTGTGGTGCCCGTCCCCCAAGGTTGGGACTTTTCTCTCGAATCAGAAGGAAGGATAAGGATATGATGTCATCAATTTCTCCAGGAAGTACAGGGGGTTAAAAAAACGATTCCTGCACAGTGGAGAGGATGCATCTGAAATGGCACCCAATTCACTATAGTGACCACCAACCTTTCTCATCAGCACTGTACTTGCTTTTCAAAGACAGCCTAACTGTCCTCTCCCTCTCCCTCTCTATCTCATCATTCCAGTCAGTACAGTAGAGAGGCTGGGAGGCCCTAGCTGGCTCTGGTCTGCAGGGGAATATGTCTGTGATTAATCAGAGCCCTGTTGCCGGATTAGGCGTCTAGCTACGGGGCTCAGGCTGCATCTTGACAACAGCTTGGTCTGAGCCTCAGTATCCCTGTGGTAAATACAAACCTCATCCACCTCTAAGCAGCCAGGCAGGCAGGCAGGAGCTAGGCTAATGCTAGGCAATCTCACCCACCACCACCACCACCCATGGCTGATAGTGATGACTCACCAGAGCTGCTGAAGCAGGCTGAAATCTGGGCCAGGGATGCTAAGAGGATTAACGTAGCCATGGATGGAAAAGCCTTCATAATGCTAATGAGATTGCATATTTTGCTACTGATGCTAGTGGTGAAGTGTGTGTGTGTAGTAACCTTGGATTCACTCTCACCTTCGTAGAAGCCATCGTCATCCATCGTGCCGTACACATACAGGTACTTCCCAGCCACCAGGGGGAGCTCTGCCTCTGGGTGCTCATTAGGTCCATCGTAAGGGTTGTAACTACACAACAAGAGAGAGGACGGTTCAACATAGATGTGCTCCTGACTACAATATATACTACAATATATTTTTGGAGAAAATAGGGCTTCTGATGTGCATGTGGAGGTACTAAGTGATCTAGCACTGGTCCAGAGCGTTATGTGCTGATTGCTGGCGCTCCTCATTGTCAGCAAGCCGCACGCAACACCCTGGACCAGAGCTATGCGTGATTCAGCTTTCCCAGGTGTTGTGTGACAGACTGAACAGTCCCACTGGTCTCACCTGTAGCGGGCAGTGCATAGACGGACTGTGCCAGTATAGCGAGGCTTGGACCTGGGCGCACGGCGGATCTCATCCTCCATCTTGGGAAACACAGGGACAGGGCAGCAATCACAGAGTTGCATCTAAATACCATAACTCTGATCCGTTGAGAAACCAATTCAAACACAATGGCTTTGCTCATGATCATAGCCACTCATAATCATGTCTCCAGAGGAATGACTGATCTGACAGAGAATAACTTCCCAGCACTCTTATACTGTCTAGTTCTACTGTCTGACAGTTGCCACAGGAGAGTCATGTTGCTTTCTGGTGCTAAACCAATTGGTTTTACAGCTATAGCTCAGCTGACGGCAATCAAGTGCTAGTATACAGCTGGTCCATGAACAGCCCATCTCTTGATAAGAGCAGAGATAAAGCACCCTCATGCTTTAGCATTGGGACTTTGTCTCTGTATGAGAAGAGAAGAGAGGGCGGGACCCACCTCTGAGGGGGTCGCCCGTCGCGGGATGCTGGGGCGGCTCGTTGTCACGGCGGTGGGATTGACAGACAGCAGCTCCGGCCTGTCTCTGTCTCCGATCTGCAGTGGGCGGAGGAACTTGGATATCAGCCGAGTGTTTGCCGAGCTCTCATCGCCTGGGAAACATCGATTTCCACACCAAATAAAGAGCATCTGTCATTCCTTCTGCTCTCATTCATGGCACAGCTATTGATTTCCTGTTCAGGGGAGTACACAGCAAACACTCTTTATGGCCAGGACCTGGCTCTGCTCTCTGCCTGACACATCTGCAAGGCATTTCCCTGACGCTTAACACGCTCTCTACTCTCTAAAGACACAACTGACACGGAACAGGACACCGCCACCACAGAGTTCTACCAGCCACACCCCTACACAAAGCCAAGCCTAGGTAATTTCCCATCTTAGACAAAAATATACAATTCTAATTCTTGGTGGTTGAATTTGGTTCATCATGCTACCAGATTACAACCGTACAGTAGCATTCTCACTGCAGTAAAGCAAGAGAAGAGGATATCTAGAGCAGTATCTCAGAGGCTTCTAATCTACGGTATTTGCATCAATGATTCTGCTGTGTGTTCAACTGGCAGGTTACAGTATGTGGGGTTAGAATACTAATGTGTTGGCTCTCATTAGCAGATGTAATATACAGTATCAGCCCTCTGATCAATGAGCTGTGTTATTGATCATGAATAAAGCAGCATTTCTTCCATTTCCAGTGATCCAGACTGGCCTTGAAGCCTGTTCTGTTGAGATGGACTGAAGAGAAAAGTGGGGCCTTACTGTGACTCACACCAGCCAGTTTAGTTGCCAACTTTCCCTCTCTATCTCCCACTCTCCCAACCTCACCCCACAGGGTTCTGGCAAAGGTCATTGTTGTGACAACTAGATTAAATGACTGTCTCGTTCCATTATGAATTAATTAATTACACAGGCATAATGACTGACTGAGAGCCTCGTCGTCTGGAGCACAAACATGGGTGTGCACATAGACTTTCAGAACTGTCTTTTGGTCTTGATTGATGAGATACACTGTTTGAATCAAATGCCAGGCATGATGTATGTACTTTTATTCTCTAGTGCTAGGCACTTTTCTGCTTCATATCTATGTCTTCTGACACCATAATTTTCTCACAGAGGGCAGGATTGGGAGTTGGAAGCTCTCACCTTTCCCTGCCTGGGCTGCCAGTCCGTTGAGGATTTGGGAGAGTTTATTTTCCGGGTGAAGGGGAACGTTGTGTTTGTAGAAAGGCTCAGTGCTGAGGATGTCTACAGTATCCGCCTCCAGACGGAAATCTTCCAGGTCCTTGGACAGCTGGCCGAACTGTTCAGTCTGTGACCTGCATTTCTGCTCCAGGTCGTGAACCTTGACCTTCCGTAGACAGGGATGTGTGGAGGAGAGAGAGATAGACACAAACGGTCACTGGAAGGAGGGTTTCTGTGTTTCTATGTAGCAAATCTTTAGAACGGGATACAGTATATTGCAAAGCAATGCATGTTTTATGTTAATAACATGTTAGTAATATACCACTACATGGATATGAGTTAAACTAATCAATGGCTTAAATCCTTTACTGTTGCTGCAGATCGCAAGCCGAACCAATTACAGCACAGGATCTCAAAAGAGCCATTTCTAGCTTAGAACAGCTCATTCATATCAAAAACACTGCCTGCCAAGTAATCAAATGATCTGGAAGAAGAGGCTGTGCAACACTGCCACACTTTGATAACAAAAGACAAGCAGTGCAATGAGTTAAGAGGCTTATAAAAGTATGTACATTAAAGACATTATCTAAGCAGCTCTGAGATGCCGATTAGAGCCTTGAGTTAACAACCGTTGGGTTTTCTCTGAAAGCTACAAGGCTGAAACACCATGGCCTGCTGGGTAAGAGATAAGACAAGCAAGGGTCTTAGCCACGAGGAAAGTTGGTTTCACCCAGCGATAAAACTAAAGAGTCAGAGTCAGAACACTCGGCTGCAAGATGGGCTGAGATACAGTAACTGAGGATGAACGAATAGCCACTACTTTGGTCTGCTTGGTTTTAAAAGGAAACAAGGAAATCAAATGTGCTTGGATGTTATAGGACATCTGGTATTCGTCTAAAATGGCACCCTATTCCCTATATAGTGCAGCCGTATGGGCCCTGGTCATAAGTAGTGCGCTATATAGGACAGGGGTATTTAACTCTGACCCTACGAGGTCCGGAGCATGCTGGTTTTCTGTTCTACCTGATCATTAATTGCACCCACCTGGTGTCCCAGGTCTAAATCAGTACCTGATTAGAGGGGAACAATTAAAAAACGCAGTGGAACTGGCTTCGAGGTCCAGAGTTGAGTTTGAGGGATATAGGGAATAGGATGCTATTTAGGACACAACCTTGGACTGGAGTACAGAGGATCTAAGGCAAAAGAGGATGTATAGTGTGATGCAGTTCCGGCACTGGGCTCTGTTCATCTGATAATTCAATTGAATTCAATATTAGTACGTATGATTGCCTAATTACCATACCTTATATAACATATGCACTAATGTGAATTAGAGCCTAAGTGTTTCACTAAGACTATTTAAAGGTTATAGGATGGATGTGACCATGGAGATGAAGAACACTGGGGATCTAGATGTTTCAGGTTAGGAAACATAAATACCTGCATTCTGTCCAAATGGTTCTGTTCAGACACAAAAGAAACACATAGAAACACACAATGGCATTGAACAAAGATGAAAGAAAACAAACACCCAAATCAAACTGTTACACCGTATGAGATCAATGCATACGTAACACAGTAATCCATGCAAAATCATGTCAATAAATGAGAAAAGAGAACCATTACAAAAGAAGTAAGTACAAGTCCCCCATGGGGAATATCATGTAACTTAGAATAAATATTCTAAAAGAAAACACCCAAAATCATAACCAAGACTGTGTTGAAAACCAGAAATTATGGAAACGAACATTACTCATGTCCCTAGATAATCTTAGTGTCATCTCCTCTCTTGGTTAACTAGTTTTAACGTAGTAACTGAGCATGCTATTGGAGTTCTCTGTGAACAGTGCCAGTCCTCCTAATGCATCTCCTCTACACTGTAGATATTTCATCATCTGGATGGTTGCTCTCTGAATTTTTCTGTAAAATAGGTTTCTCCAGAGCCATTAGTGCCATGGCTGGGATGAGAGCTTTTGAGCTGAGCCTGAGCCACGGCAGTGTTGAGCGGTCTCACTGAGTCGTAATGGAGAGAGTTATGGCCAGGTTTTGCTGACCCAGCTCTCTGTAAAAGTGTTCTATACTCATTAGAGCTAAAATCCCCACTCAACGAAAGCCTCAAAAAGCTATATATACTGAACAGAAATATAAACGCAAGATGCAACAATTTCAACGTTTTTACTGAGTTACAGTTCATATAAGGAAATCAGTCAATTCATTAGGCCCTAATATATGGCTTTCACATGACTAAGCAGGGGTGCGGCCATGGGTGGGCCTGGGAGGGCATAGGCCCACCCACTTGGCAGCCATGCCCACCCACTAGGGAGCCAGGCCCAGACAATCAGAATTAGTTTTTCCCCACAAAAGGGCTTTATTACAGACAGAAATACTCCTCAGCACCCCCTCCCCACCCCCCCTCAGACGATCCCACAGGTGAAGAAGCCGGATGTGGAGGTCCTGGGCTGGCGTGGTTATACGTGGTCTGCGGTTGTGAGGCCGGTTGGACGTACTACCAAATTCTCTAAAACAACGTTGGAAGCAGCTTATGGTAGAGAAATTAACGTTCAATGGCAACAGCTCTGGTGGACATTCTTGCAGTCTGAATGCCAATTGCACGCTCCCTCAAAACTTAAGACATCTGTGGCATTGTGTTGTGCGACAAAACTGCACATTTTAAAGTGGCCTTTTATTGTCCCCAGCACAAGGTGCACCTGTGTAACGATCATGCTGTTTAATCAGCTTTATTGATATGCCTCACCTGTCAGGTGGATGGATTATCTTGGCAACGGAGAAATGCTCACAAACAGGGATGTAAACAAATTTGTGCACAACATTTTTTCAGCTCATGAAACATGGGACCAATACTTTACATGTTGCGTTTATATTTTTGTTCAGTGTAAATACAGTATAGAGTATGACCTGGAATGAACCAGGCTTACCTCAAAACTCTAGCTTTTCATTGAAGGCAATATGGATTTGGTGGAATTCAAACAATACAATGGAGGTGTTTTTCATATGTATCAGTGTCTTGCATACACAAACAAAACCACATATCAGTCAAGTGACAGCCATTTTGAAAACAGCCACCGAAGCCATCCTCATTTGCCCATCGGACCTCCATGTCTACTTACCTCTAACAGGTGGACCGCTCCCTCATGCTCTTTCTCAGCTTCAACCTGAGCCTGGAGAACACACAGAAACACAGTCATATAGGACTTGCAGGTGACACAGTGAGCACTGCACATTATCTCTCTGTCAGTGCTACATCAAACATACAAATGGCATAGCTTTTGGTACACTGCAGACATACAGGTAACTGCCAAAATAATGGAAACACTTGAGTAAATTGTATACATTTAAGTATATTGAAAGCAGGTGCTTCCACACAGGTGTGGTTCCTGAGTTAATTAAGCAAGTAACATGCCATCATGCTTAGGGTCATGTATAAGAATGCTGGGCAGGTCATTGCATTATTCTGGTCATTATTTTGGCTACCATGGCTATGACCCCATAGGATGACAATTCCCCCATCCACAGGGCACGAGTGGTCACTGAATGGTTTGATGAGCATGAATACAATGTAAACCATATGCTATGGCCATCTCAGTCACCAGATCGCAACCCAATTGAACACTTATTATTCTGTAGCGGAGTCCGAGACAGCGTTTTCCACCACCATCAACAAAACACCAAATGATGCAATTTCTCGTGGAAGAATGGTGTTGCATCCCTCCAATAGAGTTCCAGACACTTGTTGAATCTATGCCAAGGTGCATTGAAACTGTTCTGGCTCATGGTGGCCCAATGTCATATTAAGACACTTTATGTTGGTGTTTCCATTATTTTGGTAGTTACCTGTAGAAGAGACAGTCTGAGTTGAACAACAACTTAAGATAAACTGTCAGTGCTAGAACAGACACATGCAGAACCCTCAGTGGTGTCAGCTCTGCCCAGCATGAGGAGGAGAAGGCAGTTAATGCCTCACAGCTGTGGGCTATCTGAGGACAGGGAGAGACAGGGCGAGAACTGAGGGGGCGCTATGAGTTCAACAGAATAACCTGATGAAATCAATCTGTTTCATCCAGATTGGCTTTGATATCGATAAGGACAAACTGCTGTTCTACTCCAGTGAGATAATATCTGTGCAATTGCTAATTGAATGGAATCACAGCACATTAAATTAGGTTAAGGACAAAACAGACAAGAAAGGACAAGAACTCAAACGAGCACGCTGAGGCAGATGCATACAAACACATGGATTGGAACACAGATAGTCACGGATAGATGTGCACACACACACACACACACACACACACACAAGCTGACACACATTCTCTCTGCGTCTCCCTAAAGTGAAGTGCTCGGTTTAGGCTCAGGGGAGTCTGATCTGTGCTGTGTTTGCCATCTGCGCTAATTGCCTGTCATGGCTCCTCTCTGAACAGAACACATACACACAGGAATTCACACAGCTCTCTAAGGGCTCAGATTATTGCTGCCCATACAGACAGACAATCACAGGAGACTGCTGATTATATCACCCCTTTTACTTTCTCATCAGTCTCACCAGGACTAATGGTAGAATGTTATTTTTTTTCATGGAGCATGATTTACAGTGTTTGGGGGGATCATTTCATGATAGTTGTACAATACTTGTCTCTCATAATCAATACACACATACTTGAACACTGTTACTATGATACATTGTCTTGTGACCACTGTGGTCATACTGTGGTCATGGTGGTTGGAGTCTAGGGCAGAGCCAAGGTGGGGTGTTATGAGCTTACCCTCTGCAGAAGGTGAATCTCCTGCTGCTTGGTGGTGAGGACAGCCAGGGCCTGCTCATGCTCCTCTTCCAACTGCTGCCTCCTCTCTGCAGCCTCTCGCATATGCTGTGGAGACCAGGTCACAACACAGTCAATTCATGGTCATATGCTCGGGAGACCACAATCATATCACAACATGGTCAATACATGGTTATATACTGGGGAGACCAGGTCACAAAACAGTCAATTCATGGTCATATGCTCGGGAGACCACAATCATATCACAACATGGTCAATACATGGTTATATACTGGGGAGACCAGGTCACAAAACAGTCAATTCATGGTCATATGCTTGGGAGACCACAATTATATTACAACATGGTCAATACATGGTTATATACTGGGGAGACCAGGTCACAAAACAGTCAATTCATGGTCATAGTGCGGTAACTATGGCTTTAAAATCTCCAAATGGATCATAGAATGGTCACAACACAGTCCAAACACTTTTACAGCACCCGTAATACCAGCGGAACAATAAAAGTGCATAATACATAAAAAGGTCTCGTTTTCAATTCAGAGGGTATGAAGTTTGTCTACCTGTATTGACTACATATCTAGTCCGACTCACTGATACCTGTGATCCATCACACATAGACACCTATACAAAACCCAAATCTACCCACTCCCAAATTAGCCGAGTCATTATCTGTATCTGCAGAGTTAAGAGCAGCTGCCACCGGTAGGAGTTGGAGTTAATACGCTGATAAACTCTGACATTCATATGTTTCTCTCTGGGAGAAGAAAAGCCTCTCCCCCCCCCCAGAACAGTGGCGTCATTTGTTCCAGCCCCAAACCTTTTGATGGTCAAAAAAGGTTTCAGTCTGATGAGTTTCCATAACCACACATTACTTGCGCTATGCAGTATTTAAAAAAATACAAACACGCTGATTGAAACACAGACAGTCACAGATAGACGTGCGCAGAATGAAGGCTATTCCATGCGAGAAATTGCCAAGAAACTGAAGATCTCTGACTATTTGATGAAGCTGTCAGTTGAGGACCTGTGAGGCATCTGTTTCTCAAACTAGACACTCTAATGTATTTGTCCTCTTGCTCAGTTGTGCACCGGGGCCTCCCACTCCTCTTTCTATTCTGGTTAGAGCCAGTTTGCGCTGTTCTGTGAAGGGAGTAGTACACAGCATTGTACGTGATCTTCAGTTTCTTGGCAATTTCTTGCATGGAATAGCCTTCATTTCTCGGAACAAGAATAGACTGACGAGTTTCAGAAGGAAGTTATTTGTTTCTGGCCATTTTGAGCCTGTAATCGAACCCACAATTGCTGATGCTCCAGATACTCAACTAGTCTCAAGAAGGCCAGTTTTATTGCTTCTTTAATCAGCACAACAGTTTTCAGCTGTGCTATCATAATTGCAAAAGGGTTTTCTAATGATCAATTAGCCTTTTAAAATGATAAACTTGGATTAGCAAACACAACATGCCATTGGAACACAGGACTGATGGTTGCCGATAATGGGCCTCTGTACGCCTATGTAGATATTCCATAAAAAATCAGCCGTTTCCAGCTACAATAGCCATTTACAACATTAACAAATGTCTACACTGTATTTCTGATCAATTTGATGTTTTTTAATGGACAAAAAAAATGCTTTTCTTTCAAAAACAAGGACATTTCTATGTGACCCCAAACTTTTGAATGGTAGTGTATGTGTTCCAGAGTAGAAAGTAGAGTGTGTTGCAGAGTAGTGAGACCCACAGTAGCAACTGTAATTGAGTACTGGCAGTGTCTGCTGTGGCAGGTGGGAGTTACCTGAAAAGGTTACCTGAATAATATCTAATCTCTCAATGTTCTAATCTCTCAATGTTCATCTCAAAGTGCACCAAATTCACGCATTTAGCTGCTGAAATTACACTTTGTTTTGTCGGGGGAGAATAACCCTAGACTCCCCTGCTGGCTTTGGGCTAAGCCACAAATGTCTTCAAATCCTAAAAACGCCCCTGCCCCAGAGATGCTCAGACGTGTCCTGAGCAGGCACTGCTTTGCATAATCATAGAGTCTTAAGCTCTGCTGGGGACTCAGGGGACTCCAGTGACTGAGGGACTGTCACCAGGTTCCAGGGCCGTGCATAGACCTTTGTGAGGGGCATGTGCTCAATGTGACCCCCCTCCCCGATTTTCAACATTTACTACTGGTCCTATAGTCAAATTCACCATTATGTTTTAGCATATACATAAATTCTGTGCAAAAGCTAGCGCCACTAGGCTACTGTTCACAGAGACATCAGCTGATTGCTAATGTACACTGAATTAAGTATGTGGACACCTGCTCGTTGACTATCTCATTCCAAAATTAAGGGCATTAATATGGAGTTGGTCCCCCCTTTGCTGCTATAACAGCCTCCACTCTTCTGGGAAGGCTTTCCACTAGATGTTGGAACATTGCTGCGGGGACTTGCTTCCATTCAGCCACAAGAGCATTAGTGAGGTCGGGCACTGATGTTGGGCGATTAGGCCTGGCTCGCAGTCGGCATTCCAATTCACCCCAAAGGTGTTACATTACATGTATATGTACAATGCAAGAGAGAAAATAGACAAAACATTTAATAAAAATAATTTGTCAAAAAATCGTCGACAATCAAAAGGCCACTTTTCTCATAGGAGGGCATGTGCCTGCTAGGTTCACTCTATCAGATGTGGTGGTGGTCACTCAAAAGCTCCAAAATATACCAGCTAACTGATTCTCATAATCGCCGTCATTGTTATCGTCATCGTCATTATCCCTGAAACATTTATTCTTTCTCCCTTTTCAGAGTCTTTCTCTGCTTTCGACATCCTAGTCTCTCTCCATAATGTTCTCCAACATGCAATCTCCCCATCTATTCAAATCAATAGGCAATGAAAAAGTAACACACACTTCTTTTATTTTTTAGGAGCAGGAGTCAATTTCCTCAGATGGTAAGTTTTTCCCTCAAATATATCCACTCCTTACAAACAGACAATCAATATGGAATGGAGGGAAGCAGTGATTTGTAATGAGAGCATATTTCACAACGCTATGAGACTACTGCTGATTGCTATTGGCAAATCAGTGTCTAATGAAAAAGTGTGTCCTGCAAAACAGATAACAAAGCTCATAACTTATACCAATTTCTTCCACGCTTTTATTGGCAAAAAGAAAATGTATTATATAACTCAAAGGACAGACTTTGCAGATAGATGCATTTGTCCAATCAGATTTTCAGAAAAGGTTCAAGTGATCTAGCCTTACGTTAACCTAAACCAATCAGATTCCAAAGGCCTTATAGAACCCTGCCGCTGATGTTTAGTCCATATCTCATGATTGGCTGACAGAGCTTACTGTTGAGTTGGAGGAACAGTAGCAGTGAATTTAGGAGAGCTAGGATGGATGGATAGATGTTTGGATGGATGGACGGGCAGATGGATTCTCACCTTGAGGACTTGCTCGAGGTTCTCCAGTTTGCCTTGGAGTTGTTTCCTCTCCTGTTGAGCCAAGTCTCTCTCCCGACTCACAGTGCTGTAGGTGTGTCTGAGCTGCTCATATTCTGACCTTACCTAGAGAAAAATTAAATAAGGAAAGAGAGAAATAAAGTAAGGGAAGAGTGAGTCAGAGAGAAGAAAGATACAGCATATGCAAATGGAGTGAGGGAAGAAAAGAAAGAAAAATTGTTCTTCTTCTTCCAAAAATGTATCCTTCTTTTTCATTTATATCCATGTATTTCCGAAGTAACAGAGGCATGCAAAATTGATGAAGTTTGTTCTTACACCATTACATAACGTAAAAAATCAGAGTTGTTGTTTGAGAGGCTGGGGAGTGGTGCTGTCCATGTTTGTGTCATTGAGTACGTTTACATGCAAACTAATCATTCGATATTAAACTAATTATGGCAGTAGGCCAAATATAGCAATAGTCACTTAAAAACTTTACTCTGCTTATCTTAAACAGCATAAGGTCAAAATCGAAGTAAGCATACAGCGATTAAAACACTAGGTTTTCTGAGCAATCTTTCGAATTATTAGGACATGTAAACAGCTTAATCTGCGTTCCAGCTGTGTGTTTGATCTGCGCATGTGCCAGCATCGGGTAGCGCAAGCCTCCCTCTTACGCGAGAGTGAAGTGAGTTCAGAAAAACTGAAAGTAATGTATGCATCTTAGAAATAGTTTTCACATACAAACATGATATATCCGAACTCAGAATTAAATAGGCTTCGCAAAAATAACATGGTCACTGTAGTAAAACGTTTCTTTTGATTGGCGATTTTCTGCATTTATTTATACTGAACAAAAATATAAAATGCAACATGCAACAATTTCAAAGATTTTACTGAGTTAAAGTTCATATAATGAAATCAGTCAACTGAAATAAAATAATTAGGCCCTAATCTATCAATTTCACATGACTGGGAATACAATTATATATCTGTTGGTCACAGATACCTTTTTTTAAAAGGTAGGGGCGTGGATCAGAAAACCAGTCAGTATTTGGTGTGACCAACATTTGCCTCATGCAGCACAACACATCTCCTTCGCATAGAGTTCATCAAGCTGTTGATTGTGGCCTGTGGAATGTTGTCCCACCTGAATATTTGTGGGAACTGGAACACGCTGTTGTACACGTCGATCCAGAGCATCCCAAACATGCTCAATGGGTGACATGTCTGGTTAGTATGCAGGCCATGGAAAAACAGGGACATTTTCAGCTACCAGGAATTGTGTACAGATCCTTGTGACATGGGGCCGTGCATTATTATGCTGAAACATGAGGTGATGGCGGCAAATGAATGGCACGACAATGGGCCTCAGGATCTCGTCACGGTATCTCTGGGCATTCAAATTGCCATCGATGAAATGCAATTGCGTTCATTGTCTGTAGCTTATGCCTGCCCATACCATAACCCCACCACCACAATGGGGCACTCTGTTCACAATGTTGACATCAACAAACCGCTCACCCACACAACGCCATACACGCTGTCTGCCATCTGCTCGATACAGTTGAAACCGGGATTAATCCGTGAAGAGCACACTTCTCTAGCGTGCCAGTGACCATCGAAGGTGAACATTCGCCCACTGAAGTCGGTTACGACGGCGAACTGCAGTCAGGTCAAGACACTGGTGAAGACAACGAGCATGCAGATGAGCTTCCCTGAGACGGTTTCTGACAGTTTTTGCAGAAATTCTTCGGTTGTGCAAACCCACAATTTCATCAGCTGTCCGGGTGGCTGGTTTCAGACGATCTCGCAGGTGAAGAAGCTGTATGTGGAGGTCCTGAGCTGGCGTGGTTACACTTGGTCTGCGGTTGTGAGGCCGGTTGAATGTACTGCAATATTTTCTAAAACGATGTTGGAGGCGGCATATGGTAGAGAAATTAACATTTAATTATTTGGCAAAAACTCTGGTGGACATTCCTGCAGTCATCATGCCAATATCACACTTCCTCAAAACTTGAGACATCTGTGGCATTGCGTTGTGTGACAAAACTGCACATTTTAGTGTGGCCTTTTACTGTCCCCAGCACAAGGTGCATCTATGTAATGATCATGCTGTTTAATCAGCTTCTTGATATGCCACACCTGTCAGGTGGATGGATTATCTTGGCAAAGGAGAAATGCTCACTAACATGGATGTAAACAAATTTGTGCACAGAATTTCAGAGAAATAACCTTTTTGTGCGTATGGAACATTTCTGTGATATTTTATTTCAGCTCATGAAACATGGGACCAACACTGCGTTTATATTTTTGTTCAGTGTAAGTCCCATCAGGTAGCCTGATTTAAGATCTGTTTTATGTAAACAGGATTATTATGGAAATCCAGCTTCTTGCAAAGCATGTAAACGTTTTAAACAATCTATTATATTAATCTGACTATCCACAATAATCGTATTGTAACCATACACATTGTGGTGTATTGGTTTTTGTGTCCCAGATCACAGTATAGAGATAGTAGTAGAGCCTAGTGTGGGCATTGATCATTATGACTGGGCTATGTGCTATGAGCATGGTCTCTCCACCTCCATTGGCAATGCACTTAAACTACAAAACTCTACAACGTCCATATGGTAGCCTATCTGTTCCATGCTGCTATGAATATCATCTATCACTGGCTAACACATTATGTTACAGCTAACAGATATCCCAGCATCCATTGTACACAATACACTCCTCACCTAATGTATACAATTCCATTGAACCACGACAAGCATCACGTCTCCATGGAGACCGGCAGTGAAATTGTGCAAGGGGCTTTCAGTGGCTATTAATCTATTAGAGATGGATTACAGATTCCATTAGTTAGTCTAATGCAGAGCCCCATCTGTGAGGGTTATCCCTGGGGCCCTGTGGCCCTGATAGGTATATATATATATATATATATATATATATATATATATATATATATATATATATATATATATATGCCCATTGATCAAGAGATTTTAGCACTGTGCTGGGCTGTGCTGTGGCGCGGTTGAGGCTACGTCCTAAATGGTACCCTATTCCCTACACAGTGTACTACTTTTGACCAGAGCCCTATTGGCCCTGGTCAAACGTAGTGCACTATGTAGGGAATAGAGTGCCATTTGGGATGCATCCTGAGAGTCTTACCTACCTGGTCATACTTGGATGCTTTCAGGCTGTGGCTGGACAACTCAAGGTTCAGGCGATTTTTCTCCTGCAACGCATCCTGGAACTTAGTTTTCTGTGGAGGGAAAGAGAGAGGGAGAAATATAGGCAGGAGAGAGAGAAAGAGAGAGAAAGAGGGTGGGGGAGAAAGAGAGAATTAGTCTAAATATGACAGTACATTCAATGGTGATATCGGTGCATTGTCCCACTATATATTTGCATTAAATCATAAAGTAATAGTGTGTACAGTACAGCAATAGGCTACAATGCATGTTGTATGTTCATTCCATCTTTAAACGTGTACAGTTATACAACACATAGACATTCGTCTCAGGTTGTCGTATCCTTGTGTGGGCCGAAGCTGTTTACCAGGTCACAAAACCCCTTCGTTATATAGATGACAGGATATACAGCTGCACGTGTCACCTTCCATTTGGTGTGTGGCCACCACCATTAACAGTGCCACCATGAAATCTCCAATGACCCAGGAGATAAATCAGCACCCTATGGGCCAAAAGTAGTGCACTACATAGGGAATAGGTTGCCATTTGTGACAAATATGTTGAGAGGTGGAGGTCTTCCCTCTGACAGATCTGGGGACGATCATGCCAAATCTCACACAGTGAAAGAGGTGTGAAGTGACTCTTGCTTTAATACAATTATGTAACAGGCTTAAATCCTGAACACACACACAGAGAGAGAGAGAGAGAGAGAGAGAGAGAGAGAGAGAGAGAGAGAGAGAGAGAGAGAGAGAGAGAGAGAGAGAGAGAGAGAGAGAGAGAGAGAGAGAGAGAGAGAGAGAGAGAGAGAGAGAGAGAGAGAGAGAGAGAGAGAGAGAGAGAGAGAGAGAGAGAGAGAGAGAGAGAGAGAGAGAGAGAGAGAGAGAGAGAGAGAGAGAGAGAGAGAGAGAGAGAGCAAGAGAGAGAGAGAGAGAGAGAGAGAGAGAGCTGTGAGGGTGGATGCCAACTCTAGACCCAGGGAGGATGGAGGATTTGTGGGGAGGATAAAGCCTCAGCAGGCTCCCTATCATCAAATTGTCTGCACATATGGAGGGACTCACTAAACAGCAGACTGCCACTGTGAGTGAGTAAGTGTGTGTGCACGCATTTGTTTGTGTGTGTGTAGGTACGAGCATGCGTGAGTGCATACATTTTCATGTGTGTGTGTAGGTGGTAAGGTGCCGATGACAAAATGGAGAATGTAATTTACCCTTTGATGTGTACAGACTGCATGTTGTTGTTGAACAAACCTGCTGTAAAATAAAAATAAAGAAAACACTGACAATAAAATGACTCACTCCACAAAGGGTTAACAAATGAAGACAAATGGAGCAACATGATTAAAAAACATTAGAAGACCAGGGTGTAAGTGGAGCTGAAAAGCATTCATTTCCAGTAAGGAGCCGTGCTGTAGAAACACACAGACAGACAGTGTCTGAAATCCATATTTGCGTGCTGGCCTGCTGGGTGGATGGTGGACAGACCAGGAGAGAGAGAGAGCCCTCAACACTCCCAGTGACTAATTCACACTGACATCTCTGGCTGTTTTCCTCCTGCACCCCCTTCATCATCATCATCCCAACCCCCTAATTTAGCCTGTGGCACTGCATCTGGTCCGGACGCCTTGTCCAGCTCCCAGAACACAGGCCCAGAGAAATAGAGCATAGTGTGTGGGGACTCTGTCTATAACCCACTGCACAATGTTCATATTATATTAAATGTATTGCATTGTTGTTTTGTATCCACACATTTGCAATTATGAGCTACTATCACTGGGCATCTGACAATCGTATGAGGATGATTCGAAACAGGGTTAATCTCTGTGTCTGTAGGAGCTGATTAGAGAGCAAACACATTATGGCTCAAGACTACAAGACTACTCTTCTCTCCTCTGCATCCAGCAGCATCTTCATGTCAAGATAGTCTCTCATTTTAAAGTACTAAGTCAATGTCTAAAACACACAGAGAGAAGCACCTCTATACACGCGTTCTCTCTCTCTCACCCCAAGTGCTCGCTCTCTCTCTCTCCCTCTCTCTCAGAACGCCAAGGTAACCTGTCTAAATGACTATCGCCCCATAGCACTCACATCTGTAGCCATGAAATGCTTTGAAAGGCTGGTCATGGCTCACATCAACAACATCATCCCAACCACCCTGGACCCACTTAAATTCGCATACTGCCCCAACAGATCCACAGATTATCTTTATTGCACTCCACACTGCCCTCTCCTACCTGTATAAGAGAAACACCTATGGGAGAAGGCTGTTCATTGACTACAGCTCAGCGTTTAACACCATATTGCCCTCCAAGCTCATCACTAAGCACAGGACCCTGGGACTGAACACCTCCCTCTGCAACTGGATCCTGGACTTCCTGACGGGCTGCCCCCAGGTGGTGAGGGTAGGCAACAACACATCCGCCACCTGATTGCGTGATCACTGACGACGATGAGACAGCCTATAGGGAGGAGGTCTGTGACCTGGCAGTGTGGTGCCAGGACAACAACCTTTCCCTCAACGTCAGCAAGACAAAGGAGCTGATCGTGGACTACAGGAAACGGAAGGCTGAGCACGCCCCCATCCACATCAACGGGGCTGTAGTGGAGCGGGTCGAGAGCTTCCTAAGGAATTAACATGGTCCACACATACCAACAACCTTGAAGAAGGCATGACAATGCCTCTTCCCACTCAGGAGGCTGAAAAGACTTGGCATGGGCCCTCAGATCCTCAAAAAGTTATACAGCTGCACCATTGACAGCATCTTGACTGGCTACATCACCGTTTGGTATGGCAACTGCTTGGCTGCAAGGCACTACAGAGGGTAGTGCGTACGGCCCAGTATATCACTGGGGCCGAGCTCCTTGCCATCCAGGACCTCTATACCAGCCGGTATCAGAGGAAGGCCCTAAAAATAGTCAAAGACTCCAGCCACCCAAGTCATAGACTGTTCTCTCTGCTACCACATGGCAAGCGGTACCGATGCACAAAGTCTGGAACCAACAGGACCCTGAACAGCTTCTACCCCCAAGCCATAAGACTGCTAAATAGTTAACCAAATAGCTACCTGGACTATCTGCATTGACCCCACTTTGCACTCTTTTGACTCATCACATACGCTGCTTCTGCTGTTTATTGTCTATCCTGTTGCCTAGTCACTTTACCCCTACCTATATGTACATATCTACCTCAATTACCTTGTACCCCTGCACAGCGACTCGGTACTGGTACCCTGTGCATAAAGCCAAGTTATCGTTACTCGTGTATTTATTCCTCGTGTTATTATCTTTCTACAATTTTTTATATTATTCTCTCTGCATTGTTACTTATCCAGGTTAGTCTCAATGAGATAAAATACATTTTTCAAGAGAGACCTGGTCCAACCAAGACAGCAGCAGGGGGGAGCAATGTTTGAGACAAATATCAGACATACTGTAACAACTTACAGACATAGACACACCATAAAAAAATATAAATATTGATGTAGACACACATACATTTCAATTACAGAAACATACAAGCGTCATTGCTTTAAAAAATCAATCGTATGTACCACCGCATCAAGTCCTAACGACAATCACATTCCTCAGTAACATGCCAAACAAACTTTGAAACTCCTCCAAGGAAACAAGATCCTGGAGTTTCAAGCTGGTCTGGAGAGAATTCCAAGAACACAAAGAAAAATGTTTTTGCCATGATCCGTTCTGATTTTAGGAACTGTTAAAAGTAAATAGGCGTGAGACCGTAACTGGTATTTATTTTCTGACCTTATCAAAGAACAACAGAGATAAAGTGTTAGTCTACCCCTGTTGTTTACAAAGAATAAAAATCTATTTTTTTGCATTCTCTCCCTCTCCTCCTCTCTCTATTTTTGTGTGCTTTTCTATGAGCAGGTGGTTGCTATGACAGCTCTTCCCCTTGCCTACAGCCACAGAATGCAGAGAGTATTGACACGTTACCCCTTCAGCCTGTCAGGGTAACATCACTGCTTTGACAGCTGCAGTGATGATGTCATCATCCTATGCTGGGGGTGTGATGCTGTGCACCAGTCAGAAAAATGTATGGATCAGTTCAGTCTGACATGGCATCATTCCTGTGCCATGCTACGTTACCAGATGTTAAAGAGTGACTAGGCATCCAATCACTCCATCAAATGACACAAACAAAGCATACTGAATGTCTCCTAGGCTTATACACTCCAGTCTACCAATCCCATCTTATTTCATCACTAGCATTGTCTTGGTGAGAGTGTAGTGTTAATGTATACAACATGGTTGCTTTATCTATACCTAGACAGATATTTACCTAAATGTCTTAGACAGACACTAAGTTGTGTGTGTGTGTTTCTTCAGACTAAATTAATTTCTGTTGACCCCGTGGTTTCCCGCTGGTCACTTTAAACTCCAGGGAGGATTCCCTAGGTTAATGAGACGACATGCAGGTTTGTTCCTGGGAACAGTAGGGAGACACTGGATGCCTCTACTAGGTGGCCTCTATACTGTCTCTTTGATGGGATTACTGGCAGGCAGGTCACACTGGGATACACTGCAGAGTTGGAGCTATACCATAGCACTAATCATCAGGGGCATCAGAAGCATGTTTTAATGTGTCAAGTCTAACACACAACTTAGAATAAAGCAATGTATTGGGCATGCATTCTAAGTAGTAAGCTAGTTTGGATGTTGGAACGTAACCAATGTTTTGTAACTCTGACACCCATTTCTTCTAGCCACACCACCACTCTGTGTTAGTCCAGTGTGATGTAGATGATGTAGGACAGCGAAAGGGCAAAGGGAACGTGACATCACCCATAACCTTAATAGAAGGATCAGTTGTCCGTTCAGCACCATCAGGTCTGGAAGAGTCAGGACCTTGGGCAGCACTAGCTGAGCCCTTCCAGCCAGCTCTCAGCAGCAGTGAGGGAGGCCATGTGCCTACAGTTATACTATGATAGGACTTTCAGCTGATTCTACTTAACAATGTTCCTCTCACCTCTCTGTGTTGCAATACAGGTAGCTCATTCATAAAACACAAGTGAGTGGGGCTAATCCAGTGTTTTGGTGTGTGTGTGTGTGTATGTGTGTGTGTGTGTGTGTGTGTGTGTGTGTGTGCGCGTGCCATGAGTGTGTATGTGCTCTGTGTGTGCGCGTGCCATGAGTGTGTATGTGCTCTGTGTGTGCGCGTGCCATGAGTGTGTATGCGCTCTGTGTGTGTAAGTGTGTCTGTGCGTGCGATATGCCTATATATTCCTGCAGATCGCTAGCGTCTCAACAACCACACAGTCTAAGGAATAAACTATGCGTGTAAAGGTTGTTCTTCCTGAGCTGGCTGCTTGTGAAAGGCACAGAGAAAGACCCCCATCGCCTGCCTCCACAAAGCAGGATGAGTCTCAGCCAGGCTTTCACGAAAGAGACAGAGGAGAGTACTGCCAAGAGAAAGGCCAGCACTACAGTCAGAAAGAATTTACTTCTTCACTGTATAATACACCTCCTCCACATCCTCCTCTCCCTCTACCGTGCATATCCTCCCTGCCTAGGTTGTGGGTGTGTGTGTTGAATGCATGCCGTGCATGCGATCGAGTTAGTCTGTATGCATGTATGTGAGTATGTTGTATGCGGTGTATGTGTGTATGCCAGTATGTGTGTGTATAAGTGAAGGGATCCAGCAGTGTGTGTGTGTGTGTGTGTGTGTGTGTGTGTGTGTGTGTGTGTGTGTGTGTGTGTGTGTGTGTGTGTGTGTGTGTGTGTGTGTATGTAGGGCCTGGGGCCAGGGTGACATGCGTTGGCCCCTCTTGAGAACAAATGGGCCCCGGGGCTGTGAGGGACATGGGCTGTTCCACTCTGGCAAGGAGGCGTCAGGGGAGAGCAGAGCACGCATCAGTTGACATGCTTCCAGTCAAACAGCTACCCAGGAAAGGGCTGAAAATAGCCCATATTAATATATGTAGACTTAGAAATAAGTTTCATGAAATCAATAACTTGCTAACATCAGATAACATTCATATATTAGCAATTTCTGAGACTTAGATAATTCATTTGATGATACAGCAGCAGCAGTACAAGGATATAACATCTATAGAAGAGAGAAATGCTTATGGGGAGGTGTTGCTGTATATATTCAGAGCCATATCTCTGTAATGCTTAGATAATATCTTATGTCAAGTGATGTGGTTGCAGGTTCACCTGGCACATCTAAAGCCTTTCTTTTGGGGTGTTGCTATAGGCCACCAAGTGCTAACAGTCAGAATCTAAATAATATGTGTGAAATGCTTGATAGTGTTGTATGTGATGTGGTCCTCTATTGCTCAATTGGTAGAGCATGGCGCTTGTAACGCCAGGGTAGTGGGTTCGATCCCCGGGACCACCCATACGTAAAAATGTATGCACACATGACTGTAAGTCGCTTTGGATAAAAGCGTCTGCTAATTATTATTATTATATTATTAAACAGAGAGGTCTACTTTCTTGGGTACCTGAATATGGACTGGTTTTCATCAAGCTGTCCACTCATGAGGAAGCTTCTCACTATAACCAGCGCCTGTAATCTGGTTTTAGGTTATTAATCAACCTACCAGGGTGTTTACAAACACTACAGGAACAAGACCATCCACATGTATTATTCACATTTTTACTAATACTGTAGAACTTTCTTCTAAAGCTGTATCCGTACCCATTGGATGCAGTGATCACAATATAGTAGCGATATCCAGGAATGCCAGAGTTCCAAAATCTGGACCTAAATTAGTATATAAAAGATCATCCAAAAGATTTTGCTGTGACTCTTATTTGGATTAGGTTTAAAATATTTGTTGGTCTGATGAAATCAATAAGGAGCATCCAGACGCTGTACTTGATGAATTTATTAAAATTGCTTCTTCCAATTATTGATAAACATGCACTTATCCTCTGCAGCAGAGGTAACTCTGTGTCTTCCATTCCTGTGGCGGTCCTCATGAGAGCCAGTTTCTTCATAGCACTTGATGGTTTTTGCGACTGCACTTTAAGAAACTTTCAAAGTTCTTGAAATGTTCCGTATTGACTGACCTTCATGTCTTAAAGTAATGATGGACTGTCGTTTCTCTTTGCTTATTTGAGCGGTTCTTGCCATAATATGGACTTGGTATTTTACCAAATAGGGCTATCTTCTGTATACCCCCCCTACCTTGTCACAACACAACTGATTGGCTCTAACACATTAAGAAGGAAAGAAATTCCACATATTAACTTTTAAGAAGGCACAACTGTTAATTGAAATGCATTCCAGGTGAATACCTCATGAAGCTGGTTGAGAGAATGCCAAGAGGGTGCAAAGCTGTCATCAAGGCAAAGGGTGGCTATTTGAAGAATCTCAAATATAAAATATATTTTGATTTGTTTAACACTTTTATGGTTACTACATGATTCCATATATATTATTTCATAATTTTGATGTCTTCACTATTATTCTACAATGTAAAAAAATGTAAAAAATAAGGAAGACCCCTTGAATGAGTAGGTGTGTCCAAACTTTTGACTAGTACTGTATGTGTTATGGCTTTTCAACCTCTGCCATATCGTGGATTCAGAGCTATCTATCTAATAGAACTCAGAGGGTTTTCTTTAATGGAAGCTTCTCTAATGTCAAACATGTAAAGTGTGGTGTACCGCAAGGCAGCTCTGTAGGCCCTCTACTCTTTTCTATTTTTACCAATAACCTGCCACTGGCATTAAACAAAGTATGTGTGTCCATGTATGCTAATGTCTCAAAAATATACGCATCAGCAACCACAGCTAATGAAGTCACTGAAACCCTTAACAAAGAGTTGCAGTCTGTTTTGGAATGGGGTGGCCAGTAATAAACTGGTCCTGAACATCTCTAAAACTACGAGCATTGTATTTGGTACAAATCATTCCATAAGTTCTAGACCTCAGCTGAATCTGGTAATGAATGGTGTGGCTGATGAACAAGCTGAGGAGACTAAATTACCTTATATTGTAAACTGTCATTGTCAAAACATATAGATTCAATGGTTATAAAGATGGGGAGAGATGCTCTGCTTTTCGATACCACACTCCACAAAGCAAGTCCTGCAGGCTCTAGTTTGATTTTATCTTGATTATTGTCCAGTCATATGGTCAAGTGCTTCAAAGAAAGACCTAGTTAAGCTGTAGCTGGCCCAGAACAGAGCGGCACGTCTTGCTCTTCATTGTAGTCAGAGGGCTAATATGAATACTATGCATGCCAGTCTCTCTTGACTGAGAGTTGAGAAAAGACTGACTGCGTCACTTCTTGTTTTTATAAGAAACAACGTGTTGGAAATTCCAAACTTTTTGCATAGTCAACTTACACACAGCACTGACACACACACAAGGGGTATTTTCCCAGTCCCCAGGTCCAGAATAAATTCAAGGAAACTTACAGTATTATACAGAGCCATGAGTGCATGGAACTCCCTTTCATCTTATATAGCGCAGGTGAACAGCAAACCTGGTTTAAAAAAACTAATAAAGCAACACCTCACGGCGCAACACCTATCCCCCATGTGATCTACTTGTTGTGTGTATGTACTGTCATGTACGTGTAACTGATAGATGCACACACACACACACACATACATACATACACACACACTACAAATGTATGTCAATTGTAGTATTTTTTTGTCTGTAATGTCTTTTTTGTTATGTGTCAGACCCCAGCAAGACTAGCTGTCACCATTGGCGTCGGCTAATGGGGATCCTAATAAATCAAAGATCTAATCAAATCAAGATGACATAATACATTTGACATCACCGCGAACTATTGTTCCTATTCGTCACACTGGAGAATATCAAAGGATAAATAAAAACAGTTTTCCCCCCAAAAGTCACTTAGGTGGATCAGTGATCTTTGAGGTGACTAAGAATACCCTATGGCAAGGACTTACCCAAGTCTGACTAGGACTCCACCCACCAACACAACACACAAGACCCAAATCTCTAGCAAAACATACGACTGAAGAACGGCTAAATAATTCAAGGCTGACCCCATTGCACAGTTAAAACGTATGCTAGAAATACACTGAACCCTGTCATGTTGCTTAGCCCACTGTTTCCATGGCGATGGTACTGTATATGCCACAAAAGGGGATTCCACTAGGTCCTGTAAGCCTATACTGTTTACTCTACAGTACATGCAGTTGGGCTTGTGGACCCTCATCCTTCTCTAGTGAGCCCAGCTCGGTGACATCATGTGACTGAAGGGCAGTCCCAGGTAGAGGTGGCTGTCATGTTGGCTGTGTTTGAACAGGACCATATATACAGTCTCCCTACTGTCCCCATGGCCTGCTCCCCTCAGCCTGTGTTTAGCCCTGCTGTGGCTCAGTCCTCCACAGATAAATAATTCAACACTGCCAAGCACAGCACCACTGCACTGGGGACAAGGAGATAGGGGGAGCGAGAGAGAGGAAAATGGAGAGAGGATAGATGAGGGAACGATGGATAGACACTGGAAAGAGAGCAGGTATAACGATTAGGGCAGTGTCATGACTGTCCTGTCTGAGGATCCAAGGCCTCAGATCAGCTTGGCAAATGGCTGACAACAACCAAACCCCCTCTCACCCACAGAAGAGGGGAGGGGGGGCTGGGCCAGTTTTCACACCTTAACACATAAATTAGGCAGGAGGGAAATCTCCCTCTTGCTCTTCAGTATTGGTAAAGGAATGTCCCTTTGTCTCCAGAAGACTTTTGCTGCCAAAACTTTCACGTCCAAAAAGTGAATACTGGAACAATGTTTCTAACATCCGAATGTGTGGAATGATGACAGTTGGTCTATGGAAAACGAATGTCTATTTTGTGATGTCATTAAAAATTTTATAAAATGTTATAACGAAAATACTGTAATTTGGAAAGTATACTTACTCTATCTGTCAAGTTTACATCCAAATGTTGTATAAGATACATGATTAATTATGAGAGTGTTTTTGTTAAGATAGGAATGTGATTTTAGTTTTCTAACGAGATAGTTTTCATATAAGCTTTGCACCAGTCGGTGGCCACACCCAAGTGAGCTCAGAGAGTGTGCCAGCCTGATGGAACGCCCCTTTTACCCAGAGTGCATAAAAGGCTAGGTAACGAAATTAACATTAGACCAGAAATACGTGAGACGGTGGTCTACACGTTTGAAAATGGTTGGAACGTTGAACCTCAACATGAGGGGAAGAAGATCACCTCCCAGACTAGACCCGGACATTGCAAGGCTGCAGCTGTGCGTGTAAAGTGGCTCAAACTCTGACTAACCACACAAGGTGGGAAGGAGAAAATCCCCTCTCAAGACAATCACTGGTACAGCTGAGTAGCTGTTCTGAGAACACTCCAATACAAGCCAGGACAACTAAGAAGAAGGACATTGTGACATCTGGTGGACAACCAGAGCCTTACACCAACCAACCCCTTCCCCATAGAAGGATTGATTGGTGTCAACAGAGATAGACGACGGCAAACACGTAAATACATTCATGATTTCTTACCCCAAACGGGCGGTGGTTTGTGAGCAAAGTATTATGATTACTTTGAGGGTAGTTTCCAAATGTATCAACGATAAGTTTGACTCTCTCTTTCTCTCTCTCTCTCTCCCCCTCTCTTCCTTACCCCTCTTTTGATAACCAAGCAGTCATGTTGTTATTAGTCCGCTAGGGACTTTTTATCATGTATTATGTGTGTATGTTATTCTGTATTATTATTTAGTTAGCTAGTAAATAAATAATTAAGCCAATTTGTATAGTGCTGAATCATAAGTAAAGATGGGGTTTGTGCAGATCCAAGAATTCTATGACCGTTCAGAATGAGACTGATAAGAGGTAAGGATTCATACGCTGACTGTGGTGCCCCAAACTTCTTCCGTGGTGCCCCAAATCCTAATTAATTAATTGTTAATCGAGTAACAATTAAACATAGTTAGTTGATTCGATAAATAACAGTCATCATATTAATGAAAGTCACGTCACGACAGCAGAGAGAGAGAGAGAGAGAGAGAGAGAGAGAGAGAGAGAGAGAGAGAGAGAGAGAGAGAGAGAGAGAGAGAGAGAGAGAGAGAGAGAGAGAAAGAGAGAGACAGAGCGACAGACAGATGGACAGACAGACAGACAAACAGACAAAGAGAGAGATAGCACTAGGGGTGAGGGGCCTGAAGATAGCTGGGAGTGCCAGATAGCCCAGTGTTGTGGAAGTAACTAGTGTTTTCCATTAGTGCCGGCTGTCGGCTAATCAGCCGGTTACAGACTCATTTTCAGCCAGCTACATTTTCCACTTCATATTAACTAGGCTACTTTTAATTTTAATTCAATCTATTGATAGGATAAGCACCTGTCAGTCACAAAGCTAGCGATCACTGGTAAACGGAAGAGGCAAAGCGACAGATTTCACTCTTGCAAAAATCTGTCAGTTTCTATAGGCTTATTTTGGACAAAGCCTTCCCGCCTTTGGGACAACGATTCCCATTGTTAGGGCGGAGACATGAGGATCTCATCACTATATACAGATCTCTGGTTGTTGTTGAATTTCTTTACACTGAGGGAGAGAGCATGTAATGTATTTGTATTTATTATGGATCCCCATTAGCTGCTGCCAAGGAAGCAGCTACTCTTCGTGAGGTCCAGCAAAATGAAGGCAGCTATAAAAAAATAAAAACATTACAATATATTTCACAACACATTAAGTGTGTGTCCTCAGACCACTACTCTACTACCACACATCTACAACACAAAACCAATGTGTACGTGTGTGTATAGTGTGTATGTTATCATGTGTGTGTGTGTATGCGTGTGTCTGTGCCTGTGTGTATGCGTGTGTCTGTGCCTGTGCCTGTGCCTGTGTGTCTCTCTTCACAGTCCCCGCTGTGAAGAGAGAGGTGTATTTGTATGTTTTTAAATCTGATTTTACTGCTTGCATGAGTTACTTGATGTGGAATAGAGTTCCATGTAGTCATGGCTCTATGTAATACTGTGCGCTTCCCATAGTCTGTTCTGGACTTGGGGACTGTGAAGAGACCTCTGGTGGCATGTCTTGTGGGGTATGCATGGGTGTCTGAGCTGTGTGCTAGTAGTTTAAACAGACAGCTTGGTGCATTCAACATGTCAATACTTCTCACAAATACAAGTAGTGTGAAGTCAATCCCTCCTCTACTTTGAGCCAGGAGAGATTGACATGCATACAATTAATGTTAGCTCTCCATGTACATTTAACGGCTAGCCATGCTGCCCTGTTCTGGGCCAATTGTAATTTTCCTAAGTCCCTCTTTGTGGTACCTGACCACACAACTGGACAGTAGTCCAGGTGCGACAAAACTAGGGCCTGTAGGATAAGTAACGATAAGTTGAAATCCACGACTTAGCCTAATTATTGTTTTCTATTGCGTGTTTCACATAGCCAGCCACACGGAGTCGTGTCACGTAGTATGCAATTTACTGTGTGTTGATTGACAACTGAACAACAAGTGTTGACTACAGCGGCGGCCGCTGATTGGCTGAATACCCAGGGCGCGAAGTGGTTGGAGTTGTCAACAAAGCAGCATGACAGAAATATGATGCCAAGTTTTCCGGTAGTTTCTTTGAGAAGATATATAAAGCGATCTGTGCATTTGAACAACAGCATAAATACACCTATTTCACTTTTACATGTCAAAAACTGAATGACCACTGTTTTGAAACAGATTATTTTATATTATTTAGAACGAGCAGCCTGCTCACGTCACGAACGAAGGAGTGCACCAGGGAGAACCAGTGTAAACACTATCTAACTGGGGATAGCTAGCTAACATAATGTCACAAAGCATGATGCACTAGCCAGTTAACTTTCATTCTGAAATAACTTAATATTTCAGAGTAAGTCAGATATTAGTTTAGAAAGACTAGAAATTGGCATGGGAGCTAACTAGTTAGCAAGCTACCAGCTAGCTATTGCTAGCCAGCTGCTTATCAAATATAGATAAACTGGTTAATTTGACCCAAAACAAATATATGAAACTATTTCTCAATGTTTCTCAACATTACTGTAGCTGGCTAATTAATTTGAACATGACTAGAGCAGACCCAGAAGTTCTGACTGAATGGACGCACATTTGAGTGCTCCAGGACAGTCCATTTACTTTGTGTTGTTATAATTTTGGTTATGAAATCCTGCGATTTCATTGGGGCAGTTTGCCCTCAAAGCAAATTCCTGGGAAAATAATCGAAGCAATGTTCGACAAGGCCTTTGCGCTCACAGAGGCGGAGATGCTGCTGCTGGTAGTCACTGAGGGGCAGCGTAGTAAGTAACTGAACATTGAAATGTATTCCAGGTGACTACCTCATGAAGCTGGTTGAGAGAATGCCAAGACTGTGCAAAGCTGTCATCAAGGCAAAGGGTGGCTACTTTGAAGAATCTCAAATATAAAATATATTTTTATTTGTTTAACACTTCTTTGGTTACTACATGATTCCATATGTGTTATTTCATAGTTTTGATGTCTTCACTATTATTCTACAATGTAGAAAATAGTAAACAATTAAGAAAACCCCTTGAATGAGTAGGTGTATCCAAACTTTTGACTGGTAGTGTATATACAGTATATCTTTTTTTCTTTTTGGGGGGCGCCGCCCCTAATGCCCTAATGGGTGGGCCACAGCTGGTTGACTAGTTTATAAAAGGTGTCAAGCTGACTGAATAAAGTCTATCTCCTATATTCCTTTGCCATTCATAAATCATGCAGCATGGTTATATGTCCATGGTATCGCATCAGGACAAGTAAACCAAAGGATTTCCTAGTTTCCTTTCCTAAGATGTCTGGGCTTGCCAGACAGTGATGCTAAAGTTAGTGATTCTCTTCAGTCAGTGTAGCCTACTGAATCGCATCGGTGAGAGAGCCGTTCATTTGGCTCCCTAATGTGTTTTTGGCAATTATCTACAGATAAATTATGAAAACATTAGATGAAGATGGTGAATCATCACTGCAGGAAAAATAGATAGTGGAGAGCCTCATTCTGGTCCAAATATGATAATTAGGGCCCTCACAGAATCCAGGCATTAAAACAAAATTAAACTATATTTAAACATTTATTGACCTTAGTAGGGAATCAAATAAATGTGTTAAAAATTAATTAATTTGCACAAGTTTATCATAAGACGAAGAGAATGCATCAGTGATTCGTATTTCCTGCAACTTTCTGAAGAGGCAATGAGAATGCCCCTGTCTGTGTGTGTGCAGTGTGCGCGTCTTCCACTTTGTGTAGCCATTAGCGATGATGCTAATGAAAACAGTATTTTCTAGTAGATGGACAGGTTTTCCCAAAATTGTTAACTACAAAGTAGCCTATGCTTACATGGCAGAATTATATAATTATTATTTTCATCAATCCAGTGGGTATTTGTTTTGCAAACTCTACCATCACATGTGCGCTACAAAAACTCAGCTAAATCAGAGCCTTATGTGGATTAATTAAAGGGTAACTACACACAAAAATCTAAATTTATTAGATTTTTCCCAGACCTCAAAAGTGGTCTCATGATGTGGTTAAAGCATTGTTTTGGACTTAGAACATACCATTTTGTTGTTTTTCGATTAGAAGTTGTGGTTTTGAGAGCGAAAACCTGAAAAAAACTGGGAAAACTGAAACCTAGAAAAACTAAACCGTTAATTTATTTATCAAGATAATGTGGGCTATTTACTTAATTTTTCTGTTTGAATAAAATACATAATTAGAAGAACTAACATCATTGTGGCAATTCATATCTTGCAGTAAAACTGTAAATAAGACTTTAATCTCAAGAGAAGACAGGTTAAGTCTTGAAAAAGGTTTAATGTTATCTTACTTAGAAAATAGTCCTGATCTTATAGGCCTAAAAAATATCCAAAACAACTAACAATACACTGAATTCATACATTTTTAGTCATTTAAATTATAAAGTCATGTCTTTCTACACAGTACCACAACACATTTTTCCAATTTGGTAGGTAAACTCTATAAAGTATTCAATAATTTAGCTGTGTATTTCAGATGGAATCAAGGCATTAGAATTAAGCCTGACCCCATTTTGTCGACTGGTTGATTGTTTAGTCGATAGACTGTTGGTCAACCGACATTTCTTTAGTCGAGCAATAGCACAAAAAAAATTAATGGTGTACAAGACACCTGTCTGATTCACGCCTGTCCATTGTGGAAGCCGTGGGGATGGCACAGTCCATCGCTAAGACATGTGCTACTGCAATTTAATACGGTTATATTACGTAAGAACAAGGGTGCAACACTAATTAAAAATATATTATTTTATAACAAATGCGCTTTCTCCAGCGTTGGATAGCGGTCACTGTCCGCGTTTCTGAAGCGTCAGTGCGCTGTTTAATTGGCGCCTTTTCCTAGACCATGTTGCTATGTGCATAACAGCAAAGTTAACCAACACATTGGTGTTGAGAACAATGCATTTCACTGTAAGCATTTCACTGTAATGTCTATACCTGTTGTATTCGGAGCATGTGGCAAATAAAGTTTGATTTGATTTGATTTGAGTTAGAAGATGAGAAAACAGCACTTGTCTTAATTGTTTAAGAAAAGGGAGGAGAGAGGAAACACCAACTTAATTGGGTCTATAATCAATAGCCTAACTTTTAAATGTGCCTGGCTTTATAAATCATCCATAAATATCTACAGAAATAAGACAGATCCTGCTTCTGTGTTAGTAGGCTATTAAAATGTTAGTTTAATAGCCTACTGATACCGTGAAACTTGGCAACCACAACATGTCGGATAAAAAAAATCCCTTAAAGCATCAGACAATCTCAGTGCATATAGTTGATTTGATTAAAACACATAGGATGTGTCTATATATGGCAAAAATACACGTTTTAACATTTCGACCAATCGTTTGGTCGAAACAACAGACGACTCTCAGTCGACTAAGATTTTTTTTTAGTTAGAATGTACCAGAGGCCACCAAAGTAGAGCTCCTTCGGCAAAACATTTCGAGGGGGGCTATTCAGGAACATTGAGATTAGTCAAGGCTGTCTTTTTGCTGGCATTCTATTCCAAAGTGAATCTCAAGAGAAGAGGAGGAACATCTAAATAGAAGTTTGGTCCCCCCCCTCTCCCTTCATCCCTCCTCTTTGCCCCCTCACCCCC
The DNA here is from genome assembly GCF_020615455.1 of Coregonus clupeaformis. Taxonomy (NCBI): domain Eukaryota; kingdom Metazoa; phylum Chordata; class Actinopteri; order Salmoniformes; family Salmonidae; genus Coregonus; species Coregonus clupeaformis. The sequence goes on along the minus strand of NC_059218.1, from coordinate 22,139,855 downwards.
TGGCATCCGGCTGAGCTCAGCTGGCAGTGGATGGCAGTCTGGGAGGAAGACCAGAATGAGGAAGAAGAGGCGGGGGCCGTGAGCCACTAATGTCACGGCTGCTGCTGTTGTTTGAGGACTCACACCCACAGAACGAGAGAGAGAGAGAGACACAGAGACACAGAGAGAGAGAGACAGAGAGAGAGAGAGAGAGAGAGAGAGAGAGAGAGAGAGAGAGAGAGAGAGAGAGAGAGACAGAGAGAGAGAGAGAGACAGAGAGAGAGAGAGAGAGACACACACAGAGAGAGAGAGAGAGAGACACACACAGAGAGAGAGAGAGAGAGGGCGAGAGAGAGAGAGAGAGAAAGAAAGAGAATCATGCCTGTCGAAATACTGCAGAGTGAGAATTTAGGCTATATACCCTCCCTCCCACCTCTCCCATCTACACTCTCATCTTCTCTTGGTCCCTTTCACACACCCACGCAAACCACACACACAGGCATATGTACAGAGTACACTCAGGTCTGAAGACACACACACTTACACATACAACCTTTGTCAATATAATTGTGACTAGAGCGATTGATTTACTTTCAGCTTTGTTTCTAGAACCTGCCCCCACCTATGAGAAGAGAGCAGTAGTTGAGACCAGTATCAATGCAGCTATGATGTAGTAAGTGGAGAAAGGCAATTTCCCAAAAGCTTCCTCCCTGTCACCAAAAAAATTTAATGCAGTCAGTCTTTATGTGGTAGAAGCGGAATCTACATCCTGTAAATCTATGATACAACACAGTATTGGGATCAAATAGCATTTCTGCTGAGGAGACTCCCATCGTCTCCATGGCAACCCCTTGGCCAGGCAAAGGGAGAGGTTCAGGTTACACAACCAACATTCAAAATAACGAAAAGACAACACACACACACACACACACACCATTACATTGTACATTGTTTCTATAGTATGGAGACAGGTACTATAGAACATCTGCATTTCCCCCCCACCTAGTTTCCCATAGGAGAGGCTTGAGTCTAGGAGCTGACGTGACAGGCCTTAATGACCACACAGACCACACACAGCTATGAAAAACAGGTGGCAGCGTACAATGAGGAAGAGCGTGACAATGCAAGAGCACCCAGCATCCCTACTGTGTCTCAGTAGAGTCACAATGTGCTATTACACTCCACCATCTCTCAGCTCTCCTCCAGCACAGTACATGGGAGAGGCTTCCCTCAGACAGCCACAGACATACAACCACACACATGCTCAGAACACAGACACAACACCCAGGGGATAGAGGGAGGGATAAAGGGAGGAAGAGAGAGAGAGAGAGAGAGAGAGAGAGAGAGAGAGAGAGAGAGAGAGAGAGAGAGAGAGAGAGAGAGAGAGAGAGAGAGAAAAAGACTATGCAGTAGTTAGGGGAAGCTGAGTGGTGATGAAGGAGCAGTATTTACCGTATCTGCTGGCTAGCTAGCACTGTAGCATTGTGACTGAGATGCTGCTAGTGTTCCTTCCTCTTATCTTGGGTGGCTAAATGTCAGGCGGCTGCAGCAGCAGCTCCTGGGCCTGCATCTCTCCCTCCCTCCCTTCCTCCCTCTCTATCATTCCGCCCCGACTCTCTCTCTCCACCTATTCCCCCCGTCTCTCTCTCTCTGCCTCCTGACTCTCTGTCTCTCTCTCTTCCCTCTCTTTCTCTCACGCTCTCTGGTTGTGCAGCTAGCTGTAGAATCCCCGGTGCTGAATTAATCTCCTACCAGCAGCAGTAGCAGCAGTTGTGTTCTGGGAGCTGTCCTTTGAGGGGGAAGCTGCCCTGCCTGCCGGGGGCTGGGCTTCCAGTGGACTGGCTGCCTGACTGACTGCCTCCCTGCCTGACTAAAGGCTGGAGATGCTTGCTGAGGGGTTGGTCTGAGGCTGGATAGACCCCTCCTCCGACTCCATGCAGCTGTGGAGCAGGCGTAGTCGATGGGGTGAAGCTAATAGGGCAGTGCTTGATTGATACTGCTCTCTCTGTCACACACACAGTCACACACACAAGCAAGCATGCAAACACTCAATGTTAATTGCTAGCATGCTAAAAGTGTATGCTGCCTGTGACTGCAGCAGGAGGAGCAGAATGGGCGGAACATGTTTGACTGTAGATAAATAGCCTACTGTAATTCTCTGTCAGAATGGGCAGAACCTGTTTGACTGTAGATAAATAGCCTACTGTAGTTCTCTGTCAGAATGGGAGGAACATGTTCAGTCCCTCCAGGATTCTGTGATCGCATATTTTTTTCAAAATCAGCAATTTCCTGCATATTATGTGAGGGCTTGCAAATTTGACCAATCACTGCACTATTTCCGCATAAAACAGTCAAATCTTCGCATTTTATCGTATAAAACTGACCCATCACCGCAGTACAAAAAGAGGGCTCGGAATTTCAACCTATCACTGCACATTTACTGCATAATATGGTTCAATCAAGCCACACGTCAACAAACATTTTCACAACAAATTGGACACCATGAGAGAAAAGAGAAACACGCACGCTGCTCTTGCTAGTATGACTGTTCTTTATTAAGCTTTATGTATCGGCCTCAAGGACTTTGTCAGAGCTCAAATGTGCAAGTGCCTTTTGAATTTTGAACAACAAATTTGACAAAATAATTACATATTGCCATGAAACATTTCAGAATTGCAACAGCAAAATTAAGCATTTTTGGCCACAAATATCACAAAAAATCTCTGTGAAATACTGGAGGGAATGCCTGTTTGATACTGTTGTTCTCTGTCAGGGCTCTGACTCTGGGGGAGGCGTGTGTATGTAGATGTGTTACTATGCTCAGTGTGTGTGTGTGTGTGTGTGTGTGTGTGTGTTTAGGGTTTTTTCTGCCACACCCACCACCTAAGCCCCATTTTGATCCAGAAAAAACCCTGGTGTGTGTGTGTGCAGGGTTAGGAGGTGCAAGACAAACAGGGAGGGGTGAAATGTGAAAGAAAAGCTAGATCACTGTTCTGGAAGAACAACTCCACACCTGAGCATTCAGAAATATCCTGAGGGGCAAACAAGAAGTCAGAGATGGAAAGAGGAAGAAAAATAAGAAAGCTAAGAAAAGGTATAATTATGAATTCAGAAAAAAGTAAATGACATGGGAATCAATGGTGCATTATGAGATGTGTCCTAAAGTGGTACGGAACTCAGGTGCACATTCCTAACCTAAAGCATGCTGGATCGATTTAATAATCTGTTGTGTGTTGTGATGCTTGGTGCTGGCCAGTTGAATTAGTAATCTTCCCAGTTTTAACACAAATAGAATCAGCTCAAATACACGCACACACACGCACACTAGGGTTGAATATTTTCCCAGTATTTTACAAATGTTCCATCCTGAGAATAAATCACTTTTCTCCCAGGTAACCTGGTATTTCCCACCAAAACTGGGAATGTCATTCAAAAGCTTTATAAAGCATTTAAAAAGGCAAGGTCTGGATTTGATTAGAGCTTTGATCAAAAATTCAAGCCTGATGCTACCTGGGCCTGATGAGCCATACATTAAATACATTTTATGAGCCCTACATTACTGAGCCCAAGCCCAAAAAAGCCCAAATGATTGTGCCGTTATCCAATACATATATGATATAGGCTACTGCACATTAAGCGCGACAGAAAAACATGAAAGCCCATAGATGAAGCTAGCTACAGTTGAAGTCGGAAGTTTAAATACACTTTGGTTGGAGTCATTAAAACTCGTTTTTCAACCACTCCACACATTTTTTTTTTTTTTTTTTTCAGGGGGAATGGATCATCTTAATATTGCAAATAGATTGTATATTCTATCAATGTAATTGTCTGCATCACTTCCAATCCCCCATGTTTTTTTTTTTTTATATATATATACTCCCCTTTATTACTTTTCAACCCCACCATCCATTCCCTACTTGGAGTAAATTAGTGAACAACAATGCCCAGGCCTCTACTTCCGGTCTACACTTACTATCTACACCTTATGGACAGAGTTAATTTTACAATAATTCTATTATATATATATATATATATATATTTTTTTTTTTTGCTCCTGAACTTCTTCTACTCTCAACCTCTCCGATCATTTTCATGGTGTCCATCCGGTTTGCTTCTATATGCCATATCCTTCCAACTGTGCTCCTTCCCAAAAGCTCCCAACATACAACCTATATACTTATTATGGACACAGTATGCTTACATTATTAGCTATCTTTGTTATTATTTGTTGTTATTTGTTATTAGTCCCATCCTTCAACTCTATTCAATACCTCCCATCTATCTCTTAACACCATCCATATAGGATTTCTATTTGCCATATATATTTCGACCGTACTGTGATGTTTTACAAAAATTCTGAACCTTTCTATTCTCATTGCTTCTACAGATTGTGAATTAAAAATAAACATTTTTGCTAAAAATATTATTATATTATTGATTGATTGACTATGACTTTTCAGATCACCCAGTAATGCTATCTGCAAGGTTAGTTCCAGGTAAATATTGCAATCCTTTAGCCATTCCTGGACCTGTGTCCAAAAACAAGCTACAAATGGACAGTACCAAAACAAATGATCTAATGATTCTGTCTCTTCACAGCAAAACCTGCAGAGCTGGGAAGATTGTATCCCCCATATAAATAACATTCTATTGGTAGCAAGAATTTTATATAATAATTTAAATTGAAATATTCAAATTTTTGAATCCGGTGTCATTTTGCGTGTCAGTTCATAAACACTATGCCATGGGATCGGTACGGCAAAGATCTCTTCCCAACTATTTTGCAATCTATATGGGACGGCTGTCAATCCTTTGGTCCTTAAGTGAAACTGATATACTTTTTTATTTATCACAGTTTTCCTTAACCAATTATGTTCTTTAATGCAAGGCCGACAGACACGTTCCTTACTTTCTCCCCCTTCCACTTTTGCGGTAAGGCTGCAATTATTTGGTTGTAATTTTGGGTAGAGCAGACATTTCCATATGTTTTTGTTAGCTGCATGTGCGACATAACTCCACCAGTCCTACCGATGATATCATTTACGAAGATTATACCTTTTTTAAACATTCTGTCAAAAAATAAAGGTTTTTTGTCAATTAGTATATTTGAATTTAACCACAATAATTGTTGCATTATTTGTTCTGTCGTTTCTGGAGGATTAAATTGAAATTGCAACCAACTTTCTATGGCTTGTTTTAGAAATAGTGACATTTGGGAGATTATTTCCTTTTCAAATAACTGAAAGTGAGAGGTTGTAATCTGAATAAAGGGAAAAAGGCCTTTCTTGAACATTGGGTGAGACAATCTTACTAATTTGCTTGAGAACCAGTTCGGATTTAAGTATAACTTTTGTATGACTGAAGCTTTTAGTGATAGGTCTAATGCTTTAATATTTAATAATTTCTGTCCTCCGAATTCATATTCATTATATAAATATGTTCTTTTAATTTTGTCTGGCTTGCCGTTCCAAATAAAATTGAATATTTTTTTCTCATATAATTAAAAAAACTGTTCGCTAGGCGTAGGCAAGACCATAAGCAAATAGGTAAACCGGGATAATACTAAAGAGTTAATCAGGGTGATTTTTCCACAAATTGACAGGTATTTTCCTTTCCATGGTAGTAAGATCTTATCTATTTTTGCTAACTTTCTATTAAAATTTATTGAAGTGAGATCATTTATTTCCTTTGGGATATGTATTCCGAGTATATCCACATCACCATCAGACCATTTTATTGGTAAACTACATGGTAATGTAAAAATTGTATTTTTTAGTGATCCAATACGTAATACAGTACATTTGTCATAATTTGGTTGTAATACAGAGAGGTTAGAAAATTTATCTAGATCCTCTATGAGGCTGTGGAGGGATTCTAGTTGTGGATTTAAAAGAAAACATGAATCATCAGGGTACAATGACACCTTTGTTTTTAAGCCCTGTATTTCTAATCCTCTGATATTATTATTGGATCTGATTTTAATAGCTAACATCTCGATGGCCACAATAAATAGATATGCCGATAGTGGACATCCTTGTTTCACTCCTCTTGACAGTTTAAAACTTTCTGAGAAATGGCCATTATTTACTATTTTACACCTAGGGTTACTATACATGATTTTTACCCATTTTATAAGAGATTCTCCGAAATTGAAATGCTCCAGGCATTTATATATAAACCCCAGTCGAACTTTATCAAATGCCTTTTCGAAGTCTGCTATGAATAGCAGGCCTGGTTTCCCATATTTTCCATAGTGTTCTATTGTTTCCAATACTTGCCTTATATTATCTCCAATGTATCTTCCATGTAAAAAACCTGTCTGATTAGAATGAATAATATCCGACAATACCTTTTTAATTCTATGCGCTATACATTTTGCTAGGATTTTTGCATCACAACACTGAAGTGTAAGGGGCCTCCAATTTTGTAAATGGACTGGATCTTTATATTTTCCACTTGTATCCTGTTTCAATAATATAATGAGATCAGACCTTCTTCTTGAGTGTCAGATAATCTACCATTTACATAGGAGTGGTTAAAACATGCTAATAATGGTCCGCTTAGTATATCAAAAAAGGTTTGGTATACCTCGACTGGTATGCCATCCAACCCTGGAGATTTCCCGGACTTAAAGTCTTTAATTGCATCCAGAAGTTCCTCCTCTGTAATTTCAACTTCACATGAGTCTTTCTGTGTGGCTGTTAATTTGACATTATCAATAGAAAAAAAATCTCTACAATTAGCTTCAGTTAGAGGAGATGGAGGCGACTGAAAGGAAAACATATGCTTAAAGTACTTTGTTTCTTCCTTCAAAATATAATTTGGTGAATTATGGGTGACTCCGTCAATTGTAACCAGTTTCATTAAGTTCTTTTTGGTAGCATTCCTATGTTGAAGATAAAAAAATAATTTTGTGCATTTTTCCCCATATTCCATCCTGTTTGCTTTATTTTTATAATATATTACACTTGATCTTTCTTGAATAAGTTTCTCCATTTCTTTTTGTTTTTCCTCTAATTTATTCTGAGCCTCTATGTTACAGTTTTTATTGCCATCTATCTGTTCTGTTAGATTTTCTAGTTCCTTTCTTAGTATAAACTCTTTTGACCTAAATTGCTTTTGTTTTCGAGATGAGTACTGAATTGCATGGCCTCTAAAGGCACATTTAAAGGTGTCCCATACAATAAGGGGATTCGCTGTACCTATGTTATGTTGGAAAAAGTCCGTTATAAATTCCTTTGTTCTAATTATGAATAAATTATCATCCAATAGGCTTTGATTAAATTTCCAATATCCTCGCCCACGTGGAAATTCAGTAAGGGTAATGTATATGCCTATTATATGATGGTCCGACCGCATTCTGTCCCCTATCAACACTTTTTTTACTTTTGGTGCCAATGAGAATGAGATAAGAAAGAAGTCAAGACGACTAGCTTGATTCAGTCTCCGCCATGTATATCTCACTAGATCAGTATATTTAAGCCTCCATATATCTACTAGTTCTAATGTATCCATGACATTCACAATTTCCTTAAGAGCATGTGGGTGATGTTTGTGGTGTGATTTCCTTTACGGTCCATTGAGCTATTTAAAACAGTATTATAATCCCCCCACCATAATAATATTGTCTTGAGTTGCTTGCAGGCTTGATAATTTATTATATATATTGTCAAAGAATTGTGGATCATCATTATTTGGTCCGTAAAGGTTAATGAGCCATATCTGTTTATGGTCCAATAACATATTTAAAATAATCCATCTACCTTGCGTATCTATTTGGACAATTTGCACATTCGGAACGAAATTACTATTAATTAATATCGTCACCCCTTTTGAATTTCTTTGCCCTTGGGAGAAGTATATTTCGCCCCCCCCATTCCTTTTTCCACACAACTTCATCTAGAATTGTTGAATGAGTTTACTGTAAACAATAGATATTATATTCCTTCTCTTTGAGCCATGTAAATATTGTTCTTCTTTTGTTATTATCAGCTAAGCCATTACAATTATAACTGGCTATACTTATTTCACCATACACCATAATGAGATACAAGTTTCAAGTCTATTTATCATTATATATGTTTGTAAATGTACCAATAAAAAAACAGCGTAATGATTGAGTGTCCATATAGCTGTACCGTGATATTTGCATTGCTACGGAGTAACCCTTCAATTGTTCTCCACTAATTCCCCCGCTAAAGCCCCTCCCCATCCCAAGTTGAGCCGTCATCCCAGTGATCAGCATCCCACCCCCGTCCCCCCGTATCCCTAAGGCCCCGAGAGGCCAGGACCCATCCATCGAAAACAGCACACAGTGGCACCCACAAAACAGAAGCAGATTAACCGCCAAAAGCATTTCCAATGCTTTCACCTCTATATATATATATTTTTTTTTTATTTTTTTTTTTATTTTGCATATCCTATTTTCCATCATTATCAATTAATATGCGTAATAATGTCGGCAGTTTACGCGTAGGATTCCAACATATAACCCGGATTGCCATTGTATTACACTTAATTCATTGACAAGCAATTATTATCCTAGCAAATAATCCCCGCGGTCCATCCCATACCCTCCCCCCCAACATCCCCACCCCCCCACAACAGATGCCAGACAAGCACACACGCACATACTCCAACACACTCAACCCCCCTCCTCCACAATCCACCATAAAATCAGATACTCAACAGCTGTTATATCCCAGAGCCCAACTCTAGAAATAACTTGATTTACGAGTGCACATACAGTTAAAGCTGATTGAGAAAGCATGCAGATTGAGCAGAAATTGATAACAATGTGAGATTTGATTAATCTACTTAATCTATGTCAAGTCCTAGGTGATGGAGAACAGATCCACCCTCTTCACCTGAGACACAAACACTCTGATCCCCTGTTGTAACCATTTCCCAAGCATCTCCATGCGGTCAGACCTTTGATTATTTTGTGCCACCTGGGCCACAATGATAAACCCCCTCTCTGATTGTCCGAGTGTGACCCCCTCCCCATGGGTTACTGCAGCCAGTGTTGCCAGAACTGCCACTACCTGGGTGGGCGTACCCACCGGAATCCCCACCGGCTAGGTAAAAAGGTCGTAAAGGTTCTCATTAGCAGCTTTGAGAATTTCCTTGTATATTATGCTCTCCCATCAGGGGGCTCTGGCTTTGTAGGACCAACCCTGCCAGGCAGGCTCAGAATCTTGAGGGGGTGGTGCTGCTCAAGTAGGTCTCTGACCGCATTTATTTCTCTGTTTAGGCTGCATATTCACAGCATGTCCATAAAAGAGATGGGAACTTCTCTTTGGTGTATGGGTCGCTCAGTTGGGTGTCCATGTTATAGGGTTAGGGATCTTTCCATCATGATAGGACAATGAAAAATTAGATTAGATGTATACTATATTTAAAAATGTATATCCCTCATCTACACAAAATTGAAAGCTCTCTCTCTCACTACCCCTGCTCATAGACCCCCGGTCGGCTCTGGGATATGCAACCATTTCCCCTCTCACTCACTTAACGCCGCACCTTTTCAAACACAAAAATGCACACCACATGGTTGACTGCGGAAGAAATGGGACGAGCATGCAAACGCACCCGCATCCACATCTGCCGCAAGGGGGAAAGGACGCCAGAGAGAACACAGGACCAACCACAACAACCATCCGCCAAAACAACAACCTCCCGCCAAAAAAGCCATGTTCTAATTATTTGTATTATAAGATGTATTATTCTGCTTGTTATATCGTTTTATCATTTTATAAAATACTATACTTACTATAAATGTTATTTAATATTACAATCCCTATCATTGCTAGTATCAGGTGCTCCAATATTTGACTCCTCTATTACAACTTTTAGAATAGCCATGGAGTAGTCTTTGTGTCTCTGAACATTTGGTTGTCAATATATAATTCATCCACCACTAGTGCAACACGTTTCCCTTTTAATCTGTTTTCTTTGAAGATTGGATACAGAACATTGCGCCTTTCTACAATCTCCCTCGGGAACTGATCATTCATGCCTATTTTCGTGCCAGCAAGTCTTTTTCCTAGGCTTTTCACCATAGCTTTATCCTTAAAAAAAGCAAATTTGGCAACGATTGGGCGTTCATATTTCTGTCCTCTTTTTCCGAAACGATGTACACGTTCGAGTTGGATTTTATCGACAGCCTCAAGTGGGATTTGTAGCGCTGTATGCAGGAAGTCCTTCATAATATTCTCTGTTATTTCTCCCTCCTTTTCCTGAATACCCGTAAGTACTAGATTTTCCCTCATCGATCTAGTTTGGATGTCTAGTAAGGCTTCTCTCAGAAGATTGTTCTCCTTTTTTAGTTCCCTAACATCCATTTCCATTTTAGAGACTGTCACTTTTAATTTGTTGGTTTCTTTCTCCATTACCAAAGCTTTTTCGTCACTCATTTGAAGACTCGCTTTCAACTCTTTTACGTCTTTACTGACCAATTCTAATATGCCCAATTTGTCATTTATCGACTTCAACAGGTCGCTTTCCACACTTACCATACCCAGTGGTGAAAAGCATATATCATCTGTATCAGTCGATGAGTCGCGTTTCCTTTTGGGGATCGGCTCTCCACGGTTGTCTTCATTCATGTTTTGGTGTTGCGTGTTGTTGTAATATTTGTCGATATATTTCTCTAGCCTTATGATCTGTTTTGTGTTATTATCCAGATTGAATTATATTAACTGCGAATATATGAAATGCTAATATTTAGTCTAACTTACTGATTTTGAATATTATGTTTTTATCTTGAGGTGTTTTGTACCGATTTCAATTCAATACGCCATCTCACACATTTCTTGTTAACAAACTATAGTTTTGGCAAGTCGGTTAGGACATCTACTTTGTGCATGACACAAGTAATTTTTCCAACAATTGTTTAGAGACAGATTATTTCACTTATAATTCACTGTTTCACAATTCCAGTGGGTCAGAAGTTTACATACACTAAGTTGACTGTGCCTTTAAACAGCTTGGAAAATTCCAGAAAATGTTGTCATGGCTTTAGAAGCTTCTGATAGGCTAATTGACATCATTTGAGTCAATTGGAGGTGTACCTGTGGATGTATTTCAAGGCCTACCTTCAAACTCAGTGCCTCTTTGCTTGACATCATGGGAAAATCAAAAGAAATCAGCCAAGACCTCAGAAAAAAAAGACCTCCACAAGTCTGGTTCATCCTTGGGAGCAATTTCCAAACGTCTGAAGGTACCACGTTCATCTGTACAAACAATAGTAAGCAAGTAGAAACACCATGGGACCACGCAGCCGTCATACCGCTCAGGAAGGAGACGTGTTATGTCTCCTAGAGATTAACGTACTTTGGTGCGAAAAGTGCAAATCAATCTCAGAACAACAGCAAGGACCTTGTGAAAATACTGGAGGAAACAGGTACAAAAGTATCTATATCCACAGTAAAACGAGTACTATATCGACATAACCTGAAAGGCCGCTCAGCAAGGAAGAAGCCACTGCTCCAAAACCGCCATAAAAATGCCAGACTATGGTTTGCAACTGCACATGGGGACAAAGATCGTACTTTTTGGAGAAATGTCCTCTGGTCTGATGAAACAAAAATAGAAGTGTTTGGCCATAATGACCATCGTTATGTTTGGAGGAAAAAGGGGGTACCTTGCAAGCCGAAGAACACCATCCCAACTGTGAAGGACGGGGGTGGCAGCATCATGCTGTGGGGGTGCTTTGCTGCAGGAGGGACTGGTGCACTTCACAAAATAGATGGCATCATGAGGAAGGAAAATTATGTGGATACATTGAAGCAACATCTCAAGATATCAGTCAGGAAGTTAAATCTTGGTCGCAAATGGGTCTTCCAAATGGACAATGACCCCAAGCATACTTCCAAAGTTGTGGCAAAATGGCTTAAGGACAACAAAGTCAAGGCATTGGAGTGGCCATCACAAAGCCATGACCTCAATCCTATAGAAAATCTGTGGGCAGAACTGAAAAAGCATGAGCGAGCAAGGAGGCCTACAAACCTGACTCAGTTACACCAGCTCTGTCAGGAGGAATGGGCCAAAATTCACCAAACTTATTGTGGGAAGCTTGTGGAAGGCTACCCGAAACATTTGACCCAAGTTAAACAATTTAAAGGCAATGCTACCAAATACTAATTGCGTGTATGTAAACTTCTGACCCACTGGGAATGTGATGAAAGAAATACAATCTGAAATAAATCATTCTCTCTACTATTATTCAGACATTTCACATTCTTAAAATAAAGTGGTGATCCTAACTGACCTAAGACAAGGAATTTTTACTAGGATTAAATGTCAGGAATTGTGAAAAACTGAGTTTAAATGTATTTGGCTAAGGTGTATGTAAACTTCCGACTTCAACTGTATATGCTCTCTTCAGTAAATAAATGAAACTAACTAGTAGGCTAATCTTTTTTAGTGTGAACTGTATTACTGTACTGTATTGTATTATACTGTATTATATGGACTTGAATTATGGACATCGTTCAATCCATGATGAAGCAGGGAGAGAACATGCGATTCTGGTGCAGCATACAAAGTTACAAGTATAGGCTAACGAATTTGATTAGAATTTTGAAATATAATAGGGCCTATTTGTATAATTAGTAGGCTGACGCATATATACCTTACATAATATTTCCCCTCCTGTTATTAGCCTACCACTATAGACACCCTGATTCGATTCCAGGCTGTATCACAATCGGCCGTGATTGGGAGTCTCATAAGGCGGCACACAATTGGCCACGTGTCGTCCGGGTTTGGTCGGTGTGGGCAGTCACTGTAAATAAGTATTTGTTCTTAACTGACTTTGTTAGTTAAATAAGGGTTAAAATATATATATATATATATATATATATATATATATATATATATATATATATATATATATATATACAGTGGGGAGAACAAGTATTTGATACACTGCCGATTTTGCAGGTTTTCCTACTTACAAAGCATGTAGAGGTCTGTAATTTTTATCATAGGTACACTTCAACTGTGAGAGACGGAATCTAAAACAAAAATCCAGAACATCACATTGTATGATTTTAAAGTAATTAATTTGCATTTTATTGCATGACATAAGTATTTGATACATCAGAAAAGCAGAACTTAATATTTGGTACAGAAACCTTTGTTTGCAATTACAGAGATCATATGTTTCCTGTAGGTCTTGAACAGGTTTGCACACACTGCAGCAGGGATTTTGGCCCACTCCTCCATACAGACCTTCTCCAGATCCTTCAGGTTTCGGGGCTGTCGCTGGGCAATACGGACTTTCAGCTCCCTCCAAAGATTTTATATTGGGTTCAGGTCTGGAGACTGGCTAGGCCACTCCAGGACCTTGAGATGCTTCTTACGGAGCCACTCCTTAGTTGCCCTGGCTGTGTGTTTCGGGTCGTTGTCATGCTGGAAGACCCAGCCACGACCCATCTTCAATGCTCTTACTGAGGGAAGGAGGTTGTTGGTCAAGATCTCGCTATACATGATCCCATCCATCCTCCCCTCAATACAGTGCAGTCGTCCTGTCCCCTTTGCAGAAAAGCATCCCCAAAGAATGATGTTTCCACCTCCATGCTTCACGGTTGGGATGGTGTTCTTGGCGTTGTACTCATTCTTCTTCTTCCTCCAAACACGGCGAGTGGAGTTTAGACCAAAAAGCTATATTTTTGTCTCATCAGACCACATGACCTTCTCCCATTCCTCCTCTGGATCATCCAGATGGTCATTGGCAAACTTCAGACGGGCCTAGACATGCGCTGGCTTGAGCAAGGGGACCTTGTGTGCACTGCAGGATGTTAATCCATGACGGCATAGTGTGTAACTAATGGTTTTCTTTGAGACTGTGGTCCCAGCTCTCTTCAGGTCATTGACCAGGTCCTGCCGTGTAGTTCTGGGCTGATCCCTCACCTTCCTCATGATCATTGATGCCCCACGAGGTGAGATCTTGCATGGAGCCCCAGACCGAGGGTGATTGAGCGTCATCTTGAACTTCTTCAATTTTCTAATAATTGCGCCAACAGTTGTTGCCTTCTCACCAAGCTGCTTGCCTATTGTCCTGTAGCCCATCCCAGCCTTGTGCAGGTCTACAATTTTATCCCTGATGTCCTTACACAGCTCTCTGGTCTTGGCCATTGTGGAGAGGTTGGAGTCTGTTTGATTGAGTGTGTGGACAGGTGTCTTTTATGCAGGTAACGAGTTCAAACAGGTTCAGTTAATACAGGTAATGAGTGGAGAACAGGAGGGCTTCTTAAAGAAAAACTAACAGGTCTGTGAGAGCCGGAATTCTTACTGGTTGGTAGGTGATCAAATACTTATGTCATGCGATGAAATGCAAATTAATTACTTAAAAATCATACAATGTGATTTTCTGGATTTTTGTTTTAGATTCCGTCTCTCACAGTTGAAGTGTACCTATGATAAAAATTACAGACCTCTACATGCTTTGTAAGTAGGAAAACCTGAAAAATCGGCAGTGTATCAAATACTTGTTCTCCCCACTGTGTGTGTGTATATATAAATATATATATATATATATATATATATATATATTGTGATGCCACGAGAGGCTACACAGCTTCCAGCGGGATTGCCCAAGTAGTGCAGGGAGACCAGGTTCAACCAAAACAAGGATTTTATTAACCGTCTTCGGCAACTAACGAAATTATAACACAATTCTCTTCTTCCCAGACCCCACCCTCCAGACCGTGTCTCTTCCCTTCAAAACAACTCCAGCCCATCAGCCCCTGATTGGTTTCAGCTGCGTGGGAAGATTGGCCACAGAGGGTTGGAGTTCCCGACCATACCAGCAGATGGAGCCATAGCTGTCTGGGTTTGCAGCCACCTCAGGGGGATGTAACGTCCCTCCAGGACACAGCCTCTCGTGACATCACAATATATATATATATATATATATATATATATATATATATATGTATTAAATGGGTCTGAATAAATAACAGCCTACCGCCATCGCACGTTTGCTCTTCTTTCAAACTACCCGTGGGGTTCTATTGACTGCTGTATTTAACATTCAGCAAACAAGAGCTTGCATCCCTGTTAGTCTATTGGTTTAAAAAATGCATCAAAACGAAAAAATCCAGCAAGTTATTCTAGTCTAGCTTTTCCTGTTCCTGCATGGGACCAAGAGCTAAGAAGTGTTGTTTAAGGAGAGGCCAGCGGAGCACAGGTGCGTGCGTATTGCGAAGAGAGGGAGGCTGTAAGATAGAAGCTTATTATGCATAACCCATCATTAATTACCTAAATATGAAGCTAATACTGCATTGAATTTATTACCTGAAAGAGGTAGGCTAGGACATTTATACACTGCTCAAAAAAATAAAGGGAACACTAAAATAACACATCCTAGATCTGAATGAATTAAATCATCTTATTAAATACTTTTTTCTTTACATAGTTGAATGTGCTGACAACAAAATCAAAAAAAATTATCAATGGAAATCAAATTTATCAACCCATGGAGGTCTGGGATTTGGAGTCACCCTCAAAATGAAAGTGGAAAACCACACTACAGGCTGATCCAACTTTGATGTAATGTCCTTAAAACAAGTCAAAATGAGGCTCAGTAGTGGGTGTGGCCTCCACGTGCCTGTATGACCTCCCTACAAGGCCTGGGCATGCTCCTGATGAGGTGGCGGATGGTCTCCTGAGGGATCTCCTCCCAGACCTGGACTAAAGCATCCACCAACTCCTGGACAGTCTGTGGTGCAACGTGGTGTTGGTGGATGGAGCGAGACATGATGTCCCAGATGTGCTCAATTGGATTCAGGTCTGGGGAACGGGCGGGCCAGTCCATAGCATCAATGCCTTCCTCTTGCAGGAACTGCTGACACACTCCAGCCACATGAGGTCTAGCATTGTCTTGCATTAGGAGGAACCCAGGGCCAACCGCACCAGCATATAGTCTCACAAGGGGTCTGAGGATCTCATCTCGGTACCTAATGGCAGTCAGGCTACCTCTGGCGAGCACATGGAGGGCTGTGCGGCCCCCCAAATAAATGCCACCCCACACCATGACTGACCCACCGCCAAACCGGTCATGCTGGAGGATGTTGCAGGCAGCAGAACGTTCTCCACAGCGTCTCCAGACTCTGTCACGTCTGTCACGTGCTCAGTGTGAACCTGCTTTCATCTGTGAAGAGCACAGGGCGCCAGTGGCAAATTTGCCAATCTTGGTGTTCTCTGGCAAATGCCAAATGTCCTGCACGGTGTTGGGCTGTAAGCACAACCCCCACCTGTGGACGTCGGGCCCTCATACCACCCTCATGGTGTCTGTTTCTGAACGTTTTAGCAGACACATGCACATTTGTGGCCTGCTGGAGGTCATTTTGCAGGGCTCTGGCAGTGCTCCTCCTGCTCCTCCTTGCACAAAGGCCGAGGTAGCAGTCCTGCTGCTGGATTGTTGCCCTCCTACGGCCTCCTCCACGTCTCCTGATGTACTGGCCTGTCTCCTGGTAGCGCCTCCATGCTCTGGACACTACGCTGACAGACACAGCAAACCTTCTTGCCACAGCTCACATTGATGTGCCATCCTGGATGAGCTGCACTACCTGAGCCACTTGTGTGGGTTGTAGACTCAGTCTCATGCTACCACTAGAGTGAAAGTTCAAAAGTGACCAAAACATCAGCCAGGAAGCATAGGAACTGAGAAGTGGTCTGTGGTCACCACTTGCAAAACCAGTCCTTTATTGGGGGTGTCTTGCTAATTGCCTATAATTTCCACCTGTTGTCTATTCCATTTGCACAACAGCATATTAAATTTATTGTCAATCAGTGTTGCTTCCTAAGTGGACAGTTTGATTTCACAGAAGTGTGATTGACTTGGAGTTACATTGTGTTGTTTAAGTGTTCCCTTTATTTTTTTGAGCAGTGTATATACAGTGCATTCGTTAAGTATTCAGACCCCTTGACTTTTTCCACATTGTGTTACGTTACAGCCGTATTCTAAAATTGATGAAATAGTTGTTTTCCTCATCAGTCTACACACAATACCCCATAATGACAACGCAAAAACAGTTTTTTTTGTTTTTTTTACTTACCAAAAAAAAATAACGGAAATATCACATTTACATAAGTATTCAGACCCTTTACTCAGTACTTTTTTGGCAGCGATTACAGCCTTGAGTCTTCTTGGGTATGATGCTACAAGCTTGGCACACCTGTATTTGGGGAGTTTCTCCCATTCTTCTCTGCAGATCCTCTCAAGCTCTGTCAGGTTGGATGGGGAGCGTCGCTGCACAGCTATTTTCAGGTCTCTCCAGAGATGTTCGACCGGGTTCAAGTCAGGGCTCTGGCTGGGCCACTCAAGGACATTCAGAGACTTGCCACTCCTGCATTGTCTTGGCTGTGTGCTTAGGGTCGTTGTCCTGTTGGAAGGTGAACCTTCGCCCCAGTCTGAGGTCCTAAAGCGCTCAGGAGCAGGTTTTCATCAAGGATCTCTATGTACTTTGCTCCTTTCATCTTTCCCTCGATCCTGACTAGTCTCCCAGTCCCTGCCGCTGAAAAACATCCCAACAGCATCATGCTGCGACCACCATACTTAACTGTAGGGATGGTGCCAGGCTTCCTCCAAACGTGATGCTTGGCATTCAGGATAAAGTTTTCAAACATGGTTTCATCAGACCAGAGAATCTTGTTTCTCATGGTCTGAGAGTCCTTTACGTGCCTTTTAGCAAACTCCAAGCGGGCTGTCATGTGCCTGATGAGTGGCTTTCGTCTGACCACTCTACCTTAAAGGCATGATTGGTGGAGTGCTGCAGAGATGGTTGTCCTTCTGGAAGGTTCTCCCATCTACACAGAGGAACTCTGGAGCTCTGTAAGTGACCATCGGGTTCTTGGTCACCTCCCTGACCAAGGCCCTTCTCCCCCGATTGCTCAGTTTGGCCGGGCGGCCAGCTCTAGGAAGAGTCTTGGTAGATCCAAACTTCTTCCATTTAAGAATGATGGAGGTCACTGTGTTCTTGGGGACCTTCAATGCTGCAGTTTTGGTACCCTTCCCCAGATCTGTGCCTCGACACAATCTCAGAGCTCTACAGACAATTCCTTCAACCTTATGGCTTTTTTTTTGCTCTGACGTGTACTGCCAACTGTGGGACCTTATATAGACAGACGTGTGCCTTTCCAAATCATGTCCAATCAATAGTATTGACCACAGGTGGACTCCAATCAAGTTGTAGAAACATTGATAATCAATGGAAACAGGATGCACCTGAGCTCAATTTGGAGTCTCATGGCAAAGAATCTGAATACTTTTTTTACTGTCACGCCCTGACTCTGGGGACTCTTATTTGTTGAGTCAGGGTGTGACTTTCTATGTTGTATTTTCTAGGTTGAGATCTAGTACGTCTAGATCTATGTTGGCCGGTGTGGTTCCCAATCAGAGGCAGCTGTCGCTCGTTGTCTCTGATTGGGGACCATACTTAGGCAGCCTATTGGCACTAGTGGGTTGTGGGATCTTGTTCAGTGTTAGGTATGTTGTTTGTGTACCTTGGACTTCACGTTTCGTTTCTTGTTTTGTCGTTGTTTTATAAGTCAAATAAACATGTATGCATATCACGCTGCGCCTTGGTCTGACCCGTTCCTTAACGAACGTGACAGATGATCCCACCAAACGAGGACCAAGCAGCGTGTCCAGGAGCAGACAGCCTGGACATGGGAGGAGATCCTGAAAGGAAAGGGTTCCTGGACATGGGAGGAGATTCAGGCCGGGATGGATCTCTGTCCTTGGGAGGAGACAGTGGGGGCGCGGTATAGAGAGGAGCAGCGGCGAGACAGTGGGGGTGCGGTATAGAGAGGAGCAGCGGCAATGCAGAAGGCGCCGGCCGAGGAAGAAGCCCGAGAGACAGCCCCAATAATTTTATTTGGGGGGGCTAAAAGGGTGGTTGGCGGAGCCTAGTGTTAGAGCAGAGCCAACTCCCCGTACTCACGCGAGGAGGCGTGTGACTGGGCAGGCTTCGTGTTATGCGGAGCTACGTACTGTGTCGCCAGTGTGTCGGCACAGCCCTGTACGTTCTGTGCTAGCACCACGCACGTGCCGTGCGAAGATGGGCATCCAGCCAGGACGGGGTGTGCCGGCTCAACGCTCCTGGTCTCCAGTACGCCTTCTCGGTCCCGCATATCCTGCGCCGGTTCTACGTACTGTATCGCCAGTACGCGTGCACAGCCCAGTGCGTCCTGTGCCAGCACCCCGCACGTGTAGTGCGAAAGTGGGTAGCCAGCCAGGACGGGTTGTGCCAGCTCTCCGCTCCAGACCTCCAGCTCCTCGCACCAAGCCAGTGGTGCGCGTCGCCAGCCCGGCCCGGCCTGTTCCTGCCCCTCGCACCAAGCCAGTGGTGTGCGTCGCCAGCCCGGTCCGGCCTGTTCCTGTCCCTCGCACCAAGACAGTGGTGCACGTCGCCGGCCCGGCCTGTTCCTGCCCCTCGCACCAAGCCAGTGGTGCGCGTCGCCAGCCCGGCCCGGCCTGTTCCTGCTCCTCGCACCAAGCCAGTGGTGCGCGTCGCCAGCCCGGCCTGTTCCTGTCCCTCGCACCAAGCCAGTGGTGCGCGTCGCTGGCCCGGCCTGTTCCTGCCCCTCGCACCAAGCCTAGTATATGACTAGGGTGGCTGGAGTCTTTGACAATTTTTTGGGCCTTCCTCTGACACCGCCTGGTATAGAGGTCCTGGATGGCAGGAAGCTTGGCCCCAGTGATGTACATTACATTTAACATTTTAGTCATTTAGCAGACGCTCTTATCCAGAGCGACTTACAGTTAGTGAGTGCATACATTTTTCATACTGGCCCCTCGATGGGTACACAATTAATTATGTGTACCCATCGATTCTTGAAGAAGATAACCATCACATTCACATTGATCTCATGGACTGAGTCCTTGCATCCATAGCTCCATCTATTATCGGGAGAGTGGTTAAACTCCAGCCCCGGCATCCATCAGCTTGAAAGCAAACCAAGTGGCAGGGCTGCTGTTTGGATGAAAAAAAGAATGACAGATTGTAGCTTTAAACCACTTTGTTTGTTCTACACAACTAGTTTCCACTTACCACTTTGGTATTCTGCTGCACATTAACTTAATCTACACTGAGTATACATACCAAACATTAGGAACATATTCCTAATATTGAGTTATGATTAAAAAAAATAGTTTTTGTTTTGGATTATGTGTATTGTATTTTAAATGTTTTTATTGCTAGGTATTACTGCACTGTTAGAGCTAGAAACACGAGCATTTCACTGCACATGCGATAACATCTGCAAATCTGTGTATACAAACAAATAAACGTTGATTTGAATTCCCTGAAAGAGATTGAGATTCTCATTTACAGAATAAATAAAAGTTGGGATCGAGCACCTGGGATCTCAGTAGTCCATTCATTAATATTCAGGGAAAAAGTGACATCAGCGCAAGCCCGTTGATGTCCTCCAAATGGACATGTAGTGCCTGTATTGCCTTGCGGTCGGAGGCCGAGCAGTTGCCATACCAGGCGGTGATGCAACCAGTGAGGATGCTCTCGATGGTGCAGCTGTAGAACTTTTTGAGGATCTGAGGACCCATGCCAAAAGTTTTCAGTCTCCTGAGGGGGAATAGGCTTTGTCGTGCCCTCTTCACGACTGTCATGGTGTGTTTGGACCATGATAGTTTGTTGGTGATGTGGACACCAAGGAACTTGAAGCTCTCAACCTGTTCCACTACAGCCCCGTCGATGAGAATGGGGGCGTGCTCAGTCCTCTTTTTTTTCCTGTAGTCCACAATCATCTCCTTTGTCTTGATCACGTTGAGGGAGAGATTGTTATCCTGGCACCACACGGCCAGGTCTCTGACCTCCTCCCTATAGGCTGTCACATCGTTGTCGGTGACCAGGGCAACCACTGTTGTGTCGTCAGCAAACTTAATGATGGTGTTGGAGTCGTGCCTGGCCATGCAGTCATGGGTGAACAGGGAGTACAGGAGGGGACTGAGAACGCACCCCTGAGGGGCCCCCGTGTTGACGATCAGCGTGGCAGATGTGTTGTTACCTACCCTTACCACCTGGCGGGGCCCGTCAGGAAGTCCAGGATCCAGTTGCAGAGGGAGGTGTTTAGTCCCAGGATCCTTAGTTTAGTGATGAGCTTTGAGGGCACTATGGTGTTGAACGCTGAGCTGTAGTCAATGAATAGCATTCTCACGTAGGTGTTCCTCTTGTCCAGGTGGGAAAGGGCAGTGTGGAGCGCAATAGAGATTGCATCATCTGTGGATCTGTTGGGGCGGTATGGAAATTGGAGTGGGTCTAGGGTTTCTGGGATAATTGTGTTGATGTGAGCCATGACCAGCCTTTCAAAGCACTTCATGACTACAGACGTGAGTGCTACGGGTCGGTAGTCATTTAGGCAGGTTATCTTAGTGTCCTTGGACACAGGGACTATGGTGGTCTGCTTGAAACATGTTGGTATTACAGACTCAGTCAGGGACAGGTTGAAAATGTTAGTGAAGACACTTGCCAGTTGGTCAGCGCATGCTCAGAGTATACGTCCTGGTAATCCGTCTGGCCCTGCGGCCTTGTGAATGTTGACCTGCTTAAAAGTCTTACTCACATCGGCTACGGAGAGCGTGGTCCTCTGTAGCTCAATTGGTAGAGCATGGCGCTTGTAACACCAGGGTAGTGGGTTCGATCCCCGGGACCACCCATACGTAAAAATGTATGCGCACATGACTGTAAGTCGCTTTGGATAAAAGCGTCTGCTAAATGACATATTATTATTATCACATAGTCGTCCGGAACAGCTGGTGATCTCATGCATGCTTCAGTGTTGCATGCCTCGAAGCGAGCATAGAAGTGATTAAGCTTGTCTGATAGGCTTGTGTCACTGGGCAGCTTGCGGCTGTGCTTCCCTTTGTAGTCTGTAATAGTTTTCAAGCCCTGCCACATCCGTCGAGCGTCAGAGCCGGTGTAGTACGATTCGATTTTAGTCCTGTATTGACTCTTTGCCTGTTTGATGGTTCGTCGGAGGGCATAGCGGGATTTCTTATAAGCGTCCGGGTTAGAGTCCCGCTCCTTGAAAGCGGCAGCTCTAGCCTTTAGCTCAGTGCGGATGTTGCCTGTAATCCATGGCTTCTGGTTGGGGTATGTACATACGGTCACTGTGGGGACGACGTCATCGATGCACTTATTGATGAAGCCAGTGACTGATGTGGTGTACTCCTCAATGCTATCTGAAGAATCCCGGAACATATACCAGTCTGTGCTAGCAAAACAGTCATGTTGCTTAGCATCAGCGTCATCTGACCACTTTTTTATTAACCGAGTCACTGGTGCTTCCTGCTTTAGTTTTTGCTTATAAGCAGGAATCAGCAGGATAGAGTTATGGTCAGATTTGCCAAATGGAGGGCAAGGGAGAGCTTTGTATGCGTCTCTGTGTGTGGAGTAAATGTGGTCTAGAGGTTTTTTTCCCTCTGGTTGCACATTTAACATGCTGGTAGAAATTAGGTAGAACGGATGTAACTTTCCCTGCATTAAAGTCCCCGGCCACTAGGAGCGCTGCCTCTGGATGAGCGTTTTCCTGTTTACTTATGGCCTTATACAGCTCATTGAGGGCAGTCTTAGTACCAGAATTGGTTTGTGGTGGTATATAGACAGCTACGAAAAATATAGAAGAAAACTCTCTTGGTAAATAGTGTGGTCTACAGCTTATCATGAGATCCTCTATCTCAGGCGAGCAAAACCTTGAGACTTCCTTGGTATTAGATTTTTTGCACCAGCTGTTGTTTACAAATATACACAGACCGCCACCCCTTGTCTTACCGGAGTCAGCCGCTCTATCCTGACGATGTAGCGTATAGCCCGCTAGCTGTATGTTATCACTGTCGTCGTTCAACCACGACTCAGTGAAACATAAGATATTACAGTTTTTTATGTCCCGTTGGTAGGATAACCGTAATCTTATTTTCAAATGATTGAACATTGGCTAATAGGATTGATGGAAGTTGATACTCGCTTGCCGTCGGATCTTTACAAGGCACCCCGACCTACGTCCACTATATCTCTGTCTCTTTCTCATGCGAATGACGGGGATTTGGGCCTTGTTGGATGTCTGTAGGATATCCTTTGCGTCCGACTCGTTGAAGAAAAAATCTTCGTCCAATACGAGGTGAGTAATCGCTGTCCTGATATCCAGAAGCTCTTTCTGGTCATAACAGACGGTGCCAGAAACATTATGTACAGAATAAATTACAAATAACGCCAAAAAACACACATAATAGTAGAATTGGTTATAGGGCTGTAAAATGGCAGCCATCTTCACCGGCGCCATTATATCATTAATGGCGATGAGATGATAGGTCTACATGCATTGTGAACTGTGATCCATACTGAGATGTGCTGTCTGTCCCCACCCTGAGCGTTGATGATTCATCATGCAGAGGCCGTAGAGAAGCCAGACTTAGATATTGCATATAATTTAATAGTTCAATTTCACACCATGCTGTTCATATAAATCATGTATTATAATTTACCAGTTTCTCGCTGTTATTTATCCCTGGGAAAGGGAAGGGTTTTGGAGGTAAATCCCAATAAATCTCGGAAACCAGGGTTCCAGCCATTCAACCCTAGCACACACACCTTCTTCTTCTCATAACTGTATATCATATTGCCTTAATCAGTGTGTGCGCCCAGTGCTGTTAGTGTCTAAAATGACTTAAACTGTCTAGTGTTTGCAGATTTCTATTAAATATGACCTATAATTACTTACAATATGAGTGAAATAGTTTTCCTTCCAAAAATTGTAATGAAGTATGTTAAAAAGCAACTTTTCTGTGTTGGAATGGTGTGGGCGTACCCCAACAACAGAACGATGTGGGCGTATACCGGTCATTAAAAATATGAACGGGAGTAGACCGCTCATTGGCCAGCTCATCCTCGTCTAGACCACTGAGTGGCCAGCTCATCCTCCTCAGCAGTATGACATCATACTAGATTAGGAAATAGCAAGCATTTTTTAAACGGTCTGTTTGAGATACAAGTTTGATGTGGAGTTTTTGAAGTGTTTTTTCTAATATGTATGCTTGGCCACAAATACAAGTATAGCACGAGTCAACAACATTATTTGGGTATGAGTTAACAGAATATTAACTTTTAAAAGTGAGATTTTCACTGGTCAGTTACTTTAATCCGATTAGTCAGATTTGAAATTATCCAGGAAGGCCCTACATTTCAATGGTGTCAAAATGTTTGCACAAATTGCTTCTGCGGTGACAGAGACCGCTCCTTGCTTTAGCTCTTGCTTATAAGATTCATAAGGATGAGATTCTACAAAGACATTTGTATTGATGAATTTGACTGAAACAACTAGTGGTATTACTGAAATGGGTCTACTTTTATAGCTCTCTCACTCTGAGGGGTCATTTCAGTCATTAACAGCTCAGAGACAGGATGAGGCAGTTGCCAAGGCAATGTAACTAGAAACACTTTCTAAGTTGTGTTGATTTGTGGGCCATGTATCACAGCCATTTGGACAAGCAGTAGTTAAGGATTTCTAAATTCAGACAGCCCCTTCCTTTGGCTAGCTGTGGCTTCTGTGCCCTCTATGGACGTCATCATCACATCATCATTCATGTCTATACTGACTAGTCACCCTTGTATTGCTACTGGGCAAAATCTGTGACTTCTTGTTTTGAGAATGTTATTTCTCTCTCATTGACTTAGACATTGAGTAATATATACAGTGTTGCATAGGCCTACAGTATTTGACCCTTCCACATTACATCACAGTATATCACAATGTAAATGAAAAAAAAAGTCCATTCGTAAGTCCATTCTGCGTTGACCTCTGGCCACCAGAGAGAAGCCAATGGTAGCACCCACAATGCAGTGGGTACCTGAGATCTTGTCAACATCTGTTACATTATGAAAAGCAGTCTTGATTCAACAAGCCTAGAAACAAGTGATTTGGGGGAAAAAAATAGATAGTTACTTATATATATATATATATATCGTATCGTATCGTACCAGTATGAAAAATGTATGCACTCACTAACTGTAATTCGCTCTGGATAAGAGCGTCTGCTAAATGACTAAAATGTAAATGTATCGCTTTGACAATTTCACAATATTAGTTCTGCGCTAGTTGGCTGTACCACCTGCACCAAAACTCCAGTATTTTTTCCTTCATAGCCTGTTCTCCATCTTCTTTTTAAATAGGGAGCCAATTTATTTTCAGCACTTATTTCCATGTCTAATCAAAACTATTTTTCTCATGGCTCGCGCTTGTCCGTTTGCAGCAGACATACAGTGCCTTCAGAAAGTATTCACACCCCTTGACTTTTTCCACATTTCGTTGTGTTATAGCCTGAATTTAAAATGGTAGCTTAGTGGTTAAGAGCGTTGTGCCAGTAACCAAAAGGTCGCTGGTTCTAATCCCTGAGCCGACTAGGTGAAAAATCTGTCGATGTGCCCTTGAGCAAGGCACTTAACCCTAATTGCTCCTGTAAGTCACTCTGGATAAGAGCGTCTGCTAAATGACTAAATTGTAAATGTAAATGTGATTTTTTTAAACTGGCCTACACACAATACCTCATAATGTCAAAGTGGAATTACGTTTTTCGATTTTTCTGTTAAAAGTAATACAAAATGAAAAGCTAAAATGTCTTAAGTCAATAAGTACTCAACTCCTTTCTTATGGCAAGCCTAAATGAGTTCAGGAGTAAACATTTGCTTAACAAGTCACACAATAAGTTGCATGGACTCACTCTGTGTGCAATGATAGTGTTTAACATTATTTTGGAATGACTACCTCATCTCTGTACCATACACATACAATTATCTGTAAGGTCCCTCAGTCGAGCAGTGAATTTCAAATGCAGATTCAACCACAAAGACCAGGGAGGTTTTCCAATGCCTCACAAAGAAGTGCACCTATTGGTATATGTTAATAATTACACTTTGGATGGTGTATCAATACACCCAGTCACTACAAAGATACAGGCGTCCTTTATTTATAAAAAAAATTAATGTACCCCCGTCCTCCGAAACATGACCCGCCAAGCTGCACTTCTTAACACCCACTTGCTTAACCCGGAAGCCAGCTGCACCAATGTGTCAGAGGAAACAACGTTCAACTTACAACCGAAGTCAGCCTGCAGGTGCCCGGCCCGCCACAAGGAGTAGCTAGAGCGCGATGAGCCAAGTAAAGCCAACCCGGCTAAACCCTCCCCTAACCCCGACGACGTTTGGCCAATTGTGCACCGCCCTATGGGAATCCCGGTCACGGCCGGTTGTGACACAGCCTGGGATCGAACCCCAGGCTGTAGTGATGCCGCAACACTACGATGCAGTGCCTTAGACCGCTGCGCCATCGGGAGGCCCACAGGTGTCCTTCTTAACTCAGTTACCGGAGAGGAAGGAAACCACCTCAGGGGGTTCACCATGAGGCCAATGGTGACTTTAAAACAGTTACAGAGTTTAATGGCTGTGATCGGAGAAAACTGAGGATGGATCAACAACATTGTAGTTACTCCAAAATACTAACCTAATTGACAGAGTGAAAAGAAGGAAGCCTGTACACAATTAAAATATTCCAAAACATGCATCCTGTTTGCAACAAGACACTAAAGTAATACTGCAATTGTGGCAAATTCAATACAACACATAACTGAGTACCACTCTCCATATTTTCAAGCATAGTGGTGGCTGCATCATGAGATTTTCAGGATACAAAATAAATGGAATGGAGCTAAGCACAGACAAAATCCTAGAGGAAAACCTGGTTCAGTCTGCTTTCCACCAGAAAATGGGATATTAATTCACCTTTCAGCAGGACAATAACCTAAAACACAAGGCCAAATCTACACTGGAGTTGCTTACCAAGAAGACAGTGAATGTTCCTGAGTGGCGGAGTTACAGTTTTAACTTAAATCTACTTGCAAGGCTAAGGCAAGACCTGTAAATGTTTGCCTAGCAGTGATCAACAACTAATTTGACAGAGCTTGAAGAATTCTGAAAAGAATAATGGGCAAATGTTTCACAAGCCAGGTGTGGAAAGCTCTTAGATAGATATTCAGAAAGACTCACAGCTGTAATCGCTGCCAAAGGTGATTCTACAAAGTATTGACTCAGGCGTGTGAATGCTTATGTAAATGAGATATTTCTGTATTTGCAAAAATTTATAAAAACATGTTTTCACTTTGTCATTATGGGGTATTGTGTGTAGATGGGTGAGAGAGAAAAATCTATGTAATCCATTTTGAATTCAGGGTGTAACAACAAAATGTGGAATAACTCAAGGGGTATGAACACTTTCCGAAGGCACTGTATGGAGAGCAATATGTTTGGAACATCGAATCGCAACACATATAGAATCGTGAGAATCGTAATACATATTGTATCGGCACCTAAGTATCATGATAATATTGTATCTTGAGGTCTCTGGAAATTCCCAGCCCGAGTAGATAGGTAGGTAGTTATATATTTAATCTGACCTTTCAATTACTTAGCCAATGTGCCAGCAATGAGCTCTCTGCTCTGCCTCCAATTTGATTATGGGCTGGCTCAGTCTGTTCAGATCTGGATCAAGTCTGCTTTGATTAATGCCGACACAAACCGTGCTGCCCAGCTGAACTCAGTGCCCTGGCTGGCTACACCAATGATGAATATAAACCGTGGATTGCTGATGCTATGTATTGGCCATTGAGAGGCTTTGAAGCCACCGGTCGGTCATACTGGCACTCCCCAGTAGGAGCAGTCCTCCATAGGAATTACATTTATTTAAGTATGTTGTTGTTGTAGTGGGGGACAGTAACATTAGTAATCTCAAAAAAGTATACTTTAATGAAAATGTTTATTTACAGTACCAGTCAAAAGTTTGGACGCACCTACTCATACAAGGGTTTTTCTTTATTTTGACTATTTTCTACATTGTAGAATAATAGTGAAGACATCAAAACTATGAAATAACACATGGAATCATGTAGTAACCAAAAAAGTGATAAACAAAATATAGTTTATACTTGAGATTCTTCAAAGTAGCCACCCTTTGCATTGATGACAGCTTTGCATTCTCTCAATCAGCTTCATGAGGTAGTCACCTGGAATGCATTTCAATTAACAGGTGTGCCTTGTTAAAAGTTCATTTGTGGAATTTCTTTCCTTCTTAATGTGTTTGAGCCAATCAGTTGTGTTGTGACAAGGTAGGGGTGGTATACAGAAGATAGCCCTATTATA
Source organism: Coregonus clupeaformis (assembly GCF_020615455.1). NCBI lineage: Eukaryota > Metazoa > Chordata > Actinopteri > Salmoniformes > Salmonidae > Coregonus > Coregonus clupeaformis. The sequence continues at coordinate 22,111,665 of NC_059218.1, read as the reverse complement.
ATTGCAAAAAATAAAGAAAAACCCTTGAATGAGTAGGTGTGTCCAAACTTTTGACTGGTACTGTAAATATATATATATATATATATATATATATATATATATATATATATATATATATATATATATATATATAAAATATATATATACTGTGTATATATATACAGTGGGGAGAACAAGTATTTGATACACTGCCGATTTTGCAGGTTTTCCTACTTACAAAGCATGTAGAGGTCTGTAATTTTTATCATAGGTACACTTCAACTGTGAGAGACGAAAATCCAGAAAATCACATTGTATGATTTTAAAGTAATTCATTTGCATTTTATTGCATGACATAAGTATTTGATACATCAGAAAAGCAGAACTTAATATTTGGTACAAAAACCTTTGTTTGCAATTACAGAGATCATACGTTTCCTGTAGGTCTTGACCAGGTTTGCACACACTGCAGCAGGGTCCCACTCCTCCATACAGACCTTCTCTATATCCTTCAGGTTTCGGGGCTGTCGCTGGGCAATACGGACTTTCAGCTCCCTCCAAAGATTTTCTATTGGGTTCAGGTATGGAGACTGGCTAGGCCACTCCAGGACCTTGAGATGCTTCTTACGGAGCCACTCCTTAGTTGCCCTGGCTGTGTGTTTCGGGTCGTTGTCATGCTGGAAGACCCAGCCACGACCCATCTTCAATGCTCTTACTGAGGGAAGGAGGTTGTTGGCCAAGATCTCGCGATACATGGCCCCTTCCATCCTCCCCTCAATACGGTGCAGTCGTCCTGTCCCCTTTGCAGAAAAGCATCCCCAAAGAATGATGTTTCCACCTCCATGCTTCACAGTTGGGATGGTGTTCTTGGGGTTGTACTCATCCTTCTTCTTCCTCCAAACACGGCGAGTGGAGTTTAGACCAGAAAGCTCTATATTTGTCTCATCAGACCACATGACCTTCTCCCATTCCTCCTCTGGATCATCCAGATGGTCATTGGCAAACTTCAGACGGGCCTGGACATGTGCTGGCTTGAGCAGGGGGACCTTGCGTGCGCTGCAGGATTTTAATCCATGACGGCGTAGTGTGTAACTAATGGTTTTCTTTGAGACTGTGGTCCCAGTTCTCTTCAGGTCATTGACCAGGTCCTGCCGTGTAGTTCTGGGCTGATCCCTCACCTTCCTCATGATCATTGATGCCCCACGAGGTGAGATCTTGCATGGAGCCCCAGACCGAGGGTGATTGACCGTCATCTTGAACTTCTTCAATTTTCTAATAATTGCGCCAACAGTTGTTGCCTTCTCACCAAGCTGCTTGCCTATTGTCCTGTAGCCCATCCCAGCCTTGTGCAGGTCTACAATTTTAACCCTGATGTCCTTACACAGCGCTCTGGTCTTGGCCATTGTGGAGAGGTTGGAGTCTGTTTGATTGAGTGTGTGGACAGGTGTCTTTTATACAGGTAACGAGTTCAAACAGGTGCAGTTAATACAGTTAATGAGTGGAGAACAGGAGGGCTTCTTAAAGAAAAACTAACAGGTCTGCGAGAGCCGGAATTCTTACTGGTTGGTAGGTGATCAAATACTTATGTCATGCAATAAAATGCAAATTAATTACTTAAAAATCATACAATGTGATTTTCTGGATTTTTGTTTTAGATTCCGTCTCTCACAGTTGAAGTGTACCTATGATAAAAAATTACAGACCTCTACATGCTTTGTAAGTAGGAAAACCTGCAAAATTGGCAGTGTATCAAATAATTGTTCTCCCCACTGTATATATATAATTTTTTTATGTTTAGCTCACATAATATAACTGAAAAGTATGCATTAAGGTGTCTGTAATATAATAAATGTGGCAAAAACAAATTAATTAATAAACTCTCCCAAAAAAATTACAATGGTGGGGGAGTGCCAAGATGGAGGCAAGGTGGCTTCAACACAGCGCCCCGTATTAATCTTTTAGTGTATATTTAAATAATTGGGTTACACCCAGAATGCATGGGACTTGGTAGAGGCGTGGTGGGGCTTGGTAAAAAGGTGGTGGGGGGTAGAGAAGGATCCAGATGGGACTGTGCAGAGGAAGGGGGGCAAACACTCAATCCATTGCTTAACTAACCCAACATTTTATGGGTAACTCCTTTCTGTTCCTTCTGTCACCATACTGCTACTGTACAGTCGTGGTCAAAAGTTTTGAGAATGACAAAAATATTATCTTCACAAAGTTCGCTGCTTCAGTGTTATGAGATATTTTAGTCAGATGTTACTATGGTATACTGAAGTATAATTACAAGCATTCCATAAGTGTCAAAGGCTTTTATTGACAATTACATGAAGTTTATGCAAAGAGTCAATATTTGCAGTGTTGACCCATCTTTTTCAAGACCTCTGCAATCCACCCTGGCATGCTGTCAATTAACTTCTGGGCCACATCCTGACTGATGGTAGCCCATTCTTGCATAATCAATGCTTGGAGTTTGTCAGAATGTGTGGGTTTTTGTTTGTCCACCCGCCTCTTGAGGATCGACCACAAGTTCTCAATGGGATTAAGGTCTGGGGAGTTTCCTGGCCATGGACCCAAAATGTCGATGTTTTGTTCCCCGAGCCACTTAGTTATTTTGCCTTATGGCAAGGTGCTCCATCATGCTGGAAAAGGCATTGGTCGTCACCAAACTGTTCTTGGATGGTTGGGAGAAGTTGCTCTCGGAGGATGTGTTGGTACCATTCTTTATTCATGGCTGTGTTCTTAGGCAAAATTGTGAGTGAGCCAACTCCCTTGGCTGAGAAGCAACCCCACACATGAATGGTCTCAGGATGCTTTACTGTTGGCATGACACAGGACTGATGGTAGCGCTCACCTTGTCTTCTCCGGACAAGGTGTTTTCCGGATGCCCCAAAAAATCGGAAAGGGGATTCATTAGAGAAAATGACTTTATACCCCAGTCCTCAGCAGTCCAATCCCTGTACCTTTTGCAGAATATCAGTCTGTCCCTGATGTTATTCCTGGAGAGAAGTGGCTTCTTTGCTGCCCTTCTTGACACCAGGCCATCCTCCAAAAGTCTTTGCCTCACTGTGCGTGCAGATGCACTCACACCTGCCTGCTGCCATTCCTGAGCAAGCTCTGCACTGGTGGTGCTCCGATCCCGCAGCTGAATCAACTTTAGGAGACGGTCCTGGCGCTTGCTGGACTTTCTTGGGCGCCCTGACGCCTTCTTCACAACAATGAAACCTCTCTCCTTGAGGTTCTTGATGATCCGATAAATGGTTGATTTAGGTGCAATCTTACTAGCAGCAATATCCTTGCCTGTGAAGCCCTTTTTGTGCAAAGCAATGATGATGGCACGTGTTTCCTTGCAGGTAACCATGGTTAACAGAGGAAGAACAATGATTTCATGAACCACCCTCCTTTTAAAGCTTCCAGTCTGTTATTCTAACTCAATCAGCATGACAGAGTGATCTCCAGCCTTGTCCTCATCAACACTCTCACCTGTGTTAACGAGAGAATCACTGACTTGATGGCAGCTGGTCCTTTTGTGGCAGTGCTGAAATGCAGTGGAAATGTTTTTTGGGGATTAAGTTAATTTTTATGGCAAAGAGGGACTTTGCAATTAATTGCAATTCATCTGATCACTCTTCATGACATTCTGGAGTATTTGCAAATTGCCAACATCAAAACGGAGGCAGCAGACTTTGTGAAAATTAGTATTTGTGTCATTCTCAAAACTTTTGACCATGACTGTATATCTCATTGTTGAATAGAGGAATCATGTCGGCCCTATACATTTTTTCCTCCCTCTTTGAAAATGGGGCTGTACTTTTAGCGATCTCCTGGAGAGGATAATGGATTTATGGAGGCTGCCTGAGAGATAGAGAGAGAAACAGCTGAAAGAGCTCTGATCTGCCTGGGCCAATTCAATTAGGGAGGATGGAGACCTCAGCCAAAGCAGACCGTGACAAAAATCACTTTAGGAAGCCTTCGCCAAAACAATGTGAATTTCCTGGGGGTGACTTCAATGGGATCTAATAGGATTGCAATGTACTCAATTTTAATGGGATATGTTAACCTTGTGATTTTGACTTCATGCATTTGATTAACACACATTAGTGACGGAAATAATGACTCTGGCACTACACTGTCATTAGCCTTGTTAATTAGCTGTTGTTCCAGTTACCATCAATATTGTTCTTATCATGAGGACAATCAAGAGAGTTTTCATCTATATTCTTCGTAGCTGTCTATTTACCACCACAAACCGATGCTGGCACTAAGACCGCACTCAATGAGCTGTATTCGGCCATAAGCAAACAGGAAAACGCTCATCCAGAGGCGGCGCTCCTAGTGGCCGGGGACTTTAATGCAGAGAAACTTAAATCTGTTTTACCTTATTTCTACCAGCATGTTAAATGTACAACCAGAGGGAAAAAAACGATAGACCACCTTTACTCCGCACACAGAGATGTGTACAAAGCTCTCCATCGCCCTCCATTTGGCAAATCTGACCATAATTCTACCCTCCTGATTCCTGCTACAAGCAAAAACTAAAGCAGGAAGTACCAGTGACTCAGATGAAGCAGATGCTAAGCTACAGGACTGTTTTGCTAGCACAGACCGGAATATGTTCCGGGAAACTTCCGATGGCATTGAGGAGTACACCACATCAGTCACTGGCTTCATCAATAAGTGCATCGATGACGTCGTCCCCACAGTGACTGTACGTACATACCCCAACCAGAAGCCATGGATTACAGGCAACATCTACACTGAGCTAAAGAATAGAGCTGCCGCTTTCAAGGAGTGGGACTCTAACCCAGAAGCTTATAACAAATCCCGCTATGCCCTCCGACGAACCATCAAACAGGCAAAGCGTCAATACAGGACTAAGATTGAATCGTACTACACCGGCTCCGATGCGCGTCAGATGTTGCAGGGCTCACAAACTATTACAGACTACAAAGCCACGAGCTGCCCAGCGACAGGAGCCTACCAGACGAGCGAAATTACTTCTATGCTCGCTTCGAGGCAAGTAACACTGAAACATGCATGAGAGCATCAGTTGTTCCGGATGACTGTGTGATCACGCTCTCCGTAGCCGATGTGAGTAAGACCTTTAAACAGGTCAACATTCACAAGGCTGCAGGGCCAGACGGATTACCAGGACGTGTACTCCGAGCATGCGCTGACCAACTGGCAAGTGTCTTCGCTGACATTTTCAACCTCTCCCTGTTGGAGTCTGTAATACCAACATGTTTCAAGCAGACCACCATAGTCTCTGTGCCCAAGAACACTAAGGTAACCTGCCTAAATGACTACCGACCAGTAGCACTTACCAATCTGTCCCTATCATGCAAGTGGGCCTGTTGCCAGGACAACAGCTTTTGCACCTTCACCCATGGGACCAGGGTGAGCCCCAGAGGACTTCCTCCCCTTCCCCTGTTCTCGTCTATTCTGCTCTTCACTTCTCCTCTATATTTTATACACTCTCCTGACTGCACAATACACAGTGGCATGACAAAGAACACAACATCTGCTTTGCATGAGAGCTTGCCATAAAGACCTTATATGCCATAAAGGAACGAAACATACACTCGCTAGTCTATACAATATACATTCTATGAGGACAAAGATTGTGATCAAAGTAAATGCAGTAAAGAATATGATAAAACATGATCAGGACTTAACCAATGCCTTGAAGGCCCAAACTGAGGGTTATCTGGATAGATGGAGACTGATCAAAAACACAGATATGGTGTAATATGCTGTACTCTGGAGAATAGATGGCCCATAACAGAACACCTTTTAGTGATTGAGTGCTGTCTGGGCTAGTTGTGTGGAGGAGAGAGGCGAAGGTTCAGGCTCACCAGTGTCCTGTACTGCTGTTTCTCCTGGCGAAGGGTGGCCACCTCAAGCTTTAGGGCTCGGTTTCTATCCTCCAGAAGGCGGAAGAGGCTCACGTTGTGGGATGAAAGAACTGTGGAGTGCAGGGGTGTAACCTCATGTCTCAGCTGCAAGAGAAGGAGGGAAAGATATACGCTAGCCAGCAGTCTTATCCTGAATCTCCATGTAGGCTTTTGAAAGAGGAAGCTGAATAGGCTTGTGCCTGGTCAGTATTTGAATGGGAGACCACCTGAGGGAAAAAAACAGGGTGGGGCATTTTGGGTGTTCTAGATTTAGAGGGCCACTAAGAAATCTGGTCTAAGGAGACGACTGCCCTGCAAATGGTGCCATCCCTTAAACCAAGGACGTAATAAATTCAATCCAAAAACAGGACCATACCCCAAATGAATGTTTTTAGCATCCCCCAGTGCTACATTTACATTTTAGTCATTTAGTAGACGCTCTTATCCAGAGCGACTTACAGTTAGTGAGTGCATACACCCCTGTGGGAAGCGAACCCACAACCCTGGCGTTGCAAGCGCCATGCTCTACCAACTGAGCTAGTAACTTCTGTAAGACAACTGTACAGGAAGACATAGGAGATGAGATGATTTCATAACTGCCAGTCTCACATGATGACATGTGTGCCCAGGCATAGCTCCTCCCCAGGAACTGTCATACAGTAGGGAGGGGATAGGGTTGTGACTGTGGCTGTGACTGAATGGAACTAGGGATCCAGGGCAGAGTTGGGCCAGTCTGACGGGACAGCTGACTCAAGGGAACACTAATGCTGCCTCTGTCCCTGTCTGCTGAAATTAGCCACCCTCAAGTGGACATGTCTCCCCCATGACTCTGTCTAAACACTCCATCCCCTCAGGGAGGGAGGTGTGTGTTTATGTGTGTGCGTGCGGTGTGTATGTGCGTATGTGTGTGTGTGTGTGTTAATAGTACAGTCGTATGAAAAAGTTTGGGCACCCCTGACAATTTCCATGATTTCCATTTATAAATAATTGGGTGTTTGGATCAGCAATTTCATTTTGATCTATCAAATAACTGATGGACACAGTAATATTTCAGTAGTGAAATGAGGTTTATTGGATTAACAGAAAATGTGCAATATGCATCAAAACGAAATTAGACAGGTGCATACATTTGGGCACCCCAACAGAAAAATCACATCAATATTTAGTAGAGCCTCCTTTTGCTAAAATAACAGCCTCTAGACGCTTCCTATAGCCTCTAATGAGTGTCTGGATTCTGGATGAAGGTATTTTGGACCATTTCTCCTTACAAAACATCTCCACTTCAGTTAGGTTTGATGGTTGCCGAGCATGGACAGCCTGCTTTAAATCATCCCACAGATTCTTAATGATATTCAGGTCTGGGGACTGGGATGGCCATTCCAGAACATTGTACTTGTTCCTCTGCATAAATGCCCGGGTAGATTTTGAGCAGTGTTTTGGGTCGTTGTCTTGTTGAAATATTCAGCCCCGGCGTAACTTCAATTTTGTGTCTGATTCTTCAACATTATTCCCAAGAATCTGCTGATATTGAGTGGAATCCATGCGACCCTCAACTTTAACAATATTCCCAGTACCGGCACTGGCCATACAGCCCCACAGCATGATGGAACCCCCACCAAATTTTACTGTGGGTAGCAAGTGTTTTCTTGGAACGCTGTGTTCTTTTGCCGCCATGCATAACGCCCCTTGTTATGACCAAATAACTCAATCTTTGTTTCATCAGTCCACAGCACCTTATTCCAAAATGAAGCTGGCTTGTCCAAATGTGCGATTGCATACCTCAAGTGACACTGTTTGTGGTGTGTGTGCAGAAAAGGCTTCTTCCGCATCACTCTCCCGTACAGCTTCTCCTTGTGCAAAGTGCGCTGAATTGTTGAACGATGCACAGTGACACCATCTGCAGCAAGATTATGTTGTAGGTCTACGGAGGTGGTCTGTGGGCTGTTTTTGACCGTTCTCACCATCCTTCGCCTTTGCCTCTCCGATATTTTACTTGGCCTGCCACTTCTGGCCTTAACAAGAACTGTGCCTGTGGTCTTCCATTTCCTCAAAATGTTCCTCACAGTGGACACTGACAGCTTACATCTCTGTGATAGCTTTTTGTATCCTTCCCCTAAACCATAATGTTGAACAATCTTTGTTTTCAGGTCATTTGAGAGTTGTTTTGAGGCCCCCATGTTGCCACTCTTCAGAGGAGAGTCAAAGAGAACAACAACTTGCAATTGGCCACCTTAAATACCTTTTCTCATGATTGGATGCATGTGTCTATGAAGTTCAAGGCTTAATGAGCTCACCAAACCAATTGTGTGTTCCAATTAATCAGTGCTAAGTAGTTACAGGTATTCAAATCAACAGAAGGGTGCCCAAATTTTTGCATAGCCTATTTTTCACATCTGATTTAATTTCATACAACTTAATATTGCTACACTAAAAATCTTTGTCTGGACAATACCCCAGTACTCAGCTTTTATTAGAAAATGAATGGCATGCCACTGTGATCATTTTCTGTGACGACAGAGTAAATTATTATGCAGCCTCAGAGGGGTGCCCAAACTTTTTCATACGACTGTAGTTGATGAGCAAACACAGATAAACTCCTCAGACCCGCTCACCCCACACACAGCTCTGTGGAAGGAAAAAGCGAGAGACAGGGCCGGCCTGTGAGCCGATGTGACATCCAGGCCTCTCACAAAGCATTTTGGGGGAATGATATAGGACTGGAAGTTGGGCAGCTGCAGTTTGAAATCCCTAGTGAGGTGTAGTGCTCCTGTTGAGCCCCTAAGCGAGGCACTTAGCCAGCTCAGGCACTCCAATATCTAGAGATATAAAAAGCAACGTATCCACCTAGACAAAAGCAACCTGTAGTGCACTACTTTGAAAGCCTTCCCGTACGACGTAATGGCTCCCCCTCTGTCTTCCTGTTCTGTCTAGCTCCCACTCTTATGTGATACATCTTTCTCTCTGAAATGTTTAATGACCATAGTGTATTATGAGAAAAATGTGTCTGAAAGACAAGCTTGTCAGAACATCAATTTACAGTCCCTCTAAAAGCTTTTCAGACAACATAGCTTTGGCCCTTGAGTGACCTCTGATCGGAAGGTCTTCCAACCACACGAACTAAGCCACAATAACACCAAGAGCCAAGACCACAGGTGTGTGTTTTATCTGGGCAATTTATTATTTAATTCCTAAGATATGAACGTGTTTGGGGTCTTAAACTGAACCTTCCAGGGGAGGATTTCCTAATCCTGACATACACACACGGTGCTGTGCAAATCAGTATCACTTACCATTCGAAGACTGATTGTCAGCTGGTACCCACACACAACAGCCCCCCTAACAGACAGACCAACAGCCACAACACCAACCAGGAAAACAGGCAGGAAGCTAGCCAGACAAACCTGCCAGCCTGTGGATCAGCCAACCAGCTCATATAGCAGGAAAAGTGGCAGTTGGACACATATGCGAGACATCTCATTCACAAGCCATTAAGACCAGAGAGAGGGTCGTTCTATGTCATTTCACCAAGCCATGACACCCACCATCTCAGATTGTTCTGAAATTGTTTCTGTAGTTAGAAACGGAGGAGATTATCATTCCTGCAACATTCTTTTGTTGAAATATAATTTGATCTCTGAGAAATTAAGCTAATTGATTGCACCCAAATTGGCCATTTTAAATATAGTACATAACATCCGATTTGGACCCCAAAAATTCTAACAATGAGTAAGATATAAGGATTCCAAAGAAATTGTCAAAAGCCACCCACAGACCACCCCACGCCAATCTCAACAACGAGTATACAATATAAATTCTCTATGTTTGACAAGTAGCATGGTGTTGCGGCACAGAGTGCTGTTTTTCATCCTATGTAATACATTCTCAATGAATTTGGTGATGTTTTTTTTCTCCTGTTCAAAGAAATTAGTAATTGAAGTTGTTGGATTTAGGTCCCATCCTACATCCTGATATGACCAGGTTCTGACCACTAGATAGTGCTGTTCCTGCTATTAGGTGTGATTTATTTTTATTCCCCGCCCCCCCCCTAAATGTTAAAGGGATAGTTCACCCAAAATATAAAATGACATTGGTTTCCTTACCCTGTAAGCAGTCTATGGACAAGGTACAACAGCACCCCATGCTTTGGTTTTGTTTACCTGGCCACTGTTTCAAATGCATGTCTATATGGGGCATGCATTTGGGGCGGCAGGTAGCTTAGTGGTTAAGAGCGTTGTGCCAGTAACCGAAAGGTTGCTGGTTCTAATCCCTGAGCGGACTAGGTGAGAAATCTGTCGATGTGCCCTTGAGCAAGGCACTTAACCCTAATTGCTCATGTAAGTCGCTCTGGATAAGAGCGTCTGCTAAATGACTAAAATGTAAATGTAAAATGTATATTAACATTTTCACGCATCATATCCAAATCATCTAACATAACATACAGTTACACAATCAATTTTTTGATACTTTAGGATGATTTGAACATGAAGCATGAAAATGCTAATATACAGTGGGGAGAACAAGTATTTGATACACTGCCGATTTTGCAGGTTTTCCTACTTACAAAGCATGTAGAGGTCTGTAATTTTTAGCATAGGTACACTTCAACTGTGAGAGACGGAATCTAAAATTTACATTGTATGATTTTTAAGTAATTCATTTGCATTTTATTGCATGACATAAGTATTTGATACATCAGAAAAGCAGAACTTAATATTTGGTACAGAAACCTTTGTTTGCAATTACAGAGATCATACGTTTCCTGTAGGTCTTGACCAGGTTTGCACACACTGCAGCAGGGATTTTGTCCCACTCCTCCATGCAGACCTTCTCCAGATCCTTCAGGTTTCGGGGCTGTCTCTGGGCAATACGGACTTTCAGCTCCCTCCAAAGATTTTCTATTGGGTTCAGGTCTGGAGACTGGCTAGGCCACTCCAGGACCTTGAGATGCTTCTTACGGAGCCACTCCTTAGTTGCCCTGGCTGTGTGTTTCGGGTCGTTGTCATGCTGGAAGACCCAGCCACGACCCATCTTCAATGCTCTTACTGAGGGAAGGAGGTTGTTGGCCAAGATCTCACGATACATGGCCCCATCCATCCTCCCCTCAATATGGTGCAGTCGTCCTGTCCCCTTTGCAGAAAAGCATCCCCAAAGAATGATGTTTCCACCTCCATGCTTCACTGTTGGGATGGTGTTCTTGGGGTTGTACTCATCCTTCTTCTTCCTTCAAACATGGTGAGTGGAGTTTAGACCAAAAAGCTCTATTTTTGTCTCATCAGACCACATGACCTTCTCCCATTCCTCCTCTGGATCATCCAGATGGTCACTGGCAAACTTCAGATGGGCCTGGACATGCGCTGGCTTGAGCAGGGGGACCTTGCGTGCGCTGCAGGATTTTAATCCATGACGGCGTGGTGTGTTACTAATGGTTTTCTTTGAGACTGTGGTCCCAGCTCTCTTCAGGTCATTGACCAGGTCCTGCCGTGAAGTTCTGGGCTGATCCCTCACCTTCCTCATGATCATTGACGCCCCACGAGGTGAGATCTTGCATGGAGCCCCAGACCGAGGGTGATTGACCGTCATCTTGAACTTCTTCCATTTTCTAATAATTGCGCCAACAGTTGTTGCCTTCTCACCAAGCTGCTTGCCTATTGTCCTGTAGCCCATCCCAGCCTTGTGCAGGTCTACAATTGTATCCCTGATGTCCTTACACAGCTCTCTGGTCTTGGCCATTGTGGAGAGGTTGGAGTCTGTTTGATTGAGTGTGTGGACAGGTGTCTTTTATACAGGTAACGAGTTCAAACAGGTTCAGTTAATACAGGTAATGAGTGGAGAACAGGAGGGCTTCTTAAAGTAAAACTAACAGGTCTGTGAGAGCCGGAATTCTTACTGGTTGGTAGGTGATCAAATACTTATGTCATGCGATGAAATGCAAATTAATTACTTAAAAATCATACAATGTGATTTTCTGGATTTTTGTTTTAGATTCCGTCTCTCACAGTTGAAGTGTACCTATGATAAAAATGACAGACCTCTACATGCTTTGTAAGTAGGAAAACCTGCAAAATCGGCAGTGTATCAAATACTTGTTCTCCCCACTGTAGGTACCATTGACTTGCATTGGATTTGTGCCACAAATGCTAAAAAGTTTGAAACAGTGGACAACAAAACCAAAGCATAGGTTGCTGTCGAACCTTGTCCGTAGACTGCATACAGGGCAAGGAACCAATATTAATTTTGTGATTTGGGTGAACTATCCCTTTAACATTGATCAAATAATATAGAATTTAAAAAACAAATAGCAGGAACAGCACCATCTAGTGGTCAGAACCTGGTCATGGCCCTCCTGTAGCTCAGTTGGTAGAGCATGGCGCTTGCAACGCCAGGGTTGTGGGTTCGTTTCCCACGGGGTGCCAGTGTGAAAAATGTATGCACTCACTAACTGTAAGTCACTCTGGATAAGAGTGTCTGCTAAATGACTAAAATATAAATATCAGGATGTAGGATGGGACATAAACCTAACAACTTCAAAGACTAATTTCTCTGAGCAAGGTAAAAAAAATAAACATCACCAAATTCACTGAGAATGCATTACATACGATAAAACAATACTCTGAGACGCAGCTCCATACTACTTGTCAAACATAGAGAAATTATACTGTATACTCGTTGTTGGGTTGGGATTAGCGTGGGTTATGGGGGTCCGTGGGTGGCTTTTGACCATTTCTTTGGAATCCCCATGTCTTACTCATTGGTAGATTTAGATTTGGTTCAAATCGGATGTTATGTACTATATTTATTGAATATTACATGAATCCTTTAATTTAAAATGCCCAATTTGGGAGCAATCAATTAGCTTAATTTATCAGAGATCAAATCATATTTCAACAAAATAATGTTGCAGGAATGCTAATCTTATCTGTTTCTAACTACAGAAACTATTTCAGAACAATCTGAGATGGTGGGTGTCGAAATTCTCTTTCTTGTGCTTTTTGAGGTGGAATGACCCGACAATCAGACATCCAACAAACCATCACATCTATCTGAAAAAAGACATATAGGACGAAATTCTACCTTACAAGCCACCTAGGCCTAGAGGAATCCAACCAGCCAGTTGAGTTATCACACACTCAAATGGCTTTGTCCACCAAAATAATATTGAACCTGGTCATATCTGCTCAGGTATATTCAACTCTGCTTTACCTACCCAGTTCCACCCATCCTACCTCTCTAGCCATGAGGAAGCCTCACCCAGCCTATACTCTCCCCACTCCCTCCACAGCCCATGCCAGGTCCTGCTGGCACCAGCCAACCCAGTTAAATGGCATATGGCCCTGCCAAACCCCACACAGCACTGCCTTGCCCTGCCATGCCTAGCTCCATTTAGCCTTAGACAGAAGCACAAAAGCCTGCACTGTCCTACAGACTAACATGTTTAGACCCATGCATGTAGCCTAGACAAGCTCTCCACAGGCCTTCCCAGCTCCATGGAGCCATGGTCCTGTCTAATGTAGCTACTCAGCCTGGCCCAGCCCAGGCTAGAGTGTTTCAGAGCTGCAGTCCCAGCCAAAGCAGTCTGTCTTTCATAACAGCAGAGTAGAGCTGAGGAGGGGCACACAGCAGACAGACACGTCGCTCTCTCTCTGCAACACAGAAGCATCGCCCACGCAAACATGTCAATGGGCAACCGTGTACGAATCACAAACACACAAACACGTAAGCGTGCTAGCACACACACACAAACACACCTGGTTAGTCGTGATATATTCCTCTTCAGTGGATTGAAGAGGGGTGTCATGGATAACATCTGGTTCATGATGCGAGTGCAACCATGTACATAGTCATTGAATACTGGTCACTTGAATAATGTTTACATACTGTTTTACCCAGTTTATATGTATATACTGTATTATAGTCAAGGCTCATCCTATATAACTACTGCTGTACACACCTTTTCTATTCATATTCTGTCCATACACTCCATTATATACACTACATTACCAAAAGTATGTGGACACCTGCTTGTCGAACATCTCATTCCAAAATGGGTATTAATATGGAATTGGTCCCCCCTTTGCTGCTATAACAGCCTCCACTCTTCTGGGAAGGCTTTCCACTAGATGTTGGAACATTGCTGCAGGTACTTCCTTCCATTCAACCACAAGAGCATTAGTGAGGTCGGGCACTGATGTTGGGCGACAGGCCTGGCTCTCAGGCGGCTTTCCAATTCATCCCAAAGGTGTTCGATGGGGTTGAGATCAGGGCTCTGTGCAGGCCAGTCAAGCTCTTCTACGCCGATCTCGACAAACCATTTCTCTATGGACCTCGCTTTGTGCATGGGGGCATTGTCATGCTAAAACAGGAAGGGGCCTTCACCAAACTCTTGCCACAAAGTTGGAAGAACAGAATCGTCTAGAATGTCATTGCTGTAGCGTTAAGATTTCCCTTCACTGGAACTAAGGGGCCTAGCACGAACCATGAAAAACAGCCCCAGACCATTATTCCTCCTCCACCAAACTTTACAGCTGGCACTATGCATTCGGAAAGGTAGCATTCTTCTGGCATCCGCCAAACCCAGATTTGTCCGTCGGACTTCCAGATGGTGAAGTGTGATTCATCAATCCAGAAAACGCATTTCCACTGCTCCATAGTCCAATGGCAGTGAGCTTTCACCACTCCAGCCGACGCTTGGCATTGCACATGGTGATCTTAGGCTTGTGTGCGGCTGCTCAGCCATGGAAACCCATTTCATGAAGCTCCCTACGAACAGTTATTGTGCTGACGCAGATTGGAACTCGGTAGTGAGTGTTGCAACCGACGACAGACGATTTTTACGCGCTAAGCGCTTCAGCACTCGGCGGTCCCGTTCTGTGAGATTGTGTGGCCTACCACTTTGCGGCTGAACCGTTGTTGCTCCTAGATGATTCCACTTCACAATAACAGCACTTACAGTTAACCGGGGCAGCTCTAGCAGGGCAGAAATTTGACAAACTGACTTGTAGGAAAAGTGGCATCCTTTGACGTTGAAAGTCACTCAGCTCTTCAGTAACGCCATTCTAGTGCTAATGTTTGTCTACAGAGATTGCATGGCTGTGTGCTCGAATTTTATACACCTGCCAGCAACGAGTGTGGCTGAAATAGCCGAATCCACTAATTTGAAGGGATGTCCACATATTGTTTTAGATATAGTGTACATATATATTTATATTCCGGACTCTGACATTACCCGTTCTGATATTTCTTAATTCATTTATTTTAATTTTTTTGGATTTGTGTGTATTGTTTTGTATTGTTAGGTATTACTGCACTGTTGAAGTTAGAAACATAAGCATTTCGTTGCACCTGCGATAACATCTGCAAAATATGTGAACGTGACCAATACATTTTGATTTGATTTTGATTTGTGTGTGTTTAGTGTAAGCATGCATGTATATGCCTATGCTTTTGCGGAAATGTGTATGCTGCATTTTGCTAAAGAATATGGCAATAACAATTCCAGCTGAGACAGTGGCACAACACTAGTGGTGCAGAGGGTAAAAAAGCTCCCTACCTCAAAGGCAGCTCCCCCTTTGTGTCAAAACGACTGTATCCTCCCTCTCCTTCACATCACCGGCCGGCAAGGGTGACGCGGCAGTGGTGTGTGTGTGTGCCTACGAGCGTGTGCAGCGTGAGCGTTCCCCAGGCTTAGCCGAACGGAGAGCCAAAAGACAGATAGCGCGAGAGCCTCTCAGCCCTCTCAGAGGAAAACTCAAGCAACAACACACCCTCCGAGAGTCAGATACACACTAGTGCTCTCTAACACACATACACCATCTCTGTCACTTGCTTGTGTTCCTGCTCTCTCTCGCGCTCTCTCCTCCTTAGTAGCGCTCTCAGGTTCTCGACCACGACACACTCAATCACTCCCCTACTCTACTTCTCCGTCTCTCTTTCTCTCTCTCCCTTCCCTCTCTTTCTCTCACGCGCATGCTCAGTGCAGTCCACATCCCTCCTCTTCATCCCAGTCACAAGAATTCACATACACAAACCAACTGAAGTGTGTCAGCATTCATATCATTGGCCTATGTAAATGATTGCATCATGGATGAGCGTTTCCTTTACACGCATCTCCTACCTGCAGCCGTCCCTGAGCAGCCCTCACACCCCTGTCTCGCACTCTCCATCTCTCTCTCTCTTCCTAAAACAGAGAAATGCATGACCTGAGCCCACTGCGTCAATGGATTCCTCCCCTGGATCACTTAACTTTGCTCAATGCTGCTTTTTCCATCCTCTTAGCCATGATTCATATCATTCCCCCCCATTCAAACACTGACATACATCCCTCACTTTTTTTTCTCGATTCCTTTATGCATGTATTTTTTAACTGCTACGTAACCTCTCCTTATCATAGGTTTGGTATAGTGGGATGTCTAAAAGACACTTATGCTAAAGTACTGGAGGACATGGACTAATTGAAAAAAACAAAAACCAGAGGACAGACCCAATCAAAACTAACCGTCACCTTGACAGACCAATAAGCATCAGTGCCCTCTCAGCCCTCCCCAATCCCAGATCATACCTCTAAAAGCAGAGTGGTGTTTTTAGAGAGATTACAACATAACAGCAGCAGGTATTGGTTAGCCATTAGCAGATCTCTATGTTACAGGGATGGAGAGGGAGAGAAAAAAAACTCACTCTCCTCCGCTCTGTGGCCTAGCAACACCAACTGCTTTGAGTGTACACACTCCCTCTCGCTCTCTCTCTTTCTCTCTGTCCTTAGATACAGTTCTTTATAAGCCAGTTGGTTTTCAGGCACAATGCAAAACCTAGTTGGGATTGGACAGCCAAATTCCAACCACTCCCTTTAAAATGTAAATGAGTCTGAGGAAGCAAGGTGCCATTTGACAAGACATTCTAGCCACACCCACTGAAGATGCTAATAACACGTCAACAAGGATTTCACCCTTTTTCTTCCTCTGATTGGTGAATCCAGACAATGCTTTTTACCATAGGGTCATTGGTGCTTTCAGAGAGCTATGCTGTCCTCTACTGGACACATTGACAATTGACTTATAGTCAATAACAAGGATATGCATACCTTTTCAATATAACCCAAATTGTAACATAAAATGTCAAGGCAAGGTCAGAAGAAGACCAAAAGTGAGCTCACGTGGGCAGAGCCTTACCTTCCCTTGGGCCTGCAGGTGATGGGAGTTCCTGGCAGCGATGATTGACAGCTGTCTCTGGATCCACAGCAGCTCTGCCTGAGACTGTCTCAGAATCTCCTCAATGTCACTTGACCTGTGACCTCGCATGATGTCCTGGCAGTCTGGCACACACACATCGTAAATCACAAAGAGACACACACAGATGTGGATGCTGTAAACACACACACAGGCAAACACAGACACACCACAAATATAGAGTTTGTATATTTAAAAACAGACTCATGCTCACACACATGCACACAATACACAATACGGCTTCATCCCTAGATAAGGTGTAAATCCAATGACCTGGTGCTCAAGCCTTTCACCTCCTTGTAACACAGATACCTGTTCTTAGTTTACCAGTGCTGCTGCCATGCATCCAGAGCTCCCTGGCTATCCCCATAACAGGCCGCTTCTGCTGCTCGCTACACCCACTCACTGACTGACTGACTGTGTGTGTATGTGTGAGTGTGTGTACAGACACAGAGGCAGGCTGGGATTATTAATGTATTCTCCAGTCCGTTATATAAGAGGGAGCAGGGGGATTATTGTATCACAGCACTACAATGACAGGAGAAACCGCTGGAGCCAGGTCAGCTTTTATCAGCCACAACTAAATCTACCTCTCCATCCCTCCGCTCTGCTCCTGTCCTCCTTCTTCCATCCACTCACTGTCATTAGCCATCACAAACACCATTGTATGGTGACTGACAGGGTTAAGAGGGTTAATTAAGCAATTAGGCCTGGATAAAGCCCTTAGCCGTGTCATATTGGACATATATCACAAACCCCCAAGGTGCCTTATTGCTATTATAAACTGGTTACCAACATAATTGGAAGAGTAAAAATAAATGTTTTGTCATACCCGTGGTATACGGTCTGATATTGGCTTTCAACCAATCAGCATTCAGGGCTCGAACCACCCAGATTATAATGGCCAGTATACTACGGCTAAGGGTTGCTCTTAGGCACAACACTAATACTGCTTATATCCCTGGGAGAATTATACAGATTAGGCTACAAAGACCACAGGATACATCATGATATGGAAGATTCTCACGCAGGTTTTATATAATCTGTTATCAGTACTCAGATGCTCCTTGGCTTAATCTCAAAATAATGGTTTATTTTATAAGGGTCTTTACAATAGCTGTTCGAAATTAGAAATGTAATTTGTCTGCCTAAATGCTACAGTACTGTATGTATTGTAGTCAGCACTTTTTTCACTACCACAAGAACAACACTAGATGACAACTTGGTCTCACAATTTCTGAGAATTTTCATTTTAGGTCCTAAATTTGATTGATTTCACAGATAACACTGAAATGCTGCTCTCATTCATACACACTCACACACACATCCTCAGTCTGTGTGACACATAGTTGGCAGTGACCCATCAGTCTAACATTGATCTTACCTTGAGGATGAAAGTATCTCCAGGCTCAGATAAGAGAATCCCTCCTTTACACCAGTGAAGGCTTCCGCTCTAGGACGTTCCCATTAACTATTTTTTCTCCAGATGCTGGGGTTTCTTACAGCAGGGCTTTACTACCTGGTGAGAAAGCAAACATCAGTCTATACATTCACCCTGTTAGTCATCTAGAACATTTCCATGTTCTACTCTCTCACTGAATAATGCCATTCTATCATGTGACTCTTTAGCCTAGAATAGAATTACAGTTGAGCAATGTGAAATGTAATCCTATTTAAAACTGACGCCAATATTTTGTGCCTTTAAAAAAAGATGGCTTAGAGGAGAGCTGTCCTGTTACCCCAAACCAAAGCAGACTGCCTTCCCTTTCAACCTTGCACACACACGCAAACTGCACGCATGCACACTCATACACATACTCTGCCAAATTCATACACACCTCACAGCTTCTTAATGACTCACCTTGGAGAACTTTTGTATTGCTGCAGGGAGAAGGAGAAACAGAGAGCTCGGGGTCGTTTTTAAACGACAGGAAATGAAATGCGTACCTCATTCCGTTTCAAATTAGACCCCATGTCATGCCTGCTGAACATGACCATGGTGTATTGTTGTAGGCATGAAACATGAATGTCCCCACAGCATTTAGGTAATAAGAATTGAAAAGCAATGAAGTTAACACATACACTACGTATACAAAAGTATATGGACATCCATTTAAATTAGTGGATTTGGCTATTTCAGCCACACCCGTTGCTGACAGGTGTATAAAATCGAGCACAAAGCCATGCAATCTCCATAGACAAACATTGGCAGTAGAATGGCGTTACTGAAGAGCTCAGTGACTTTCAATGTGGCACCGTCATAGGATGCCACTTTTCCAACAAGTCAGTTCGTCAAATTTCTGCCCTGCTAGAGCTGCCCCGATCAACTGTAAGTGCTTTTATTGTGAAGTGGAAATGTCTAGGTGCAACAACGGCTCAGCCACGAAGTGGTAGACCACACAAGCTCACAGAACGGGACCCCCAAGTGCTGACACGCATAGCGCATAAACATCGTCTGTCCTCAGTTGCAACACTCACTACCAAGTTCCAAACTGCCTCTGGAAGCAAAGTCAGCACAATAACTGTTCGTCGGGAGCTTCATGAAATGTGTTTCCATGGCCGAGCAGCCACACACAAGCTTAAGATCAATATGCGCAATGTCAAGCGTCGACTGCCATCTGGCAGTCCGACGGACGAATCTGGGTTTGGCGGATGCCAGGAGAACGCTACCTGCCTCAATGCATAGAGCCAACTGTAAAGTTTGGTGGAGGAGGAATAATGGTCTGGGGCTGTATTTCATGGTTCGGGCTAGGCCCCTTAGTTCCAGTGAAGGGAAATCTTAACGCTACAGCATACAATGACAATCTAGACGATTCTGTGCTTTCAACTTTATGGCAACAGTTTTGGGAAGGCCCCTTCCTGTTTCAGCATGACAATGCTCCCGTGCACAAAGCGAGGTCCATACAGAAATGGTTTGTCGAGATCGGTGTGGAAGAACTTGACTGGCCTGCACAGAGCCCTGACCTCAGCCCCATCGAACACTTTTGGGATGAATTGGAACGCCGACTGCGAGCCAGACCTAATCGCCCAACATCAGTGCCCGACCTCACTAATGCTCTTGTGGCTGAATGGAAGCAAGTCCCCGCAGCAATGTTCCAACATCTAGTCGAAAGCCTTCCCAAAAGAGTGGAGGCTGTTATAGCAGCAAAGGGGGGACCAACTCCATATTAATGCGCATGATTTTGGAATGAGATGTTCGAGCAGGTTTTCTACATACTTTTGGTCATGTTGTGTACATAAGTGCTCATGTACACCTTATTGTGTTGACTGTTCTCCAACCGTGTAGTTGGTATGCTGTAACATATACTGAACAAAAATATAAACGCAACATGCAACAATTTCAACAATTTTACTGAGTTACAGTTCATATAAGGAAATCAGTCAATTGAAATAAATTAATTAGGCCCTAATCTATGGATTTCACATGACTGGGCAGGGGCGCAGCCATGGGTGGGCCTGGGAGGTATAGGCCCACCCACTTGGGAGCCAGGCCCACCCACTAGGGAGCCAGGACCTGCCAATCAGAACGAGTTTTTCACCACAAAAGGGCTTTATTACAGACAGAAGTACTCCTCAGTTTCATCAGCTGTCCGGGTGGCTGGTCTCAGACAATCTTGCAGGTGAAGAAGCCGGATGTGGAGGTCCTGGAATGGTGAGGTTACACATGGTCTGCGGTTGTAAAGCCGGTTGGACATACTGCCAAATTCTCTATAACGTCATTAGAGGCGGCTTATGGTAGAGAAATTAACATTCAATTATCTGGCAACAGCTCTGGTGGACATTCCTGCAGTCAGCATGCTAATTGCACACTCCCTCAAAAGACATCAGTGGCATTGTGTTGTGACACAAAACTGTACATTTTAGAGTGGTCTTTTATTGTCCCCAGCACAAGGTGCACCTGTGTAATGATCATGTGGTTTAATCAGCTTCTTGATATGCCACACATGTCAGGTGGATGGATTATCTTGGCAAAGGAGAAATGGTCACTAACAGGGATGTAAACAAATTTGTGCACAAAATGTGAGAGAAATAAGCTTTTTGTGCATATGGAACATTTCTGCGATCTATTATTTCAGCTCATGAAACATGGGACCAACACTTTACATGTTAAGTTTATATTTTTGTTCAGTATAGTTTACTTCAGACATGGAAATAATTACCTCAGAGGATGGATTCCCATGCTTTCTCAAATTGTCTTACATCAACTCTTTTTCACTAAACTCTCTCCTCCCTTCTTTGCTGCAGATAACCCGATATTCCTTGGCAGTGGATTCCTTTGATATCAGTTGGTCTGGTCCTCCTTAGTCATGTAATAAAGGCAGCTGTGTGGCAGAAAGGGCAAAGGTAAGAACATGTAGTGTGCAGAACTCTGCATGTATCCAGCTAAATACAGGTGTGAGTGAATGTTTGCATGTGTGAATGTGTCGTGCCTCCAGAGATAATGCAGCAGGTTCAGTAGTTTCCATGGTTCCTATGGTGTGTGTTGGTACGTGTTAATGCAGGAGATTCTCTTCATTAGATCTGTGTTCTTGAAACACAGCCCAATGTGTTGTCTTTCTCCTCCTAGCATTCTTGCACACAGAGCTGCTTGCTGTGTAGCCATATGGCACACATACAGCAGGAGCAGAAGAGAGGGATGAGGGAAGAGAAAATGAGAAAAGGAAAACTGTGACTAGAGGGGAATCTCACCTGTGATCATGGCCAGTGGAGAAACTGACACCACGCCGGTATCACCGTAACTCATGAAGCTTCATGTCGTAGTCAGATACAGTGACCGTGATCCCTACTGACATCTTCTACATTATCGAAAGTATAGACATGGGCTGTAACAACATACACTACAACACACTGGAACAAGTGGCACCTTCAATTATTGTTTATAACACCATTTCCTATTGAATGCAGAAAGGTTCCATACCTTAACATTACAAGGATATAGGATGAGAATAGGTCTAATGAGGTGTGATCTATAAATACTAGACTTACTAGCCTTAGCTGCGCAGATTCTGGCTGTGTCCATCTCTCCTGGTGAGGACTGTGAAACTATAAATACCAGTGGAGGCTGGTGGGAGGAGCTATAGGAGGACGGGCTCATTGTAATGGAATAAAAGGAACAGAGTCAAACATGTGGTTTCCATAAGTTTGATACCATTCCAGACATTACAATGAGCCCGTCCTCCTATAGCTCCTTTCACCAGCCTCCATAGATAAATACCCTCTCTCCTCCTGTGAGTGTGTTTCAATGCATGGGCTGGAGCTGCTGATACCCCCACTAGAGAGAGAGAGAGGGCGCAAGGGAGAGGGCTGTATAGTGTAAAAGCCAGGACACGAGCCAGGATGGATAAATGTTCAGCTCCTCGGACTCTTCAGTGACCAACAGACAAACAGCTTTTCATTGAGGCAGAAGTTGTTAAAGTTACACAAGGATGAGTAGCAATAGCCTCCTCACTTTGCTCGAAACATAATAATTTGATAATTTGATTTAAATGAAACAGCGGGATTGACATGAACTTTACAAGAAAGCTTTTATTAATACAACGCTTTATTTTTGCTATCTTTTGGCTGGCTATCATAGCTACTTTTGAAGTGAAAGAACATTGAACGAGACACTTTACATGGTACATATCAATCAGCTGGATTCACTTTAGACAAGTGATGTCATCTCTTGCAGAGTTAGACAGCGCTGTGGTTAACTTCGTCATTTGTTGTAAGGCACTTTAACAAAACCACAGGCATACTCAAATATCTGTGTGTCCTGACACCATTCCCACCTTCCTACATTAATTCTGCTGATTGCAATGCTTGGCTAAATTACACCCACTGTGCTCAATTGCTAGTGTGAGCTTAGTGTTTTGTGCATGGAACTATAATCTTACAAACAGGTGCAGTAGTACAATATTATCATGATGTTTGTCTCAACTCTGCAAGCACTCAGTCATCACTGTCATTTCTTTATCAAGTTCATTATCACAGTTGTTAACAAAATACAGAAAAATAAATAACTAGTAACAACATTGGATAGATGTTCAGGTGCCTATAAAAATGAATTCAACAAAACTATAAAATGTTGTGTAAAGATATATTTGATAAAGCTCTGGAGCTCGAAATGTAATAAGAGGCACAAAGAAACAGTCATACATTAATCGATAGAACAAATCTTCATGTAGGGAGCACATCCAACCAATTCAGGAGAGGGAATACAAACATGTAATTAGGATTTACTGATGCCATTTCAAAGAATACCAGAGGTTATAAGTAAACTAACTGGAGTGTAGGCTGTGTGTGTATTACTATCCTCATGGATACCTGAAATCCCCAAAAGGATAGTAAAACAAGGACAATTCACCCTCGTGGGGACATTTCCCAGGTCCCCACAAGAACAAAGGCTATTTTAGGCTTAGGTGTAGAATTAAGGATAGGAGTTAGGGGAAATATGGTCTCCACAAGGATAGTAAAACATATGCTGTGTGTATGTGTGTTTCTGTCAAAAGTGCGTAGTGCATGTCTGGTTGAAAAGGTTTAGGAGTTAATCAGGAGATTCAGCACCACCCTCTGATTGATACTGCAGGTACAGAGAGTTGTCTTCCTCTGAAATGCACAGTAGAAACTCCTCATTGGAGCCTTTACTCACTCCATGAGAGATGAGTCACTTCACCCAGTAAGGCAGTAGTGGTCATGGTAGATATTTCAGCTGGAACAATTTGAGGTTGAGACTGATTAACATTTATAATTTTTGTTTTAGTTTGGGATTTCTTTTTTTTTTTTTTTTTTGGGGGATTGAACAAATCACTATGAGACACTCAACCCCATAATAATGGCTAAAACGATGACACCAACAATCCCACCGATACCAAGATAAAGCATTTTCTGTGAAAAATAAGAACTGTCCAGGAAAAGAAGTGGGGAACAAAAGGAAAATTGAATCAGCTGCATTGTCCAAATACATACTGTACAGTCTTTCATAAAAAGCAATGAATTAAGAACTTTAAAAAATAAAAATAACATTCAGGGCCCTTACTTCCTATAGCCCACAGGCCAGGGGTGGCCAGTCTTATGTATAGGTTCCCATAGTGAGAAACCGGTCAGTATTTGACTAATGGGACTGCATTTTGAGAGTTTAAAGCAAACTGCTATTGGATATGACAGTATTTGTCTAGGTGTGTGTTAAATGATGAGACAATGTTTGTCTGTGTAGATCAGTAGTAATTACCTAAGGCTGTGCGGTTGAGGGCAGTTTTAGACCCAGAGACAAACCAACGATAAGTGCGATTACAGCAAGCAGGATCACCACGACTATGGCAATTATGACATACTTCTGCCAAAAACAAACAAGAAGCACAATGTTAAGCTTTGTCAAAAGTGTGTACTAGGCCAAACATGCATTAGTAAAAACATTCAAATAATTGTCTGTTTTAATTGCAAGTCACATTTATTTCCAACGGTCTTTACAGCACAAAACATCACACAGACCACAGAAACAGAGGCAAGTGCCATGGCTAACAGTTCAGTGGTACACTTTTACAGGCAGTTTACGTAGCGTAGTAGTTCAGTGCTTAACCTGTTGGGAAGCTCTATGGAGTGATACCATCTTCCCTTCATCAAATCTGACGTTAGGCTCCTGAGAGAGATTAGCTGCTCGGTGATAAATCTAATAGAAAGTTCAGGCTTGCGACACTAGCTTCACAGCGTTACAATTGATTGGCTGACCTTGAACGGGACATTAGCTTCATTCACAGTGCTAACTTTAATGGCATGTTCAGTGGCAGCAGGACAAGCTATGGCGATAGTGGCTCATTTGACAGCGGTGGGTTTTGGGTCGTTGGGGACGGCGTGGTGTTGCTCTTGAAAAGGCTGGGGAAACGTGGGAAAAGTCTTACCCTGCGTGCCGCTTTCTGGTACCGCAGTGCCTTCTTAGTCTCCACTTTGGCCACGCCGATGTACTCGGCTGCACTGCTCACGTTCTTCTCTATGTTGTTTATCATCTCCCCCTAGTGGACACACAGGACAACACACAGACCACAATACAGAGGTTATACAGGGGATCTTTGAAACCATATTTCAATTTGTATATGCTTATTACATTGACAAATGTGATTATATATGGTGGAGGCTAGAGGATTTATACACAAGGCAGTTTTGTTCCAAGTAATTTTTTTCTATGTGACATCCAACTCACCTGAGTCTCCACCAGCATGGCCATGTCAACAAACATCTCATGGAGCTCCCTGATGCTGGACTCCAGGCGGATGATGTCCTTATGGCGAGACTCGATCTCATTCAGAGCCTGGCGTGTGATCTGGGAGTCAGAGATGATCTGTACAGGGAGGAAGAGGTACAGGAAGAGACATTTATGATGTGGCAAAATAAATCAAAGCTGTAACTGTGTAGAAGGAAATGAGTGCAACGATTCACTTTTATACTTATGCCTCTTGATTTACTAGTGTAAAGTGATACATGAATGTTCTGAGAATGTCCCACTCACATCAGAGGTGAAGATGGCAGGGTTTTCACTGTGCAGAATCTCCTCCAGCTCCTCATCAGTGGTCACTTTCCCAGCTTCAAGAGAGAAATTGGAAAATGTATTTCACAAATGAACTACAAGGGATCACTAACAGCAGACCAGTTACTAGAGAGCAAAACTCCTGTTCCTCTGGTCACCTGACTACATATATTGCAACCCCTCCCCCAGACAACCCTGCAAACCATTGCCAAGGCAACTCTAAACACAGGTGTCTCCTGTTGCAAGCTCCCCTTTCTGTAATCCTGGGGCGTGGCCAGGGTATTCCTCCTCCTCTCAGAACACTCCTGTTGATTGCTGATAAAGATGTACAGCACACAGAAAACAGGTGGCTGTCTAGGACTGAGCTAAGAAGGTAATAATGTTTTTCTCTCTCTCTGTGTCTGTAACGCCAGCACTCACTGATCTCCAGCTGTCTCTGAATCCGTCCTTTGCACCGCTCCCTGAAGGACATCTGGGTCTCGTTGTACATAGTCATGACATCCACAAACCAGCGCATCAGATTTGTGTGCTGAAGGTGGGGAGAAAAACAAACGGCACACACACAGAGGACTCCATTGGGGTCTATGTCTGGCAAACATGTATTGTAGTTAACATTGGGTCCTGTTCTGACCTGGTTCGTCTGGATGCGCTGGTCCACAGAGGCTGTGTTCGCATTCTCATCCTCAGGCAGGCTGTCCTGCATGGCTGCCAACACACAGCAAGGCCTAGTCAGCATGATGTAATATACACTGAGTGTACAAAACATTAGGACCACCTTCCTAATATTGAGTTGCACACCCTTTTGCACTCAGAACAGCCACAATTCGTCAGGGCACGGACTGTACAAGGTGTCGAAAGCATTCCACAGGGATGCTGGCACATGTTGACTCCAATGCTTCCCACAGTTGTGTCAAGTTGGCTGGATGTCCTTTGGGTGGTGGACCATTCTTGATACACACAGGAAACTGTTGAGCTTGAAATCCCAGCAGCGTTGCAGTTCTTGACACCCTCAAACTGGTGTGCCTGGCACCTACTACCATACCCCATTCAAATGCTCTTAAATATCTTGTCTTGAGCATTCACCCTCTGAATGGCACAAAATGTCTCAATTCTCTCAAGGCTTAAAAATCCTTCTTTAAACAGTCTCCTCCCCTTCATCTACACTGATTGAAGTGGATTTAACAGGTGACATCAATAGGGGATCATAGCTTTCACATGGTCAGTCTTGTCATGGAAAGTGCAGGTGTCCTTAATATTTTGTACACTCAGTGTATACGAAATGCATACACACACATACTGTATGGATAAACACATTACTTAAACTCACCCCCAAACATACACTTGCAGAGGAAAGCAAACAATTAGTCCAACTTACAAATGTATGCACCAACCTAACATATTCACATACAAGCATAGGCAGTTAGACACACACAGCTACATATATATATATATACATCTTATCTATATGGTTAGCAGTGGGGGTCAAACTATTCCAGCCATGTGTTCACCTATGACCAGGTGTGCAGTAGTAGCTTTCCCGTACATACAGCTAATTTGCAAGTCAAATCTATCTTATAAAACAAAACTCCCTCTGAATTGAGGGAAGTGTTCCCAAGCCAGTCTGTAGTTCTCTGTAGTTCTCCCGCTTACATATTATTTAATTCATACCCTACCTAAACAGTCTCACTGATTTATTCTGAACTCACTTTTTAACTTGGCCCGCACTGTGTTGGCGTTCCTCTTGATTTCATTGGTGAGCTGATCCAGATCATCTTTGGTCCCTGAAGGGAGAAACAGTCAGCAGATCGAAGGCAGTGAGTGACTGGTCTGAGGTGCCAATTGAGGTCACTACATGCTGCCTTTTACAACTGTTCTGGGACCATCTATAATATATTGGTGGCATATTGACCTGGCCTTCAGCCACAGTGCTGTATAATATTGATATTCATATCATTCAGTCCAATGTAGGCTATTCTGTTGGAGGCATCGTAGAATAGAATGTTCATGACTAGATATGACTGCAGATTTCTCAATGTGAAATCAACATCCATTTCCATCAGAAAACATATGAAGCATTTAAGCAATAAAAAAAAAGATGATGTAATCAGCTGCCAAAGGTTGTCTGGCACTTCCTTAATCCAGTAATAACAGATTACTATTAGAGGAAACGGGCTGGTTGGTTGGTCTGGAGTTCTAGGCAGTGTTTCATGCCTGGCTCATTTGTATTTAATGTGACTTTTCCAGACTGGACAACATCCCGGAGAGGAACCATTTGCATCTGTTAATTTCACCTGATCTATTTAATGTGGTTTTCCAGTACTTTTCACATTTTAAAGACAATTTAGGTGAATGTGTGCAGCTGTGAGAAGGCCATACTCACTTTCCTCAGGGTTGGGGGCAGAGAGGATAGCGCTGTGTTTCTTCACCACTTCATCTACCTGGGAAGTGATCTTATCGATGAGGCGCCGCACCTCCCCCACCTTCCAAACACAACATGTCACTTTAGTTTACACACAACAAAGAGGCTTCTGTAATCAAAACATTGTATTACCCTCACTGAGGGTTACAGTGACATTTGAAAGGAATCAACAGTCAGCAAGTAACACAGTACATTTTTAACACATTGGCTATAGTCCTTGGCAAACAGAGCTAGAGAAGACGCATGACTATGCAAACTTAAAGCTCCAAGTAGACTACCTGTTTCAAGAAGTCGTCCCTGTGGGAGTTGTTCTCCACTGTGATGGTGCCATCATCATCCACACTAAAAGGGTTATTGTTGCTGTTCTGTGAAAACAATCGTCTGATCAGTAACCTCTGTAACCAAAGTAAATACTAGGCCTGCCATGACAACTACATGTTATTTCAGCACCCCATTGTGAAAAATGGACTGCACAGTCCTGCCATTGTGAAGTGTAATGCCAGAGGGAGAATAACATATTTCTTAAAATATACCCACATTAGAATAGACTTGGGTAACAAAAATAGTATGGGGTTTTGTTAAAAAAATAAAAGGCAACCTTTGGAGTCATAGGGTAAGGCATCAATAACCTTACCCAACCAATTTATAGGTACAGTAAACACAATAGAACAGTTATAATAAATGAAATGTAACATTGACAATAGTAGCCAGGTGTAGGCCTACATTACACTAACCTACCTGGCTGGCACACTGATTAAAAGGCTAACATATATACCGTAGGGCGTCGATAGGGTCCCGTATACCTGTTGACATCGATGAAACCGACAATAACAATTGTTCCCTAATTTTATGCTGAAGTTCAATAAAGCCTACATCTACTGTAACAGACAAGAGCCGTAACTTAGTTGACTCGAAAGAAACTACACACATTTTCATGAACAATTTAACTGAAACTTAAAGTGAGAATGAGAAGGAAAAAGACGGCCTAGTATCTAGATAGAAATGTTAGGTAGCTACGCTAGCTATTTCCATTCTCTGATGGTGATACTCACCGCTGTCAAATCGCCAAGGCGGTCCCTCATTACGCCCTTTCAACAATGAATTTGCTCAAAGCATGTGAAAACGACTTTGCTAAAGCTCCGTAAGTAGACCTAAAGACCATATAAATTCCCCTTTCGTTCAAATGTTCATGATAATAGTAAAACGTTATCCATTTGAGCAGTCTGTCGATTTTAAAAATAGATGGCGTTCAACCAAAAGGCGCTTTGCAGAGACCCGCGCGACGTTTGGCCACGCCTGCATGTGTGGAGCTCTATTACCTGGCTGACAACAGCAGCAGTGCGCTCTACAGGTGACAATGAGGCCTCTTATGGAAAGCTAAAAGGTTCAAATCGTCTTACCCGGAACAAGTCTTAACACTTATAATTATCATTTTTTCACTTGCTTCTTTCAAGTGTCAAATGTCATTTTTTGTACACATGATTTCTCCACCTAACCAGTGTGCGGTTACAGGTGATTTGAACACTTGTTATGATCATTTTTCATTTGCTTTTTTCAAGTGTCAAAATACATTTTTACACGTGTTCATTACATCTGTTTAGTGTGCATTTACAGGTGATTAGAACGCTTGTTATGGTCATTTTTACACGTGTTCATTACACCTGTTTAGTGTGCATTTACAGGTGATTAGAACACTTGTTATTGTTATTTTTACACGTGTTCTTTATACCTGTCCAGTGTTCATTTACAGGTGATTAGAACGCTCTAACACAGAATGTCTAGAGTCTCGCTCCAGAGACTGGATGGGCCGACCCCCAGAGATGGGGGCTGACGCCCTGAAGGGGAGGCGACCCCCCCCCCCGCCGCTGGTTAAGGCCACCAGGGGGCACAACTACAGCCAACCAGCTCCCTTCCCCAGCGATATGGGGGAAAGGGCAAGAAAGGGCAAGAGAGGGCAAGAGAGGGCTGAGGCTGACCCAGGGAGGGGGGCCCAACCACTGGAGAGGGGTGCCTACCCCAGCCCATGGCCACCAGGGGGCAGCAGTACATCCAGCCAGCTCCCTGAACCAGGGAGATGAGGGGAGAGGACTGAGGTTGACAAAGGGAGGGGGAGCCGACCCGCTGCCCCGACCACCAGGTAGCGCCACTACATCCACCCTGCTCTCTGTACCAGGAAGAGGGGGGAGACTGCCAGAGAGGGCCCGACCCCTGCCCGTGGCCACCAGGGGGCACCACTAAATACACCCAGAGAGGGCTGGGGCCAGCCCAGAGAGCAGGAGCCAGAGAGGTCCCGCCCACAGTCAAGGCCACCAGGGGATGCCACTACATCCAGCCAGCTCCCTGCCCCAGCTATAGAGAGAAAGAGTAATGCCGTCTTTTTGTAGGCACTAACTCCGCCATGGTTCGTTTGACAGCCTATGGCAAGTGGGGGCAAAGTACGGCCCGCACTGTCACATTGGATGTCGATGAGCTCCAATTGTGTGTCTGGTGGTGCTTTCTCACTGTCAAAGACAGGGGGCATGATACAAGCTCCAGCTCAGTCTCAATCCTGGTGAAGTCTGAGAAGAAAACTCAGCATGCAGGTCGATACTTTTTTCCCTCACTGTATATATTTTCAAGTTTGCCTATTGTAACTGTAAGTTTGATTGTACTTTACAAGGGTAGAGATGCAGGATCTGTGTGTGTGTTTGACTGTGTCTGTGATGTTATAAATTATATACATTTGGTGAAAAATATGTTCACAAAAAACAAGGGTAGAATTGTTCTGCAAGCATATATACACTGCTAAAAAAAATAAAGGGAACACTAAAATAACACATCCTAGATCTGAATGAATGAAATAATCTTATTAAATACTTTTGTCTTTACATAGTTGAATGTGCTGACAACAAAATCACACAAAAATTATCAATGGAAATCAAATGTATCAACCCATGGAGGTCTGGATTTGGAGTCACCCTCAAAATGAAAGTGGAAAACCACACTACAGGCTGATCCAACTTTGATGTAATGTCCTTAAAACAAGTCAAAATGAGGCTCAGTAGTGTGTGTGGCCTCCACATGCCTGTATGACCTCCCTACAACGCCTGGGCATGCTCCTGATGAGGTGGCGGATGGTCTCCTGAGGGATCTCCTCCCAGACCTGGACTAAAGCATCTGCCAACTCCTGGACAGTCTGTGGTGCAACGTGGCGTTGGTGGATGGAGCGAGACATGATGTCCCAGATGTGCTCAATTGGATTCAGGTCTGGGGAACGGGCGGGCCAGTCCATAGCATCAATGCCTTCCTCTTGCAGGAACTGCTGACACACTCCAGCCACATGAGGTCTAGCATTGTCTTGCATTAGGAACCCAGGGCCAACCACACCAGCATATGGTCTCACAAGGGGTCTGAGGATCTCATCTCGGTACCTAATGGCAGTCAGGCTACCTCTGGCGAGCACATGGAGGGCTGTGCGGCCCCCCAAAGAAATGCCACCCCACACCATGACTGACCCACCGCCAAACCGGTCATGCTGGAGGATGTTGCAGGTAGCAGAACGTTCTCCACGGCGTCTCCAGACTCTGTCACGTCTGTCACGTGCTCAGTGTGAACCTGCTTTCATCTGTGAAGAGCACAGGGCGCCAGTGGCGAATTTGCCAACCTTGGTGTTCTCTGGCAAATGCCAAACGTCCTGCACGGTGTTGGGCTGTAAGCACAACCCCTACCTGTGGACGTCGGGCCCTCATACCACCCTCATGGAGTCTGTTTCTGACCGTTTGAGCAGACACATGCACATTTGTGGCCTGCTGGAGGTCATTTTGCAGGGCTCTGGCAGTGCTCCTCCTGCTCCTCCTTGCACAAAGGCAGAGGTAGCAGTCCTGCTGCTGGGTTGTTGCCCTTCTATGGCCTCCTCCACGTCTCCTGGTGTACTGGCCTGTCTCCTGGTAGCGCCTCCATGCTCTGGACACTACGCTGACAGATACAGCAAACCTTCTTGCCACAGCTCGCATTGATGTGCCATCCTGGATGAGCTGCACTACCTGAGCCACTTGTGTGGGTTGTAGACTCCGTCTCATGCTACCACTAGAGTGAAAGCACCGCCAGCATTCAAAAGTGACCAAAACATCAGCCAGGAAGCATAGGAACTGAGAAGTGGTCTGTGGTCACCACCTGCAAAACCAGTCCTTTATTGGGGGGTGTCTTGCAAATTGCCTATAATTTCCACCTGTTGTCTATTCCATTTGCACAACAGCATGTGACATTTATTGTCAATCAGTGTTGCTTCCTAAGTGGACAGTTTGATTTCACAGAAGTGTGATTGACTTGGAGTTACATTGTGTTGTTTAAGTGTTTCCTTTATTTCTTTGAGCAGTGTATATAGTATGTGACCCTTCACTTGGTTTCAAAAACTCAATGTGACCCTTCAGCCAAAAGGTTTTCCCACCCCTGGCCTATGGGGTAATGAGCTGCGTTTTTTGATAATTGACGAAAACAATTTATTTGGTAAATACAGGCTTAGAAAATGTTATACGTTTTCCTCTATGAGAGAATCTTCATCAACTAACATCATATTTTGTGATTTTTTAAACCTCAGACCTTATTTTCTGCGTTTTTTCATGTTATTGTTCTACCATTTTTACTGTACATTTACATTTTAGTAATTTAGCAGACGCTCTGGTAATATTTTGCTAAATACAGATACTGTACCTCACATCTCTGGGCTATCTTTTAGCATTTTCCTCACAGCAACAGACATTTTCAGCCGTTGTTGGTCTTATTACACCAATATCTATTCCTTTATGGCATTGAAAAATCTATTCAGTTCCTCCACATTGAAATGAATGGTGGCCAACTTGAAAATAGGCTGCTGTGACAGATTTTACACTAAATCTATGATTACTCTTATTAAACTTGTCCAATGGGTCTCCTTGTTCTGTGGGAAATTAGGTGTAGTTATCAATAAAGTACATCTCAATACTGCCCATTCTGTCTCAATATACCCCAAAATGCATACAGGTATGACCAGCTCATGAAATATGAGACCAACACTTTACATTTTAGTAATTTAGCAGACGCTCTTATCCAGTGACTTAACAATAGTGAGTGCATACATTTTCATACTTTACATGTTCCATTTATATTTTTGTTCAGGGTATATATGTCCATGTGAAAATGTGCTGCAAACTGAGACGTCGTCGCTCAAGTTGGTAATCCAATGTTTTGAGAATAGCTGGCTAGCCCTCTGTCCAGTACATAAAATGCAAATATCCAATGTTATCTTAAGGCTACCTCTGCACCGTTTATTTTGTCATTGATAGGCTGTACATTTACCTGCTTATTTCCTGACATTGTCCAAGTTCTGAAACGGTGCGATTTTCATTCATCAACAACTTTTTAAAAAGGGTAGTAGACATTTACAGATCATAGTCTAGCCCAAACCTAATGAGACTGTTTCATCATGTAACAAATAACATTACAAACATACATATCTTTAGCAAACATTAAAAAAGGCAACATAAAATAATAAAAGTGAGTTGTGACTGAATAGATATTTAATAAACATTCCAAAACAATACATTATACTATAGACTTGCCAAATTACTCACATCCAGCATAAAAAACGTTAAACTTCTGTATTTATTTCAGAAGATGTACCAATTGTTCATGAAGCAAACATTGTATGACTTGGTGAAGGTGTTGGAGAAAGAAGCTGTCAGTTTTCCTCCCCCTCCTTCATCCGTGGTGCTCGTTCAACATAGCATTTGGAGATTCCTGTGAACATCAACAGTCATAAACATGGCATTCTGAACAGCAACATCTTCCTAATAAGAATTTAGTCCAGTTGACAATTCAACAGAATTTAGTCTTGTTCATGTTGATGATCGGTACAAGCCGGTGGTATATCAGACTGCATACCACGGGTATGAGTCAATATTACTTGTTTACTGTTGTAATTACGTTGGTAACCAGTTTTTAATAGCAATAAGGCCCATTGGTGGTTTGTGGTATATGGCAAATATACCACGGCTAAGGGCTGTATCCAGGCAATCTGCGTTGCGTCGTGCATAAGAACAGCCCTTAGCCGTGGTATATTGGCCATATACCACAAACCACTGAGGTGCCTTATTGCTTAAATATAACACAGATACAGATTATGGGCATGTGGTGGTTTCAAATAATAATGTTACTGCTATTCGCTTGCTCTCTCCCTGCTTTCCCTGAACATGGTGGTCCTCTGTAGCTCAGCTGGTAGAGCACGGCGCTTGTAACGCCAAGGTAGTGGGTTCGATCCCCGGGACCACCCATACACAAAAAATGTATGCACGCATGACTGTAAGTC
This sequence comes from Coregonus clupeaformis, assembly GCF_020615455.1. NCBI lineage: Eukaryota > Metazoa > Chordata > Actinopteri > Salmoniformes > Salmonidae > Coregonus > Coregonus clupeaformis. The sequence goes on along the minus strand of NC_059218.1, from coordinate 22,077,332 downwards.
GCTTTGGATAAAAGCGTCTGCTAAATGGCATATTATTATTATTTAACATTTACATTTACGTCATTTAGCAGACGCTCTTATCCAGAGCGACTTACAGTTAGTGCATGGCATTTTTTTCATACTGGCCCCCCATGGGAATCGAACCCACAACCCTGGCATTGCAAACGCCATGCTCTACCAACTGAGCTACCTCCCTGCCGGCCATTCCCTCCCCTACCCTGGACGACGCTGGGCCAATTGTGCGCCGCCCCATTGTCTCCCGGTTGCGGCCAGCTACAGCAGAGCCTGGATTCGAACCAGGATCTCTAGTGGCACAGCTAGCACTGCGATGCAGTGCCTTAGACCACTGCGCCACTCGGGAGATATTTAACATATCCAAAATGGTTCTACTTGGAACTTTTATCATATAGACATTTTTCAGGAAAAGCAGCTCATTTAGCAAGCCAATAAAATGTATATCTGATATATCGAGCTAGTAGTTATTGTTCTATAGGCTTTCCTGCTCCTCCTCGCTGGTCTACAGGTGCTTAAGTACTTGATTATGATGATGTGGCTGTAACATTTCCTGGACATTGCATAAGAACAACAGCTAGAACTAACAACTTTATCATATATACATTTTCAGGAAAAGCAGCTAATTTAGCAAGCCAATAAAATATCTATTGCATTGGTTCAACATAGAAATCTAGCTACTCAAGATAGAGATCTTTGCTCTCACCTTGTCTGGGCACTGCTACAGCCAGATAGAAGCAGCTGCACATCAGATCTTCTAGATTCTACAGGGAACTAGCCTGTTCTCCTAAAACATTAGCTACTAGCTAGCCAACTTGAGCAAATCAATCTCAGCTTGCTAACTAGCAAAGCAAACCAATAACACAACATATATACACAAAGTAAACAATTACTTTCTAAACTAATGTTAGTCTCAACCAAATGACAAGTAAAAATACCGATTGCTCTTTTCCACAACGTAACAACCATTAGTTACAGGCTAGACAGAAGACTATATTGCTAGCTAGCTAACCAGCCATGCTATTTCAATGAAAATAAGCTAGCTAGCCAGCGTCAGCTTTGTAGTTGTAATGCTATATGGAAACACTCGTTTTAATTTCGCCTTGCTGTAGCGTTTACATTCTGTAAATGTAAATTACTAATTTAAACAATTTGATCCATATTTAGCAACATCTCCTCCCTCCCTGAGTAAGCAATCCATCGCGACAGGCCGGAAGTCAAACAAAGTCAAACTCCCGGAAATTCATATGGGAGGGGCTACTTTCAGACGCATGAAATTGTGCAAGTTACTACACAGGCGTTCAAAACGTGTGCGGTGGTGGTACAATGCCATGCGTCTGAAAGGACAATAGTCAAGCGTTCTAATCGCTTGGTGTACATTTTTACACATGATTCTTCCGCATGTCCTTTTGCATGAACAGGTGAATAAAGTGCCTGTCTTCTTATTTTCACATGTTGTGAGCACATGTTAAGCATTTTTATTCTAGATTTTTTCACCTGTTGTGTTTGCATTTACAAGTGTTGAAAACGCATCTTCTGTGAAGTTCCTTTTCAAAGTAGGAATTTCCCTGTTGAAATGTTAATGGACAATTATATGGTTGATTTTCTCTTTCCCAAAAACCATAAAGCTTTTCGTAAAGCCTTTATATTTAGAAAAACACATGTTTTTTTTTTGTTAAATATATATAGTATATATAAATATAGAAGCTCACTGATTGATTCCTTCAAGCAAGCTTAAGATAGAAAAACATCGATGGAGGAGCTCCTTCACTAACGTTACCTATCTGTAAGTGTGCTATTTTATTTCCAGATTTTAGATATGATTTTATACATTCCATCACGGTTTACAAATAGTACTGTAAAGCGTTTATGAATGTGCAATTCTCTTCTGAAAGTCCACTAGCATGTTGTGCTAACAAGCTTCCCATACCTTTCCATTGTATGTTAGCTAGCTAACGTTAGCTGCTTAACTTTATTTTATACTGACTAGCCAAGAGGGTGTTGTACCTAGTTTGTTTACACATTTCATAGTAAAGATGTCACCCCTTTCTGACAAGTCATTTGCCATTTCATGCCAACTGAGCCCAGCAACTTGTGATATAAATGCATGGCATCATCATTATGTTACTGAAACTGACTTTGCTATGCTTTTAATGCCAGCTACAATGTTAGCTAATTTGTGTGCTAACCCAGCTAGCTATTTATTGTTCAAAGGCAGGAATGAGACACTGGATGTATGTCAGAGACACATACAGTAGTAACCCTGTGTAGCATCCCTGTATGCTTGCTTGACATCTACCAAGAGGTCTGGACCTTTACCGCACAGAAAGAACAGGATAGGTCTACACAAATATACTGGTGATATAGCTATTGGCAAGTGTGCTTACCCTACACTGGTCCAGGGTAAGCAGCCCTGGTCCAACTTCTCTCCCTCAATCACTACAGTAGAATTACACTACAGTAGCATTACTTGAACTTCTACCGCTGCACACTGGAGCTGGTATAACAACCATCCTCCTGTACCACCTGCAGGTTGGAGAGGTGGCCACCACAACTCTTTTATTTTTCATTTCTTTCTACTTTGAGAGGTAGTTCATGCACGTTATGTTGCCTAGTTCCAGGTGCATACAGGAAGAATTGATTGTTGTGTGCTCCACAAAAATAAATGGTCTTTCCACGTCATAAATACAGTGGATAGTTAAAGGGCATTCCTTTCTTTGACGTGTGCTCATAGCTCAAGGTGTTTAATCTCTGTCATTGTGTTGTACAGCAATCGGCTTCAATGTAGAATCTGTGACTTACAAGAACCTGAAGTTCCAGGTGTGCGATCTTGGTGGAAAGACAAGTATCACGTAATTATATGAATACCACAACAAGCTTTTCATGTATATGCATATTTTCTGTTGTATTTTTGACTTTATGTTTTGTTTTACCCCATATGTAACTCGGTGTTGTTGTTTTTAATCACACTGCTTTGCTTTATCTTGGCCAGGTCGCAGTTGTAAATGAGAACTTGTTCTCAACTGGCTTACCTGGTTAAATAAAGGTTAAATAAAAAAATAAATAAACACAAACATTGTTGAGTGTAAAAGGAAGACAGAAGCTTCCTCAAGGCATCACAACTTGCCATACATTATTTTGCCATGTCTCTTTGTATAAAGGGTTTGGCCTACTTGCCTCTGCTCGCCAATCTTTCCCCTAACCCTTGTTTCTCTTTCAGGACCAGGGTTGCCAACCTCTGACATACTCTATCAGAGGGAAGACACAAACACACACACATATACACACACACACACACTGCTTTCATTGTGAGATTTCTGCGATACAACCCAACAAAAGTGGCCACGCTGTTGATCCCTCACTTAAACCACACATGCATGCAAACATTTCATTTGAGATTACATTACATACCGGTACTTTATTTGAATCCACAAATTACATTACATTAACAATTATTTAAAAAATTCAAAGGTCTTAGATAAAAAGAAAAAAGACAGCAAATCCCCTTTCTCCACACAGCTAGGCTGCCCTAACAGCTGAAACAGAGCAGTAAATCCCCTTTCTCCACACAGCCAGGCTGCCCATAATAGCTGAAACAGAGCAGTAAATCCCATTTCTCCACACAGCTAGGCTGCCCGAAACAGCTGAAACAGAGCAGTACCTTCTCCTCCACACAGCTAGGCTGACCATAACAGCAAATCCCATTTCTCCACACAGCTAGGCTGCCCATAACAGCTGAAACAGAGCAGTAAATCACCTTTCTCCACACAGCTAGGCTGCCCATAACAGCTGAAACAGAGCAGTAAATCCCCTTTCTCCACACAGCTATGCTGCCCATAACAGCTGAAACAGAGCAATAGTTCACCAGTTGCTTTGCTCTACTCTTAGACAGGCCTGCAATCTGAAGGCCACATACCGTAAGCCTATGTACGTGGCCGAGACGGCAAAATATCAGTGCAATCAACTTGCACTTATATCCAAGGCTGTCCAAGCGTGATACAAGGTTATGGTATTTCAGATGCTTGTCAGCAAAGGCCTGATCCATTTAACAGTGTAATGAGCAGCACACTCTCCCCAATAACAATATTTGGTACAGAGGAAACCATATCATCATCATCATCATCATCAAACCAGCTTCCGCTTACACAATAATGTTTATGGAGGGGTGTTTGCTGTTGGTGAGGCTACATTTCTCACCTCAATGGCTATCTGGTCATTGAGGCGGTCATGTCTATCTGTATACATGTCCTTGTATGAACAACAACCATTCAACACACTCCATTGCATTTGACAGTGTGTAAGATACAGAATTGGTCATGGTTTGCAGTGCACCAGAGTGCTACATTGTTTTTTAAAACTTTTTTTTTACTTGAGGTCTCACATTACCAGAAAAGTTGAGAATGTCCTTGACAATAGCACAATTCTGGTAAATGGGATGGGAGAGAGTGGTCCGCATAGTCTAGCAGTGAGTTTTGCCTGCAGCCTCAGGCTCGTACAGTGCTGCCACAGACACAGTTGTTCAATATGGCTTATTTGTCTTCCCACTAACATGCCATTCAGTAATATAAGATGAAGAGAAATACTCGCCAGGGTCCACTGTTTAGAAGAATCTGCAGGGACATTCAAGTATGAATGTAGAGTATGAAGAATGATTTCTCTTACTATTTTACATTCCATAATAAACATCAACTACTACTGAAAAACAGGAATTATTCTAAACTTTCCAGTGTTTTCTGTGTAGCTTTTTTCACAGGGAAATGCACAAATAGTCACCATGCAGTATGTCCTGACCTGGGGTTTGTCTGAAGTTGGGAAGCAGCCTCACCACTTTTAGAGTGATACTGTGGTATCCAGTCACAACCATGTTCTGTATCAGAATCAGCAATAGTCTGTCATTATGAATTGCATTTTCCTTACCTTATCCTGATACTTTTTGTCGAACCTTTAGATAGAAATGTATAGTGTGGAACAAACATGCCTCGCTGACTATAGAATAACAAATCATGTCAGCTCTATTCATGACATTTCTATCTGCAACGTTCCACAACTTTTGCCTACTGAAAGTGCCCCAGGAAATAGAGGGGTCCAATCAGGGGTGTATTCATTACACAAATTCTATTGCAAAACGTTAGTCTGTCACAGAAACCGTTTACTGCAAATGCTGTTCAGTTCCGTTTTGTTATTAACTCCCTTTCCTCTACTACTCCTTTTCCTAGCTTCCTTTCCTCGTTTCCTTTCCATTTCTCCTTTCCCGGTTCCCTTTCATCTTCCTTTCCTCATATCTTAGCTCCCTTTCTTTCTTTTCCTTGCCATCTTCTCTACCTTTCCTTTCCTCCTTTTCTATTCTAGCTCCTCTACCTTTTCTTTCCTCCTTTTCTATTCTAGCTCCTATACCTTTCCTAGCTCCCTTTGCTTAGCCATTAGTGTTCTTAATATTAATATCTAGGGTATTGATATGTTCAACTATTTGGATTGGGATAATATTAATTGCTATGATTTGTTTTTACATTTTTGAATTATGTATGCAAGGTGGCTGACTCCATATAAAAAAGCAATTTTATGTCAGTTGTTCTAAATGAAATTACACTTCAATTGTTGTGGCAATGGGGGCTTCAAATAGTGATCAAATCAAATAAAAGTGTATTGGTCGCGTACACAGTTTAGCACATCAAATTGCATTTGGAATTTTACACTGGTGACAAAGTGTAGAGACATTCTTTTCTCCAATGTTGTGATGAGGTGGTGATGAAGGAGTCAGGCGCAGGAAGGTAAATCACAGAATAACAGGCTTTAATCCGCAAAATACAGGTTTACGCAGAAATGCGTCAAACACACTCCAGGGCACAAAACAGGCGCACTGGAAAATACAAGGCATAGGGGAAAAATACTCCCGTCGATACACAATAAACGAGCTCCACCGAGCTTCACTAACCTCCACAAATAAACAATCACCCACAAGGACAAGGGGGCAGAGGGAACACTTATACACATACTAATTAGGGGAATAGAACCAGGTGTGTGTGATTGACAAGACAATTGTGATGATGATTGGGGCGGCAGTGGTTAGTACTCCGGTGACGACAAATGCCGAAGCCTGCCTGAACAAGGAGGGGATGCAGCCTTGGCGGAAGTCGTGACAAATGTAGTGAATTTTTTTTGTTGATATATACTTTTAAAATATTGTATAACATACAGTACCAGTCAAAAGTTTGGTCACACCTACTCATTCCAAATCAAATCAAATCAAATCAAATTGTATTGGTCACATGCGCCGAATACAACAGGTGCAGACATTGCAGTGAAATGCTTACTTACAGCCCTTAACCAACAGTGCATTTATTTTAAACAAAAAAAGTAAGAATAAAACAACAACAACAAAAAAGTGTTGAGAAAAAAAGAGCAGAAGTAAAATAAAGTGACAGTAGGGAGGCTATATATACAGTAAAATAAAGTGACAGTAGGGAGGCTATATATACAGGGGGGTACCGTTGCAGAGTCAATGTGCGGGGGCACCGGCTAGTTGAGGTAGTTGAGGTAATATGTACATGTGGGTAGAGTTAAAGTGACTATGCATAAATACTTAACAGAGTAGCAGCAGCGTAAAAAGGATGGGGTGGGGGGCAGTGCAAATAGTCCGGGTAGCCATGATTAGCTGTTCAGGAGTCTTATGGCTTGGGGGTAGAAGCTGTTGAGAAGTCTTTTGGACCTAGACTTGGCACTCCGGTACCGCTTGCCGTGCGGTAGCAGAGAGAACAGTCTATGACTAGGGTGGCTGGAGTCTTTGACAATTTTGAGGGCCTTCCTCTGACACCGCCTGGTATAGAGGTCCTGGATGGCAGGGAGCTTTGGCCCCAGTGATGTACTGGGCCGTACGCACTACCCTCTGTAGTGCCTTGCGGTCAGAGGCCAAGCAGTTGCCATACCAGGCGGTGATGCAACCAGTCAGGATGCTCTCGATGGTGCAGCTGTAGAATTTTTTGAGGATCTGAGGACCCATGCCAAATCTTTTTAGTCTCCTGAGGGGGAATAGGCTTTGTCGTGCCCTCTTCACGACTGTCTTGGTGTGTTTGGACCATGATAGTTCGTTGGTGATGTGGACACCAAGGAACTTGAAGCTCTCAACCTGTTCCACTACAGCCCCGTCGATGAGAATGGGGGCGTGCTCAGTCCTCTTTTTTTTCCTGTAGTCCACAATCATCTCCTTTGTCTTGGTCACGTTGAGGGAGAGGTTGTTGTCCTGGCACCACACGGCCAGATCTCTGACCTCCTCCCTATAGGCTGTCTCATCGTTGTCGGTGATCAGGCCTACCACTGTTGTGTCGTCGGCAAACTTAATGATGGTGTTGGAGTCGTGCCTGGCCATGCAGTCATGGGTGAACAGAGAGTACAGGAGGGGACTGAGCACGCACCCCTGAGGGGCCCCCCGTGTTGAGGATCAGTGTGGCAGATGTGTTGTTACCTACCCTTACCACCTGGGGGCGGCCCGTCAGGAAGTCCAGGATCCAGTTGCAGAGGGAGGTGTTTAGTCCCAGGATCCTTAGCTTAGTGATGAGCTTAGAGGGCACTATGGTGTTGAATGCTGAGATGTAGTCAATGAATAGCATTCTCACGTAGGTGTTCCTCTTGTCCAGGTGGGAAAGGGCAGTGTGGAGTGCGATAGAGATTGCATCATCTGTGGATCTGTTGGGGCGGTATGCAAATTGGAGTGGGTCTAGGGTTTCTGGGATTATGCTGTTGATGTGAGCCATGACCAGTCTTTCAAAGCACTTCATGGCTACAGACGTCAGTGCTACGGGTCGGTAGTCATTTAGGCAGGTTATCTTAGAGTTCTTGGGCACGGGGACTATGGTGGTCTGCTTGAAACATGTTGGTATTACAGACTCAGTCAGGGACATGTTGAAAATGTCAGTGAAGACACTTGCCAGTTGGTCAGCACATGCTCGGAGTACACGTCCTGGTAATCCGTCTGGCCCTGCGGCCTTGTGAATGTTGACCTGCTTAAAAATCTTACTCACATCGGCTACGGAGAGCGTGATCACATAGTCGTCCGGAACAGCTGGTGCTCTCATGCATGCTTCAGTGTTGCTTGCCTCGAAGCGAGCATAGAAGTGGTTTAGCTCGTCTGGTAGGCTTGTGTCACTGGGCAGCTCGCGGCTGTGCTTCCCTTTGTAGTCTGTAATAGTTTTCAAGCCCTGCCACATCCGACGAGCGTCAGAGCCAGTGTAGTATGATTCAATCTTAGACCTGTATTGACTCTTTGCCTGTTTGATGGTTCGTCGGAGGTCATAGCGGGATTTCTTATAAGCGTCCGGGTTAGAGTCCCGTTCCTTGAAAGCGGCAGCTCTACCCTTTAGCTCAGTGCGGATGTTTCCTGTAATCCATGGCTTCTGGTTGGGGTATGTACGTACGGTCACTGTGGGGACGACATCATCGATGCACTTATTGATGAAGCCAGTGACTGATGTGGTGTACTCCTCAATGCTGTCTGAAGAATCCCGGAACATGTTCCAGTCTGTGCTAGCAAAACAGTCCTGTAGCTTAGCATCTGCGTCATCTGACCACTTTTTTATTAACCGAATCACTGGTGCTTCCTGCTTCAGTTTTTGCTTATAAGCAGGAATCAGGAGGATAGAGTTATGGTCAGATTTGCCAAATGGAGGGCGAGGGAGAGCTTTGTATGCGTCTCTGTGTGTGGAGTAAAGGTGGTCTAGAGTTTTTTTCCCTCTGGTTGCACATTTAACTTGCTGGTAGAAATTAGGTAGAACGGATTTAAGTTTCCCTGCATTAAAGTCCCCGGCTACTAGGAGCGCTGCATCTGGATGAGCGTTTTCCTGTTGATTAATGGCCTTGTACAACTCATTCAGTGCAATCTTAATGCCAGCATTGGTTTGTGGTGGTAAATAGACAGCTATGAAAAATATAGATGAAAACTCTCTTGGTAAATAGTGTGGTCTACAGCTTATCATAAGATACTCTACCTCAGGCGAGCAAAACCTTGAGACTTCCTTGGTATTTGATTTTGTGCACCAGCTGTTGTTTACAAATATACAGAGACCGCCACCCCTTGTCTTACCAGAGTCTGCAGTTCTGTCCTGTCGATGTAGCGTATAGCCCGCTAGCTGAATGTTATCATTGTTGTCGTTCAGCCACGACTCCGTGAAACATAAGATATTACAGTTTTTAATGTCCCGTTGGTAGGATAACCGTAATCTTAAATCGTCAATTTTATTCTCAAAAGATTGAACGTTGGCTAATAGGATTGATGGGAGAGGCAGTTTACTCGCTCGCCGTCGGATCCTTACGAGGCACCCGGATCTGCGTCCGCGATATCTCTGTCTCTTCCTCACGCGAATGACGGGGATCTGGGCCTTGTCGGGTGTCTGTATGATATCCTTCGCGAACGCCTCGTTGAAGAAAAAATATTCGTCCAATGCGAGGTGAGTAATCGCTGTCCTGATATCCAGAAGCTCTCTTTGGTTATAAGAGACGATGGCAGAAACATTATGTACAAAATAAATTACAAATAACGCGGAAAAACACACATAATAGTACAATTGGTTAGAGGGCTGTAAAACGGCAGCCATCTTCTTCCGGCGCTGTTCGACATTCAAGGGTTTTTCTTAATTTTTACTATTTTTTACATTGTAGAATAATAGTGATGACATCAAAACTATGAAATAACACATATGGAATCATGTAGTAACCAAAAAAGTGTTAAAAAAATATATTTGAGATTCTTCAAACAGCCACCCTTTGCCTTGATAACAGCTATGCACACTCTTGGCATTCTCTCAACCAGCTTCACCTGCAATGCTTTTCCAACAGTCTTGAAGAAGTTCCCACATATGCTGAACACTTGTTGGCTGCTTTTCCTCCACTCTGACGTCCGACTCATCCCAAACCATCTCAATTGGGTTGAGGTCAGGGGATTGTGGAGGCCAGGTCATCTGATGCAGCACTCCATCACTCTCCTTCTTGGTAAAATAGCCCTTACACAGGCTGGAGGTGTATTCGGTCATTGTCCTGTTGAAAAACAAATGATAGTCCCACTAAGCACAAACCAGATGGGATGGCGTATCGCTGCAGAATGCTGTGGTAGCCATGCTGGTTGAGTGTGTCTTAAATTCTAAATAAATCACAGACAGTGTCACCAGCAAAGCACCCCTACACCATAACACCACCTCCTCCATGCTTTACAGTGGGAAATACACATGCAGAGATCATCCGTTCACCCACACCGCGTCTCACAAAGACACGGCGGTTTGAACCAAAAATCTCAAATTTGGACTAGAGACCAAAGGACAAATTTCCACTGGTCTAATGTTCATTGCTCGTGTTTCTTGGCCCAAGCAGGTCTCTTCTTATTATTGGTGTCTTTTAGTAGTGGTTTCTTTGCAGCAATTCGACCATGAAGGCCTGATTCACACAGTCCCCTCTGAACAGTTAATGTTGAGATGTGACTTGAACTCTGTGAAGCATTTATTTGGGCTGCAATTTCTGAGGCTGGTAACTAATGAACTTATCCTCTGCAGCAGAGGTAACTCTGGGTCTTCCATTCCTGTGGCAATCCTCATGAGAGCCAGTTTCATCATAGTGCTTGATGGTTTTTGCGACTGCACTTGAAGAAACGTTCAAAGTTCTTCAAATGTTCCGTATTGACTGACCTTCATATCTTAAAGTAATAATGGACTGTCATTTCTCTTTGCTTATTTGAGCTGTTCTTGCCATAATATGGACTTGGTCTTTTACCAAATAGGGCTATCTTCTGTATACCCCCCCCCACCTTGTCACAACACAACTGATTGGCTTAAATGCATTAAGAAGGAAATAAATTCCACAAATTAACCTTTTAAGAAGGCACACCTGTTAATTGAAATGCATTCCAGGTGACTACCTCATGAAGCTGGTTGAGAGAATGCCAAGAGTGTGCAAAGCTGTCATCAAGGCAAAGGGTGGCTATTTGAAGAATCTTGATTTGTTTAACACTTTTTTGGTTACTACATGATTCCATATGTGTTATTTCATAGTTTTGATGTCTCCGGCCCCCCTTCTCTGAGTTGGCCCCACCCTTTACCCCCCTTTCCCTGGTGCAGGGAGCAGGGTGGATCTAGTGGCGTCCCTTGGTGGCTGTAGGCGGGGGTCGGGCCCCCTCTCCGGGAGTTAGCCGCCCTTACTGGGTCAGCCCCAGCACTCTCCGGCCCTTTCCCCTGATCTCCTTAGTGCAGAGAACTGGCTTGATGGAGTAGCGCCCCCTTGCAGCCTTGGCAGGGGGTGGAGATTGGGCACACTCTCCGGAGGTCGGCCACCCTTCCCTGAGTTGGCCCCAGCCACCCCCCCCTGGAAAGGTGCAGGGAGCTGGGTGGATGTAGTGGTGCCCCCAGGTGTCCGTGGGCGGGTGGGCCCCCTTCTCCCGGTGTTGGCCCCCCTCGCCCTGGGTCGGCCCCATCCCTTTCTGGCCTTCTCCCCCGATCTCCCTAGTGCAGGGAGCTAGGTGGATGTAGTGGTGCCCTCTGGTGGCCCTGGGTGGGGATTGGGCCCCCTCCCTGGGTCAGCCTCAGCTCTCTCTGGCCTTCTCCCTCGATATTCCTGGGGCAGGGAGCTGGCTGGATGTAGTGGCACCCCCTGGTGGCTGCTGCCTGGAGTCAGGCAACCCCCCTGGTACAGGGAGCTGGCTGGATGTACTGGTGCCACCTGGTGGCCATGGGCGGGGGTAGGCACACCTCTCTGGGGTCGGGCCCCCTCCCTGGGTCATCCTCAGCCCTCTCTGGCCCTCTCCCCATATTGCTGGGGAAGGGAGCTGGGTGGATGTATTGGCGCCCCCTGGTTGCCGTGGGCAGGGATCAGCCCCCCTCTCTAGGGGACGGCCCCCCGTCCCTTGGTCGACCTCATCCCTCTCCCCTCATCTCCCTGGTGCGGGGAGCTGGCTGGATGTACTTGTGCCCCCTGGTGGCAATGGGCGGGGGTAGGCACCCCTCTCCGGGGGTCGGGCCCCCCTCCCTGGGTCAGCCTCAGCCCTCTCTGGCCCTCTCCCTCATATCGCTGAGGAAGGGTGCTGGCTGGATGTAGCAGCGCCCCCTGGTGGCCTTGGGGTTTGGCCCACCCAGTGTAAATGCACACTGGATAGGTGTAAAAATGACTTTTGACACGTTAAAAAAGCAAGTGGAAAATTATCATAAAAAGTGTTCAAATTAACTGTAAATACACACTGGACAGGTGAAAAAAATCACGTGTACAAACAAATGACATTTGACACTCTAAAAAAGCAAGTGAAAAATGATAATTACAAGTGTTAAGATGTGAACCGTGTACGACGATTTGAACCTTTTGGCTTTCCATATCCTCTGCCCAGGAAAGCATCTCAAGCAACTATTGGTTGATGCATGCAATGTCTGATCAGGGGAATGCTGACAATTTCTCCTAACCAGTTATCAATATGAGAGTTAGAATAGTAGAATACAGAAGCTGCAATTTCGAAATTTGGTTGTGCATCAGCAGTTTTTCTCTTGTTATGTCAGTCACTCAATTAGCCCATGTCAGCTAACATTTTTTAGATTGGTAAGTCTTGCCAGCTATCTGAACTTGTAGAAATCATGGTCAAATTACCGACGGGGGGGCAATTGATCACTCTCACTCAGATATCATATTCAAAACTGCAAACATTTCTCTCCACCCTATGGCAAAATTAGTAATTGCAGGAAATTAGTTATAAAATTGTAAGATCATCTCTAGCCCCATGGCGAAATGTGTAGAATTGCAGAAAAAAGGCTAGGGCCAGCTCTGACTGCATGTGTGGGTATGCAGACCTGCCACTGCGGTCCCTCATGATGATTTCTGATTTTTTTTGGCCCCCACCCACATCAAAGTTGCCCATCCCTGGCATACATTTTCTTTTTCTTATGGCTTTCCGGCAGGCTGGATGCTTTGCATCTTGCTGCCTCTGACAGGTTGGAGTCACTGAGATGGTTGGAGTGCAAGACACACTCAGTTGAACAAAAACATGTGTAGGCCTACATGCTACAATAATAAGCTTTCATAGCAAACTGTCGCCATATAACTTACAAACAAGTACAGTAGTATCGATTTTCTAGTGCAAAAAAAAAAAATTCCACAAGGTGACACACTTACCTTGGCAAAAAAGTAGTCTATAACGGAATGGTTGGAGACATTTTGATAATAGACCAGCCTGGACAGCCGCTAGTGATCAACTTCGGCTCCTATATCCGACCCAGCTCCTACAGTGCCTTCAGAAAGTATTCATACTACTTATTCCACATTTTGTTGTGTTACAGCCTCAATTCAAAATGGAGTAGACACCCAATCTATACACAATACCCCATAATGACATAATGAAAACATGTTTTCGAAATTTTTGCAAATGTATTGAAAATGAAATACAGAAATAACTAATTAACATAGGTATTCACACCCCTTTGCTATGATACTCTATTTTGAGATCAGGTGCATCCAATTTCCTTTGATCATCCTTACGATGTCACTACAACTTGATTGGAGTCCACCTGTGGCTAACACAATTGTTTGGACATGATTTAGAAAGAAACACACCTGTCTATATAAGGTCCCACAGTTGACAATGCATGTCAGAGCAGAAACTATACCATGACGTCCAGGAACTGTCAGTAGATCTCTGAGATATAATTTTGATGAGGCATACATTTTGGTGTGTTACTGCCAGAATTTAAAATGGCTTAAATTGAGATTTTGTGTCACTGGCCTACACACAGTACCCCATAATGTCAAAGTGGATTTATTTTATTTTATGAATGTAAAATGAAAAGCTGAAATGTCTTGAGGTTATAAGTATTCAACCCCTTTGTTATGTCAAGCCTAAATGAGTCACATAAATAAGTCACATAATAAGCAGTGGTGGAAAAAGTACCCAATTGTCATACTTGAGTAAAAGTAAAGATACCGTAATAGAAAATTACTCAAGTAAAAGTCACTCAGTTAAATACTACTTGAGTAAAAGGTTAAAGTATTTGGTTTTAAATACTTAAGTATCAAAAGTAAATGTAATTGCTAAAATATACATAAGTATCAATTCTAGAAGTAAAAAAAAAAAAAAAAGTAGCTAGCTAGAGTTGAATCAAATCAAACTTTATTTAAAGTGCATTCAGAATCACAACACACTTTACATTAAAACAATAATAAAATAAAATAGAAAGCAAAACAATCATTTATTCAAAGCCTGGCTTAAAAGGTGGGTTTTTAAAAGTGATTTAAAAACCTCAATGGTGTCTGCCGGGGTAGGCACCCCTCTCTGGGGGTCGGGCCCCCCTCCTTGGGTCAGCCTCAGCCCTCTCTGGCCCTCTCCCCCATATCGCTGAGGAAGGGTGCTGGCTGGGTGTAGTGGCGTTGGGGGTGGCCTTGGGGGTCGGCCCACCCAGTGTAAATGCACACTGGACAGGTGTCAGGTGTAAAGAACACGTGTAAAAATGACTTTTGACACTTGAAAAAAGCAAGTGAAAAATTATCATAACAAGTGTTCAAATGACCTGTAAACACACACTGGACAGGTGAAAAAATCACATGTACAAAAAAATGACATTTGACACTTTAAAAAAGTGGTGTCTGCCCCTCTTACCTGAGGGCAAGCTGTTACACAACTGAGGTGCTTTAATAGAGAACGCTCCGCCCCCCGCCTTGGTTTTGCATCTAGAAACCGTAAGCAGACCGGCTCCTTGGGAAAGGAGCGTCCTCACTGGATTGTATGGAATGAGCATGTCTGACAGATACGAGGGGGCAAGGCCATGCAGTGCCTTAAAAGTTAAGAGTAAGATGTTAAAACCAGACCGATACTTTACAGGCAGCCAGTATAGTGCATATAAAACTGGAGTGATGCGCTCATGCCTTCTAGTGTTGGTGAAAATCTGAGTTGCAGTGTTCTGCTTACAGGCCTAAAAGTTGTAGGCTTCTAATAGTAGACTCTGAGCAGCTGGAGAGGAGGGCATTACAGTAGTCTAGCCTGGATGAAACAAATGTAACATTATTGAAAGCAAGCTGGCTACAAGCTAGTACGCAAGTGCCTGCCCTGTATTGACCCTAAATGCCAATGGGCTGTTGTAAGCAAGGTAGCTAGCTAACGTGAGCTATGCACATCTTCCTCTGACATGCTACATCACATTACACATTAGCTTGATGTATTTAGCCAGCTACAGTATCATTCCCCTTTCATCTGTGGTATCATAACAAACCTAGCTTGCTAGCATTATTAAATAATGTTGTATAACCAAAAGTAGCTACTAGCTATCTAGTACCAGCTATCTACTTAGGTAACGTACTCACCAACACCAGTGGTTTGACGGTTGACAGGCAGCAGAGGTGATCGTGTCGGATGTAATCCATTCCTGGCCATGTGGCAATATTGTTGAAATACATTGGAAGTTTGCACCAACTTTATGGAAGCCCATTTTCACTCCTATTTGCCGAGTGAAATGTGTGTGCGTTTCACCCATAATGCAGACTTGACAACAAATGTCCACATGCCAGCTGGGGGTGGACCACAACGTGTTGTCTCTGGGCAATTGGGCATCATTGGCAAAAGTGGGCATGTACTGTAAGTAATCCATACCCAACCCTCCAGTAAGTCGTGCTGAACTTACTTACAAAACTCAGTTTTGGACGAGACTGACTTTATGACCAAAATTATCCTATTTATACTTTGTAGTCAATTTTGACACTATAATTAATGTTTCTGACTCATATCGACGCCACAGAGGCCATTTAAAACCAGAGTTGTTTCGGCCCATCAGAGTTCACAGAATGAAAAATTAAGGAGGCGTTTATATATTTCAAATGGTCTCCTATATGAGTTCAACAACCAATCATAATGGGAATGCAAAGCTAAACATGATGTGATTGGTCAGATTTGTGCAACTAATTTACCAATCAAGTTTTGTATTCTCATTTTGATTGCTCCCTGAATCAATAGAGGCCATTTTTAAATATATGAAAGTCTCCCTAATCTTTGTTAATTAAAAACCTGACGAAGGTGTACCGAAGTTGAAAACATCTCTAGTTCCTGTTCACCTGACCTGTGAGTTTCTGATGTTAAAATGCAGACTCCACCATATACCGAGGGAATTCATTTTAACCAAGCACGTTTTTAACAAATTCTTCAAAAATATCACCAACATGTGCTCCCTGAAGCAAGCTGGCCGCCTGGAGCACCCGAGCAGGAAGTCTGGGCTCACTGACCACGCTGAAGCCTACAAAGTCCACCTCTCAACCTACAGAGATGCCCTCAGTGCTGCCAGGTCCACCTACTTCTCCAACATCATCAACAGCTCCAATAAGAACTAGGACTCTGCTCTCCACTGTCAGCAAACTACTTCAGCCCCTTGACAACACCTTCTCTACTCCCTCCACTGAACTCTGCAACTCATTCCTTCAGTTTTTCAAGAACAAGATCGCCAAAATAAACTCATCACTGACTGATCAATCTCCCTCAGCCGCTCCCTCCCCCTGTCAACCTCCCAACCATCACCCCTGAAACCCGTCTCTCCGAATTCGCCCCCATTGAATGACTCTCCCTATATCTCAAAACTCATGTCATCCAAGACTACAACTAGCTCCCTGTCTCCCAACGCATTGATTACAAGATCCTCCTTGTGACCTATAAAGCCCTTCACCACCTTGCCCCCTCTTACCTCTCAGACCTTCTTCTCCCCTACCAACCCACATGCGCACTCCATTCTACCACAGCATGCCACCTTGTCATCCCCAGGTCGAAGCTCCAGAGCATCGGCGACATGGCCTTCTCTAGGGTTGATCCTAGGCTTTGGAACTCCCTCCAGCCATCTGTGACTGAGTCCATCAACATCTTTCAGTCCCTCCTAAAGCCCCACCTACCCTTAAGCCCCCCGCCCAGCAAAGAAATACACTACAAAGACACTCCTCTCTTCACCATAATGAGCACCACCTAACCAAACCCTTACCCAATCACACCCCTTACCCTAAATCGGGTTCGTATCCAAAACCCAACGCTACCCTTCCCATTCACTGATACATCACACTCTTTCCCTTCCTTGAGCCCACTCCTCACTTTATTCATGTTTTTGATTAATCTGATGTTGTTTTGTTTTGACTCCTGTATTTTGTTGTTGTTATATTTCTACAATTGTAAAGCGACTTTGGGTCCTTGAAAAGTGCTATATAAGTCCCATGTATTATTATCATTATCATCATCATCATCATCATTATTATTATTATTATTATTATTATTATTATTATTATCCTGCCCCATGAGAGGAAACAACATGCTGGTCCATGTATACACAAACCTCTATGATGCGTACAAATATTGGACTATAAATTGTGCCTTCCAGTATTATACTTATGCTAAAATATTTATTATATTCTACTGAGCCATTTACTTTATGTTCGTATTCTTATCTTTTCGTATTTCTTATTGTTGTTGCATTGTCGAGAAGTAACTTGCAAGTAAGCGTTTCGTTGGATGGTGTATACCATGTGTATCCTGTACATATGACTAATAAAACTTGAAACGTGAAAAGCTGCCTTCTTTCCACATGCTGATCAAATATTTACATCTGTCTACAGAAAACATTGTCATAAGAAACAAACAATGTCATGAGAAACATTCATAGACAACTAATAGACTAATATTTGATATACTAAGGACACAGTTTTAGATAAGCAGTGGTAGTGCCTTACTGTCCTTATCCTCAGTAAAAAATAAAGTTTCTGTAGAATCAAGATAGACTTTATTACACAAGCAATAGAGCCGAGCTGATCTGCAGAGCAACTAACTCTCCATCCCTCAGTTCACAGTTTATATACCGTTTCATTTTTGCTCATAGTACACACCTTTTTAGCTTAATCCCTCTCTGTTTAGTTCCTCCACCATTGTTTCCAATCTTAACATCTTGACTGCCCAGCCCATCATGTTTATTCTTTAATAGTGGTGCAATCTGGCTTCTCCTCCTTCTATTCATTCAGTTTTTGGAAACAATAGTGGCGCAACCAAACCTTATTATGTACAAAATAACAGAGCCATTTATTGTCTCTGTTTTAAGGCCACTTCCTTTTACACCATACTTACAGTAGCTTGTTATGTTTTCTATCCTTGTGTGAGATAGAGTGGTTAACTGTGATTAACTATGATTAACTGAAAAATCTCCAATACCTTTTACACCATACACCATACACCTGCCCTCCAGTCAAGGAGTATTTACCATAAATGCTGAGGATTTGTTCTCTCTCATAGTCCATCCCCTTAGGCCTCAGCTGATAAGTGGAGATATTGATTAAATACAAAGGAACCATGCACTTACTTTAGCCAATGTTCCTCTGGTGCCTGTAAGAACTTCAAAGGAATGGTTTGCTGCTCATCAGATAACACATTTGATTCAGAGCCCTAATAACCTTCATGTCAGGCTTGAAGACAGAAGCATAGTGGTATACAGATAAATATACATATTCACAATAAATTGTGCACACACACATAAACACACACACAAAAAACAAACACACACAAACACACCAGTATACTAATCTAAATGTAACACATGCTGTACATGCACATATACATACCTGTAAAGTGGAGGATTTTTGGACTTGCAATGGGAAGGGAACACTGACGATACCTCGCTATTCAACCAATGTGCATATGGAGCACACACATACACACACAGACACACATGCACACATACACACACATAAAGCACAGTCAAGGTTGGCTGAGATTTACAATAGATTTGACAAAGACTGATTGGAAGGGACAAAGTCAACAGGGACATTGTGCTGCCATGGAAACAGCCAGGACTAATGAAATAACACTGAGAAACAAACCCAAAGTACCACATGTATACAAGGTCAGTGTGTGGTGTTCTAAAGCTGCTGCCTATACTCTTTCCATGTCATATATGTCTTCTTGAACACTTTTTCCTGCATGCTTTCTTTCCTAACAGACAGTGGTGGCTGAGCTGTAGGAGATAGGTCTCTCATGGGACAGGGTGCAAGCTGTGGCAAAAGACAGACTCAGATGGCAGTTAGTAATTATTTTATTTCCTAACTCCACAGCTGTAATACACCCACGATCTGAACAACCATAGTGTTGGATTTTTATTTTAAAAAGTGTAGAGCTGTCCCCAGTGATAATTGCTAGTACCTGCACTGTTTTGCATATGTAATTCTATCATTTTTTAACTACACAGTTTACCTTCCCATGGGCAGGTATCCAGTTGAGGCATTAATCAGTCAGCTAATTACTTTCAAAGCCCACCACCCACTGGCAGAGAGAGACAGACTGAGACTGAACCGTTTCTAGGAGCCAGTCATGCTAACGCTAAAGCTGCTAATTAAATTGTGGTTGTAATTTTGTATCAGCTAGTTGGCCAAATTGAGCTGGTCCAGTGGTGTTGTCGCAGCTTTTGACTTCCCATCTCTCTCTCGCTGCACTCTGAGGGGAGAGAGAGAGAGAGAATACTTCCATAATTTCCCAAAATTCTCCAACTTCTCCATTATTTATATTGCATAGTCCCTTTCACTCCCAAGGCTCAACCTCCCGCAGTGTTCCTCATGTGGTAAAGGAGAAAATAGTTATTGTTTTTCCATATTTTGTTGCGTGGCATTAGGTGAACAATATATGGTTGGTGGTGATGATAATGATGATCCTAATGAGAAAATTGGTGATTTTCATAATAGCCATAATTGCTGTTTAGTTCAAGTTTAGTGTGTTTTCATGGGTGGCCTATTAGTGTAATTTCATGGTGTGCTTGTTTCTGGGTAAATCAATAATGCATGTTAAGTTGGCAGGTCTGGCAGTGCCCAGCGGTGGATTGGCAGACTGGAAAAATGGCAGACTCAGAGGTAGTCAGACAGACAGCTGCTAACCAGTTTAATTGGACAGCGATAATTAGGTGAAGCCTTAAGGAGAAAACACATCACACAGTGACGGTCTGCTGTTTTTCTGCCGTTCGTTCGCCATTCTCATAATGTGTTTTAGGGACCACCAGCCAATGGGCGTCTGACTGCCAACATTTTCACCCTTTTCTACATGTAGAATCGGTCTGGCACTCTGTTCAGATGTGCTAAGTACTCTCGGCCAGCAAACGCTACTGGAGTGTCCGTGCCTTTACACTACTGAAGGTGTGGAAACGTGGGACACTGACTGGGTGGGTGGGTGTAGAAAACAGAAATGCATACAAGTTTGGCACCTTCTGTATAATCACTAAGTCATAACTCTAGGTGAGGAATTGAATGAAAACAAGTTAAAAGTCCCACAAACAGACAATACAGTCTCACCATTTATGCGTAGGGAAAGGTAGAAGGGAAATAATGTGGAGTCGGGAGATAATGTATCCATTAAATACAGTGAAATACAGTTCCAAGGTTGTTATAGTCAACTAAAATGTTGGTACTTAATCTAGGTAAAACCAAATATACACTGCTCAAAAAAATAAAGGGAACACTAAAATAACACATCCTAGATCTGAATGAATGAAATAATCTGATTAAATACTTTTTTCTTTACATAGTTGAATGTGCTGACAACAAAATCAAACAAAAATTATCAATGGAAATCAAATTTATCAACCCATGGAGGTCTGGATTTGGAGTCACACTCAAAATTAAAGTGGAAAACCACACTACAGGCTGATCCAACTTTGATGTAATGTCCTTAAAACAAGTCAAAATGAGGTTCAGTAGTGTGTGTGGCCTCCACGTGCCTGAATGACCTCCCTACAACCCCTGGGCATGCTCCTGATGAGGTGGCGGATGGTCTCCTGAGGGATCTCCTCCCAGACCTGGACTAAAGCATCCGCCAACTCCTGGACAGTCTGTGGTGCAACGTGGCGTTGGTGGATGGAGCGAGACATGATGTCCCAGATGTGCTCAATTGGATTCAGGTCTGGGGAACGGGCGGGCCAGACCATAACATCAATGCCTTCCTCTTGCAGGAACTGCTGACACACTCCAGCCACATGAGGTCTAGCATTGTCTTGCATTAGGAGGATCCCAGGGCCAACCGCACCAGCATATGGTCTCACAAGGGGTCTGAGGATCTCATCTCGGTACCTAATGGCAGTCAGGCTACCTCTGGCGAGCACATGGAGGGCTGTGCGGCCCCCCAAAGAAATGCCACCCCACACCATGACTGACCCACCGCCAAACCGGTCATGCTGGAGGATGTTGCAGGCAGCAGAACGTTCTCCACGGCGTCTCTAGACTCTGTCACATCTGTCACATGTGCTCAGTGTGAACCTGCTTTCATCTGTGAAGAGCACAGGGTGCCAGTGGCGAATTTGCCAATCTTGGTGTTCTCTGGCAAATGCCAAACGTCCTGCACGGTGTTGGGCTGTAAGCACAACCCCCACCTGTGGACGTCGGGCCCTCATACCACCCTCATGGAGTCTGTTTCTGACCGTTTGAGCAGACACATGCACATTTGTGGCCTGCTGGAGGTCATTTTGCAGGGCTCTGGCAGTGCTCCTCCTGCTCCTCCTTGCACAAAGGCGGAGGTAGCGGTCCTGCTGCTGGGTTGTTGCCCTCCTACGGCCTCCACGTCTCCTGATGTACTGGCCTGTCTCCTGGTAGCGCTTCCATGCTCTGGACACTACGCTGACAGACACAGCAAACCTTCTTGCCACAGCTCGCATTGATGTGCCATCCTGGATGAGCTGCACTACCTGAGCCACTTGTGTGGGTTGTAGACTCCGTCTCATGCTACCACTAGAGTGAAAGCACCGCCAGCATTCAAAAGTGACCAAAACATCAGCCAGGAAGCATAGGAACTGAGAAGTGGTCTGTGGTCACCACCTGCAAAACCAGTCCTTTATTGGGGGTGTCTTGCTAATTGCCTATAATGTCCACCTGTTGTCTATTCCATTTGCACAACAGCATGTGAAATGTATTGTCAATCAGTGTTGCTTCCTAAGTGGACAGTTTGATTTCACAGAAGTGTGATTGACTTGGAGTTACATTGTGTTGTTTAAGTGTTCCCTTTATTTCTTTGAGCAGTGTATGTTATTCTCCAAATCACGTAAAAATGTATCTGATGATTTATGCATATGTACATTGATTGTGTCCCCGCTTATAAATATCTGGGAATCTGGATTGAAGAAAAGCTATCTTTCAAAAAGCATGTTGATGGGTTAGTTAAGAAATTAAGAATGAAAATAGTCTTATTTTACAGGAATAGGTCATGCCTTTCATTAAATAGCAGAAAACAAATAATTCAGTCGACATTGATACCGGTTATAGACTATGGCGGTCTATATGAATGCAGCTGCCACTGTACTGAAGTCATTGGACGCAGTTTATCATAGCACACTGCGCTTTATTACGGGCGATAGGTTCAGTACACATCACTGCATTCTCTATCAGAAAGTAGCCTGGCCCTTTTTAAAGTATTGTAGATTGATGTGTTGCACTCTTTTTGTTTATAAAGCCCTCCTGCAGAAATTTCCACTGTACCTTACCTAATTGTTAACTTACAGTGGGGAAAAAAAGTATTTAGTCAGCCACCAATTGTGCA
Organism: Coregonus clupeaformis; assembly: GCF_020615455.1. NCBI lineage: Eukaryota > Metazoa > Chordata > Actinopteri > Salmoniformes > Salmonidae > Coregonus > Coregonus clupeaformis. The sequence continues at coordinate 22,054,801 of NC_059218.1, read as the reverse complement.
AGTTCTCCCACTTAAAAAGATGAGAGAGGCCTGTAATTTTCATCATATGTACACGTCAACTATGACAGACAAAATGAGAAAAAAAAATCCAGAAAATCACATTGTAGGATTTTTTATGAATGTATTTGCAAATTATGGTGGAAAATAAGTATTTGGTCAATAACAAAAGTTTCTCAATACTTTGTTATATACCCTTTGTTGGCAATGACACAGGTCAAACGTTTTCTGTAAGTCTTCACAAGGTTTTCACACACTGTTGGTGGTATTTTGGCCCATTCCTCCATGCAGATCTCCTCTAGAGCAGTGATGTTTTGGGGCTGTCGCTGGGCAACACAGACTTTCAACTCCCTCCAAAGATTTTCTATGGGGTTGAGATCTGGAGACTCCAGGACCTTGAAATGCTTCTTACGAAGCCACTCCTTCATTGCCCGGGCGGTGTGTTTGGGATCATTGTCATGCTGAAAGACCCAGCCACGTTTCATCTTCAATGCCCTTGCTGATGGAAGGAGGTTTTCACTCAAAATCTCACGATACATATTCCCATTCATTCTTTCCTTTACACGGATCAGTCGTCCTGGTCCCTTTGCAGAAAAACAGCCCCAAAGTATGATTTTTTCACTCCCATGCTTCACAGTAGGTATGGTGTTCTTTGGATGCAACTCAGCATTCTTTGTCCTCCAAACACGACCGAGTTGAGTTTTTACCAAAAAGTTATATTTTGGTTTCATCTGACCATATGACATTCTCCCAATCCTCTTCTGGATGCACTCTAGCAAACTTCAGACGGGCCTGGACATGTACTGGCTTAAGCAGGGGGACACGTCTAGCACTGCAGGATTTGAGGCCCTGGCGGCGTAGTGTGTTACTGATGGTAGGCTTTGTTACTTTGGTCCCAGCTCTCTGCAGGTCATTCACTAGGTCCCCCCGTGTGGTTCTGGGATTTTTGCTCACCGTTCTTGTGATCATTTTGACCCCACGGGGTGAGATCTTGCGTGGAGCCCCAGATCGAGGGAGATTATCAGTGGTCTTGTATGTCTTCCATTTCCTAATAATTGCTCCCACAGTTGATTTCTTCAAACCAAGCTGCTTACCTATTGCAGATTCAGTCTTCCCAGCCTGGTGCAGGTCTACAATTTTGTTTCTGGTGTCCTTTGACAGCTCTTTGGTCTTGGCCATAGTGGAGTTTGGAGTGTGACTGTTTGAGGTTGTGGACAGGTGTCTTTTATACTGATAACAAGTTCAAACAGGTGCCATTAATACAGGTAACGAGTGGAGGACAGAGGAGCCTCTTAAAGAAGAAGTTACAGGTCTGTGAGAGCCAGAAATCTTGCTTGTTTGTAGGTGACCAAATACTTATTTTCCACCATAATTTGCAAATAAATTCATAAAAAATCCTACAATGTGATTTTCTGGATTTTCTTTTCTCAATTTGTCTGTCATAGTTGACGTGTACCTATGATGAAAATTACAGGCCTCTCTCATCTTTTTAAGTGGGAGAACTTGCACAATTGGTGGCTGACTAAATACTTTTTTTCCCCACTGTACATACATACGAGATACCAAACCCAGTCTCAGGGATGACTAACTCTGGCGATCTCCACAGAGTAACAGTAGTAAAATCTGTTTTGAGTTTTTTTGCACCTTACTTGTGGAATAATCTCCAAGGATCTCTAAAATTTGATGAATTGGTGCCTCTAGGGCAATTCAGAAGGATGATTGAGGACGTTGTAACACATAGTACCACGTAGGTGTTTTGCATTGCACTTCCTGAGCTAATGGAAACTCGGGAGGGAACAAAAAATAACTGTCGGCCTGAAACTGTGTTACGCAAAAAACCTCAGTGGAAATCTGTGGTAAAACTGCTACCAGTAAGTGTATCTTATCCAAGTTATGCTTCAATATAATAATAATAATAACATAATATGCCATTTAGCAGACGCTTTTATCCAAAGCGACTTACAGTCATACGTGCATAAATGTTTTGTGTATGGGTGGTCCCGGGGATCGAACCCACTACCTTGGCGTTACAAGCGCCGTGCTCTACCAGCTGAGCTACAGAGTGTTCAAGATTTCCAAAACCTATCACAATCAAGGATCAATTGTTTCTAGATAGAGTGTTTCACAGTTGACCAAATCACCTTAGGTAATCAAAAGGACGTGGAATGACTCCAAAGGCTAACCTAACCTATGACCTGTCCTATTACCCTATGTATTACTGCCCACCAGTTGCAAGAAGTGACATCCCAAAAAACACACAAGAAACTATACAACACAAATGGCTCCTAGCCTCCCACACTAAGAAGCTCTCACAGTCTCACTGCAAAATCTGACGTTTGTCCATAAACATCAAATTTCGAAGGTTAAGTTTAGGCATTCATTCCGAATGATTAAGTTAAAGGTTATGGTTTGGGATAGGGGTTAAAACAAAAACTCCACGGTTAAATTTAGGCATTCATTCTGAATTGGTAAGGTTAGGGTTAAAGTTCTGGATAGGGTTAAAACAAAAACAAAATAAACAAGTGCTTAGCACTGGGATTGACCAAGCGACCCTCATGGTTTATGGTAATAGTGCTCACCATTGCCCCTAGTGGCCGTTTTTAAAGTCATCTCCCGACATCCTGTTTACCTGGAAGGACATCGAATTTCACAGTGGATCTTGGCTACCCACACATGCTTTCTGTCCCTAACACTAAAACTAAATAATCAAACAATTTGGAGCTGGAGATCAAACTAAAACTGTAGCTCAGTTGGTAGAGCATGGCGCTTGCAACGCCAGGGTTGTGGGTTTATTTCCCACGGGGGGCCAGTATGAAAATGTATGCACTCACTAACTGTAAGTCGCTCTGGATAAGAGCGTCTGCTAAATGACTAAAATGTAAAAAAAATAAAAAGTCAATAAAAAACAAATATTAATATTTGAATACAAATTAAACTAAATAGAAACTAGCTAATCAGGTCTGAAAACTAACTGAAACTAAACTGAATTAAACATTTTATTTGAAAAATTAAAAGAAATAAAAACTAATATAAAAACACAAAACTATAATAAACTTGACCTGTTAATGTTTATATCCTTGAGCCAGGAGGGTAGCAAATGGATGAGTGCTCTGGTGTTTAAGGGGCCTATTAGAACAGACCTGGGCCATAACAGACACCCAAGATGTGTTCCTTTTGTTTAAGCAAGATTTATACTCACAAACGTTATTACAGCAGGTAGTTAAACTCTGTTGGTCAGGCTTCGTGTCCAACTCTGATCCCTTAGCTACACCTCACATCCTCCTTTACCCATTCCCTAGTCTCAAACGCTGACATTATAAATGAACAGTTTTAATCATCTATTAAAAAGCCATTATCAGAAACGGAGACCGATGTTGTGCCTGGCATGTGTGTGTCCAAGAGTCAATATAGGCCCACATAATGGCACACCTCATTAACCCAGCCAGTGGATATTTACACTCCTGCCTGGGCACTACCAGGGGATAGTGTTTTGTACTCTGTGCCCACTGCCCAAGCTAATGCCATGGCTTTTAATAACACTCTGAATGGTTTATGTCCAAGCCTTTAGTCTAGCCCAGTCTATCCTATCTGAGATCAGCATCTGATTGGCTATGAGCTGAGAATTTGGGAGTGGCCACAGGTAGTGGCCAGCTGCCCCATTGCATTGTGGGCCGTTGATCCCCCTAGCATATATGTAGTCAATTTATAGATAGAATCACTGCACTGCTGTCCTTCCTGTCCTTGGAGTGGAGTCAGCTTCTGATAATGAATGTAGGTTACGTCATTATTGAACTGGTAATGCTGTGTCTGTCATCTGACTCAAAGATTAACATTGTATTCCCTCAACAGTCTGTAACCTGTCCTATCCTACCTAGCTTCCAGGAGCTAATCTTTGAGGACTTCTTCCGGTTCATCCTGGTGGAGAACATGTTTGAGGATGTGGTGCTGAAGTCTGTCACCAAGGAAATCATGATGGGTGAGTGGTGGACACTGGACACGTATGGAGACCAGTAGCGGTGTGTGGGTAAAATCACTGGGGAAGCCATGCCCCCCCATCCCCCAAAAAGCCATATTACAACCTACACTGTGCGTGTTGTGATAATTGTGTTGTTTGCTTTTAATTCACATGCCTTGTGACAGTGATATACAGTGCCTTGCAAAAGTTTTCATCCACCTTGGCATTTTTCCTATTTTGTTGCATTACAACCTGTAATTTAAATGGATTTTTATTTGGATTTAATGTAATGGACATACACAAAATAGTCCAAATTGGTGAAGTAAAATGAAAAAAATAACTTGTTTCAAAAAATTCTAAAAAATAAATAACGGAAAAGTGGTGCGTGCATATGATTTCAACCCCTTTGCTATGAAGCCCCTAAATAAGATATGGTGCAACCAATTACATTCAGAAGTCACATAATTAGTTAAATAAAGTCCACCTGTGTGCAATCTAAGTGTCACATGATCTGTCACATGATCTCAGTATATCTACACCTGTTCTGAAAGGTCCCAGAGTCTGCAACACAACTAAGCAAGGGGCACCACCAAGCAAGCGGCACCATGAAGACCAAGGAGCTCTCCAAACATGTCAGGGACAAAGTTGTGGAGTAGGACAGATCAAGGTTAGGTTATAAAAAATATCAGAAACTTTGAACATCCTACGGAGCACCATTAAATCCATTTTTAAAAAATGGAAAGAAAATGGCACCACAACAAACCTGCCAAGAGAGGGCCGCCAACCAAAACCTACGGACCAGGCAAGGAGGACATTAATCAGAGAGGCAACAAAGAGACCAAAGAAAACCCTGAAGGAGCTGCAAAGCTCCACAGCGGAGATTGGAGAATCTGTCCATAGGACCACTTTAAGCCGTACACTCCACAGAGCTGGGCTTTACGGAAGAGTGGCCTGAAAAAAGCCATTGCTTAAAGAAAAGAATAAGCAAACACGTTTGGCGTTCGCCAAAAGGCATGTGGGAGACTCCCCAAACATATGGAAGAAGGTACTCTGGTCAGATGAGACTAAAATTGAGCTTTTTGGACATCAAGGAAAACGCTATGTCTGGTGCAAACCCAACACCTCTCATCATCCCGAGAACACCATCCCCACAGTGTCACGGATTCAGCCGAGGCTGCTCCTCCTCTCTGCTCGGGCAAGCTTCGGCGTTCGTCGTCCCCGGAGTACTAGCTGCCACGATCTATGTTTCGGTGTTTGACTTGTTGTGTACACCTCTTCCACCATTATGTTGTATTATATTCCCTATTTAACCCTCTGTCATGCATTGTGTTTTGTGTGTTATTGTTTGTGTCATCGGCAGTGTGCGGGTTGGTAGTTTTCTCAGTTGTTTTGGAGACTGTTTATTTTCACTGGCGACTTTTATTAAAGTACGGTTTCCAGTAGCTCTGTGTCCTGCGTGTGACTTCGCCTACCGCATTTCACTGTCGCCGTTCTGACAGAATAACACACCACCATGGAGTCAGCAGGATCGGTTGTGCCTAGGGGATCACTGGAGGAGCGCGTAATCCTCCACGAGGCCAGGATCCAGCACCTGGGTACCACCATGCAAGAAGTGATGGACACTTTGAGGCGATGGGAGAGGGGAGGTTTGCCCACACCTCCTCCTACGATGCCACCACCATCAGCCATACCCATCGGTCCATCTCTGGAGTCCAGTGGGATTCGGCTCTCGCTCCCGAGGGCTTATGATGGCACCGCGGCCGGGTGTCAGAGGTTCCTACTCCAGGTTGAACTCTACCTCGCCACCATTCACCCGGCGCCCTCGGGATACGAGAGCGTGTCAGCCCTCATCTCCTGTCTGTCCGGAAAGGCGCTGGAGTGGGCCAACGCCGAATGGGGTGAAATAGACGCCGCTACGGTCAGCTATGCGGAGTTCACCCGCCGCTTCCAGGCAGTATTCGATCATCCCCCAGAGGGTAAAGCGGCGGGTGAGTGTCTATTCCACCTTAGACAGGGGAGGAGGAGCGCGCAGGAGTTCGCGCTGGACTTCCGGACGCTAGCCGCCAACACGGGATAGAATGAGAGGGCCCTCATCGACCACTTCAGATGCAGCCTGAGGGAGGACGTGCGTCGGGAATTAGCCTGCAGGGACACCAACCTCAGCTTTGACCAACTGGTGGACATGTCGATTCGCCTGGATACCCTGTTGGCTTCCCGCGGACGTCCGGATTCGGGGCCGTCCATTCCATCCCCCAGCACTTCCGAGCCGACCCCTATGGAGCTCGGGGGTGCTGGTGCTAGGGAGACTAGTAGGGAGACCAGGAGGGAGGCTGTCCCCTGCACCAACTGTGGCCGCAGAGGACACACGGCTGGTCGGTGCTGGGGAAGGTCTCCTAGGAATCGAGGCAGTGGGCGACGCACTGATGAGTCTTTCCCGGTGAGTAGGCACCCAACACACCCAGAGCTCTCTGCTGATCATATGTGTATTAAAGTGGTGTTTCCCGAGGTTTCTCCTCACTCCCAGCATAAGGCGCTAGTAGATTCAGGCGCAGCTGGGAATTTCATTGATCGTCAGTTCACCTATAAGTTAGGGATTCCTATCGTGCCTGTTGATGTGCCCTTCCCCATTCATGCCCTAGATAGCCGCCCGTTGGGGTCTGGGTTGATTAGGGAGGTCACGGCGCCTCTCCGGATGAAAACGCAGGAGGGTCATGAGGAGATAGTACGGTTGTATTTGATTGATTCTCCTGCGTTTCCCGTGGTGTTGGCGCTTCCCTGGTTAACAGCTCATGACCCCAACATTTCATGGCAGCAGAGAGCTCTCCAGGGATGGTCTGATCAGTGTACTGGGCGGTGCTTAGGCGTTTCCGTAGGGGCAACGACGGTGGAAAGCCCGAACCAAGTTCCCGCCTTGCATATTCCACCTGAGTACGCCGATTTGGCTCTCGCCTTCAGTAAGAGGAAGGCGACTCAATTACCACCTCATCGACAGGGGGATTGTGCGATAGACCTCCAGGTAGGCGCTGCGCCTCCACGTAGTCACGTGTATCCTCTATCTCAGGAGGAGACGGCCGCTATGGAAACCTACGTCACCGAATCTTTGAGACAGGGTTACATACGGCCGTCTACTTCCCCTGCTTCCTCAAGTTTCTTTTTTGTGAAGAAGAAGGATGGGGGTTTACGCCCGTGTATTGATTACCGTGGTCTAAATCAGATCACCATTAAATACAGCTATCCTCTTCCTCTGATTGCTAGTATGACGGAGTCATTACACGGGGCGCGATTCTTCACAAAATTAGATCTCAGGAGCGCGTACAACCTGGTGCGCATTAGGGAGGGAGATGAGTGGAAGACAGCATTTAGTACCACCTCGGGTCACTATGAGTACCTCGTCATGCCATACGGGTTAATGAATGCTCCTTCAGTCTTCCAATCATTTGTGGACGAGATTTTTCGGGACTTGCATGGACAGGGTGTTGTGGTATATATTGATGACATCCTAATATATTCCGCTACATGAGCCGAGCATGTGTCCCTGGTGCGTCGAGTGCTTGGTAGACTGTTGGAGCATGACCTGTATGCGAAGGCGGAGAAATGTCTGTTCTTCCAGGAGTCCATCTCCTTCCTGGGACATCGGTTGTCCGCGTCAGGGGTAGAGATGGAGATTGACCGCGTTTCTGCCGTGCGTAATTGGCAGACCCCGACCACGGTAAAGGAGGTGCAGCGCTTCTTGGGTTTTTACTATAGTGTTATTGTTTGTGTCATCGGCAGTGTGCGGGTTGGTAGTTTTCTCCGTTGTTTGGAGACTGTTTATTTTCACTGGCGACATTTATTAAAGTACGGTTTCCAGTAGCTCTGTGTCCTGCGTGTGACTTCGCCCACCGCATTTCACTGTCGCCGTTCTGACACACAGTGAAGCATGGTGGTGGCTGCATCATGCTGTGGGGATGTTTTTCATCAGCAGGGACTGGGAAACTGGTCAGAATTGAAGGAATGAGGCCTCCCGAGTGGCACAGTGGTCTAAGGCACTGCATCGCAGTGCTAGCTGTGCCACTAGAGATCCTGGTTCGAGTCCAGGCTCTGTCGCAGCCAGCCGCAACCGGAAGACCCATGGAGCGTCGCACAATTGGCCCAGCGTCGTCCAGGGTAGGGGAGGGTTTGACCGGCAGGGACGTTCTTGTCCCATCGCGCACTAGCGACTCCTGTGGCGGGCCGGGCGCAGTGCATGCTGACTCAGTTGCCAGGTGTACAGTGTTTCCTCCAACACATTGGTGCGGCTGGCTTCCGGGTCAATCAGGCACTGTATCAAGAAGCAGTGCGGCTCGGTTGGGTTGTGTTTCGGAGGACGCACGACTCTCGACCTTCGCCTTTCCCGTGTCCGTACGGGAGTTGCAGCGATGGGACAAGACTGTAACTACCAACTGGGAGAAAAATACCACAAAAAAAAGAATTGAAGGAATGATGAATGGTGCTAAATACAGGGAAATTCTTGAGGGAAACCTGTTTCAGTCTTCCAGAGATTTGAGAGTGGGACGGAGGTTCACCTTCCAGCAGAACAATAACCCTAAGGATACTGCTAAAGCAACACTCAAGTGGTTTAAGGGGAAACATTTAAATGTCTCTATTTAAATGGCTCAGCATTCAACACCATAGTGCCCTCTAAGCTCATCACTAAGCTAAGGATCCTGGGACTAAACACCTCCCTCTGCAACTGGATCCTGGACTTCCTGACGGGCCGCACCCAGGTGGTAAGGGTAGGTAACAACACATCTGCCACACTGATCCTCAACACGGGGGCCCCTCAGGGGTGCGTGCTCAGTCCCCTCCTGTACTCTATGTTCACCCATGACTGCATGGCCAGGCACGACTCCAACACCATCATTAAGTTTGCCGACGACACAACAGTGGTAGGCCTGATCACCGACAACGATGAGACACCCTATAGGTAGGAGGTCAGAGATCTGGCCGTGTGGTGCCAGGACAACAACCTCTCCCTCAACGTGACCAAGACAAAGGAGATGATTGTGGACTACAGGAAAAAAAAGAGGACTGAGCACGCCCCCATTCTCATCGACGGGGCTGTAGTGGAACACGTTGAGAGCTTCAAGTTCCTTGGTGTCCACATCACCAACGAACTATCATGGTCCAAACACACCAAGACAGTCGTGAAGAGGGCACGACAAAGCCTATTCCCCCTCAGGAGACTAAAAAGATTTGGCATGGGTCCTCAGATCCTCAAAAAATTCTACAGCTGCACCATCGAGAGCATCCTGACTGGTTGCATCACCGCCTGGTATGGCAACTGCTTGGCCTCCGACCGCAAGGCACTACAGAGGGTAGTGCGTACGGCCCAGTACATCACTGGGGCAAAGCTTCCTGCCATCCAGGACCTCTATACCAGGCGGTGTCAGAGGAAGGCCCTCAAAATTGTCAAAGACTCCAGCCACCCTAGTCATAGACTGTTCTCTCTGCTACCGCACGGCAAGCGGTACCGGAGTGCCAAGTCTAGGTCCAAAAGACTTCTCAACAGCTTCTACCCCCAAGCCATAAGACTCCTGAACAGCTAATCATGGCTACCCGGACTATTTGCACTGCCCCCCACCCCATCCTTTTTACGCTGCTGCTACTCTGTTAAGTATTTATGCATAGTCACTTTAACTCTACCCACATGTACATATTACCTCAACTACCTCAACTAGCCGGTGCCCCCACACATTGACTCTGCAACAGTACCCCCCTGTATATATAGCCTCCCTACTGTCACTGTATTTTACTTCTGCTCTTTTTTTTCTCAACACTTTTTTTGTTGTTGTTTTATTAGTACTTTTTTTGTTTAAAATAAATGCACTGTTGGTTAAGGGCTGTAAGTAAGCATTTCACTGTAATGTCTGCACCTGTTGTATTCGGGGCATGTGACCAATAAAATTTGTTTTGATTTGATTAAATTTGATTTGGAATGGCCTAGTCAAAGCACAGACCTAAATCCAATTGAAAATCAGTGGTATGACTTAAAGATTGCTGTACACCAGCGGAACCCATCCAACTTGAAGGAGCTGGAGCAGTTTTGCCTTGAAGAATGGGCAAAAATCCCAGTGGCTAGATGTGCCAAGCATATAGACACATACACCAAGAGAATTGCAGCTGTAATTTCTGCAAAAGGTGGCTCTAGTTATGCACGCTCAAGTTTTCTGTTTTTTTTGTTTTATTTCTTGTTTGTTTCACACCCCAAAATATTTTGCATCTTCAAAGTGGTAGGCATGTTGTGTAAATGAAATGATACAAACCCCCCCAAAATAAATTTTAATTCCAGGTTGTAAGGCAACAAAATAGGAAAAATGCCAAGGGGGTGAATACTTTCGCAATTTAGTCCAATCAACATAAGCTAAATATGATGTGGCTGTCCATGGTTCTGATTTCTGTTTCCGCTCGTGTGCATGCGTGCGCGCGCGTTTGTGCAAGTAGAAAAACATGTTGACTCACCCTACTTGTAGAGGAACGCAAATGCCATCTTCCTCTCTTTCATGTTGATGAAACAGTCTATCACTCTGTCATACAGTACACACTTTAATTTTTTGTTGTCCTAGGCTACCTGGCTAAAATGCTTGCTCACTAGCCTAACTTCCATTCATGGGCAACGTTAGCTAGTTAACATTAGCCCTCTACATCTAGCTACTGTACATATTGAACTTCCATCCTCTCAGACAAGGGGCACAACAATGTATCAATTAATGGTTGGATCAGAATCGCTGTTATAATCATTGGCCAGTACGATTAATTAAGTAAAACCACAAGTCCAAATCCCTATCTCCATCCATGGCTAATTTAGGAAAGGGCCAATTTTAGCTAGCTAGCCACCTTATGACAACAACACAACGAGATGCAACAATTCAAGTTGTTTCTGTTAATGACATATGCTCTCAAGGAGATTTGATAGAAGAGATGTCAAATCAAAGCTGGCTTCCCTTGACATGTTTTATTTTTTCGCCAGGACCATTCACAGTTGAGCTCGCTCAGTTTAGCAATTTTGTTATACTTTTTTTGTCAAGGGAGGCTAAATGCTCACTGGATTCCCTTGCATTTAATGCTACGGGTGGCAACAATGTTATACTCGCTTGGACCAGACAGTATCAGATAGATGGCCTACACGTAGAGAGACAGAGGGGCGCTGCACCCAGCTGTCCATCGTTCTGGTGTGTTTCCATATTTTCCAAACATCCCACAGTCAGCACCTCAAAAAGCTGTTCATTATCAGTCCTGACTCCGAGTCATCTTCTGTCACTGAGACCTGGTGAAGTAAAATCTTGTGTGATCTGGTCTTACCCTCCACTTCACCATCTCCCTTCCCACATAATATCTTCTTGATGTATCCACTGCTGAGTAGTGTAGTAGTGAGGCTCCTCTCTATCTCCACCCCCTTTCCATGATTTATTTTCTCTCCTCAGGATCTCTGATGCACTCCGCGTGACCCGCATTGTCACCCAGCACAAAGCACTGGGAGCAGCAACTCACCCAGCAGAGATCAATTTTAATTCAAACCCTGGAAAAAAGCCCACTCTCTGAGCTGAGAAAACTAGCTGAAATACTCATTCTGTTAGAGTAGCGAGGCCTCCGAGCTATCAGACACACATTTGGGCACAGTGGGGTGTTGAATGGGCCTAATCATTACTCATCTCCGCCAGTGATATGAAGTATATTGACTAAATTACAGAGGCCTCCTCAAAGGCCCTGCTATTTTCTCGCTCAGAAGACAGGAATATTGATGTGGAAACTGGATTTTGGCGTTTTTACATGCCACACAGATTTTTAAAAAATGCATACCTGTGTAAAGCTACAGTTCCCTTCAGCGCTACAGAGGTAATCAATAGGGCGTCTATGCCTGATGCTTATCTACCTGTGGGAAGGCTGCCAATGGAGGGGGAATTTAGATTAATAGTGTCAATGACCCTGAGGTTGTCAGAATTATTGGACACTCACCACCCTTCACATCAGATTTCAGAGCTGATCTGATTGGTCAAAAGACCAATTATTGAAAATATATCATAATTGGGCTGCCTGTGTAAACACAGCCTTACGGACCTGCTACACTATAGCCATCGGGATGTCCGGCATTGCCATCAGCCGTTGAGGAAATGCTTCTTTTGAAATCAATAAAAGCTACTTCACTGCCTGTGTTGCGCTCACATTGCGTCACGTCCAATGACAGCGTCCAAGCTCAAGAATCGCCGATGTTCAATTCTCAATGGCGCGTTCATTCTATCTTGAGAAATAAAGTTGATTTTGGTTGCATATGCCTCGACTATACGCCACTGGTTATTTTTGTAAGATTTATGAAGTCAAGAAGCTACTACTACCACTACTACTAGCTAGCTAACTACATTGACCAACTAGGCTTACAATGTAAACAAAAGCAACTTGTGAAATTAGAGGATAATTTAGTGCAACCACTAGCAACAATTTAATGAGTACTTGCTAAAAACTGGACCAAAGCTATTGTACTTACACTAATCAATGAATATGGTACAGTACAGTAGGCAAACTAGAATATCTCAAAACAACGCGCTCTGTATAGCAGGTAAAGGCCACTCACATTCTCTTTCTATCCTCACTTATTCACAGTGTACAGTACTTACATAAGTGCCATTGTTTTTTTGTTTTTTTTCTAGGTCTGGCTAGAAAGCTGTGCCCTGCACTTTAACTCCATCAAGTGAAACTGTTTCCAGAATAGTTTGCAGCCATGATTGCAGATTTACTGTGTGTGTCATGTTCGCTGTTCAGTTCAGGACAATCAAGTGACTCCTTCACAAACCACAAGGCCACCCTCGTCCATGCTTTGCAAATACTGCCTATGGATTATATTACATTATGGGTCTGTTTCAGAGAAATGACAGTGGCTCTTTATTCTCTAAATTGAAGGTGAGACGGGCCCCGTGTAGCTGAGTTGGTAGAGCATGGCGCTTGCAATGCCAGGGTTGTAGGTTTGATTCCCACAGGGGGCCAGTATAATATTATATATATTTTTTTATGTATGCACTCACTAACTGTAAGTCACTCTGGATAAGAGCGTCTGCTAAATGACTAAAATGTAAAATGAGATAATTACAAGCATTTAGCGAGCAATGTTTGCAAGTACTTAAAATTAGGGAATGTGGGTCTTTTCACAGAATCAAGAGATGCATGGTTCTCTTGTATGATGAGGTCATTTCAATTAGCCACAAGAGAAACTCAGTAAATGGTTAAAATGAATTAAAAATATTACTAGATATCGTAGACAATAAAGTGTGGTCGGAGCTCTGTTTAAGAAGGGGCATCTCTCCAACTCAATTATGATTTTAGTATTAAGCTGTGTGACAGGCTTTGGGGAATGAAACATGTAGGGTAATAATAGAGAAGACAGGGATAAACCCTCTGTGGAAAAGTCACCCTTAATCTCATTAAACACGTCTCTTTGCTCAGTCTCTTTAGTATTCTGCTCAGTTTGCTCTCGATGGTCCGCAGCCCCACATTACAAGCATGGGAAATAAACCTGGAGATTTTAAAGCATTGTTTACACTACATTACCTATTTGTTTAGCAGACAGACTCATCCACAGAGGCTTAGATGCATGGCTCTGTGATTGATCCTTTGTTTTACAGCTGGGTATTACGGAAGCTACTGGCGCTTAGCACCTTCCTCTGGGGTACCAGAGTGATTGAGGCATGGGCCGGAAAGCTACTGTGGTATTCTAGACCATGACTGGCCATGATGACAGTATGCAGTTGAAACATTTGTCCCACTGGCCCTTTAGAAGAAGCATTGCGTATCATGTGAATGAAGGGGAAGGCTAATATCTGTCAATTACCTTTCTCAAGCTTTACAGACTGCATCTTGCACTATCACTGGGTAGTAGGTACCATAAGACAGGCAGCATGTTAGGCCTGTAATCAGGAGAATGTTATTATTTACCTACAGTATATTCAACCAAGTAAGTGATTGAGAACACATTCTCATGATAAAAAACAAACAGAGGGATAGATGAGAATTGAGTGAGGTGTAAATTTGGAAGGATTGAGTGGCCATAATGGAATGAAACCTAGGTTAGGTACAGTATCTGGTCAGTACACTTTGTGTTTGCACTTATTTGTAAAAAAATATATACACTACTCATTCATTGTAGAATAATAGTGAAGACATCAAAACCATGAAATAACACATATGGAATCATGTAGTAACCAAAATAATATTTTGAATTTGAGATTCAAAAAAAATAGCCACCCTTAGCCTTGATGACAGCTTTGCACACTCTTGTCATTTTCTCAACCAGCTTCATGAGATAGTCACCTGGAATGCATTTCAATTAACAGGTGTGCCTTCTTTATGGAATTTATTTCCTTCTTAATGTGTTTGAGCCAATCAGTTGTGTTATGACAAGGTAGGGGTGGTATACAGAAGATAGCCTGCTAAATTATGTAAATGTAAATGTAAATGTAATAGCCCTATTTGGTAAAAGACCAAGTCCATTTTATGGCAAGAACAGCTCAAATAAGCAAAGAGAAACGACAGTCCATCATTACTTTAAGACATGAAATTTCAATAACTTTTAAAGTTTTGTCAAGTGCAGTCGCAAAAACCATCAAGCGCTATGAAGAAACTGGCTCTCATGCGGACCGCCACAGGAATGGAAGACCCAGAGTTCCCTCTGCTGCAGCCTCAGAAATTGCAGGCCAAATACATGGTTCAGAGTTCAAGTAATAGACACATCTCAACATTTGTTCAGAGGAGACTGTGTGAATTAGGCCTTCATGGTCAAATTGCTGCAAAGAAACCACTACTAAAGGACACCAATAAGAAGAAGAGACTTGCCTTGGCCAAAAAACACGAGTAATGGACATTAGACCGGTGGAAATTTGTCCTTTGGTCTGGAGTCCAAATTGGAGATGTTTGGTTCCAACCGCTGTGTCTTTGTGAGACGCGGTGTGGGTGAACGGATGATCTCTGCATATGTATTTCCCACCGTAAAGCATGGAGGAGGAGGTGTTATGGTGTGGGGGTGCTTTGCTGGTGACACTGTCAGTGATTTACTTAGAATTCAAAGCACACTTAACCAGCATGGCTACCACAGCATTCTGCAGTGATACGCCATCCCATCTGGTTTGGGCTAAATTGGACTATCATTTGTTTTTCAACAGGACAATGACCCAACACACCTCCAGGCTGTGTAAGGGCTATTTTACCAAGAAGGAGAGTGATGGAGTGCTGCATCAGATGACCTGGCCTCCACAATTCCCAGACCTCAACCAAATTGAGATGGTTTGGGATGTGTTGGACCGCAGAGGGAAGGAAAAGCAGCCAACAAGTGCTCAGCATATGTGGGAACTCCTTCAAGACTGTTGGAAAAGCATTCCAGCTGAAGCTGGTTGAGAGAATGCCAAGAGTGTGCAAAGCTGTCATCAAGGCATAGGGTGGCTATTTGAAGAATCTCAAATATAAAATATATTTTGATTTGTTTAACACTTTTTTGGTTAGTACATGATTCCATATGTGTTATTTCATGGTTTTGATGTCATCACTATTATTCTACAATGTAGAGAATAGTACAAATGAAGAAAAACCCTTGAATGAGTAGGTGTTCTAAAACTTCTGACCGGTAGTTTGTATATATATATATATATATATATATATAAATGTAAATAATAATGACCAAAGATAGTCAGGACCCTGGTCATGTCTACTGATGTTGTCTGAATTCCTCTTCTGTTGATGTCAACATGCTGTTATAAAGGTTGAGCACTAGATGGCAGACTTGTTTGTTCAATTCAGGTTACTAACTTTTGAATGAGCAGTGAAGCACAAGTAGACACTATAATAGCTTTTGTTTGCTTTGGTCTATTGTGTGTTCTCATCAAAGATGATGGTCTTTTTTTGGAACCTAAACAGACCGATTGTCCTCAGCCCTTAGATGACTGAGCATCAAACGTGTTCTCTGTGCTAAACCTATATTATTTGCCTAGCCTCACTTGGGCCAGTACACACAGACAAGAGAATGAATGTGTGTGTGCGTTGGCCACTGGGTCTTATGTAACGCCCACAGGTTGCAAGGATAGGGCAGTGCCAATGTAAACTAGAACTGATTACAAAACCATGGAAACGGATCACACGAAACAGAACTACAAATATATAGTTTATTACAGTTATTACTATGTTATTACAGTTTGTCAGTAAAAGAAGGGGTAAACATTTTCACAAATTATTGAGTACTGGAGTCCAACAGATACTAAGTACTGTAGTAGCATTCTTAAAGTACGTATATTGCAGGTAATACACATATTTTTCAAGTGAGTAGGTCACAACACACAGCAGCAGGGGCCGATTCGGATTTAGGACTTTTAAGCGTTTTTTCTTGTACGATTATTCTGGAATTTTTTTAACAATATAAAAAATACACATACCAACGACAACAAACAGATGCACACAAACATCCACAACGTCACCCCTGCCCAGACCAACCTGCTCACTCCCCCATCTCCAGCGCCCGCATCACTCTCCACCACATAGCCTCAAACTGGACCGTTTTGTTTCTCTCCGTCGCCCATGCACATTCAACATTTAGATAATAAAGCATTTGACCTTTCCATTGTCTTAACGATTATTTGATTTCCAGTTTTGACAAGAAAAGTATTGTACAACCCATCGGTTATCTCATTGCACCCTCATATGTCATGTCTTGAAATATGCAGACAGATGTATTAAAAATACATTTACATTGTAATACTTCTAACAGCTAGGTTTCTAACTTTCGTTAACTAATTTTGTTAGTTATGTTCCAACATTCCCTCCATCTTGTGCCAATATAAGTTATTTTTAAGTCTTGGTTCCAATAGTTTATATTTTTTGTTTTCACTTTGTCAATATGGGGTAATGTGTGTAGATGGGTGAGAAACTAATCAATTTAATCCATTTTGAATTCAGGCTGTAACAACAAAATGTGGAATAAGTCACGGGGTATGAATACTTTCTGAAGGCACTGTATTTCCTATTACCAAGTAATTTACGGTTTCTATGCCTTTAGTTTTCCATTCGGACCAATTTATTCTGAAAAGCTATCCAAGGATAGGTCCATAGGGTTCTGTTTTTAGGGACTGATATTGGTTCTTGTAGAATACTTTACATTTTCTTCCATATTGTTTTAGTGTTCTTAACTATGAAGTTGTTAATGTTCTTAGCTTTATCCGTTGAAAATAGACATGTACAAATATTTTGGGGATGAACACATGCATCTTCAATATGTACCCATTGTTCTCTCTTTACTGCATTTAAATATACATTTATACACATACAGTGGAGAGAACAAGTATTTGATGCACTGCCAATTTTGCAGGTTTTCCTACTTACAAAGCATGTAGAGGTCTGTAATTTTTTATCAAAGGTACACTTCAACTGTGAGAGACGGAATCTAAAACAAAAATCCAGAAAATCACATTGTATGATTTTTAAGTAATTAATTTGCATTTTATAGCATGACATAAGTATTTGATACATCAGAAAAGCAGAAATTAATATTTGGTACAGAAACCTTTGTTTGCAATTACAGAGATCATACGTTTCCTGAAGGTCTTGAACAGGTTTGCACACACTGCAGCAGGGATTTTGGCCCACTCCTCCACACAGACCTTCAGGTTTCGGGGCTGTCGCTGGGCAATACGAACATTCAGCTCCCTCCAAAGATTTTCTATTGGGTTCAGGTCTGGAGACTGGCTAGGCCACTCCAGGACCTTGAGATGCTTCTTACGGAGCCACTCCTTAGTTGCCCTGGCTGTGTGTTTCGGGTCGTTGTCATGCTGGAAGACCCAGTAATACTTTGCCCCATGGGTCTCCCGGTCGCGGCCGGCTACGACAGAGCCTGGATTCGAACCATGATCTCTAGTGGCACAGCTAGCACTGTGATGCAGTGTCTTAGACCAATGCGCCACTCGGGAGAATTACTGCAAAGAAACCACTACTAAAGGACACCAATAAAAAGAAGAGACCTGCTTGGGCCAAGAAACACAAGCAATGGACATAAGACTGGTGGAAATTTGTCCTTTGGTCTGGAGTCCAAATTGGAGATTTTTGGTTCCAACCGCTGTGTCTTTGTGAGACGCGGTGTGGGTGAACAGATGATCTCCGCATATGTATTTCCCACCGTAAAGCATGGAGGAGGAGGTGTTATGGTATGGGGGTGCTTTGCTGGTGACACTGTCTGTGATTTATTTAGAATTCAAGTTACACTTAACCAGCATGGCTACCACAGCATTCTGCAGCGATACGCTATCCCATCTGGTCTGGGCTTAGTGGGACTATCATTTGTTTTTCAACAGGACAATGACCCAACACACCTCCAGGCTATTTTTCCAAGAAGGAGAGTGATGGAGTGCTGCATCAGATGACCTGGCCTCCACAATCCCCTGACCTAAACCCAAGGTTGAGATGGTTTGGGATGAGTCGGACCGCAGAGTGAAGGTAAAGCAGCCAACAAGTGCTCAGCATATGTGGGAACTCCTTCAAGACTGTTGGAAAAGCATTCCAGGTAAAGCTGGTTGAGAGAATGCCAAGAGTGTGCAAAGCTGTCATCAAGGCAAAGGGTGGCTATTTGAAGAATCTCAAATATAAAATATATTTTCATTTGTTTAACAATTTTTTGTTTACTACATGATTCTATATGTGTTATTTCATAGTTTATGTTTTCACTTTTATTCTACAATGTAAAACTAAACTAAAATAATGTGAAACCCTTGAATGAGTAGGTGTTCTACAACCTTTGACTGGTAGTCTATATAGTTTAGAAAATATTTCCTTACTTACTTTTTTAAAAAAATCTGCAATTTTGTTTAAGGGCTTGTAAGTAAGCATTTCATGGTAAGATCTACATTTGTTGTATTCGGCGCATGTGACAAATACCATTTTATTTCATCATATGCACAGGGTATCTCAGGGTGAAGTCCACAGGATTCCATGTGAGCTGTGTGTAGGCAGGGAGGGAGGCAGGCAAGGATGAAGAAAGGCATGGATGGAGGGAGACGGATGGAGGAAGACAGGGATGGAGGGAGACAGGGATGGAGGGAGGCATGGATGGAGTGCGGTAGGGAGGCAAAGAGGGAGGCAGGGAGAAAAAGGAGGAGGGAGGCAGGCAGGCAGTGAAGCGGCAGCCCCCGGGTCCTAAGGCACTCTGATGTAACCACACGGCTGCCACCACAGATATACAACCATTAGATCAGCAAAAACAACCTGCTCTGCACTAAACTATAAGCTACAGCATTATTATACACGTGACAAATACCATACAATTGGAATATCACAGACTTATTGCCTTTCGATAAGTTGTGTACTGTTTAATGTTGCCCCCACTACCCCTCCCCAACTCTCCCATGTGTATGCTTGCGTTTGTACATGGAGAGAGAGAATGTTAGTAATCAAATATAACGTAGAAAGTGCAGGAACGGTTCCAAACGTTTTGGTTTACCAATAGCAAATATCATGCATATCCAATTGTAAAAATGAAAGTGTTTGATCAGAGGGCCTCTTTTCCCAGTGGCAGTGTGGCCTAACTGGAAACACGCAAGCGGACTAAGGCAAGGCTCCAATTCCCACGGGAACACAGTGACGTCTCTTCAACCAAATGCTTGTTAAAACTTTTCAAATCTGATAACTTCAGAACAAAATTGTTTAAAAACTTAAAATTGAAAAGTTGTGAGGTTCGATAATGGAAACTCAAAGAGCACATCAGCACAGCATTCCTGCAGGGACAAGCGTGCCTGCAGAATACAACAAAGATTTGATTTGCGTTCCCTCTTCATCTCCACTCAAGTGGATATCTTTCATTAGGAGGGAAATGGGTTGCGATTCACAATATTACCGGTTGGTAATATAGTTTTTCCGGACCAACAGCAATGCTGACAGAGGGTTCTTAACCTCATGCTCTACTCAACTAATACAAATTGCTGTGTTCATTAGAGTCTGTCATAATCAAGTGGGAACTAAGATGCGAACTCCACTGGATTGTTTGTGGAGCATCATAAAGATACAGAGTGTAGTAGTTCATTACTTTATTTCCCCACAGCCTTTCCATCGTTGATCATTTTCTTGTCTGCAGTACTCTTCTGGGCTGATTTTCTCTCTCAATCAGTCGGTACAAAACTAAATGACCTTTTGCTTTAAACTTTATCCGTTTTACTCTTTGTTTGAGTTTCTCTCTCAGTAGGCTACAGTGTGTCTCATTTTTCTCTATTTTTGTTATGTACTGTATGTGACTCACACAGTGTGAGTGCCTCTTTTTGTGTGGATTCTGTTTGTTCCTTGTGTCAGTTTTCATACTCTCCATGTATTATTATTATTGTTTTGCTATGTGAAGAACTACTGTATATTTTTATTCAGTGTCTCTACAGTGTTATGGTTTGTGTTTGTGAGTAGGCATTGTGTTCCCTTTTTTATTTTTATGTGTGTGTATGTATTTGTTTAGTTCCTGTCTCCCTCGGATACTTCACAGCTAATACCTCTAGGCCTGTGTGTTCCTTCACAATCCTCTGTCTCTAAGATTTTACAGACTCCCCCCCCCTGAAAAAAACGTCTCTGCTTTGGCCCAGTCATGTAATCGTAGCCTGCAGCTTTGATGCTATACTCTGCCCAAGTGAGACTATAATTAGTGGGCAGCCTCGTCCTCTTCATCCATAGCAATGCCCCAATCGCTCCCTGCTCTTAGGCTGCCTAATTACAAGGCAGAGATCTGTGTTTATGCAACGTGGTCTCAAAGCAATTCGTATGATTCTGTATGCAAATCTGTGACACTCCATTTAGTATGATATGTTACATTACGCTAGGTTACATTATGAATGGAATAACGGTCGTACAATATCATACGAATTAGAGTACGTATAGTATCATACAGATTACTTTATCATACAATAGCATACAAATTCGATGATGTACAGTGAACAAAATATAAACATGCAACAATTTAAAAGATTTTTACTGAGTTACAGTTCATATAATAAATTAATTAAGCCCTAATCTATAGATTTCACATGACTGGGAATACAGATATGCATCTGTTGGTCACAGATACCTTAACAAAATGGTATGGGCGTGGATCAGAAAACCAGTCAGTGTCTGGTGTGACCACCATTTGCCTCAAGCAGCTCGACACATCTTGGCATAGAGTTGATCAGGCTGTTGATTGTGGCCTGTGGAATGTTGTCCCACTCCTCTTCAGTGGCTGTGTGAAGTTGCTGGATATTGGTGGGAACTGGAACAAGCTGTTGTACACGTCGATCCAGAGCATCCCAAACATGCTCAATGGGTGACAGGTCTGGTGAGTATGCATGGGCGTGCATTATTATTCTGAAACATGAGATGATGGCGGCAGATGAATGGCACGACAATGGGCCTCAGGATCTCGTCATTGTATCTGGCAATTCAAATTGCCTTTGATAAAATGCAATTGTGTTCGTTGTCCGTCGCTTATGCCTGCCCATACCATAACCCCACCGCCACCATGGGGCACTCTGTTCACAACGTTGACATCAGTAAACCGCCCACCCACACGCCGCCATGCACACTGTCTGCCATCTGCCCGGTATAGTTGAAACTGGGATTCATCTGTGAAGAGCACACTTTTCCAGCGTGCCAGTGGCCATCGAAGGTGAGCATTTGCCCACTGAAGTCGGTTCAAAACCCTGGTGAGGATGACGAGCACGCAGATGAGCTTCCCTGAGATGGTTTCTGACAGTTTGTGTAGAAATTATTTGGTTGTGCAAACCCACAGTTTCATCAGCTGTCCGGGTGGCTGGTCTCAGACAATCCCGCAGGTGAAGAAGCCGGATGTGGAGGTCCTGGGCTGGCATGATTATACGTGGTCTGCGGTTGTGAGGCCAGTTGGACGTACTGCCAAATTCTCTAAAATGACATTGGAGGCGGTTTATGGTAGAGAAATTAATATTAAATGATCTGGCAGCAGCTCTGGTGGACATTCCTGCAGTCAGCATGCCAATTGCACGCTCCCTCAAAACTTGCGACATCTGTGGCATTGTGTTGTGTGACAAAACTGCACATTTTAGAGTGGCCCTTTATTGTCCCCTGCACCTGTGTAATGATCATGCTGTTTAATCCGTTTCATTGATATGCCACACCTGTCCGGTGGATGGATTATTTATTTATTTTTATTTTTTTGGTAGTAGATCAGCTTTTAAGGAGATATCCCTATTTTTCTCCCACACTGTGGAAGCTTGACGAATTACAACAATAGTTAGGCTATTTTCAAACAACTCTCCACCCTCCCCTCCCCCTTTCTCAACAAGCCTAGAGTCACTCCCTCTTTGCATGCTCTCTCCCTTTCATTCTAAAACGTGTGGATTTGTTTACATAGGCATTGCTAGCTAGCCAGCCATTTCATACAGCTACAGCAGCAGTCTACTAGCTAACCATTGGACACACAGAATGTTGAGTGATGAGGTGAACTATAACGTTAAACTCCAAAAAGTATTTGTATTGTAATACCATATGGCAACGTTGCACAATTTGTCAAGTTTCTGTGATGTGTTCTGTCGGTTCCCTTGCTAGCCTTGCTAACATTTGCTAAACCAAAGCTAGATTGACACAATTGCAGCTACAGCTAGCTACAATAGTTTCAACCTTGTGAAATTGAAATAGCCAATGTATTTTGTAATAGCCAATTTATGTAAGAAAGTATTTCACATAGCTAGATGTTAGATATCCTGCTAATGTCATTCATTGTATGCACAGGTTGCATTGGACAATGTTGATGGCAGTCCAACTAGCAGGGCAAGAGGCAGGGGTAGAGGGAGAGCCAGGGGCAGAGGACAGACAGGCAGAGGACAGACAGGCAGAGGACAGACAGGCAGAGGCAGGCAGCAGAGAGACAGAAATGAGGATGAGGAGAGGCTTTTTGCTCCCCGACTTGATAGAATGGCTGCCACACAGGTTTGTATTGTGTTGAAAATGCCTATAAATGTAACAAAAATAAAGTATTTTTGCTTGAATAGTTTGTGTATGAACAGAATAATTGGTGGCTGAATACATTTTGGTTTTTGGTATTTCTCCACACATACTACATTCAAGTGTATTTCTCCACACATACTACTTTCAATAGAAACATTTTGCAATAGAAAGTAGTGTTTGAATTGGCTTTGAATTAATCGTAGACCTTGACCATACACATGAGAAATACCTTTAGTGGCGTGTAGAGAGAAATATCACATTCTGCCTTACTGATAATAGGCTATGAGTGCATATGTTCATTCAGGAATTACTCCTCATGGATCTGGATGATGCAGACAACAGGGAGGTGGTGAGGCTGATGCTTCAGTGAGAGCCAGGGTTGGTTTTTGATGTCCTAGAGATTTACCGGCGGCGGAATGGTGAGCCACCACCTGCACATGTACCAGGTGCACCTGTGGCAACTGCAGGGAGATGCCTACAGACAGAGAGAGGAAGTGTTGCGGTCAGAGACCAGACCTCTGTGTAAGCCAGCTGCCACATTTTGCCCATTATTGCCTAGGCAACAGGTATTTACGTTTGCACAAGTGGTATAGGGTTGACGTGTTGGCAGTGGCTGATGCAGCAGAGCCTGGAGATGACGCCTGTGAGCACCGGCATGCTGCCTACACACCGTTTGTGATGTGTCTGCATGGTGCCCTTGGTGCAGGAAACCGAGTTGTCATCCCCAGTTGCTGTGTTTGGAGAATCTGTGAACTTTCCCTGATCCCCATTCACAGTACACTGGGTTCCACCCTGGGCGCTAGGATTCTCCAAGCGTGTTGCATGATGACATACTAGTGTTATGCCCAAAGAGTGTCCGTTGCCAGACAGTTATTGGCATGACATTAGTATGGCATCATGTCACTTGCTGTGAACAGAACACAACCTCTCTCTCAGTTTGCATTCTCCGCACACAAACACCTGCCAGGTGCATGTTAAGGACATCAAAACCCTTCTTACTGGCACATCATGTCATATCAAAGATTCTAAAGGTTGTTAGTTTATTTCTCACCCAAAAGTGTCATCACTGCACTTTCTCCCGGCACAACAAAGTTTAAATGGGAAAATGTCAGATTTTATTTATACATCTGAAAGTGTACTTGAATAAATAATAATTTTTCATTAGTTTGTTTGCATATTTGTTTTTTTATGGATATAAAGTTTCAAAGGTACAATTTTACACAATGTTTATCTATATTGAAAATTGGTTACCATTGACATAATAATACGGTTCAAATGTCACCCTCAAAACAACAGTTAATGCCAATGACTTGTGCCAGGTCTACGCAGGTAAATGGTAACTTACTCCAAGCCTTGCTACTCAAGGAGTCATGGGATGTCCAGTGAAATAATTATTAGGTTATGGTACCGATATTCCAGAGGAGTTTGGGATTTAAAACACATAACATCCCCTTGACAAATTAACTCAATGACATATTTAAAGTGGTAACCAGCGAGTCGTCCATGACCCCAGGCTTCCCCCCACTTCTTGTGTTGTTTATACAGTGCCTTCGGAAAGTATTCAGACCCCTTCACTTGTCCCACATTTTGTTAGGTTACAGCCTTATTCTAAAATTGATTAAATAGTCCCCCCCCCCCCATCAATCTACACACAATACCCCATAATGACAAAGCAAAACTGATTTTTTGAAATGTTTGCTAATTTATTAAGAAATAAAAAAAGGTAATATCACATTTACATAAGTATTCAGACCCTTTACTCAATACTTTGTTGAAGCACCTTTGGCAGTGATTACAGCCTTGAGTCTTCATGGGTATGACGCTACAAGCTTGG
The DNA here is from genome assembly GCF_020615455.1 of Coregonus clupeaformis. NCBI lineage: Eukaryota > Metazoa > Chordata > Actinopteri > Salmoniformes > Salmonidae > Coregonus > Coregonus clupeaformis. The sequence goes on along the minus strand of NC_059218.1, from coordinate 22,030,049 downwards.
CACACCTGTATTTGAGGAGTTTCTCCCATTCTTCTCTGCAGCGCCGGAGAAGATGGCTGCCGTTTTACAGCCCTCTAACCAATTGTACTATTATGTGTGTTTTTCCGCGTTATTTGTAATTTATTTTGTACATAATGTTTCTGCCATCGTCTCTTATAACCAAAAAGAGCTTCTGGATATCAGGACAGCGATTACTCACCTCGTATTGGACGAAGATTTTTTCTTCAACGAGGTGGCCGCGAAGGATATCATACAGACACCCGACAAGGCCCAAATCCCCGTCATTCGCGTGAGGAAGAGACGGAGATATCGTGGACGTAGATCGGGGTGCCTTGTAAGGATCCGACGGCGAGCGAGTAAACTGCCTCTTCCATCAATCCTATTAGCCAATCTTCAATCATTGGATAACAAATTGGATGACCTAAGATTACGGTTATCCTACCAACGGGACATTAAAAACTGTAATATCTTATGTTTCACCGAGTCGTGGCTGAGCAGCGACATGGATAACATACAGCTAGCGGGCTATACGCTACATCGGCAGGATAGAACGGCTGACTCCGGTAAGACAAGGGGTGGCGGTCTGTGTATATTTGTAAACAACAGCTGGTGCACAAAATCAAATACTAAGGAAGTCTTGAGGTTTTGCTCGCCTGAGGTAGAGTATCTTATGATAAGCTGTAGACCACACTATTTACCAAGAGAGTTTTCATCTATATTTTTCATAGCTATCTGTTTACCACAACAAACCAATGCTGGCATTAAGATTGCACTGAATGAGTTGTACAAGGCCATAAATCAACAGGAAAACGCTCATCCAGATGCAGCGCTCCTAGTGGCCGGGGACTTTAATGCAGGGAAACTTAAATCCGTTCTACCTAATTTCTACCAGCATGTTAAATGTGCAACCAGAGGAAAAAAAACTCTAGACCACCTTTACTCCACACACAGAGACGCATACAAAGCTCTCCCTCGCCCTCCATTTGGCAAATCTGACCATAACTCTATCCTCCTGATTCCTGCTTATAAGCAAAAACTAAAGCAGGAAGCACCAGTGACTCGGTTAATAAAAAAGTGGTCAGATGACGCAGATGCTAAGCTACAGGACTGTTTTGCTAGCACAGACTGGAACATGTTCCGGGATTCTTCAGACAGCATTGAGGAGTACACCACATCAGTCACTGGCTTCATCAATAAGTGCATCGATGATGTCATCCCCACAGTGACCATACGTACATACCCCAACCAGAAGCCATGGATTACAGGAAACATCCGCACTGAGCTAAAGGGTAGAGCTGCCGCTTTCAAGGAACGGGACTCTAACCCGGACGCTTATAAGAAATCCCGCTATGCCCTCCGACGAACCATCAAACAGGCAAATAGTCAATACAGGACTAAGATTGAATCGTACTACACTGGCTCTGACGCTCGTCGGATGTCCACATCACCAACGAACTATCATGGTCCAAACACACCAAGACAGTCGTGAAGAGGGCACGACAAAGCCTATTCCCCCTCAGGAGACTGAAAAGATTTGGCATGGGTCCTCAGATCCTCAAAAAATTCTACAGCTGCACCATCGAGAGCATTCTGACTGGTTGCATCACCGCCTGGTATGGCAACTGCTTGGCCTCCGACCACAAGGCACTACAGAGAGTAGTGCGTACGGCCCAGTACATCACTGGGGCCAAGCTTCCTGCCATCTAGGACCTCTATACCAGGCGGTGTCAGAGGAAGGCCCTCAAAATTGTCAAAGACTCCAGCCACCCTAGTCATAGACTGTTCTCTCTGCTACCGCATGGCAAGCGGTACCGGAGTGCCAAGTCTAGGTCCAAAAGGCTTCTTAACAGCTTCTACCCCCAAGCCATAAGACTCCTGAACAGCTAATCATGGCTACCCGGACTATTTGCACTGCCCCCCCCACCCCATCCTTTTTATTCTGCTGCTACTCTGTTAATTATTTATGCATAGTCACTTTAACTCTACCCACATGTACATATTACTTCAACTACCTCAACTAGCCGGTGCCCCCGCACATTGACTCTGCACCGGTACCCCCCTGTATATATAGCCTCCCTACTGTTATTTTATTTTACTTCTGCTCTTTTTTTTCTCAACACTTTTTTGTTGTTGTTTTATTTTTACTTTTTTTGTTAAAAATAAATGCACTGTTGGTTAAGGGCTGTAAGTAAGCATTTCACTGTAATGTCTGCACCTGTTGTTTTCGGCGCATGTGACCAATAACATGTGATTTGATTTGATTTGAGATCCTCTCAAGCTTTGTCAGGTTGGATGGGGACCGTTGCTGCACAGCTATTTTAAGGTTTCTCCAGAGATGTTCGATCGGGTTCAAGTCCGAGCTCTGGTTGGGCCACTCAAGGACAGTGGCGGCTCCTGAAAAAATTCTCAGGAGGGGCAATTTTTCTGATGATTTAGGTGACCTACACACATTTTAAAAAAGATATGTCCAGCAACAACATGAAGACAGGGGCAGCATATAAGTCAATACCAGAAGCATTTATTGACTGATCTGGGGAGATGGATTCCAGTTTCTGTGACAGATTATAAATAATCTCTGATGCCTTTGTTATATTAGCTTTTGGTTGAATGTACTGTCGTAGTAAATATATAATGTTATAGCTTGGTCTGACTAAAATCTTGTGCATGACCCATTTTGTGTTGGGCGTTTGTTTTCAATCAATGCTGTTCCTATCCTATAACAATGGACAAAAGAGTCCTATCTTGTCAGCCTTGTCAGCAGGTGGCCAAGGACAACACCCACGCCATAGGTCTCTCAGTTCTTCCAACTCACGAGTTCTTGCTCTGAGGACACACACACACACACACACACACATCATCACTGATAACACACACACACACACACATCATCACTGTTAAACACACACACACACACACACATCATCACTGTTAAACACACACACACACACACACACAAAAATCCCCTCTCTTTAGGCTGAACATTTGAAGACAGAGAACCCGACTCAGAGCCAATGCAACAGTGGAGGGGACCTCGCCCAACTCATCAGGACCAATCAGAAGATCAGAACTACTAGATTCAACCTACATCATTTATTGTATAAAATGTCAGCACACAATGTTTTCGGGGCTCTCTTCAGATAGCTCCCTAAGAGTTTGACGAACGAGTCCGTGCACGCGATTCCAGATATCTTTACCTCTGAATAAACTGCCTTTATTATACCATATCCACCCTGTCCAAAGTCTCTACTTGGTCTCAGTTCTCCAGTAAACTTGTGATTATCAACAGTACACAACGGTAACAAACAATTGGGGGAACTCACGGGGCAGATAGTAAGGTCACAGTGACACAGAAAGCAGTTCAATGTCGGGGGCCTCGGGGGTACAGAGTCGCTCTCTTACCAGGATCGATTTTTCCCTGTGACTGTCAGATCGAGGTCCGCTCCGACCAGGGTGAAGCCGGCCGGCTCCACTTCTCTGTCCGGGACTCTGTCATCCAGCCAAGTCTCCCAGCTGTATTGGATTCTTCTGCCAGCAACGTTTTCATTATTTAGTCCGTTCGTAGCGGGTATGTACACGATCAACAAGATCAGTCCAAAACCCACCACTCGAAATCCATGGTTGGCAGAATGTTTGTAAACTAAGTGTACAAATTAAAAACATAAAATAACGCCACTAAGTGTACAAATTAAAAACATAAAATAACGCCACACTGCAGGTCGCAAAGAGACGCTGCTAGCCGCTATTTGCTTAGTTACGTTCATGGTTACGTCACGTATGACGAAAGCGCGTAAGTGCAAGCCCACAGACACCCATAGAGAATGTATTGAAAGCTTTGAAATTTGAAAAAAAATAGATTTTACATGACAGGCTATGAGAGACTTCTGGGCGATTTTCAACCTGACTGAAATCGCCCAAAAACGGGCGGGGCCATTTGAAGCACGACTTTAGCCTGATTTGACATTTAGTGGCAGTCAGATCAGATTACAACACTGATAACTACTGTTGCCGTGATATAATTGATTAGAAAAAAAATCCCTTCCTTTTCCCGTTTGGCAGTGCGTCGCCCATATCGCCCTATTGAACAGGCCGTCCCTGCTCAAGGACATTCCTGCGTTGTCTTGGCTGTGTGCTTAGGGTCGTTGTCCTGTTGGAAGGTGAACCGTCACCCCAGTCGGAGGTCCTAGGCGTTCTGGAGCAGGTTTTCATCAAGGATCTCTCTGTACTTTGCTCTTGTTAATCTTTCGCTCGATCCTGACTACTCTCCCAGTCCCTACTGCTGAAAAACATCCCCACAGCATGATGCTGCCACCACCGTGTTTCACCGTAGGGATGGTGCCAGGTTTCCTCCAGACATGATGCTTGGCATTCAGGCCAAAGAGTTCAATATTGGTTTCATTAGACCAGATAATCTTGTTTCTCATGGTCTGAGAGTCCTTTAGGTGCCTTTTGGCAAACTCCAAGAGGGCTGTCTGGCCACTCTACTATAAAGGCCTAATGGCTGGAGTGCTGCAGAGATGGTTGTCCATCTGGAAGGTTCTCCCATCTCCACAGAGGAACTCTGGACCTCTGTCAGAGTGACCATCGGGTTCTTGGTCACCTCCCTGACCAAGGCCCTTCTCCCCCGATTGCTCAGTTTGGCCGGCCGGCCAGTTCTAGGAAGAGTCTTGGTGGTTCCAACCTTCTTCCATTTAAGAATGATGGAGGCCACTGTGTTCTTAGGGACATTCAATGCTGCAGAAATGTTTTGGCACTCTTCCCCAGATCTGTGCCTCGACACAATCCTGTCTCGGAGCTCTACGGACAATTACTTCGACCTCATGGCTTGGTTTTTGCTCTGACATGCACTGTCAACTGTGGGACCTTATGTAGACAGGTGTGTGCCTTTCCAAATCATGTCCAATCAATTGAATTTACCACAGGTGGACTCTAATCCAGTTCTCAAGGATGATCAATGGAAACAGGATGCACCTGAGCTCAATTATCGAGTCTCATAGCAAAGGGAAGGGAAAGGGGGATACCTAGTCCGTTGTACAACTGAATGCATTCAACTGAAATGTGTTTTCCGCATTTAACCCAACCGCTCTGAATCAGAGAGGTGCGGGGGGCTGCCTTAATGGACATCCATGTCATCGGCGCCCCGGAACAAAGGGTCTGAATACTTATGCAAATTATGTATTTCTGTTTTTTATTTTTTATACATTTGCCAAAAAAAAAGAAACCTGTTTTCGCTTCATCATTATGGGATATTGTGTGTAGATTGCTGAACAAATTGTTTTATTGAATCCCTTTTATAGTAAGGCTGTAACGTAAATTATTTTTTGAAAATGTCAAGGGGTCTGAATACTTTCCGAAGGCGCTGTATATACAATCTATGGTTGTGAGAGAGTGGGAGAGCGCATATATGCGAGAGAGTGCGCTTGGGCATGAGGGAAGGAAGGGAAAGGGAAGGGAAAGGGTGATATCTAGTCAGTTGTACAACTGAATGCATTCAACTGAAATGTGTCTTCAACATTTAACCCAACCCCTCTGAATCAGAGAGGTGTGGAGGGCTGCCTTTATCAACATCCACGTCTTCTGCGCCCGGTGAACAGTGGGTTAACTGCCTTGCTAAAGGGGCAGAACGACCGATTTTTACCTTGTCAGCTCGGGAGCGCTCATGAAACAGCAGAGTAGTCAGCTGCTATCTAGTTGTACATAAACAGTTGTGGTTGCAGGGCAACGTTTTTTTAGAAATGTTCTACTGAACAAGCATCATCATCATTAGTATTGGATCTATATCAACTCGACCCGAAAAGAGAAGTAAGAAAAAGCGGTAAGTGTTGGGTTTTGTTCAAAATTAAATAACAAAAGAAGTGCATCCTGGGAGTCGCAGACAACTCGTTGATTTCAGCGTTAAGGAGTAATGATGCAATGTGAACATGATCAAACTTAAGTTAACCCTTAGCTACCAAGAAAAATTGAAAACTGAAAAATGGCTAAAACAGAAACTCAGAATATAACCCGATCAAAAACACCTATGACCCAGAAACTTGTCACTTGTCACCTAATTTACAGTACCAGTCAAAAGTTTGGACGTTCAAGGGTTTTTCTTTATTTTTACTATTTTCTACATTGTAGAATAATAGTGAAGACATCAGAACTATAAAACAAACACATACGGAATCATGTAGTAACCAAAAAAGTGTTAAATAAATCAAAATATATTTTATATTCGAGATTCTTCAAAGTAGCCACCCTTTGCCTTGAGGACAGCTTTGCGCACTCTTGGCATTCTCTCAAACAGCTTCATGAGGTAGTCACCTGGAATTCATTTCAATTAACAGGTGTGCTTTCTTAAAAGCTAATTTGTGGAATTTATTTCCTTCTTAATGCGTTTGAGCCAATCAGTTGTGTTGTGACAAGGTAAGGGTGGTATACAGAAGATAGCCCTATTTGGTAAAATACCAAGTCCATATTATGTCAAGAACAGCTCAAATAAGCAAAGAGAAATGACAGTCCATCAATACTTTAAGACATGAAGGTTAGTCAATCCGGAACATTTCAAGAACTTTGAACGTTTCTTCAAGTGCAGTCGCAAAAACAATCAAGCGTTATGATGAAACTGACTCTCATGAGGACCGCCACAGGAAAGGAAGACCCAGAGTTACCTCTGCTGCAGAGGATAAGTTCATTAAAGTTAAATGCACCTCAGAAATTGCAGCCCAAATAAATGCTTCACAGAGTTCAAGTAACAGACACATCTCAACATCAACTGTTCAGATGAGTCTGTGTGAATTGCTGCAAAGAAACCACTACTAAAGGACACCAATAATAAGAAGAGACTTGCTTGAGCCAATGGACACTTGACTGGTGGAAATCTATCCTTTGGCCTGATGAGTCCAAATTTGAGATTTTTGGTTCCAACCGCCGTGTCTTTGTGAGAAGCAGAGTAGGTGAATGGATGATCTCCGCATGTGTGGTTCCCACCGTGAAGCATGGAGGAGGAGGTGTGATGGTGTGGGGGTGCTTTGTTGGTGACACTGATTTATTTAGAATTCAGGGCACATTTAACCAGCATGGCTACCACAGCATTATGCAGCGATATGCTATCCCATCTGGTTTGCGCTTAGTAGGACTATCATTTGTTTTTCAACAGAACAATGAACTAAAACACACCTCCAAGCTGTGTAAGAGCTATTTGACCAAGGAGAGTGATGGAGTGCTGCATCAGATGACCTGGCCTACACAATCACCCGACCTCAACCCAATTGGCATGAGTTGGACAGCAGAGTGAAGGAAAAGCAGCCAACAAGTGCTCAGCAAATGTGGGAACTCCTTCAAGACTGTTGGAAAAGCATTCCAGCTGAAGCTGGTTGAGAGAATGCCAAGAGTCTGCAAAGCTGTCATCAAGGCAAAGAGTGGCTACTTTGAAGAATATCGAATGTAAAATATGTTTTGATTTGTTTAACACTTTTTTGGTTACATGATTCCATATGTGTTATTTCATAGTTGTGATGTCTTCACTATTATTCTACAATGTAAAATAGAAAAAATAAAGAAAAACCCTTGATTGAGTAGGTGTGTCCAACATTTTGACTGGTACTGTATACCCATCGAGACAGGTAGATCACCATGAACACAGGGATGGGAGGATTAGAGGAGGGTAAAGAGGCCAACAATATATTTTAATAGAGCTTTGGCAGAGAGGTGGTCCGGGTAAGACAACACAGCATAGATGCATCTAGCTGTGTAAAGACCTCTATAGATTGTCGTCACATGATCACTATCACTTTTCAGGAGAAGACCCAGATGCAGACAGTGTCGAAGTAACAAAGTGAATTACAAAAACAGGGGGCAGTCAAACGACAGGTCAAGGGCAGGCAGAGGTCAGTAATCCAGATCAGAGTCCAAAAGGTACAGAACGGCAGGCAGTCTCAGAGTCAGGGCAGGCAGAGGTCAATAATCCAGGGTGGTGTAACAAGGTACAGAACAGCAGGTAGGCTCAGGGTCAGGGCAGGCAGAATGTCAAAACCGGGAAAACTAGAAAACATGAACTTAAGAAAGACAGGAGCAAGTGGAAAAACGCTGGTAGGCTTGACGAAACAAAATTAACTGGCAACAGACAAAACAGAGAACACCGGTATAAATACACTGGGGATAATGGGGAAGATGGGTGACACCTGGAGGGGGCTGGAGACAATCACAAAGATAGGTGAAACAGATCAGGGTGTGACAGTACACCCACCTCTAAGGGCGCCACTTGGTGTCCTACCTGGGCGCATACCTGGTTGACCGGGGTGCCGGCGTTGAAACTCAGCAATGTGGCCTGGGTCCAGAATGTCCCTAACGGGGACCCAGCACCTCTCCTACGGGCCATAACCCTCCCAGTCAACCAGGTACTGGAATCCCTTGCCCCGAGGTCGAACCTTCAGGAGACACCTCACCGTGTACGCCGGTTGGCCGTCGATGAGATGGGGGAGAGGGGTGTGCCTGGAAACAGGAGACAAAGGGCTGTGAGACATGGGTTTGATCCTAGACACATGAAAAGTGGGATGTATACGGAGGGTTCGGGGCAACAGAAGACGAACAGCAGAGGGGCTAATGATCTTGGAGATGGGGAAAGAGCCGATAAACCACGGGTGGACAGCCATACCTTCTGCCCGAGACAATACCGGGGTGCTGGGGTCCGGTGGCGGTCCGCTTGTCGTCAATACCTGGAGGTGATCTTGAGAAGAGCCGACCGGGCTCTCCTCCAGGTATGATGACAGCGGCGGACAAACATCTGGGCCGAGGGTATGCCGACCTCTTCCTCTTGCTCCGGGAAGAGCGGGGGCTGATAACCCAGGGAACACTCAAAGGGCGAAAGACCCAGGGCAGAGCAGGGAAGGGTGTTGCGGGCGTATTTGACCCACACTAGCTGCTGGCTCCAGGTGGTGGGGTTGGCAGAAACCAGGCAGTGCAGAGTCGTCTCCAGGTCTTGGTTGGCTCGCTCCGACTGGCCGTTGGACTGAGGGTGAAATCCGAAGGACAGGCTGGCCGACGACCCAATGAGTGTGCAGAACGCCTTCCAGAACCGGGACGCGAACTGAGGACCCTGGTCAGAGACAATGTCCACTGGGAGTCCATGGATCCGGAAGACATCCTGCACCATGAGCTGGGCCGTCTCTTTCACGGATGGTAGCTTCGGGAGAGGAATGAAGTGTGCGGCTTTGGAAAACCTTTCCACAACTGTCAGGATGGCGGTGTTGCCATCAGACAGGGAAAGACCTGTGACAAAGTCCAGGGATATGTGAGACCAGGGACAGTGAGGAACAGGCAGAGGTTGGAGACCAGCCGGAACTTGCCGAGGAGTCTTGTTCTGCGCTCAGATCGTGCAGGAGGCAACGAACACGGAAACGTCAGGAACCATGGTAGGCTACCAAAAACATTGTTGCACAAAGGCCAGGGTCCGGCAGAAGCCCGGGTGGCAGGCAAGCCTGGAGGAGTTGGCCCACTCCAGGACCAAGGAGAGGACAGCGTCAGGAACAAACATCCGGTTATCTGGGCCCCCCTCCCTCCGGGGTTTGGCTGGGAACGCTGCGCCTCCCGGACCTGCTTCCCTATTCCCCAACTGAGTGCCGTCGCCAAGCACGAGGTGGGAAGGATGTTCTCGGATTCCAGGGGTGTAGTAGCGGGGCTATACCGGCGTGATAGCACATCTGGCTTGACATTCTTGCATCCCGGTCGGTATGAGAGGGAGAAGTTGAACCGGGTGAAAAGCAGGGCCCACCTAGCTTGCCTGGAATTGAGACGCTCGGCGGTGAGGAGATATTCCAAGTTCTTGTGGTCTGTCCACACAGTGAATGGATGTTCCACCCCCTCCAGCCAGTGCCTCCACTCCTCCAACGCCATCTACCCCCGCGAGAAGCTCACAATTCCCAACATCGTAATTCCTCTCCGTGGTGTTGAGGCAATGGGAGAAGAAGGCACAGGGATGTAACTTGAGGTCCAGGGCCGAACGCTGGGACAGGACCGCGCCCACTCCGACATCCAAAGCACTGGCCTCCACCACTAACTGGCGGGACGGGTCAGGATGAACCAAAATGGGAGCAGTGGTGAAACGGTGTTTGAGGTCCCGGAACGCCCGGTCAGCAGCTGGGGACCAGGTGAACGGAACCTTGGGAGAGGTGAGTGCAGACAGGGGGAAGCCAGTGTGCTGTAACCCCGGATAAAGCGGCGCTAAATGCTGGAGAATCCCAGGAAACGTTGCAGCTGGACGTAGGCTGGGGCCAATCCACCACTGCTCTCACCTTCCCGCGATCCATCTGTACACTCTCTGTAGCGATGATGTAGCCCAGGAAGGGGATGGTGGACCGAGGAAATTAGCATTTCTCCGCTTTCACAAAAAGCTGGTTCTCCAGGAGGCGTTGGAGGACCTGTCGGACGTGGAGCATGTGATCTTGAGCGAGAGAAGACAAGGATGTCGTCGAGGTAGACTAAGACGAACCGGTTCATGTCGCAGAGAACATCATTAACGAGGGCCTGGAACACAGCTGGAGCATTGGTAAGGCCAAATGGCATGACCAGATACACGTAGTGACCACTGGCCGTGTTGAAGGCAGTCTTCCACTCATCCCCCTTCCGAATCTGCACCAGGTGGTAGGCGTTCCGTAGGTCCAGCTCGGAGAACACGTTGGCCCCCTGGAGCGGCACGAAGGTCAAGGAGATGAGTGGTAGCGGGTAGCGGATCTTCACCGTGATGTCGTTGAGGCCCCGGTAGTCGATGTCCTTCTCCACAAAGAAGAACCCTGCGCCGGCAGGGGAGGCAGAAGGACGGATGAACCTGGCAGCTAGGGAGTCCTCAATGTAGGTCTGCATAGGTATCTGGACGCGACAGCGAGTACAGTCATCCCCGGGGCAGAGTGGTGCCTGGGACAAGGTTGATTCCGCAGTGGTAGGGTCGGTGCGGCAGGAAGCGAAGTGGCACGGGCCTTACTGAACACCTCCCAGAGTTCCTGGTACTCCGCGGGAATGGCTGAGTGGTCCGAGGCAACTTCCGAGCCCCCAGGAAGACGTCCTGTGGAAGGCTGCGCTGACTTCAGGCAATGAGCGTGGCAGAACGGGCTCCTGCCCATGATATTACCAGTAGACCAGTCAATAAAGGGGTTGTGTCGCTGGAGCCAAGAGAAACCCAATACCACGGGAACCTGAGGAGACTTAATTAGCAGGAATTGGATCGTCTCGCTGTGGTTCCCTGATACTCGTAGGTAGATGGGGGTGGTATTGTAGGTGACCCGGCCTATAGAGCACCCATCCAGCGCTCTAACACCCATGGGAATGGAGAGGGGCTGAGTGTGGATGCCCAGCTTGGTCGCCAGGGTAGCGTCCGTAAAGCTCTCATCGGACCCAGAGTCGATGAGTACATGGAGAGATTTCGACTGGTTCCCCCACAGCAAGATGGCATGAAAGGGGGTGCGAGTAAGGGGAGAGGAAAAGTTATCTGTATGGCCCACCAGAGTACTCGCTCCTACCGGTGAGCCTGGTCTTTTAGTGGACAGGTGGACACAAAATGACCAGTAGTCCCGCAATACAGGCAACTCTTTGTGTGAAGCCTGCATTGCCGTTCGGCTGGAGACAGCCTAGCTCTGCCTAGTTGCTTCGGCTCGGGAAGAGGTGAATCGGCAGACTTCGGAGACTCTCGGGGGGAACTCAGGTAGCCTCGGGTTCTCTCGGCAACGGAGCCGTTGGGGACTTCTGGGATGCCTCGACGGCGAGGTGGAATCCTTGGGCGGGCAAGTGGAATCGGACTTTCTCTCCTTCCTTTGTCAGTGTGTGTGGCCTGGTGCATGGAGAAAGTGCGGTATCAGTTTTGGGGTTGGGACTGGGAGACAGGCAGGGAGGTCTCTCCCTAGTTGCTTGATAGTGGAGGGTTCAGAGGGGTCTTTAGAGAGGTCCAGCAGCAGGGGTCTTGGTCCATCAGGCCCTTTACCATCAATCTTGAGATGTATTCCAACAGATAAGTCAGAAAAAATAGAATTGTTACTATGAGGGGCAAACAATTCTGTAGTGCATAAACTAAATGAAACCGCTTTTCCAAATCCTGTCATTGTAATGTACTTGGTGTAAAACGGTTTGTATGGGTCATTACCTGGGTTTCTCACAGTGTTGCTGAGCTGGAGGAGGTTTCTGGAGCTCCTGCATGGTCTCGAATGAGGAATGTGGAGGTTTGATTTACCGATACCGTGAAATTATAAAAAGACAACTATTAATTGACTGCATAGGAATCATCTCCTACAGGCTTTGTCATAACTCACTCTGAGGTCTGATGCAATTCTACCTGATATTCCTGCCTTCATAGTTTTACTTACCTAGGCCTCTTCTCACTTGTGATTGTTGGTGGAGGAATAGGGGGTAGGAGTCCAAGCCTTCTAGGGTCTTCGGGCCTTAGGGTTCTTCTCCTTGGCATCCTGCCACCAGATTCCAACCGCTTCCTCAAAATCTTGCATTGGAGGTCCAGAATGTATCCATATGTCTTCTTAGTCTTTAGTGAGTAGACACCCCAAAGTTTAGCAATTGTTTTATACAGTCTTCTGTAGCTATAAACCAACATAATTTGAGAGTATGCATTCTGTTATAAAATATAAAAATTTTACTTTCAATGACAATTAGTAAGGTCACAGATCTCTATGAAATTGAAAAGATTGAAATTGGATAAGGACGCGCACAGTTGCGTCTCTGATGTGTCTATCTTCACTTGTAGCCTGTGAAAAAGACCCGATCACGTGGCAGAGAGCCATGTGAGTCAGAGAACCATGTGAGTGAGAGGTGCTTCGGCACGCAGCCGGGAGAAGGGAATTATAATTATTATATTCAGCCACAGAAGGCATGGATTTTTTTGGGGGAAGCCAAACGCTAAATGTTTTTATGTTAATTAACAGTCAATTACCGTGAGACGGGCAGTTATTTGCTTGACAATCACGGCTGACAAAATTTCATGACTGACACAGCCATAGTAATGCAGAATGGACCATTACCTGTAACCAATTGTTAAATAGGGGGAAGGATTCTTGAGAAAATATGTAACCCACCTGAAATTCAGGTATTTATGAAGATGCTTCAGCCACCTTGTGTTGAGGAAGATGTCTGTGAGAGCCTGATGGGGTGGAGAGCACTTTTTAAAAATCTATTCCTTGGTGTGGTTGTCCCCAGGCAGTCATGTTCACAATGTCCCAGTGTCCATGTGTGTTCATTCACCACATGGTGAATAACACCTCTCCACAGATCCTGAAACATACAATCGCAATAAATCCATAAAAATAAATATGTGTCATTCCCCACTTTGCCTATTGCAGACATGATTTCAGAAACTCAAGGACAAGTGCTAGCTCACAGCTCAGGACAATACAGTAAGTACTGTGATGCCACGAGAGGCTACCGCTTCCAGCGGGGTTGCCCAAGTAGTGCAAGGAGTCCAGGTTCAACCAAAACAAGGATTTTTATTAAAGGTCTTCGGCAACTAACGAAATTATAACACAATTCTCTTCCTCCCTGAGCCCACCCTCCAGACCGTGTCCCTTCCCTTCCAAAAAAACTCCAGCCTATCAGCCCCTGATTGGTTTCAGCTGCGTGGGAAGATTGGCCACAGAGGGTTGGAGTTCCCGACCATACCAGCAGATGGAGCCATAGCTGTCTGGGTTTGCAGCCACCTCAGGGGGATGTAACGTCCCTCCAGGACACAGCCTCTCGTGACATCACAGTACATAAATCACTCAAACATAACACATAAATGAGAGTAATAAATAAAACAAGATAAATATGACTTACAATAAACTCCTCATATGTGGCCGCCCTTTTATAGCAGCAACAAAAGTGGTTGACAACCTCCTTCATCCACAGGATGAGTTCTGCCTGGCCTTTATTCTGTGCTGTCTAGATATGATAACAATTCCAACACTGGAGCAACATCTTCACATCATAAAAGTGCAAATATATATACTGTAATATCGATCATTACATACTCTCACTGCATTGATTAGGGCAACTCCATGCCACATATTGAGAGAGTGCTGTATTTAGCTGTCTTTATATTTTAGTTTCACTGGGTCTGAAAAAATATGAGATATACAGTTGAAGTCGGAAGTAAAATACACTTAGGTTGGAGACATTAAAACTTGTTTTTCAACCACTCCACAAATGTCTTGTTAACAAATTATAGTTTTGGCAAGTCAAATCAAATCAAATTTTATTGGCCACATGCGCCGAATACAACAGGTGCAGACATTACAGTGAAATGCTTACTTACAGCCCTTAACCAACAGTGCATTTATTTTTAACAAAAAAGTAAAAAAATAAAACAACAACAAAAAAAGTGTTGAGAAAAAAAGAGCAGAAGTAAAATAAAATAACAGTAGGGAGGCTATATATACAGGAGGGTACCGGTGCAGAGTCAATGTGCGGGGGCACCGGCTAGTTGAGGTAGTTGAAGTAATATGTACATGTGGGCAGAGTTAAAGTGACTATGCATAAATAATTAACAGAGTAGCAACAGCGTAAAAGGATGGGGTGGGGGGGCAGTGCAAATAGTCCGGGTAGCCATGATTAGCTGTTCAGGAGTCTAATGGCTTGGGGGTAGAAGCTGTTGAGAAGTCTTTTGGACCTAGACTTGGCACTCCGGTACCGCTTGCCGTGCGGTAGCAGAGAGAACAGTCTATGACTAGGGTGGCTGGAGTCTTTGACAATTTTGAGGGCTTTCCTCTGACACCGCCTGGTATAGAGGTCCTGGATGGCAGGAAGCTTGGCTCCAGTGATGTACTGGGCCGTACGCACTACCCTCTGTAGTGCCTTGCGGTCGGAGGCCAAGCAGTTGTCATACCAGGCAGTGATGCAACCAGTCAGGATGCTCTCGATGGTGCAGCTGTAGAATCTTTTGAGGATCTGAGGACCCATGCCAAATCTTTTCAGTCTCCTGAGGGGGAATAGGCTTTGTCGTGCCCTCTTCACGACTGTCTTGGTGTGTTTGGACCATGATAGTTCGTTGGTGATGTGGACACCAAGGAACTTGAAGCTCTCAACCTGTTCCACTACAGCCCCGTCGATGAGAATGGGGCGTGCACAGTCCTCTTTTTTTTTCCTGTAGTCCACAATCATCTCCTTTGTCTTGGTCACGTTGAGGGAGAGGTTGTTGTCCTGGCACCACACGGCCAGGTCTCTGACCTCCTCCCTATAGGCTGTCTCATCGTTGTCGGTGATCAGGCCTACCACTGTTGTGTCGTCGACAAACTTAATGATGGTGTTGGAGTCGTGCCTGGCCATGCAGTCATGGGTGATCAGGGAGTACAGGACTAAACTGAGCACGCACCCCTGAGGGGCCCCCGTGTTGAGGATCAGTGTGGCAGATGTGTTGTTACCTACCCTTACCACTTGGGGGCGGCCCGTCAGGAAGTCCAGGATCCAGTTGCAGAGGGAGGAGTTTAGTCCCAGGATCCTTAGCTTAGTGATGAGCTTTGAGGGCACTATGGTGTTGAATGCTGAGCTGTAGTCAATGAATAGCATTATCACATAGGTGTTCCTCTTGTCCAGGTGGGAAAGGGCAGTGTGGAGTGCAATAGAGATTGCATCATCTGTGGATCTGTTGGGGCGGTATGCAAATTGGAGTGGGTCTAGGGTTTCTGGGATAATGCTGTTGATGTGAGCCATGACCAGCCTTTCAAAGCACTTCATGGCTACAGACGTCAGTGCTACGGGTCGGTAGTCATTTAGGCAGGTTATCTTAGAGTCCTTGGGCACGGGGACTATGGTGGTCTGCTTGAAACATGTTGGTATTACAGACTCAGTCAGGGACATGTTGAAAATGTCAGTGAAGACACTTGCCAGTTGGTCAGCACATGCTCGGAGTACACGTCCTGGTAATCCGTCTGGCCCTGCGGCCTTGTGAATGTTGACCTGCTTAAAAGTCTTACTCACATCGGCTAAGGAGAGCGTGATCACATAGTCATCCGGAACAGCTGGTGCTCTCATGCATGCTTCAGTGTTGCTTGCCTCGAGCGAGCATAGAAGTGGTTTAGCTCGTCTGGAAGTCTTGTGTCACTGGGCAGCTCGCGGCTGTGCTTCCCTTTGTAGTCTGTAATAGTTTTCAAGCCCTGCCACATCCGACGAGCGTCAGAGCCAGTGTAGTACGATTCAATCTTAGTCCTGTATTGACTCTTTGCCTGTTTGATGGTTCGTCGGAGGGCATAGCGGGATTTCTTATAAGCGTCCGGGTTAGAGTCCCGCTCCTTGAAAGCGGCAGCTCTACCCTTTAGCTCAGTGCGGATGTTTCCTGTGATCCATGGCTTCTGGTTGGGGTATGTACGTACGGTCACTGTGGGGACGACATCATCGATGCACTTATTGATGAAGCCAGTGACTGATGTGGTGTACTCCTCAATGCTGTCTGAAGAATCCCGGAACATGTTCCAGTCTGTGCTAGCAAAACAGTCCTGTAGCTTAGCATCTGCGTCATCTGACCACTTTTTTATTAACCGAGTCACTGGTGCTTCCTGCTTTAGTTTTTGCTTATAAGCAGGAATCAGGAGGATAGAGTTATGGTCAGATTTGCCAAATGGAGGGCGAGGGAGAGCTTTGTATGCGTCTCTGTGTGTGGAGTAAAGGTGGTCTAGAGTTTTTTTTCCTCTGGTTGCACATTTAACATGCTAGTAGAAATTAGGTAGAACGGATTTAAGTTTCCCTGCATTAAAGTCCCCGGCCACTAGGAGCACTGCATCTGGATGAGCGTTTTCCTGTTGATTTATGGCCTTATACAGCTCATTCAGTGCAATATTAATGCCAGCATTGGTTTGTGGTGGTAAATAGACAGCTATGAAAAATATAGATGAAAACTCTCTTGGTAAATAGTGTGGTTTACAGCTTATCATAAGATACTCTACATCAGGCGAGCAAAACCTAGAGACTTCCTTAGTATTTGATTTTGTGCACCAGCTGTTGTTTACAAATATACATAGACCGCCACCCCTTGTCTTACCGGAGTCAGCCGTTCTATCCTGCCGATGTAGCGTATAGCCCGCTAGCTGTATGTTGTCCATGTCGTCGTTCAGCCACGACTCGGTGAAACATAAGATATTACAGTTTTTAATGTCCCGTTGGTAGGATAACCGTAATCTTAGGTCATCCAATTTGTTCTCCAATGATTGAAGATTGGCTAATAGGATTGATGGGAGCGGCAGTTTACTCGCTCGCCGTCGGATCCTTACAAGGCACCCCGACCTACGTCCACGATATCTCCGTCTCTTCCTCATGCGAATGACGGGGATTTGGGCCTTGTCGGGTGTCTGTATGATATCCTTCACGGCTGCCTCGTTGAAGAAAAACTCTTAGTCCAAAACGTTGTGAGTAATCGCTGTCCTGATATCCAGAAGCTCTTTTTGGTTATAAGAGACGATGGCAGAAACATTATGTACAAAATAAATTACAAATAACGCGGAAAAACACACATAATAGTAAAATTGGTTAGAGGGCTGTAAAACGGCAGCCATCTTCTCCGGCGCTGTCATTCAAAGTCGGTTAGGACATCTACTTCGTGCATGACACAAGTAATGTTTCCAACAATTGTTTACAGACAGATTATTTCACTTATAATTCACTGTATCACAATTCCAGTGGGTCAGAAGTTTACATACACTAAGTTGACTGTGCCTTTAAACAGCTTGGAAAATTCCAGAAAATTATGTCATGGCTTTAGAAGCTTCTGATAGGCTAATTGACATCATTTGAGTCAATTGGAGGTGTACCTGTGCATGTATTTCAAGGCCTACCTTCAAACTCAGTGCCTCTTTGCTTGACATCATGGGAAAATCAAAAGAAATCAGCCAAGACCTCAGAATTTTTTTTTGGGACTTCCACAATCTGGTTCATCCTTGGGAGCAATTTCCAAACGCCTGAAGGTACCACGTTCTGTAAAAACAACAGTACGCAAGTATAAACACCCTGGGACCACGCAGCCATCATACCGCACAGGAAGGAGACGCGGTCTGTCTCCTAGAGATGAACGTACTTTGGGGCGGAAAGTAAAAATCAATCCCAGAACAACAGCAAAGGACCTTGTGAAGATGCTGGAGGAAACAGGTACAAAAGTATCTATATCCACAGTAAAACGAGTCCTATATCGACATAACCTGAAAGGCCGCTCAGCAAGGAAGAAAAACACTGCTCCAAAACTGCCATGAAAAAGGCAGACTACAGTTTGCAACTGCACATGGGGACAAAGATCGTACTTTTTGGAGAAATGTCCTCTGGTCTGATGAAACAAAAATAGAACTGTTTGTGTCACGCCCTGGCTCTGGGGACGCTTGTATGTTGAGCCAGGGTGTGAGTTTTCTTTGTTTGTTCTAGTTTTGTATTTCTATGTTGGCCAGGGTGGCTCCCAATCGGAGACGGCTGTAGCTCGTTGTCTCTGATTGGGAGCCATACTTAGGTAGCCGTTTGGCATTGTTTTATGTGGGATCTTGTTCCAGTATAGGTTTGTGTTAGAACCGAGGACGTCACGTTATCGTTTGTTGTTTTTGTTCGTGTGTTCATTCTAATAAAAATAAGTATGTTCGCAAATAACGCTGCGCATTGGTCCACTGTTTCCAACGATCGTGACAGAAGATCCCACCAAAACTGGACCAAGCAGCGTGTCCAGGAGCCATCGCCAGGGGAATCTCTAGCGGATCTCCTTTGCCACCTCGACTGGGTCAAGCCGTGTGAGGAGGAGAGAGGCTGGACTTTGGAGCAGATGGGCAAGAGTCTGGCGAGAGCCATGAAGGCCTGGCCCACGGGGAGGAGAGACGCCCAGAAAATGTTTAGGGGGGGGCTGTGGACGACGGGGCAGCAGGAGGCCGCCAGGCAGGAGGCCGCCAGGTTACGGGAGTCACTGGTCACCAGGGGGAAGGAGGATGTAGAGGCACGGCGAGAGGTACTGGGGTGTGTTGCCAGTCCGGTCCGGCCCGTTCCTGATCCCTGCGTAGGGCCAGTGGTGTGTGTTCCCAGTACGGTCCGGCTTGTTCCTGTCCCTCGCACCGAGCCTGTGGTGCGCGTCGCCAGCCCGGTCCGGCCTGTTCCTGCCCCTCGCACCAAACCAGTGGTGCGCTTCGTCAGCCCGGTCCGGCTCGTTCCTGCTCCCCGCACCAAGTCAGTGGTGCGCTTCGTCAGCCCGGTCCGGCCCGTTCCTGCTCCCCGCACCAAGCCAGTGGTGCGCGTCGTCAGCCCGGTCCGGCCCGCTCCTGCTCCCCGCACCAAGTCAGTGGTGCGCTTCGTCATCCCGGTCCGGCCCGTTCCTGCTCCCCGCACCAAGCCAGTGGTGCGCTTCGTCAGCCCGGTCCGGCCCGTTCCTGCTCCCCACACCAAGCCAGTGGTGTGCGTCGTCAGTCCGGCACAGCCCGTGCCTGTTCCACCGGTGCCTGGTCCGGCACCGGTCAGCTGCTCCACGCCGGAGCTAGAGCAATCTGCTCCACCAGTGTTCAGTCCAGCTCCGGCCAGCAGGGCCAGACCGGACAAGGGTTACTTTGGGGGGTTAGAGAGGGAGTGGGGATCATGCCCGGAGCCGGATCCGCCGCCAAGGCGGAGTGCCCACCCAGTCCCTCCCCTGTGGTGTTTGGTTGGCGCGGTCGGAGTCCGCGCCTTTGGGGGGGGGTACTGTCACGCCCTGGCTCTGGGGACGCTTGTATGTTGAGCCAGGGTGTGAGTTTTCTTTGTTTGTTCTAATTTCGTATTTCTATGTTGGCCAGGGTGGCTCCCAATCGGAGACGGCTGTAGCTCGTTGTCTCTGATTGGGAGCCATACTTAGGTAGCCGTTTGGCATTGTATTATGTGGGATCTTGTTCCAGTATAGGTTTGTGTTAGAACCGAGGACGTCACGTTATCGTTTGTTGTTTTTGTTCGTGTGTTCATTCTAATAAAAATAAGTATGTTCGCAAATAACGCTGCGCATTGGTCCACTGTTTCCAACGATCGTGACAGTTTGGCCATAATGACCATCGTTATATTTAGAGGGAAAAGGGGGTGGCTTGCAAGCCGAAGAACACTTCCCAACCGTGAAGCATGGGGGTGGCAGCATCATGCTGTGGGGGTGCTTTGCTGCAGGAGGGACTGGTGCACTTCACAAAATAGATGGCATCATGAGGAAGGAAAATTATGTGGATATATTGAAGCAACATCTCAAGACATCAGTCAGGAAGTTAAAGCTTGGTCGCAAATGGGACTTCCAAATGGACAAGCATACTTCCAAAGTTGTGGCAAAATGGTTTAAGGACAACAAAGTCAAGGTTTTGGAGTGGCCATCACAAAGCCCTGACCTCAATCCTATAGAAGATTTGTGGGCAACACTGAAAAAGTGTGTGCGAGCAAGGAGGCCTACAAACGTGACTCAGTTACACCAGCTCTGTCAGGAGGAATGGGCCAAAATTCACCCAATTTATTGTGGGAAGCTTGTGGAATGCTATCCGAAACGTTTGACCCAAGTTAAACAATTTAAAGGCAATTCTACCAAATACTAATTGAGTGTATGTAAACTTCTGACCCACTGGGAACGTGATGAAAGAAATAAAAGCTGAAATAAATCATTCTCTCTACTATTATTCTGTCATTTCACATTCTTAAAATAAAGTGGTGATCCTAACTGACCTAAGACAGGGAATTTTTACTAGGATTAAATGTCAGGAATTTTAAATGTATTGGCTAACTACCGACTTCAACTGTATATATATATATATTTCTAAAACGATTCAATCTTGCAAAATAAACATTTTAGGTGTGCATGGTCATAACCAAACTTACTCATTAGAGCAGAAATTTGAACATGTGCATCTGTGCAGAAGTATTTTAGCGGGTTCTCCGTAATCAGCTGATCCATGGTCCTAATGAACGCCTCTTTCTCCATGATGAAGGAGTTTCTCTTGGTCTCCCTCTTGTCAATGTTCACTACGGAGATTATGTCTCTGGAATCATTCTCCAATGTAGTGTAGGAGTACTGTGCAATACTGTGCACAGTAGCCTGGCGAGTCCATGCGGCCATCAGCAGAAATAGGAAGAGACATTGAAGTAATAAATAAAAAAGCAGGACTCGCCAATACTTGTGGTGTACTGTAAGAAACAAACAATGAAGTCTTACCTAGGGCTACCACACTGTCTTCGGTTCGCAGACGGTCAATGATTACAGCCCTTTACTCCATCCAGTATGAGTTTTTAATGTTGAAAAAAGTGCTACCTGAAACCATCCCTATGTTCATGAATTTGAAAAGGAGGCCGCTTTCTGAGTAATTGTTCACAGTCACATGTTTGTATCCAACAAAAAGTCACCTGCCAGTAACCCATGCTTCGCTGTGGGCTGTGACTTCCATTTCCAGATGCAGTGTGTAAGGGTTGGTGTGAGGTGTGACCCAGGTGCGGTGCAGGATATACAGTAGGCAGTAGGCAGAGATGGTGAAACAAGGATCTTTACTGGTGGTCCCGAAGCCAAAATACAAAATAACGGACATATCACGATAAAAGGAAGGCGGAGCAAATAAGTCTCCAAAAAACGGCTGACAGCCAAAATACGAAATACTACCTACGACTGAAACAAATAACGAAACAGGGAAAACACTTCTCAAGTACCTGTACGTAGGTCTCCGATCAGACACTGAGTAGTACTGCTTTACATAGAGAAACTAACAGAGAAAACTGAGCAAGGGAACACCGGGAAGTGAGGGCATAAATACACAGGTGAACAGGTAGACACAGGTGACACCAATAGGATACTAATTAGTCCAGACTGTGAGTGAGGAGATGCCTAAGGTTGTCAAGGATGACACCTAGTTGGTCGCTCCGGAACTGCGGCCCCAGCCGTTCACCTCGGCGCCTCCGGGTGGAGGCGACGGAATGTTGTTATCATCCCTGGGTCCAGAATGTCCCTCCTGGGCACCCAGGACCACTCCTCCGGCACATAACCCTCCCAGTCCACCAGAAATTGGAGACCCCTCCCCACCCGCCGGCAGTCCAGGATCCGGTCCACTGTAAAAGCCGGTTGTCCTCTGACGAGGCACAGCAGGGGAACAGGACGAGGAGGGGGCGCCAGGGGACAGGTGGTGACGGGCTTGAGGAGGGACACATGGAATGTGGGATGCACCAGCATGGTGGGGGGAAGTTGCAGGCAGTAGGCCACTGGGTTGACTCGCCAGACCACTATGAATGGCCCGACGAACCAGGGGGACAGCTTTCTGGACTCCATGCAGACGGGAAGATCCCGCGTGGACAGCCACACCCTTTGTCCCGGGCAAGAAACCGGGACCGGGCGACGCCTGCGGTTGGCCTGATGTTGAGTCCTGACCGAAGCCCGCTTTAGCGGCGCCTGTACCTGCCTCCAGGTGCGGCGACAGCGACTGATGTGGGACTGACGGGACCGCCGCCTCCTCCTCTTGCTCGAGGAATAGGGGGGGTCGGTACCCGTATTGGCACTGGAAGGGGGACAGGCCGGTGGACGAGCAGAGAAGGGTGTTGTGGGCATACTCCGCCCACGCCAGTCGCTGACTCCACACAGCTGGGTTGCTGGAGGCGTAGCACCTCAGCACCACCTCCAGATCCTGGTTGACCCGCTCCGTCTCTCCGTTCGACTGGGGATGGAAGCCGGAAGACAAGCTGACCGAGGCGCCAAGACAGGTGGCGAACGCCTTCCAGAATCTGGAGGCGAACTGACCGCCCCGATCTGACACCACTTCTTGTGGAAGGCCGTGGACCTGGAAAGCGTGCTGCACCACCAACTTAGCCGTCTTCCAGGCCGACGGGAGTTTGGGAAATGAAGTGGCAGCCTTCGAGAACCGGTCCACAACGACCAGGATGACTGTGTATCCATCAGAGGGGGGTAGGGCGGAAATGAAATCCAGAGAGATGTGGGACCAGGGATGCTTGGGCATAGGCAGGGGTCGGAGCAGCCCTGCCGTGGGCTGACGTGAGCCCTTCGTGCGCACGCACACCGGGCAAGCAGCCACAAAGGCGTGCGTTTCCACCTCAGCAGATGGCCACCAGAACCTCCTACGCAGGAACTCCAACGTCCTGGCGCCCATCGGATGGCTGGTGAGGTCGGACACGTGCGCCCACTGAAGCAGTCGAGAGCTCACAGCCTTGGGTACGTACATCCTCCCCGATGGACCTCCGCCCGGATTGGGCACCTGCCGTAGCGCTGCTCTGACCAGCCTATCGATTCCCTAAGAAACTGGTGCAGCAATCAGGGCTTTGGGGACAATGGGGTCGTCTCTCTCCACCAGGTCCACGGGGTTGAACTGCCGGGAGAGCGCGTCAGGCTTGGTGTTCTTCGACCCCGGTCGGTATGAGATGGTGAACTGGAACCTGGTGAAGAACAACGCCCACCTGGCCTTGCGCGAAATGAGCCTCTTGGCCCCCTGAATGTAGGGTAAGTTCTTATGGTCAGTCCATACGTCGAATGAATGGGCTGCCCCCTCTAGCCAATGCCTCCACTCCCCCAGGGTGATCTTGACCGCTAGCAACTCATGGTTCCCCACGTGGTAATTCCCCTTCGCCGGGGACAGCCAACAGGGGGGAAAAAGCGCAGGGATGAGTCTTACCGTCCGTGAGGAACCGCTGGGACAGGATTGCTCCCACCGCAACGTTTGAAGCATCCACCTCCACAATGAACAGCAGGGACAGATCAGGATGCCCTATGACCGGGGCCAATGTAAAGTGCCGCTTAAGCACATCAAATGCGTTCCCCACTTCCGGGGTCCAGGCGTAGGAGCGCACGCTCGTCTGGGTGAGGGCTGTCAGGGGAGCGGCTAGGGAGCTAAAATTGCGAATAACTCACCTATAAAAATGTGCAAACCCTAGAAACCGCTGTTGTTGCTTGAGGGATGAGGGCTGAGGCCAATCCAGTACCGCACTGACCTTGGCTGGGTCCATCCGTAGGTCCCCCTGGGTGACAATGAACCCCAGGAAGGAGACTGTCTCTGTGTGGAACACGCACTTCTCCGCTTTGACATAGAGCTGGTGACGGAGAATGCGTTGAAGGACATGTCATCAAAATACACAAAGACGCTGTAGTCGAGGAGGTCCCGGAGCACGTCATTGACCAATGCCTGGAACACCTCAGGCGTGTTGGCTAGACCGAACGGCATGACTTGGTACTCGTAATGACAACTGTGTGTTTTAAAAGCCGAGTTCCACTTGTCCCCCTCCCAAATCCTCACCAGGTTGTAGGCATTGCGTAAGTCCAGCTTGGTGAAGACTCGGGCTCCCTGCAACGACTCGAATGCTGTCGTCATCAGGGGGATTGGATAGCGGTTCTTAACCGTGATGTCGTTGAGCGCCCGGTAATCAATGCACGGCCATTGCCCACCGTCCTTTTTCCCCACGAAGAAGAAGCCCGCACCCGCGGATGAGGTAGAGATACTGTGAGTGAGGAGGTGCCTAAGGTTGTCGGAGGATGACACCTAGTGGGTTGCTCCGGAACTGCGACCCCCTCCTGTAACAGCAGTGACCTTTGGGGCAGCTCTGTAAGATAAAGACAGCATACAATAGTTTCCATACTACCATATACAGTGGGGAGAACAAGTATTTGATACACTGCTGATTTTGCTGGTTTTCCTACTTACAAAGCATGTAGAGGTACACTTCAACTGTGAGAGACGGAATCTAAAACAAAAATCCAGAAAATCACATTGTATGATTTTTAAGTAATTAATTTGTATTTTATTGCATGACATAAGTATTTGATACATCAGAAAAGCAGAACTTAATATTTGGTACAGAAACCTTTCTTTGCGATTACAGAGATCATACGTTTCCTGTAGGTCTTGACCAGGTTTGCACACACTGCAGGAGGGATTTTGGCCCACTCCTCCATACAGACCTACTCCAGATCCTTCAGGTTTCGGGGCTGTCGCTGGGCAATACGGACCAAAGATTTTCTATTGGGTTCAGGTCTGGAGACTGGCTAGACCACTCCAGGACCTTGAGATGCTTCTTACGGAGCCACTCCTTAGTTGCCCTGGCTATGTGTTTCTGGTCGTTGTCATGCTGGAAGACCCAGCCACGACCCATCTTCAATGCTCTTACTGAGGGAAGGAGGTTGTTGGCCAAGATCTTGCAATACATGGCCCCATCCATCCTCCCCTCAATACGGTGCAGTCGTCCTGTCCCCTTTGCAGAAAAGCATCCCCAAAGAATGATGTTTCCAACTCCATGCTTCACAGTTGGGATGGTGTTCTTGGGGTTGTACTCATCCTTCTTCTTCCTCCAAACACGGCGAGTGGAGTTTAGACCAAAAAGCTCTAATTTTGTCTCATCCTTCTCCCATTCCTCCTCTGGATCATCCAGATGGTCATTGGCAAACTACAGACGGGCCTGGACATGCTTGAGCAGGGGGACCTTGCGTGCGCTGCAGGATTTTAATCCATGACGACATAGTGTGTTACTAATGGTTTTCTTTGAGACTGTGGTCCCAGCTCTCTTCAGGTCATTGACCAGGTCCTGCCGTGTAGTTCTGGGCTGATCCCTCACCTTCCTCATGATCATTGATGCCCCACGAGGTGAGATCTTGCATGGAGCCCCAGACCGAGGGTGATTGACCGTCATCTTGAACTTCTTCCATTTTCTAATAATTGCGCCAACAGTTGTTGCCTTCTCACCAAGCTGCTTGCCTATTGTCCTGAAGCCCATCCCAGCCTTGTGCAGGTCTACAATTTTATCCCTGATGTCCATACACAGCTCTCTGGTCTTGGCCATTGTGGAGAGGTTGGAGTCTGTTTGATTGAGTGTGTGGACAGGTGTCTTTTATACAGGTAATGAGTTCAAACAGGTGCAGTTAATACAGGTAATGAGTGGAGAACAGGAGGGCTTCTTAAAGAAAAACTAACAGGTCTGTGAGAGCTGGAATTCTTACTGGTTGGTAGGTGATCAAATACTTATGTCATGCAATAAAATGCAAATTAATTACTTAAAAATCATACAATGTGATTTTCTATATTTTTGTTTTATATTCTGTCTCTCACAGTTGAAGTGTACCTATGATAACAATTACAGACCTCTACATGCTTTGTAAGTAGGAAAACCTGAAAAATCGGCAGTGTATCAAATACTTGTTCTCCCCACTCTATATAATATAATATACACCCCCCGCACGTGCGCGCGGTGTTGGTCTCAAACCAGGTCTCTCTTGGAAGAGAGATTTTATCTCAATGAGACACAACCTGCATAAAAAATATATATACTATTACCAAGTTACAGCTTTTTTTACACAAATACATTTGCGCCAGCATACTTACTGTATTTGGGTGGATGCCAACCAATGTCTAAATAGCATAGGATGTTCAAAGATACACGTCTGTGACATCCTTCATTGCATGCATGTAGAGAAATACAATTGGATTAACTCACCCATTCAATGATGCTTGCTGTGCCTCTCGAACTGATGCGGACCTCAAAGTGTGGAAGGGCATGGCAATCTTCACCTGTTCCTGTCAGTGTAGCTGTAGGTGGGTGTGGTGGTGGAATCAGGCGCAGGACGCAGAACGTTAGTCCAAAAGACTTTAGTAGATGCACAAAACACAAGCACGAATAAATGCCCTGAGGCGAGAACTCCGCACGTAGGCGAAAACAAACGGGCGCACTAACAGGTGCGACAAAACACTCCAAACACTATGGAGAATAGCTCAACCGAGCAAACAGTAGAATTACTAGCCAACCGCACGACAGTAAAACAATCACACACAACACTTGACAAACACAACGAGAACTTATAGGACACTAATGACACTAAACGATAACAGGTGTAACAACAATCAGACAAAAGCAAACGAACATAGAAACATGCAACGGTGGCAGCTAGTATTCCGGAGACGACGAACGCCGAAGCCTGCCCGAGCAAGGAAGAGAGGCAGCCTCGGCCGAAACCGTGACAGTACCCCCCCCTTGACGCGCGGCTCCAGACGTGCGCCGACTCGGCCTCGGGGACGACCAGGAGGACGCGGAGCAGGGTGCGTCGGGTGCCCACGATGGAATTCCGTCAGGAGAGACGGGTCCAAAATGTCTCTCTTCGGCACCCAGCACCGTTCCTCCGGGCCGTACCCTCCCACTCCACTAGATATTGGAGACCCCCATCCGACGTCTCGAATCCAAGATGGACAGCACGGAGTACGCCGGTGCCCCCTCGATGTCCAATGGGGGCGGAGGAGTCTCCCTGATCTCACTTTCTTGGAGTGGGCCAGCTACCACCGGCCTGAGAAGAGACACATGGAACGAGGGGTTAATACTTTTATACTCAACAGGTAGTTGTAATTTGTAACACACCTCGTTCAATCTTCTCAGGACTTTAAATGGCCCTACAAACCGCCGACCCAGTTTCCGACAGGGCAGGCGGAGGGGCAGGTTTCTGGTAGAGAGCCAGACTCGATCACCAGGTGCGTACACCGGTCCCTCACTGCGGTGGAGATCGGCGCTCGCCTTTTTGACGACGGAGGGCCCGCTGCAGGTGGACGTGTGCAGCGTTCCATGTCTCCTCCGAGCGCCGCACCCACTCATCCACCGCAGGAGCCTCGATCTGGCTCTGCTGCCAAGGTGCCAGAACCGGCTGGTAACCTAACACACATTGGAAAGGGGTTAGGTTAGTGGAGGAATGGCGTAGGGGAATTCTGGGCCATTTCGGCCCAGGGAACGTACTCTGCCCACTCCTCCGGCCGGTCCTGGCAGTATGTTCTAAGAAACCTACCCACATCCTGGTTCACACGTTCCACCTGCCCATTACTCTCCGGGTGGTAACCCGAGGTGAGGCTCACCGAGACCCCCAACCGCTCCATAAAAGCTCTCCAGACTCTGGAGGTAAATTGGGGACCTCGATCAGACACAATATCCTCGGGTACCCCGTAGTGCCGGAACACATGGGTGAATAGTGCTTCGGCGGTTTGCAGGGCAGTAGGAAGGCCCGGCATAGGGAGCAAACAACAGGCCTTAGAAAACCGGTCCACAACGACCAGTATAGTGGTATTCCCCTGTGAAGGAGGAAGGTCAGTGAGGAAATCCACCGAGAGGTGAGACCATGGTCGTTGTGGAACGGGCAGGGGTAGTAACTTACCCCTAGGCAGATGTCTAGGCGCCTTACACTGGGCGCACACCGAGCAGGAGGAAACATAAACCCTCACATCCCTCGCCAACGTGGGCCACCAGTACTTGGCACTAAGACAGTGCACTGTCCGGCCGATACCAGGGTGTCCAGAGGAGGGTGACGTGTGAGCCCAATAGATCAATCGATCCCGAACCTCGAGCGGAACGTACTTCCGACCCTCCGGGCATTGAGGTGGACTAGGGTCGGTGCGTAACGCCCGCTCGAGTTCAGCATCGACCTCCCACACTACCGGTGCCACCAGACAAGACTCCGGCAGTATGGGAGTGGGCTCCACGGACCTCTCCTCCGTGTCACAGTGCGTCTGCCTTACCGTTCTGTGACCCAGGGATGTACGTGATCTTAAATGTGAACAGGGTCAAAAACATATTCCACCTCGCCTGGCGAGGGTTCAGTCTCCTCGCTGCCCGGATGTACTCCAGGTTACGGTGGTCCGTCAAAATGAGGAAAGGGTGTTGAGCCCCCTCAAGCCAGTGCCTCCACACCTTTAGGGCCTGTACCACGGCTAACAGCTCCCTGTCCCCTACGTCATAATTTCGCTCCGCCCGGACTGAGCTTCTTGGAATAAAAAGCACAGGGGCGGAGTTTAGGTGGCGCGCCGGACCGTTGCGAAAGCACGGCTCCTATACCCGGCCTCTGACGCGTCCACCTCTACCTGAAATGGTAAAGAGGGATCCGGATGCGCCAGCACCGGGGCCGAGGTAAACAGGTCCTTCAGCCTCCCAAACGCCCTGTCCGCCTCGGCTGACCACTGCAGACGCACCGGACCCCCCTTCAAAAGAGACGTTATGGGAGCTGCCACCTGTCCAAAACCCCGGATAAACCTCCGGTAGTAATTCGCAAACCCCCAAAAACTGCTGCACCTCCTTCACAGTGGTTGGCGTTTGCCAATTACGCACGGCTGACACCCGGTCTACCTCCATCTTCACCCCCTGACGCAGACAACTGATAACCCAAAAAGGAGACCGACTCCTGGAAAAACAGACACTTCTCTGCCTTGACATACAGGTCGTGCTCCAACAGCCTCCGCAACACTCGGCGCACCAGGGCCACATGCTCGACTCGGGTAGGCGAGTACACGAGAATGTCATCTATGTACACGACCGCCCCCTGCCCCTGCATGTCCCTGAAGATCTCATCCACGAATGATTGGAAAACTGAAGGAGCGTTCATCAACCCGTATGGCATGACAAGATACTCGTAATGGCCCGAGGTGGTACTAAAGGCTGTCTTCCATTCATCGCCCCCTAATGCGCACCAAGTTGTACGCGCTCCTGAGATCTAATTTAGTGAAGAAACGCGCCCCGTGCAATGACTCCGTCATGGTCGCAATCAGCGGGAGTGGATAACTGTACTTCACCGTGATCTGATTGAGACCACGGTAA
Organism: Coregonus clupeaformis; assembly: GCF_020615455.1. Taxonomy (NCBI): domain Eukaryota; kingdom Metazoa; phylum Chordata; class Actinopteri; order Salmoniformes; family Salmonidae; genus Coregonus; species Coregonus clupeaformis. Next base: position 22,000,565 of record NC_059218.1, on the reverse strand, counting down.
TCAATGCACGGGCGCAACCCACCATCCTTTTTCTTCACAAAAAAGAAACTCGAGGACGCAGGGGAAGTGGAGGGCCGTATGTATCCTTGTCTCAGAGATTCGTCTATGTAAGTCTCCATAGCTCTCTTCTCCTCCTGAGACAGAGGATACACATGGCTCCGTGGGAGCGCAGCTCCTGCCTGGAGGTCTATCGCACAATCTCCCTGCCTATGGGGAGGCAACTGCGTCGCCCTCGACTTACTGAACACAATAGCCAAATCCCCATACTCAGGGGGAACGTGCAATGCGGGCACCTGGTTTGGACTCCCCACCGAGGTAGCCCCTACGGAAACGCCTAAACATCGACCCACACACTGGGCAGACCACTCCATCAGAGCCCTCTCCTGCCACGAAATAGACGGGTTATGGGTACTCAACCAGGGCATGCCCAGCACCACCGGATACGCAGGCGAGTCGATCAGAAATAGCTGGATCATCTCCTGATGACCCCCCTGCGTACACATCCTAAGTGGCGCCGTGACCTCCCTGATCAAGCCCGCACCCAACGGACGGCTATCTAGGGCATGAACGGGGAAGGGGACGTCAACAGGGAGAAGGGGAATCCCTAAGGCTAAACAAAATCTATTATCAACAAAATTCCCAGCCGCGCCTGAATCTACAGACGCTCCCCCGCCGCTTTCCCCTCCGGGGGATGGTCAAACACCGCCCTGAAGCGGCGGGAGAACTCGGCGTACGTGATGGTAGTAGCGTCTATTCTCCTCCACTCAGCGTTGGCCCACTCTAACGCTTTGCCGGAAAGGCAGGAGATCAGGGCGGACACACTCTCGTGTCCCGAGGGCGCCGGGTGCACGGTGGCCAGGTAAAGCTCCACCTGGAGAAGGAAGCCCTGACACCCGGCAGCAGTCCCATCGTAGGCCCTCGGGAGCGAGAGTCGAACTCCTCTGGGTTCCGGAGCGGGAAGGGGCTGACTCGCCAATGGTGAGGGCAGGGAAGATGGCGTTGGGGGTGTCCCTCGGGTCTCCCAGCGTTGGAGGGTGGTGATCACCTCCTGCAGGGCGGACCCCATCCGCAGGATCTGGTCATTCTGCTCCCGGACTCTGTCCTCCAACGTCTCCTGTGCGGCTGCGGCTCCTGCTGATTCCATTCGAGTGGGTGTGTGATTCTGTCAGTGTAGCTGTAGGTGGGTGTGGTGGTGGAATCAGGCGCAGGACGCAGAACGTTAGTCCAAAAGACTTTAGTAGATGCACAAAACACAAGCACGAATAAATGCCCTGAGGCGAGAACTCCGCACGTAGGCGAAAACAAACGGGCGCACTAACAGGTGCGACAAAACACTCCAAACACTATGGAGAATAGCTCAACCGAGCAAACAGTAGAATTACTAGCTAACCGCACGACAGTAAAACAATCACACACAACACTTGACAAACACAACGAGAACTTATAGGACACTAATGACACTAAACGATAACAGGTGTAACAACAATCAGACAAAAGCAAACGAACATAGAAACATGCAACGGTGGCAGCTAGTATTCCGGAGACGACGAACGCCGAAGCCTGCCCGAGCAAGGAAGAGAGGCAGCCTCGACCGAAACCGTGACAGTTCCCCGGTAGCGGAATGGGCACTGATCCACAGGTAGCACAAGTAAGTTTGTCAGATGTATTAAACTGTCTTCATAATTGATGCCAATGATGTCATCCTCGCAAATCACCTGATGTGGGTCAGGCGTGTCTGTGGATGGAGGTGCGCCTGTGGATGGAGGTGCGTCTGGGGATAGAAGTGTGTCTGTGGCAGAAGAGTCTTCTAAAAGGTTGGTGTCATGCACTGTCTCTTCCACACTGATGACCAGTAGTCTATCAATGTGCAGCTGTGGATGGAGAGATCCACCCGTTCTGTTTTAACAAATAGAAAATAATGTGGTGAAACAATTTTTGAAAAACTGTACAGATTTTAAAAATGTATTTATGGCTAAAGGCATGGAATGATAAACATACCAGACACAAAGTGAAGGAATGTATTCTTCGTCCGCAATGCTGTCCCCAGAATCTTCACACTCGTCAGACTCCTCTTCATCAGAATCTTCATTCACCTGTGATTCCTTGGAGGTACTCCAGGTCTCATCAACACCACTCTCGTCAGCACAAATTTCATCATCCCAATCGATGCTATTACAAATAATTGTAAATACAAAAAACTAAAGTAAGCACACTAGCACATCACAAATACTAAGAACAGTCTTACACGTACACACTATTCATTAGGTCATTGACCTCATCTTCATTTACTTCTATGGTCTCTTCGGAGATGCTCCAATTCATCAGGCTAAAAATAAATGATGGAAGATAACAAAAAAATAACTTTTACTGATTAAACATCTGTACAACAGAATAGTTAACAAAAAAACACTTTTGTGTAGCCTGTTTTTGCATCCTATTGCCTCCATTGTGCTCCCATCTAGCTCAACCATTCCAGGCTCCTCCAGAAACTCATCCCCCTTTAGAAAAAGACAGTCGGTTATACTCCAAGCAAATAGTATCTTCATTACTGGAAAACATTTTGAATACTAGATAGGGAGACATGACTGTACCAGAGACATACACCCCCACATAGGCTACTCAAAGAAGGCAGGCACAAAGAGAGGGACACAAAAACACAGAAACCAACCATAAATGATACACACACAAGAAAGTTCACACTACCCAATAGCCATTATTGAAAGGAATAGGAAAAAGGTATCTAGCTATTCTCTAATTGAAATTAAGCATGTGTTCTCACCTATCTGACAGCATGGTGCTGGATGCCACTCCAATGCTTGATAAAGCAGGCAGAGGTAACACTTTCCTTGGAGTGGATTGTGGTGGGGCCTTTTCATAACTAGAAAATGAGAAATTACATTTTTATTTTGCGCATGTCCCATTATTATTTCACATTATATCTAGCTAGCTAGCTTGCTAATGTATCTCACAAAACCTAGCTAGTGAGCTTGCTTGTCAACTCTCTACCAAGCTACATAATGTTAGCTAGCTACATGTTTCAGTAATGTTCTGTAATAACGTTAGTCACTTGGAAGTCTCAAAAAGGCGAGGAAACTATACTGCCGACCACCATTACAGCTGCTAACGTTACATCCGAGCGCCATTACAGTTCTATCACTCTCAAACAGAGAAATGCACATGAAATATTAGCTAGCCATCAATGCAAAATGTAAGTAGGTTCTAAATGATCATGACTCTCAAAAACACACATGCTTACGTCAATATCCTGACTGGTTTTAGATCGTAAATACCATATACACCTTAGTTATTTATCAAGACAGCCATATAATTAAGATAGCATAAAGCTAACCCGGATTCTCCATTCACAAACATCACAGCTAACATTACTTCGCTAGCTACTGTAGCTGGCGCAACATCTTGGTAACATTAACTGTCAAGCAGAAAACAGGCCATCTCTGCATCAGACTTCAGCTCTTTTAGGGCCATAACTTCTCTCCAGCGATTAATATTGTCACCTATATTTACTCTGGTTTTTCCACGAGCTTTATAATTTAGTCACTTGGCTAAACTTCTTATTGTATCTGCAACCAGTGGGGCTGGGCGCTTGCCTAAGGAATCCGCCATTGTTGATTGCGCTCAGAAGAAGAGGATCACGCCTCTTAGTGACACTGTTCAAAGAAAGAGGGTGCAGCCCTCCAATTAGAAAACAAGAGACGCACCGGCTTTTGTTGACCAATGGGAAAACTGAAATTCTGAATGGAAATTAGTAAGGGCCCAAAGCATTTTTTTGTGTATTTTCTTTTGTGTGGAGCACTATCATTCCACTATGACTGCAGATATGTTATGGATATTTTATGACATTATAATGAAAAATTCTACATAATTCTACTTTAATATTTCAGATAGATTGTGGCTTCCATCAATGTAATTGTCTGCATCAATTCCAATCCCCCATATCAATTTTTTTCTAAATATATATATATACAGTGAGGGAAAAAAGTATTTGATCCCCTGCTGATTTTGTACGTTTGCCCACTGACAAAGACATGATCAGTCTATAATTTTAATGGTAGGTTTATTTGAACAGTGAGAGACAGAATAACAACAACAAAATCCAGAAAAACGCATGTCAAAAATGTTATAAATTGATTTGCATTTTAATGAGGGAAATAAGTATTTGACCTCTCTGCAAAACATGACTTAGTACTTGGTGGCAAAACGGTTGTTGGCAATCACAGAGGTCAGACGTTTCTTGTAGTTGGCCACCAGGTTTGCACACATCTCAGGAGGGATTTTGTCCCACTCCTCTTTGCAGATCTTCTCCAAGTCATTAAGGTTTCGAGGCTGACGTTTGGCAATTCGAACCTTCAGCTCCCTCCACAGATTTTCTATGGGATTAAAGTCTGGAGACTGGCTAGGCCACTCCAGGACCTTAATGTGCTTCTTCTTGAGCCACTCCTTTGTTACCTTGGCCGTGTGTTTTGGGTCATTATCATGCTGGAATACCCATCCACAACCCATTTTCAATGCCCTGGCTGAGGGAAGGAGGTTCTCACCCAAGATTTGACGGTACATGGCCCCGTCCATCGTCCCTTTGATGCGATGAAGTTGTCCTGTCCCTTTAGCACAAAAATACCCCCAAAGCATAATGTTTCCACCTCCATGTTTGACAGTTGGGATGGTGTTCTAGGCAGCATTCCTCCTCCTCCAAACATGGCGAGTTGAGTTGATGCCAAAGAGCTCGATTTTGGTCTCATCTGACCACAACACTTTCACCCAGTTCTCCTCTGAATCATTCAGATGTTCATTGGCAAACTTCAGACGGGCCTGTATATGTGCTTTCTTGAGCAGGGGGACCTTGCGGGCGCTGCAGGATATCAGTCCTTCACGGCGTAGTATGTTACCAATTGTTTTCTTGGTGACTATGGTCCTGGCTGCCTTGAGATCATTGACAAGATCCTCCCGTGTAGTTCTGGGCTGATTCCTCACCGTTCTCATGATCATTGCAACTCCACGAGGTGAGATCTTGCATGGAGCCCCAGGCCAAGGGAGATTGACAGTTCTTTTGTGTTTCTTCCATTTGTGAATAATCGCACCAACTGTTGTCACCTTCTCACCAAGCTGCTTGGCGATGGTCTTGTAGCCCATTCCAGCCTTGTGTAGGTCTACAATCTTGTCCCTGACATCCTTGGAGAGCTCTTTGGTCTTGGCCATGGTGGAGAGTTTGGAATCTGATTGATTGCTTCTGTGGACAAGTGTATTTTATACAGGTAACAAGCTGAGATTAGGAGCACTCCCTTTAAGAGTGTGCTCCTATTCTCAGCTCGTTACCTGTATAAAAGACACCTGGGAGCCAGAAATCTTTCTGATTGAGAGGGGGTCAAATGCAAATCAATTTATAACATTTTTGACATGCGTTTTTCTGGATTTTTTTGTTGTTATTCTGTCTCTCACTGTTCAAATAAACCTACCATTAATATTATAGACTGATAATTTCTTTGTCAGTGGGCAAACTTACAAAATCAGGAGGGGATCAAATACTTTTTTCCCTCACTGTATCTTCATTAATTATATATGTAATAATGTAGGCAGTTCATACAAAAGATTGTTACCTATAACCAGGATTGGCATTACAAACATTACATTTTTGGCAATAAATTATTATTTTGGCAAACAATTATTGTGATTCATCCTATATTGTCCCTAACATCATTACCCCATAGCAACAGATGTGGGATACACACACACACACACACACACACACACACACACACACACACACACACACACACACACACACACACACACACACACACAATCAAACACACTTCCCACCCTTCCCCCACAAACAACCACAAGTTTAGATGTCCAACAGTTGTTCCATCCCCGAGCCCAACTCAAGAGAAGACTTGATATGTGAATGCATATACAGTTGTAGCTGTTTGAGAAGGCATGCAAAATTGAGCAAGAATGGGGAGATTTGATTAACCAATGTCATGTCCAAGCTGATGGAGCTCAGATACACCCCTTTCCCCTGGAACACACACACATTGTGACCATTTTCCCAAGCATCTCTGTGCAGTCAGACCTTTTGATTATTTTGTACCACCAGGGTCACAATAATTCTTCCCCCTCTCTGATTGTCCGAGTGTGACCACCTCCCCATGGGTTAGTGCATCTAGTGTTGCCAGCACTGCAGCTACCTGGGTGGGGACACCCCACCAGAATTCCCACCGGCTAGGTACAAGGTCGTCAATATTCTCATTAGCAGCTTTGAGAAATTCCTTTTATATTATGCTCACCCATCCGGGGGCTTTGGCTTTGTTGGACCAACCCTGCCAGGCAGGCTCAGACTCTGACGTCTGTAGCCATGAAGTGCTTTGAAAGACTGGTCATGGCTCACATCAACAGCATAATCCCAGAAACCCTAGACCCACTCCAATTTGCATACCGCCCCAACAGATCTACAGATGATGCAATCTCTATCGCACTCCACACTGCCCTTTCCCACCTGGACAAGAGGAACACCTACGTGAGAATGCTATTCATTGACTACAGCTCAGCATTCAACACCATAGTGCCCTCTAAGCTCATCACTAAGCTAAGGATCCTGGGACTAAACACCTCCCTCTGCAACTGGATCCTGGACTTCCTGACGGGCCGCCCCCAGGTGGTAAGGGTAGGTAACAACACATCTGCCACACTGATCCTCAACACGGGGGCCCCTCAGGGGTGCGTGCTCAGTCCCCTCCTGTACTCTCTGTTCACCCATGACTGCATGGCCAGGCACGACTCCAACACCATCATTAAGTTTGCCGACGACACAACAGTGGTAGGCCTGATCACCGACAACGATGAGACAGCCTATAGGGAGGAGGTCAGAGATCTGGCCGTGTGGTGCCAGGACAACAACCTCTCCCTCAACGTGACCAAGACAAAGGAGATGATTGTGGACTACAGGAAAAAAAAGAGGACTGAGCACGCCCCCATTCTCATCGACGGGGCTGTAGTGGAACAGGTTGAGAGCTTCAAGTTCCTTGGTGTCCACATCACCAACGAACTATCATGGTCCAAACACACCAAGACAGTCGTGAAGAGGGCACGACAAAGCCTATTCCCCCTCAGGAGACTAAAAAGATTTGGCATGGGTCCTCAGATCGTCAAAAAATTCTACAGCTGCACCATCGAGAGCATCCTGACTGGTTGCATCACCGCCTGGTATGGCAACTGCTTGGCCTCTGACCGCAAGGCACTACAGAGGGTAGTCCGTACGGCCCAGTACATCACTGGGGCAAAGCTCCCTGCCATTCAGGACCTCTATACCAGGCGGTGTCAGAGGAAGGCCCTCAAAATTGTCAAAGACTCCAGCCACCCTAGTCATAGACTGTTCTCTCTGCTACCGCACGGCAAGCGGTACCGGAGTGCCAAGTCTAGGTCCAAAAGACTTCTCAACAGCTTCTACCCCCAAGCCATAAGACTCCTGAACAGCTAATCATGGCTACCCGGACTATTTGCACTGCCCCCCACCCCATCCTTTTTACGCTGCTGCTACTCTGTTAAGTATTTATGCATAGTCACTTTAACTCTACCCACATGTACATATTACCTCAACTACCTCAACTAGCCGGTGCCCCCGCACATTGACTCTGCAACGGTACCCCCCTGTATATATAGCCTCCCTACTGTCACTTTATTTTACTGTATATATAGCCTCCCTACTGTCACTTTATTTTACTTCTGCTCTTTTTCTCTCAACACTTTTTTTGTTGTTGTTTTATTCTTACTTTTTTTGTTTAAAATAAATGCACTGTTGGTTAAGGGCTGTAAGTAAGCATTTCACTGTAATGTCTGCACCTGTTGTATTCGGCGCATGTGACCAATAAAATTTGATTTGATTTGATTTGATTTGATTTGGTGCAGCTTTTATGGGTCTCTGATCGCATTTATCTTTCTGTCTTGGCTGCGTATAGGCTACTTGCAGTAGGCCTATAAAACAGATAAGGACTTCTCCTTAGTGTATGGGTCGCTCTGGTGGGTGTCTAGGGTATAGGGTTGGGGACCGTTCCATCATGATTGGACAATAAATAAATAAACTATATTTATAATTTATTTTAAAATGTATATCCCATATCTGCACAAAATTGAAATGTCTCTCTGTCACAACTCCTGCTCGCAGACACAGATGGGCTCTGGCAGTTGTAACCATTTTCCTTTTTCACTCACTTAACTCCAGACTTTTCCAAACACAAAAACACACACCACACCTTCCGTCACAATACACTCGCACATACAGTGGGGACAAAAAGTATTTAGTTAGCCACCAATTGTGCAAGTTCTCCCACTTAAAAAGTTGAGAGAGGCCTGTAATTTTCATCATTGGTACACGTCAACTATGACAGACAAAATGAGAAAAAAAATTCCAGAAAATCACATTGTAGGATTTTTATGAATATTTTGGAAATTATGGTGGAAAATAAGTATTTGGTCAATAACAAAAGTTTCTCAATACTTTGTTATATACCCTTTGTTGGCAATGACACAGGTCAAACGTTTTCTGTAAGTCTTCACAAGGTTTTCACAAACTGTTGCTGGTATTTTGGCCCATTCCTCCATGCAGATCTCCTCTAGAGCAGTGATGTTTTGGGGCTGTCGCTGGGCAACACAGACTTTCAACTCCCTGCAAAGATTTTCTATGGGGTCGAGATCTGGAGACTGGCTAGGCCACTCCAGGACCTTGAAATGCTTCTTACGAAGCCACTCCTTTGTTGCCCGGGCGGTGTGTTTGGGATCATTGTCATGCTGAAAGACCCAGCCACGTTTCATCTTCAATGCCCTTGCTGATGGAAGGAGGTTTTCACTCAAAATCTCACGATACATGGCCCCATTCATTCTTTCCTTTACACGGATCAGTCGTCCTGGTCCCTTTGCAGAAAAACAGCCCCAAAGCATGATGTTTCCACCCCCATACTTCACAGTAGGTATGGTGTTCTTTGTCAGTAAGCTGTGGACGACCAATCTTAGTTTTGGCCTACTGCATGTAATGTAGATCTGCTGTGATGTAGCAGCAGCTGTGTGCCCCCTTAGCTCTGAGTGTCAGAGTGACTCTGAGGGCACTGATGCAGTAGAGATGGCCTGGCCGCTGGAAGACAACCTTCTGCTCTCCCCTCCCCTCCTCTCTTCTGCTCTTCCCTCCTCTCCTCTGCTCTCCCCTCCTCTCTTCTCTTGTGATCCTCTCTGTTCTGGTTGAAGACAGGTGACGTTGTTCTCAATCTGTTCCCTCAAGTAACAACAGTAAATGTGGATCACTTACCATACCATGTTTTTATACACGTTTCCACACATTAGCATACAACCTGGATCATGACATGAAACAAAAGAAAGCAGATCAAAGTTGTTTGCGGTTCAAAGAATACTCAGTAATAGGTGTCTAGCCCTTAGAGATTACTGCAGAACGATAGACAATGTCACTATGGTTACAGATCCTCCATATCAGCTGCACAGTCCCAGCAACCAGCAACCAGCAACCAGTGACCTTAGATCTCTTCATCTCTCTCTCGCGCGCTTTCTCTCTCTCTCTCTCCCCCCTCTCTTTCTCTCCCTGCTCTCTTTATCCCCCTCTCTCTCTTCCTCTCCCTCCCCCTCTCTCTCATCAGACAGTGATTGAGACCAGACCTCCCTATCTCTCCCCATCTCTCGCTCTCTCGCTCTCTCTCATTCTCTCTCTCTCTCCCCCTCTCTCTTTCTCTCTATCCCCCCCTCTCTGTCTTCCTCTCCCTCCCCTTCTCTCTCATCAGACAGTGATAAGAACCAGACAGAAATGTGTACAGGTCCCAGAGAGGCACCGCTGATCATCTTCCTTGTCCCTCTCTTTGTCATCTCCATTCTCTGCTATTCTAATCTCATTTCTATCTTTAATTATGTCTGATTGTCCTCTCACCTCAAATCTATTATTCATTTTGCCTTTAGCTATCTCCTTTGTGTCTCACTCCTGAGGGGCCCAAATGAAATGACAGGATGATAGATGCATTTTCATAGCAGGCAGAATGGAGGGTTCCACTCCTGAATTAGATGGGGTAGAGAACAATGACAGCCACTTCAATTGGCCGTTTGGTTAGACATTTAAAGAGCGAAAAGAAGTCTGGGAACTTTGTGACGTCACTGAGGTGTTACCTCTAATGACCTGTTGGTGGCAGTGTGTACCCTTCTAAGTCCCCGTGGAGCCCTAGGGAGACTCTCAATTGCATACTCCTCGCGTCCTCGCTCCTCGCCTCCTCGTGACCCATTGGATGAGAAAGCTAGAGGTATCGTTCTCTTCTGACCTTCTCCTCCAATGGGTTTTGAGAAGGAAGCGAGAAGAGAGAGGAAGCGAGGAGTATGCAATTTAGATTCTCCCCTAGGCTCATGTTTACGGTTCAGTCTACACCATAGAGTACATGCGCCGTATATGACTAGTAAACAGGAGGATGAGATAGGAGAGCTGTTCATATGTTCCTATGTTGATCTCAGCCCCAACAGTATGGCTTACATCCTGTTACATCACACAAATCATCAGTTACAGTACCAACAAATGACATTTCTGACACTTTAACTCTTAATATCCATCATAATAATTGCCTTGTCATAGATTTTCTCATGAGATGACAAAATATGATTTATTTATTACAAATGAAGGCCAGAGACAATTGCATGCAACAGAACCATGTCTTAATGTCAGCTAGATAAGTGGCTATAACTGTAACAACCTACAGATGGGTGGGATGTGTATTATCATTGAGCCCTCAGTCTCAATATTGTCGAACATATTGATGACATCCAGAAGTATCTCTACAGCAAGCGAGCTCCTGGCAGCAGTGAAGCTTCAATAAAAGTGCCTGGCTCCCTCCCTAATAGACAGAGGCAGTGTCTCCTTTGTGTCGACTGTAATTGTTTACCCGTATATGACGAGCACAACAGAAATAGCAATGCAGCCTAAGTAAATGCCTGGCAGCAGGCTGAACTAGTAAGTAAACACTATTAGAATACAGGCTCTGTGCTCTGGTCATCATTCTAATCCAGGATAATTCAACTATTCTTTACGACCTTGGTTGTCAGACACAGTGCTTTGCTCTTCGTTTTCCTTAGTGCACGAGATTACTATGCTTCGCATTTCCTTTTTCCTTTTCATTGTTATCATTCTTTAAAACTTGATTAGATTTTATGTATTTGACGGGTGCCTGAGGGCAAGGCTTAACCATTGGAACAACAGGAAAGATAAGTTAAACAAGTAGGCTCAGGCTTAGCATTTCGCATTGCATCTGCATCCAGTGCAGAACTTCCCTCCATCTCAGAGGAATGGGTGAAGTCACGCATGATTTCACACACACTCAATATATTTCTAAGAAACAAGAAAATCAATGGTAATATACTCTATACAAGGCTAATAGCTACTGTTTTAATTATAGTCCTAATGAACTAATAAAATGTAGCAGGACAAAACACAGGCTAGTATATTTGTTTTGTTTTTTCATTTTATTTGTTTTAATGGTCTATGAATATCTATGTTATGGTTTATCATTCTCACACTATTTAAATGGTATGCAGGGAGCCTTTAGGCAAAATAATATTTCATAACTGACAGTTGAATACCATACCTGCGGAGAACTGAAAAAACACCACAGCAACAAATATTCCGGAAAGCATCCAACCGGGAATCCCAAGAACATCATATACTGAACAAAAATATAAACGTATCATGTAAAGTGTTGGTCCCATGTTTCATGAGCTGAAATAAAAGATCCCAGTAATTTTCCATATGCACAAAAAGCTTATTTCTCTCAAACGGTTTTTACTGTCAAGATTCCCGTCTTCATTTTTCACTGTATCATTGTGTACCCTCACCCTCCTTAGAAATGTGAAATCCTTGCCTTGAAATGGATTGTTGTTGACTTGAAACATAGTGGAAGGGTGTGTGTGTGTACTTGTTTGTGTGTTTGCATGCGTGAGTGTGCATATGTGCATGTGTCTGGGTGCACGTGTGTCCTTACATACTGTATGTTTATCTCTCTCCTTAACCAGTTGAGTGACACAGGCTGTACCTGTCTGATTGTTCACACATCAGTGCACCTGATGTGGCAGAGGTTTACACAGCGCCAGCCCCTGTTTACCTGATTGGCAGAGGATTACACAGCGCCAGCCCCTGTTTACCTGATTGGCAGAGGTTTACACAGCATCAGCCCCTGTTTACCTGATTGGCAGAGGTTTACACAGCACCAGCCCCTGTTTACCTGATTGGCAGAGGATTACACAGCGCCAGCCCCTGGTTACCTGATTGGCAGAGGTTTACACAGCGCTAGCCCGTTTACCTGATTGGCAGAGTGGAAACCAGATGACAATGCAGTCGTTGGGCCCGCCAGTGAGCTAAGCCATCACTCACACACAATCTCCCTGGGATCAAGACTGTGTATTCTCTCAGGTTCACCTACCTCCATGACATTAGCACCATTCCATTTCCAGTCCCTGATATTTCCCCAAGCTGCTTGCATGACAAGTGTTCTGAAACTCCATAAAAACTGAATCTAGCTACTGCACACCGAAACTGGGCTGACTCCAAGTATGAAACGAGTTCAATGGAAATGAAGTGGATTGGATTTTGGGGGTAATGTGTTGGAACAGAACAGTACGTTTTTAACGACAATGGGTCACTGAGTTTTATCTGCAAACTGTGTTAAGTACAGAGACTGGCGCTAACTGCCAAGGCTTGTATGTCACGTCGCCACTCCTGTCATGCATTGTCATGAGCCTTGCTGGAAAGCAGGCCTTGTTCCCCAGGCTTAGATTCCAGGCCTCAAGTATGACATCATCACTGAGCTCCCTTTGGAAATATTCTCCAGGCATCAGTCATCCGGAGACGATGGGATCAGTCTTTTCTCTCCAGGTGCTCCACAATTCCACAATCACCCCCCGAGACAAGGACAGACACTGGCTCCAATGTGTGTGATACATCTCACTGCCCCCTCGCCTCTGCTGCTATACTGGCACAGTCCTTCCTCCTCCTCTTGTGGATGGAGCAGCCTAGAATTCAGAGATAGAAACACAAGATGAGCTTGTTCATTCAAACAAGTTAAGTCAAGCAATGCAGTTCACCGTTGTGGAAAATGTACCCAATTGTCATACTTAGAGTAAAAGTGAAGATACCTTAATAGAAAATTACTCAAATAAAAAAGTCACCCAGTAAAATACCGAAATTGTCACGACTTCCGCCGAGGCTGCCCCCCCTCCTGGTTCGGTCAGGCTTCGGCGTTAGTCACCGGAGTACTAGCTACTGCCGATCCCATTCTCATCACTCCACTTGTCATGTCTTGTCAATCACACACACCTGGTGCTCATTCCCCTAATTAGTATGTGTATAAGTGTTCCCTCTGTTCCCCTTTTCTTTGTGAGTGATTGTTTTGTTGTGAGAGCATGTAGCTCGGTTGAGCTACATTTCACTGTGTTATGCCAAGGTGGATGTTTTCCCTTGTACAGTTTTGTTTGACGCTTGGGCGTTTGATTTATGCAAACGGATTAAACTCTGGACTTCGGTATTTTACCTCCTGCGCCTGACTCCTTCTTTCACACCTCGTCACAGAATCACTCACCTGATCTGATATGGAGTCAGCAGGAGAAGACCGCATGCCTGGAGTTGTGGCAAGGGTCCAGGAGCATTCCTCGATGTTGGCCAGCTTGGGGGGAGCGATGGATCGGGTTCTACAGGTGGTTGAACGCCTGGAGAGGAGAGGATCCGATCTATCGAGACCAGCTGGTCAACCGGATCCAGCCACCTACAGCCCAGCCCCTGGAGGGATCCAGATATCCCAGCCACCGGCATTTGACGGGACTGCAGCGCGATGTAAGGGATTCCTACTCCAACTGGAGTTATATTTCTCCAGCATCAGACCGGAGCCCCGGGAGCGGGAGAAGGTATCCGTCCTCGTTTCCTGCCTTTGTGGGAGAGCCCTGGAGTGGGCCAACACGCTATGGAACGAGGGAGGTACCACGTTGGAGAACTACAGGGAGTTTGCTCGCCTCTTTCGGGCCGTTTTTGATCACCCGCCTGAGGGTCGAGAGGCGGGCGAACGACTGGTTCATCTAAGGCAGGGGACGAGGACCGCTCAGGACTACGCGATGGAGTTCCGGACACTGGCAGCGGGGACCGGGTGAAAGGAGCGGGCCCTGATAGACAATTTTCGGTGCCACCTAAGGGAGGACGTCCGACGGGAGCTAGCCTGCCGGGATGCTATGCTATCGTTCTCCCAACTGGTGGACATGGTCATCCGGCTGGACAATCTGCTAGCAGCCCGAGGACGTCCTGGTAGGGGTCTGCCTGTTCCCACTCCGGACGACTCTGACCCCGAGCAGATGGAGCTGGGGGGAGCCGCCGGTCGAGAGAGTGCAGGAGGACAGCGACAGTGCCACTCTGGTGGCACGAAGGGACATTCGACCTCACGTCGCAGTCAACGTTCTTTTGGGTCTGGAGGCGGTAGGCAGGGTACTCATGCATCACCCCAGGTAACGAACACCCAAACGTGTTCAGAGCCCTTTGCGGCGCACTGTGCTTTATCTATCTCCTTTCCAGATCACTTGGTAGGTTCCCAGTGTAAGGCACTAGTCGATTCAGGCACAGCTGGGAATTTTATGGGGCATTTGCACACCGTCAAGGCATTTCATTGGTTCCCCTAACCATTCCACTCCCCATCAGAGCACTAGATAGTCGACCATTAAGGTCCGGGTTGGTTAAGGAATTTACTGTACCAGTCACCATGATTACGCAGGAGACACATGTTGAGCAGATCACCTTTATGATTATTGAGTCTACTGCTTACCCTGTAGTCTTGGATATCCCATGGTTAGCCCTTCAGAACCCCAATTTCTCATGGCCGCAGGGGGTTCTTACGGAGGGGTCGCGTGATTGTCCGGGTAGGTGTCTAGGTGTTTCCAATGGTGCGATCACGGTGGAAAGTCCAGACGGTACCCCCACCGTGCGCATTCCCCTGAATACCATGATCTGGCGCTCGCGTTTTCCAAGACGCAAGCAAATAAATTACCACCTCATCGGGAGGGGGATTGTGCAATAAACCTTCGGGTAGACGATGTGCATCCCCTGTCGCAGGCTGAAACGGAGGCTATGGAAATATACGTCACCGAGTCCCTGCGCCAGGGGTATATACGTCCCTCCACTTCACCTGCCTCCTCGAGTTTCTTCTTTGTGAATAAGAAAGATGGCGGTTTACGCCCGTGCATTGATTATCGACCACTGAATAATGTGACGGTACGATTTAGTTATCCTCTTCCCCTCATTCGTTCAGTGATTGAGTCAATGCATGGGGCCCGTTTTTCCACCAAATTAGACCTCAGGAGTGCCTACAACCTGGTACGTAATTGGGAAGGGGATGAGTGGAAAACAGCATTCAGCACAACCTCGGGGCATTATGAATACCTGGTGATGCCCTACTGTTTGATGAATGCTCCATCCGTTTTCCAGTCCTTTGTGAACGAGGTGTTTCGGGACATGCTTGGTCGTGGTGTGGTGGTCTACATCGATGACATCCTGGTGTATTCCGCTACGCGTGCCGAGCATGTGTCCCTGGTTCGCAAAGTACTGGTCCGACTGCTGGGAAATTATGTTTATGCCAAGGCAGAGAAGTGTGAGTTTTTCCAGCAGTCAATCTCCTTCCTCGGATATCACATTACCACCACAGGTGTGGAGATGGAGGGAGACTGCATTGCAGCCGTGCGTAATTGGCCGACTCCAACCACGGTAAAGGAGGTGCAGCGCTTCCTTGGCTTTGCCAACTACTATCGAAGGTTTATTCAGTGTTTTGGCAAGGTCACAGCTCCCGTTACCTCCTTGTTGAAGGGTGGGCCGTCCCGGCTCCGCTGGTCTGCTGAGGCTGATTTGGCATTCAGAAGATTGCGGGATCTGTTCACCTCAGCCCCGGTACTGGCTCACACCGATCCATCACTACCGTTCGTAGTGGAGGTGGATGCATCCAAGGTAGGGATAGGAGCTGTCTTATCCCAACGCTCGGGCACGCCACCCAAACTCCGCCCGTGTGCCTTCTTTTCTAAGAAGCTCAGCTCGGCGGAGCAGAACTACAGCGTTGGTGATCGGGAGCTGTTGGCTGTTGTCTGAGCTTTGATGGTGTGGAGACATTGGCTCGAAGGGGCGAAACACCCTTTCCTCGTCTGGACAGACCACCGTAACCTGGAGTACATTCGGGCAGCGAGGACGTTTGATTTCACACTCTCATACATTCCGGGCACGAAGAACGTGAAGGCAGACACACTATCTCGGTTGTATGACACAGAGGAGAGACCCAGAGACAACACCCCCATACTCCCGGCCTCATGCATTGTGGCGCCGGTAGTATGGGCGATGGATGCAGATATAGCGCAGGCATTACGCACAGATCCATCTCCACCGCAGTGTCCAGCTGGGCTGCAGTACGTGCCTGCGCTTATCCGTGATCGTCTGATCTACTGGGCACACACGTCACCCTCCTCTGGTCATCCAGGTATCGGTCGTACAATGCGCTGCCTGACCGAGAAGTACTGGTGGCCTACCTTGGCTAAGGACGTGAGGGTGTATGTTTCCTCATGCTCAGTGTGCACCCAGAGGAAGCTTTAAAGTCCTGAGGAGAATAAACGAGGTGACATACAGGTTGTTACTCCCCCTTGATTACCGTATTAACCCTTAGTTTCATATGTCTCTCCTCAGGCCGGTGGTAGCTGGTCCGCTCCAGGAGTCTGAGGTATGGGAGGTTCCTCCACCTCCTCACATTGAGGGGGCCCCGGCGTACTCGGTCCGTTCCATCCTGGATTTGAGGCATTGGGTGGGGGGCCTTCAGTATCTCGTGGAGTGGGAGGGGTACGGTCCGGAGGAATGGTACTGGGTCCCAAGGCAGGACATCCTCAATCCCTCCCTGACTTCCGCCGAGGCTGCCCCCCCTCCTGTTTCGGGCAGGCTTCTGTGTTCGTCACCGGAGTACTAGCTACTGCCGATCCCATTCTCATCACTCCACTTGTCATGTCTTGTCAATCACACACACCTGGTGCTAATTCCCCTAATTAGTATGTGTATAAGTGTTCTCTTCTGTTCCCCTTGTCTTTGTGAGTGATTGTTTTGTTGTGAGAGCGTATAGCTCGGTTGAAATCATAAGTTCCTTTCTTCCGTTAATCCTCCTTCTCCACCGTACATTCTGTCTCCCAATAACCTCCTACTCCTTCACCTGCCGGGGTCAAAGAAAAGACAAACAAAGAAAACCCAGGGCGTGGTTAAGTAGAGGCCCTGATTGGTTTCACCTGTCTGCAGTTTGGCTATGATTACAACTGGAGATAGGTGTGGCTGTTCTGCTGCAGTCTAGAAGTTTTCCCCTGAGCTGTCCGTGGTCCTGCCTCTGGGGAATACTTCACAGTGCTGTCTCTGGTTCTGGCAGCCAAAAAACAAAGAAACCTTGCAGGCACATAACGTCCATCCACCACACAACCCCTGAAACCGCTACATTGATTACTTTACACCACTGGCAGTTCAGAATCATAATTTCCTTCCACATCCACTCAGTTTTTTATGTTATTGTCTGTCCCCACAGTGCCCTATAATTACCCATGGTCCTTTAGATGACATGTGCCTTTTCAGTGGGCTGTGATGTCCTTCACATGGGTGTAGTCCTCCACGTGTGTGTTATTGTTCTGATTGAGGTAAGGCCTGAGTGTATCGTGTATCGTGTAGTGTGTGTGTGTTGTGTCCTCAGCTGACCAGTGAAGTGGGCTCTACTCTGTCACATGGACAATGCCAAGGACAAGAAACAAAGTAGCCTGAATGATGATTAGTAATAATGAACCCATGCAATTAAATAAACATAACACTGATTAGATACAGTAACTAGGCTCTTCAGGAGAGAGGGCAGCAGCATCGTTCTTGGAGAACAGGACTGTCTCAAGCACTTTCTCAAACACGACTCACAAGTACATTATATATTCATGTGCAGGTGTCACTCAAGCACCCAGCATTGGTCGTGGACATAGCTGCAAGTCTCTTGGGGTATGTCTCTATAAGCTTGGCACATCTAGCCACTGGGATTTTTTCCCATTCTTCAAGGCAAAACTGCTCCAGCTCCTTCCAGTTGGATGGGTTCCGCTGGTGTACAGCAATCTTTAAGTCATACCACAGATTCTCAATTGGATTGAGGTCTGGGCTTTGACTAGGCCCTTCCAAGACATTTAAATGTTTCCTCTTAAACAACTCAAGTGTTGCTTTAACAGTATGCTTAGGGTCATTGTCCTGCTGGAAGGTGAACCTCCATCCCAGTCTCAAATCTCTGGAAGACTGAAACAGGTTTCCCTCAAGAATTTCCCGGTATTTAGCGCCATCCATCATTCCTTCAATTCTGACCAGTTTCCCAGTCCCTGCCGATGAAAAACATCCCCACAGCATGATGCTGCCACCACCATGCTTCACTGCGGGGATGGTGTTCTCGGGGTGATAAGAGGTGCTGGGTTTGCGCCAGACATTGCGTTTTCCTTGATGGCCAAAAAGCTCAATTTTAGTCTCATCCGACCAGAGTACCTTCTTCAATATGTTTGGGGAGTCTCCCACATGCCTTTTGGCAAACACCAAACGTGTTTGCTTATTTCTTTCTTTAAGCAATGGCTTTTTTCTGGCACTCTTCCGTAAAGCCCAGCTCTGTGGAGAGTACGGCTTAAAGTGGTCCTATGGACAGATCCTCCAATCTGTGGAGCTTTGCAGCTCCTTCAGGGTTATCTTTGGTCTCTTTGTTGCCTCTCTGATTAATGCCCTCCTTGCCTGGTCCGTGAGATTTGGTGGGCGGCCCTCTCTTGTCAGGTATGTTGTGGTGCCATATTCTTTCTATTTTTTAAATAATGGATTTAATGGTGCTCCGTGGGATGTTCAAAGTTTCTGATATTTTTTTATAACCCAACTCTGATCTGTACTTCTCCACAACTTTGTCCCTGACCTGTTTGGAGAGCTCCTTGGTCTTCATGGTGCCGCTTTGCTTGGTGTTGCCCCTTGCTTAGTGGTGTTGCAGACTCTGGGGCCTTTCAGAACAGGTGTATATATACTGAGATCATGTGACACTTAGATTGCACAAAGATATATTTTATTTAACTAATTATGTGACTTCTGAAGGTAATCGGTTGCACCAGATCTTATTTAGGGGCTTCATAGCAAAGGGGGTGAATACATATGCATGCACCACTTTTCCGTTAGTT